>NC_081311.1:66385000-67585000 GCF_026419965.1 Kogia breviceps | reverse complement strand
ACTGCGTATGACCCAGAATGATAATACTAAACTGAATCCTTGACAATTTTAAACACACACACACACACACAAACACATACACACCCCAATGGTGTGTTTTATTTTTTAATATTGAACTGAATATTAGTTGTCTTATCCCAGCAGTCTACTTTTTACTTTGTATCAAGCACTCTCATTTTGTTTCTCCTCCCAACTCAGAAATAAAACAAATATTTTGCCTAATTTCATACATATTGTTTAGTGATTACTTTTTTTGAATTGAAAAATATCCCAAGATTTTAAATTTCCATCCTATTCTTTTTCAAATAAATTAGTGCTTTTCCTAAGAAAATGCAAATAATAAAATTTGTTTCCAAGTACATACTTCTTGTATATCTAGTTTCAATGGTTTTAAAGCTGTGCTTCTCTTAACAAAAATAAGAAATGAAAAACAGAATAGTTGTGAGACAGAGATTAATTATGCTTTGGATATGCTAAAGATTAAAGAGAAAGGAATATACAGTGGATATTCAGGTTGGTGATTAGAAATATAGGACTGGGAATATGGAAGTATTTGAAGGCTTTTGATGTACATGAGTAAGTTAAGAAGATGTATGTAGCAGCTGGAATAGGGTTACTGAGAAAAAGTTAGCCATTGAGAATATATTGGATACTTTCATTTTTATAGAGAGGAAAGTATATGGACATCTAGGGAAGTAAATAATAAGGAAGAATTCAAGATATTGAAAAGGAACCAAGAAGTTAAGGCAGGAGTAAGGTAGAAATAAGAAATATGGAGTAGCCCTCAGCTTTAAATACTAATATTGTGCAAGAAAACATTGGGTATTAATCCATTCCTTTGGCTAACAATTTTTGTGTGACTAACATGACATATATACTGTTCTAGGCTCTGGGAATATGAACATGCTTAATTTTTTGTCTCTTACCTTCATGAATTAAAAAATTATGGAGAAACCCAATAATGCATCATAACTGCAATACAATTTGATAAGAGCCACAGTAGAAAGTGCTTTGGAAGTGCTTTGGAGGAAGCACTGTGACAGAGAATGTCTTTTCTTCTTCTGGAGAAGATGGAGAAATCACTGCATAGAATAAACCTGAATCCTTGAATCAGTGCCTGAAGGAGAACTATTCAAGAGAGCAGAGTACCAGGAATATCTATTTATACTTGCTTTTCAATATGTGAAAAAAATTTTGCTACATCCCTGAGATTCAGGAAATCATTTGTGACTGTAGCATAGTATTGTATAGCTTAGATAGATTTTAATATTGAGAAAAGGTCATTGGATCTGGAAAGTATGAGATCGGAAACCATTGAGAGAACAGGTTCCATTAAGGTAGCAGAGTTCAGATTGCAAAGGACTAAATGGTATGTGTTTTATGAAAGTGAATTAAGAAAATAGAGATGATTAAAGTCAAAAAATGTTATTTTTATTTAATTAATTAATTAATTATTTATTTATTTTCTTTTTTGCGGTATGCGGGTCCCTCACTATTGTGGCCTCTCCTGTTGCGGAGCACAGGCTCCGGACACGCAGGCTCAGCGGCCATGGCTCACGGGCCCAGCCACTCCGCGGCACATGGGATCTTCTCGGACCGGGGCATGAACCCGTGTCCCCTGCATCGGCAGGTGGACTCTCAACCATTGCACCACCAGGGAAGCCCTAGAGTCAAAAAATGTTATTTTTAAAATCTGGTTTTTAAAGAAAGAAGAGAGATAATTTGGAAACTTGGTATGGAGCAGGGAAAGTCAAAAGGAATGGCAGCAGCATGGGGAAACTTGGATGTAACATAGTAGTCTTCATAATTGAGGCAAATGTACCACAAAGCTAGGTGTTTTATGGCTCTTTGATGAGCACATTAAAATAACTAAAATTGAGCTTCCCTGGTGGTCCAGTGGTTAAGACTTTGTCTTCCAATACAGGGGGTGCAAGTTCAATCCCTGGTTGGGGAGCTAAGATCCCACATGCCTCGCACCAAAAAACCAAAACATAAAACAGAAGCAATATTGTAACAAATTCAATAAACACTTTAAAAATGGTCTGCATCAAAAGAATATCTTTAAAAAATTAACTAAAATTAATAAAAAGAAATATACTTGTTTGGAAAGCTGTGAGCCAAGTGGCAAAACAATTAAGAAGATAAAAGAATGAACTGGAGTTCAAAAGGCAGTGATAAAGAAGACAAGGAATGACAATGGATTTTTAAAAAATGTTAGTACATGTTTTCAGAATAAAGGCCTAGACTAGAAGCTGTAGTGAAGATCAGAGTATGTTGGTCCTTTTTCCTGTGACCAGAAAAAATAAGAGAAAAAGTAAACTCTTTCAGAGTTGGTTCCAAGGATAAAAAATGTTATCAGGATATTGCAGGTTTTGATACATGTGAAAAGATGAAAAGAGTGTTTGAGTTTATATCAAATATCCTGGAATGATGGATTTACAAAGAACTTTCAAACAGCATGGTGAAAGTTGTCAAACTTCAGGCTGAATTGGATGGGGATGATAATACAAAATGTAATATGTAATTTGTACAAATGACACCATGCTACCTTGCTATGACCTTACCCATACTCTTCCTTTCTCCCTGGTGCCAGTCCCTTCTGTCGCCCTGTCCCAGGCACTCTGACATACTATTGATTGAAATTCATAGCAAAGGTACAAATCATATATAGCAGATAACAAGATTGGAATGTGGGCAAGAGAAATGAAGTCATTGAGAGGTGAGGTGGTCAGCTATAGAAATATGCTTAGACCTCTGGAGTTCTTTTTTGATTTTTCAGTTTTACTAAATTAAATTTGGAACTTTGGAGCAGTGTATGAACACCAGGTACAGTTTGTACTGTTAAGACAGCTACATTTGTCGGCTTTATTTTTGCACACTTCATAATCTAAATTACTGTGGAGAGAAGGAAAACAGGGAAAAAAAACTACTATTAGTCTTATTTAAAATATACAGTATTATCTTTGGGAAGATGGGTTGACCTCTTTTCCTAGCTTTCTTCTTTTGAAAAAACATCACTTTACTGATTGTTACCTAGCAATATTGCAACTTAAATTTCTTATCGAATTTCTTGAACCAAAGTTCCAATATCAAAAGAGAATGTAACATATACTGAAATATTTATTTTGAAAAGTAGAACGTCTTATCATTCAAACATGGGCTTAAGTAACATAAGTGCCATGATCTATAAGTCTGGTAAGGAAAAAAAGAATTTAACTTTCCTCCCATGGAAGCATTTGCCTATACATCGAGACATAGCTAAGAGCACCACATAGGAAAAGATGAATGCCCGGAATGAGGAGGAGAAAGCTAAACCCCCATGTCTGTTGAATTTACCACCCTCTTAGGCTATCCAAGAGAACTTTTCTAGAAAAAAAAATAAAATAAAATGCAGCTGTTAAAGGATTAAGCAGATTTTCTCACAATGTAATCTGAAAGAGGCGAATGAAACCCAATACTTCTGCCCAAATGTGTAGGGCACAACAGGGAAAATTAAACCTAATACTGGAGAACTAAAACTGAATTTACAAACCTGAAATCATTCTATAAAGCCAAAATCAATGTCAGAAAACCCCTCACATGAATGTTTGTTATTCTTCTAAGTTAAAGATGGTTGATAGGGAGAAAAAGTGGGTAGTTTTAAATTCTTTAACTTATTTTTCTAGTGCTTCAAAGGGAGATAGAAGAGTCTGCTAGAAAGGTGACACTGAGCAAGTAGTTATAAGAAATGCAGAGTGGTCAAAGTGAACATTAATAGCCATGTTATTAGTTGATACTCTTAATATGATATAATGAAAATGGCACGTACCTTTGTGGTCTTTCTCCCAAAAACACATAACCCCAATCTACTCATAATAAATATACCAAACAAATCCCAACTGAGGGACATTCTGCCAAGTATCTGACCAATATTTCTCAGAAATACCACAGTCAGCGAAAACAAGGACAGTCTGCGAAATTGTCACTGCTAGGTGTAGCCTAATGAGAATGATTAACTAAATGCAATGTCTTATCCTGGAAGCAATCCTCTAGTTCCTGCTAATATATCAATATTGGTTCATTCCCTGCAACAAATATACCATACAAGTGAAAACTGTTAATAATAGAAGAAAGTAGAGGCAGGGTACATGGATTCTCTCTCACAATCTTCTCAATTTTTTATAAACTTAAAACTGTTCTTAAAATATAGTGCCTTTTTAAAAAAAAGTACATACAATGTATGGGTAGAGTTTAAAAAATAAGAATAAAAGTAACATCTGTGTACCCAGTGCCTAATACAACATGGAAAAAATGACTAGTAACTTTGAAATCTCCTGAGTGCTCTTCTCCACCAGCTTTCCTCTACTCATTCTCTTTATGATTTATAGTGTGTTATCTATAAAACATATAGTTTAGATTTTCCTCTGTTAAAATTTATATGAATGGCATTATTTTGCTTTTTTTGTTTAATGCTGTGCTTTCAAGGTATTCATGTTGATGCAACTAGCTGTAGCTTTTTTTTTTCCTTCCATAAAATTGTTAATTTTAAGTTTCTTCCTCTCTGGTTTGTACTTGTCATTTTTCAGAATTATACTCCTCTTGAAAAGAAATCTTTGTGTTTTTCAGTATTAGCTTCTTTTTTGCTTTCCACGCACATTTCTTTGATCTACCTTGAATCAATGCTGTTTATGATGTGAGGTAGGAATAATTTTTATTGTTATTATATGTAAAATAAAATCTCTCAGCGCTGTATATTTGGTAGTCAGTCTTTTACTACTGGTTGGCAATGCTGCCTGACAATATATAAAATCTCCATGTAGGCACAGATTCATTTCTTAGCTTTTTATTTAGTTTCATTGGTCAATTGTTATATTCCTATTTCACTAACACGTTAATTTTTTTCTCTGTTCTTTTAGGTGATGGTCAGTCAGGTGCAGTTACAAGGGGAACACAGAAGAGGCAGGAAAAAAAAAAAAAAAAGCTTATTATACTCAGAGGTCCTAGACAGAGTCACTGCAGTCCAAGAGTGGGTCTCATATAGGAGGGAGCACCAAGAAGCAGGCTCAACCAAGCAGATAGGAAGCAGAGAGAGCAAGTGCCCATGGGTAAATGCCTTTACTGGAGATCAGGGTGCAGTACACAGGAAAAGACATGAGGGAATTTCACTGATGTATTTGCATCTCATTGGGACAGTCAGGGGAGGGAAGGAAGGAGAACTTGTGGCAGGGACCAGCCTTATTACATTTGGTGCATCTGGTCGCTAGCAGGATGCTCACAGCATGTTTGTGAGGATACTGAGACAGCAGGAAAAAATGAAGTTTCAAAATTTACAATGCAAAAGTTGTATAGCATTATAAAACCTATATGATATTGGGTGAGGCAATTTCACCCAAATGTTAATCTTCTTTAGGAGTATCTTATTTATACTTTGCCTTTCATACTTGAATATAGTTTTTCAAACTAACTTGTCAAGTTTCTAATAATCAATTATATGATCATTTTGATTGAGATTGTATTAACCAGTTTATTTTGGCAGAAATTTATGTATTTTTAATTTTGAGCCCTCCTATATATAAACACGGTATGTCTGTTTATTTATTTACACAATCTCTAAGGTCTTTAAATAAAAGGTGTGACTTTTGCATATAAATTATTGCACATTATTTGTTTGAATTGTAGTGCCATTGCTATTAAAAGTGTTTCTTTTTTAAAATTACTTTCTTCTGTATGGTGGTTATGCAAAAAATTAAACACAGAATTACAATATGATAATATCCAGCAATTCCACTTTTAGGTATGTAACCAAAAGAATTAAAAGTAGGGACTCAAACAGATATTTGTAAACGGCTATTCATAGCAGCATTATTCACAATAGCCATATGTGAGAACTATTCAAATATACATCAAATGTGGTATGTACATAAATTGAGTATTATTTAGCCTTAAAAAGGAATGAAATTCTGACACCTGCTGCAACATGGATGGAACTTAAAGTCATTACACTAAGTAGAACAAGCCAGAGGTACCTAGAGTAGTCAAATTGGTAGGCACAGAAAGTACAGTAGTGCTTGTCTGGAGCTAAGAGGAGGAGGGAATGGGGAGTTATTGTTTAATAAGTAATCTAGTTTTGATTTGAGAAACTGGAGGTGTTCTGGAGATGATGGTGGTGACAGTTGCACAACAATATAAATCTACCTAATGCTACTGAAATTTATACTTAAAATGACTAAAGTGGTAAAGTTGATATCTGTATTTTACCATAGTAAAAAGCATATTTTCAAAAAACTGAAATGAATGGAAGTGCAAAGTTTTCAGAATTACTTTTTGTTATGCTTCTTTTCCTCTGGCATACCAATGTTGCAGATATGGCTAATCGGGGTACTATGGCACAGCCCTCAGACTACCTGTCATAAACTTGAGGCATCTAGGTCAATTTCAGTCCATTTTTAATGCCAATTCTTGCATTCCTAGTTTCTAAAAGTTTTACATATTCCTTTTTCAACTGTTCTGGCTATTTTTTGTAGTCCCTCGTAATGTAATAATGTAGATTTTTTCCTTTTTGTTTATTAAAACACACTTGTATATTACATGTAACAGTTTTATTATTTGTTTTTAAGGATCTTCTTTTGCAGCTTGTTGTTTCTTTTTGGTTTTGCTCAGGATACATTGTGTTTTGTGGTGTTTTTGAGCTCATGTCTCTAAGGGAACAGGTTGAAGTTTATGTTATATTGCCTTTATCCAGAGAAGATTTGCCTTTATCTCCCCCAAGTGTCTGGGGGCACCACCTACCTGGGACTAACATCAACTCTATTATCTATTTTGTGGGTTTTTTTTTTTTTTTTTTGTGGTACGTGGGCCTCTCACTGTTGTGGCCTCTCCCGTTGTGGAGCACAGGCTCCGGATGCGCAGGCTCAGTGGCCATGGCTTACGGGCCCAGCCACTCCGCGGCATGTGGGATCTTCCCGGACCGGGGCACGAACCCATGTCCCTGCATCGGCAGGCGGATTCTCAACCACTGCGCCACCAGGGAAGCCCTATTTTGTGTTTCAATATCAAGAATTAGTGTAAATTCTAGCTTCAAATCCATGTAAGGGCAAGGTTGTACTTTTTAAGTCTTCGTAGAATCTTTATTTTAATTAATGTTTGTATGTGTTTGTGTGTCTGTGTGAGTGTCTGTGTTTTGATTTCCTACCCAGAGTCAAGGCTGAGGAAAAAAAAAGCATCCCCATTCTCCCCCTAAACAAATAGGATTTACCCTACTGTACATATTAAGTGTTATATTTTAAGACAGTAGGTGCCAGAATCTCTGGTCCAATCTTTCACTGTGCTTGCGTCAATCTTTGTACCATGCCCCAGATGTACCCATTGAAAACCAAGTCAGGGCCACTAGACAGAGGTAGATGCCAGCTCAGTGCTTGCTTGCCTCCCTAGATTTGTGCTTTCTTGTTATTTTATTTCTGTAAGCATTTTTCTTACTTCCCTCTCAGCCCAACCTAATATTATAGTCTCTTTTTCTTCTTTATCTGCAACATTGCAGGCGTTCTCTTCTAGGATTTTTTTTTTTTGATAGTTTGTTTACCATATTGATAGAAAGATTATTCCCCTTTAATGATTTGATTTCTTCCTTTAGTTTTGAGAGATGATTTTTTAAAATTTCTTTATTTACATATCATTGTACAGCACTGGACAAGCAACCACAAATGCTCTTTAGAAATAAAGAAGTTATAAATAAAATAATTATACAATCAGTATGAATAAATATTTTATAATTCCTCATTTAATTAGCCTAATATGTAAGAGGACTAATTTGAAAAATCTTTTAGAAACAGTTTATCTATATGGTTATACGATGGGTGAATTAAGGAAATAGTCTATTGTTTGACAAACTAGTTATGTTTATATCCTGATTATCTCTTATTCACTCCATTGGTTAAGGAGGGATTCCCTTACCCTAAATAGTAGTAGATAGCCAAACTCATGACACCTGATATTGGACAGATGAGATTGAAGGTAGTTTATTATTCACATATACTCAGCCCAAGAGAAGAGGATACCACACACCACACAGGACCACATGGATGTTATACTCAAGAGCAGAGTGAAATAGCAGAAGCTCTGGGTTGCAGGGTTTGTAGCGACAAGATGATGCAATAATTCAGTGGGCTGGCAAGGAACTGAAAACCCCTATGTTGAGGATTATGTACAGTATAGCTCGTCTGGCTGCTAAGAGTACTAGCTGGACAGGGAGGCTTTCCCACTGAGTGGGGAGCATATCTGGAAAGAGCAAGAGAGCTCACATCTAGGTCTTTGGGAGGCTGTGAGACTCAAAGATATCAAGTCAGCAGACAGAATTTCAGCTCTTATAATCCTGTTTGATGAGGGGTGTCAAAACTCAAGTATAGTTGCTATCACTCCTCTATTCAGTAACCATGGTATACCTTGCTAATCAATTGCAGTCATATGTATCTGGACACTGAAGATGGCCTTAGAATCCTTCTCAAGATAGCACACTAACCAGACACTGTTGAAATATTTTAGTTACTGAGTCTCATAAAGCCTATTAATCTTTCCTAGTCAAGATCACTCATATGACAAACACATTATATTAATTTCAGCATATAGATGGCTTTAACATCTATGCAAGGAACTATATCTAAGATAAGTAGACATCTCTCTACTTGAATTTGCACATGATTAACTTTCCATCCTCTGGATTTTTGTTTTATGGGTGTGTGTGGGTGTGTGGGTATGTTTTAGATAGATAGATAGATAGATAGATAGATAGATAGATAGATAGATAATGGAAAGTCTACATATCAGTTTTGTATTGAATTGCTTTCCAGTTTAATCATCTTTGGTATAACCATGTTGGTCATTTCTGTCTTCACTGAACTTCCCATCTGAATTTTATGAGGCTTAAACTAACAGTGTTAACATATTTAAAATGTGTATCTCTATAGAAAATCACTTTTAAATGAAGTCACTTGTGACTATGACCATTGTCGACACATATTATTATAAAGAAATGCTCAGTGAACCTCAAAGCTGGAGTTTTGAAGTTATGATAAAGCCATTTTGGAATCTTTAGGGCTAATAGAATCCTGAAATGTCACTAAGTATCATTCCCCCAGTACAAAATAACTGCATGTGCTTTATTTTTGCATTTTTGAAAAATATTAATGATGTTGAAATCTTATTTATTTACAGTTTCAATAAAATTCTACCCTATATACATATTGTATTAGACAAAAATTTTACTGTTTCTCAAAGTGTGCTTCATACATATGCATATGTGCATACAAAATATGCACATATGCATATGTGTGTATATTTGTGTGTGTGTGAGACAGAAAGAGACAGAAGGACAGAGAGATTGAGAGACAGATGAAAAAAATGTTTCTAAAATGCCAGGAAGCCAGAAAAGCATTTTTAAAGCCTGTGAGGATTGAAAAATACTTGCAGTTTCACTGATCTAAATGAAGTTTAGACTCAGTATATATTTATTTATAAACGAACGATTGAATTAATGATTAAAGATTGAGAACTTCTGGCATATAAATTCACTGCTGCTGCCACTGTATGTTATTTTAATGATTTTGTTTATGGAAGTATGAATTGTTAGTAATTTACTAAGTATTTGATCCTCCGGTTCCCGACTCACAGAAACCTTCGTGCAGTATGTGCACAGAAGTGCTGACTCAAAATCTAAGAGACTAAGTCAAATATAGAGAAAACAAAACATCCTGAAATAAAGTAAAAATCTCAGTGGAAATCAAAAGGAGCCACTATTGCACTAATGAGACAGTGTTAGGCTCCCGCGATACATTTCAGGAAAAAAAAAAAATATTATTAAGAAACTGGGGAATGACGGTAAAGAAATTTTCAGGCATGATGATCTTGTCATCTGCTTAAGAAATGTGCTGATAGTACTATGTATACTAAGCACTTTAAATGAACAAAAGAAGTCTACTTTGGGGATGGATGTTCTTGTAAGTGATAGGATGCCAAATGTTCCTGTAATAAAAAATCTGGGTCAGCCGCACTTTAAGGTTCTTGGATATTTACTAGTGTGGCAATATCAGTATACAGATACTTTAGGAGGATGTCAAATAACGTTGTTTAAAAATACATATATGCATATAAATTATCAATATTTTTTACTTAACAAATAAGGAATATTTATTTTTAATGTGTATCAAATCTTTCATTATTGGAAAACAAAGTCTTGGGAAGACATGTTTAAAATATTTATCTGTATAAGAATAGAACTGGCAGACATTTTTAATTTCCTACACAACTATTCCAAGTTTGTGAATTCATATTTAAATTTAAGAAATATTACTTGAACGCACATGCTTTATAGCATTATAATGTAATGAGTGAACTCTCTTAGAAAAAATAGTAAGAAGAAAACTTTTCATACTGATGGTCATAAATTTTCCTGTTTGTACAGTATTTCTCAGTTCACAAGAACCAATCAACAACCAAGATTGAATACTGTAAAATGCATGGCTGCATTTTACAAATTCCAGAGGAAGCTTATATAATAACTTCTTTATTCTTTTTAAAACACATGGAATATAGAAAAACATATTCTTGGAAAGCCTTGTTAGTACACTGTACTGAGGAATAAATATATATCACCTCTGTTTCAGCTAGGGATTTGTCATACCTAATTTGGATTTAACAGAATATGATGATCATTAATAACACTTGCCAAACAGTTATGGACCTCCCTGCTTCTTGTATTATGATGGGAGAGTCTTTCTGTTAGTTATAGTATATAATTTATATCTGAAAAAATATAAATCTGTACTTCAGCTGTACTATCCATAAATTGTCTATACAAATACAGTTAGCCAGTCAGTATGAAAGACTAGTAAATGAATGTGAACTCTGGTTGGCTTATCTTTTCTAGCAGTATAGAAGCAACCATACCATATGTATTAGAATTTTCCTAATTTATATTTTCTTGGCATTCATCATGTTCGGCTATAACTTGCCTGGAGGCAGTGGTTTAAATTAGTGTTAATAAGAAGCAAATGCCAATACATATAGACAATTCAGTGTAAATATTTCTCCTCCATTTTGATTGTATTAGAGGTGGAAATAATGAGAACACAAATAGCTGCACAAAAGTTCCAAACATTAATAAAGTGCTAGCCTTTCTCAGGAAGACTGTGAGACTTACATTTTTTTAGGTAGTAAATAAGCAAACATGAGGCATCGTGCTGGGCAATAATTTTTAGTCTTAGAGTATTTTAACTATCTTGCACTAACATCAAAATTATTTGATCGAATTTAGGTGCATTTTTCAGCCTTTGGGAGAATCATGGATATATATAGAGAGATTTTATCTTAAGTTTACATCCTACTTAAGCTATATTTTTCATTTTATAACCCATTTTTAATATTTTGCTATATGTCAGATACCATTCTAAGTATTTTATAAGAATTATTTATTTTATCTTCATAATGATTTCATAAGGTAGGTGTAATTGTCCCTGTTTTTTTGATTGAAAAACAGGATCATAGATATTAATACAAGATCATTTAGTAAATGACAAATGTCTAATGCAAAGCCAAGTCCTTATAAATCCAAAATCCATATTCATGGCCACTGTGCTCTACTATCTCTTTGTCACTGTGCCATTTTTATTAGCATACATCTTCTTATATCTAAGGGAACTGCCATTGCTGAATAGTGAGCCCCTCCTATTAAGGAAAAGAGAGAGAGAGAGATGGAGAACTGATGGTTCAATATGGGAAAATAATGAAAGATGATAAGATCTTTTCCATGAAAATTAGAATTAAAGAAAGAAAACAAAGAAAAGGCAAACCTAGATAATTGGACTTTCTTCCTAAATCTGTTCTGTGAGACAGAGCATAGACCTCTTTTGAGGATGCTTGTCTGAATTTGGGTGGCAGAAGTAAGCATTTTATGATCGTAAAGCCGGTCAGGCTTTGAATATGTTCACTAACAGAAAAATCTGAAAAATATTTTCTCTTAGTGTATATATTATGTTCAACAAAAAATGAATTTACAAGTATTTCATTGAAATTATGAAAAATTCTGAAACAATTATGTTAAGAATAAATAAAAGTATTATATTGGGTGTATTATTACTAAAATAAAAAGCTTAAAATTTCATTGGAAATTCTCATAGTGTAATATTCTTACTCTTTTATTTTTGTGTAAAATAAAATTAAAATAGCTCTCTTAAAGTGACTGCTAACCTAATTCCCTCTTTGTCCATAGTATTAGTCTTCAACCCTAAATATTTCTGTTGAAGGATTTTCATGAATGCAATAAATCCAACAAGAAAGTAATTAGAATTTCAAAATCTTAGAGCTAGAGGAGACATTGGAGGTCATAGTCTGATCCATAAATGCATTCTGTGATTTGATCAAACTGTGTAATCACTCCAGGGAAAATGACCTAGGGGTTACTTTTTTGAATCAGTGTCTTGCCCCTCATCCAGTTTTCCTGTCCTCCCATTCAGAGCCATAATTTCCATTTAAGTCTGATGCCTTATTCCTCCGTGGGCACTTTGCTATTTATGCCTACTCCCCCTGCCTTCTTGGTCTGCTTCTCCACACCCACCCCACCCCAAGCCCTTTCCTCTGTACTCCTACAAGTTCCATCAAGTATGTCCATTATATTTCCCATTTCCCTAGATCTTGTTCTGGAATAAAAGTAATTTTTAGAAAGATATTAATTAACATTGGTTTATTTTTTCCATAACCACCAATTGCATTTCCATTTTTATAAATACTTTAAAGTTACAAACAGTACAAAATGCCTTTCCCACGAGATCATGGGATTTGAGGCTGGAATTTGGGGTATGTCAGTTCGAAAAAAAAATTGTGCATTGGGAACAAGAAAGGTAAAAATATTGGTGATACGTATTCACTGAGAAACAGTGAGGAGCTTCTTTCCAGAGAGATTAGGAAACCATAACTAAAAATATGCAGTAAAATATAGAGTTCATGGTCATAGGTGCCATCATAGGCACCTAATTCAATTTTTTAAATTGAATTAAATTAAATTAATCACATCCACAATGACTTTTGCTCTGGGATGTCTGAAAGGCACAATTAGGCCTCTGACAAGAGAAAATTCTGAAAAATTTGTGGTTTAGAGAGCTTTAGAATTACTAACATTAAACTTGATTATTCACAGAAATTATTAATTATAACAATTTATACAATATAATCTTATGTCATCTACTTTTATGGTAATTAACTACTTATTTATTCACAATTATTAACTCTACTTCCATCATTTTTACCTTTCTTTTCTTCTCCATCCCTGCCTCAGGGCTTTTGCATTTCTATTTTCTCTATTTTCTATTTTCTCAATTGCTTCTCACTGGATTTTGCATGGTTAAATAATTTTCTCAGAGAGGCCTCCCTCTACAATAATTCTGTCTAAATATCTTTGGTGCAGGTCACGTGATCTCAAGGAGCAAGAGTGATGGAGCAGGGAGAGTGAGAAACGGAAGGAAGAGAAGCCAATTGAAAGTAGGTTGATTATCACTGTTGGAAACATATTTAACCCTGCTCTGACTCTCCTGCTCCAAGGAAACATCTAGACTGTGCATCAGAATTGTTTCATCAAAAAAAAGGGAGGAGGCTGTGGCAATGATCCATTAATCCTGTCACCCGTCTTAGGGATGTTACCTTTTCTCTTTTGCTTGCATTTCTGGCTTTCCTGCACATAGGTTCAATGGAGTTTGATAGCTTCTGAACATGCTCTCAGGAGAGCAAATAGAGAGATAGGCAGGTGGATGAGATGGGATGCTAATGGCACGCAAAGGCCCTATCCACCAGAACAGCAGTAGAGGGAACTGGGGCAGCCTACGAAGAGCACCTGCTATATGAATAGAGTCAAACCATCCAGTCAGTCAATTGTTTTTTAATTATCATGCTTTATTTTCTTTACCGCCCTTACCACTTTCTTAAATTTTTTATTTTCAATTAACAATCAACTTCAACTCAAAGGCAAACTTGGTGAAAACCAGAGCATCATCTATCTTACTGATAACTCCATGCCCATCATGTAGAACAATGTTTAACACATAAGAGATACTCAGCATGCACTAGCTGAAACAATGAATGAATGAACATCTAAAAGGGAAAAATGGAGTAAAAAATCTCCAGGCAAAATTCTGACAAAACTTAACACTAATCATATTGCCTAAATCATAATCCAACTACCTTAACCTGACAACTAAGCCCCTAAAAGAACACATCAAAATGATTTTTTCAATCTACTGAAGGCCTTCTATACTTTATCCGTTTCAAACTAATCATTATTACTTAAGAATTTCCTGCTTCTGAGAATTTGCTGATGCTACTCCTCTCTAGTATTACTTCACACTGGTTTCTACTCTTTAAAAACTTACCCGTTCTTAAGTGTCTGTTTCAAGTATACTTCTTGTGTTAAGGCCATCTTACTATCTAATATTACTCTCTCCTTTGTGTTTCCATAACATATTAATCTCCATCACTGTACTTTTCTCATTCTGCTTTGTATACAAGTCTGTGCCCATATCAGATGGACTCTTGAAAGCAAGAACATGGTCATATCACTTAAAATTGTTTCTGAAAAAAGAGGGATGATAAATAATTTAGTCATCATTGTATCTCACTTCTATATGTCTAGCATAATGAAGGACCTAAGTAAATATTAATTGAATTAAATGATTCAAGTCTGGAGTTTTGAAAGAAATTCCTAGCCGTAAGTTACAAATGATCACCAAGTGGCTTAATCTTTTCAGAGCAAATTATCCATCAGTCTGTTTCTATTGAGTGTCTCATTTCTATTTTTCCCTTTTCTCTTTCCCTGGTGTTTTTCAAACTATATAAAATGCCACAGTCTTGGGATGGGGTTAAATGTTCTCTATTTGAATAATGTAATGGACCCCTTAAAGAGTAGAGTGCCATTTCTCCCCTTGGAATTGAGATATTTTGAGTAGGTAAATGGATAATGGCATTTCTAAATGACCATTGCTATTTTGTGGCCTTTTTCTTTTTCAGAATTGAGATAACTGTCTCACTCAGTTTTAGCTCATACAATCTGCAATTTGTAGCTAATTCATTAGTGAGGGATTTGGTTATAAGGAAATTAAATGTTGAATGTTCAGTTTGGGGGCAATCTAATAGACTTGGTCTATTGTGGTTCCTTCCTAATAAAGATATTAGACTTGATAGAGTTTCCTCCAGCTATCTCTGTTAAGTATCTTCAAACAGAAAGACACTTCATCAGTATTTTAAAGGTTTTGTATTTTTCTTGTGTTTGGAAAATGTTTGAGACATTCTAACAGTAATGAAAAATCGAAGCTATATAACAGTTCTAAGAATAGTACTGCCTTGTCTTTTTCAAGAGGTATGATTTTGTCCCCCTTTCAAATAATCTTAAGTTTCTTAACTTCTTTCCCTTAATACATTTTGAATTTTAAGCATTCAAATATGAACTGTTATCATATAAGATCTTCCAAATAGCTGAAGACAATGATGACTGCCTAGATCCCTTCATCTAACTATTTTCTCCAGAAATAGGGAACAAGGAGGGAAAGTATAACACTACCAAAAAAGCTCAGTGTACCTTCAAGACAAAAGATGCTCAAACACCAAATTACCTAAAAGTAAAAATAGGAAAATGCCAAGTTCTGGCATGTTATCTCTAATGCTCCTACCCAGTGCCAATCTTTAAGGCAAGCAAAGGCAGATTGAGAGAAATGCAGGGAGTGGAGAAGGAAGTAAGCAATAGGACCTCTGTTTGATCTAAAACCACTGTCAGGAAGACAAATTCACCCTAAGTATAAAAATACTAAAAAAAATCAGGGAAGATGTGACAGAAAATAGGTAAGATAATTAAAAGTATATGCAATCTTAATAAAACTTTGTAGCTTCTGGAGGAGGAAAAAAGTGGAAAAGGGGGAATTAGAAGCCCCTTTTGGTAACTGAGTGGTTAAAGGAAAAGAGAAACAATGTGAGAAAATGTATGGTCCGGAAAAGCAAAAGAGAACTAAAAATTCAAGAGATACAATTTCTCCATCCACCAGAAGAACAAACAAAGAAACAAAATTCATTAAAGTACCTTGATCTTGCTGTATTTAGAGGAGCGTCAAGAATTTTGAACACTCCTCCTAAGAAGAAAAATCAGGAAATGACTAATAGATTGATCAGAAAACAAAACTCAACATACATCAATTAAGGAAAATTCCTCCTTAACCATAAAGCAGAAGAAAACTGTAAGAAACATGCCAAAGAAAAATAAGTATACTAAAATAAAGAAGTAAACTATATGAAAACCCACTTGAAATTAGAAATTAGTACACTAAGGAAAAAATGGACAAAATATAGGAAAAAATGAAAATGGTATTGATTAAATACAGGAAAGAAAGGGGTGAAAATGACACAATTATCTTAAAAATAAAGAATAAATTACAAAATAAATAATCATCTTACAAATACAGAATGAATTACCTAAAATAGAATAGACTTAAGTGAAAATTTAATTTAAAAAAATTGAAGAAAGGCACAAAATAACCAAGACAATAAAAATAAGATAAAGAAGTAAAAAAGGGTCTGAAAGAAAATAATGAAAATGGAAGACAGGCAAAGAAAAGATAACATTTGTTTTATTGGAGACCCTGAAAAAAAGAAAATAGGACAAAAATGCATACTTAAAACTAATTCAGTAAAACCTTCCAGAATTAATGAAATATTTAAATATACATATTTAAAAGGTCCATCAGGTACTTGGAAAACTAAAACCAAAACAAACTACTCAGACACATATCCTAGTAAAATTATTAGTTTAAAAATATGCAACCTATAATAACTTCAGGCAAAAAAATAAAAGAAAAAAAAAGAAAAAAAATGACTTAAAATGGCAAAAGATTAATGAAGAACAACATGGACAAGAAAGCAGCAACTGGGCAGTATTTTTTGACTCAAATAAGGTCTGAACCTTATTTATAAACTTAGTGCTTTTATATTTATAACCTTATTTATAACCTTATTTATAAAGTATTTTATATATAACCAAACTGTCCTTCAAGTATCAAGGATATTGGGGAGAATATATATATATATACACACATACACACACACACAAAAGTAAAATGAAGGAGGGAAAAAGGTGGAATTTTTTTTAACCCTGTCATATTTTAACTGATGTAAATATCATTGACTTTTGTACTGGACACAGATAAATCTTAGTTTTGCCAACAAAATTCCTTGAAGCAATTAGGAAGATGTCTTTGAATTGATATTCACATTCTGACTCACTTGAAAAATAGCCACAGGATTCAAGGAAGGATCAAAAATATTATCACTATTGCTGGTAAATCAAGTGAGAAAATGCTGCCTGGGTCTGTCATCACTTTAACGATTTCTAGAATTCAGGGCCTTCATTAGAGCCCCTCTGCAAAGCTAAAACTCTACAAAATATATGCATAGAACATGAGGGGCTGACTTTGCCCTGCTCTCTTTCCTGGTGCTAGAAGTCAGAAACTGGACTTAATCTATGTGCCTGTAACAGAGGGGAATATTTCTGTGGCCCAGCAAAGTATCTAGAAAAATAGAGATCAGAAAGGACTAACTCAACAGGGTCATTTGTTTTCCAGATCTTACTGAACAGATGAGTCATTCTTCTTTCCTTATGAAGTTACTCCTTATGAGTAAGGAGTAAGGGCAAGTATTCTCAAAAAGACTTAGTTTATATTTTATCTATTAGCAGGAACCTGGGAGGGGGAAAATCATTGTTATCTGTAATTAAAATGGCCATATATCCTAGTTTTCACAATAATATATCAGTTTCACAGGAATGAATAAAATGTTACATAATTTTCTTGTGAATTTTTTTTCTTCAGTCAGATCATCAGCTTTTCACTTTATCTGTAGTTTATGAATTATTGTTAACATTAATCAAAATGAGTCATTAACAAATATGATGGTAAAACTTCTTGTCTGGATTAACTATTTGATTTAAAATAGTTTCTTAGGGTTCTAGAGAATGAAATTAGAACACTTCCTAACACCATACACAAAAATAAACTTAAAATGGATTAAAGACCTAAATGTAAGGCCAGACACTATAAAACTCTTAGAGGAAAACATAGGCAGAACACTCTATGACATAAATCACAGCAAGATCCTTTTTGACCCACCTCCTAGAGAAATGGCAATAAAAACAAAAATAAACAAATGGGACCTAATGAAACGTAAAAGCTTTTGCACAGCAAAGGATACCATAAACAAGACCAAAAGACAACCCTCAGAATGGGAGAAAATAGTTGCAAATGAAGCAACTGACAAAGGATTAATCTCCAAAATTTATAAGCAACTCATGCAGCTCAATAACAAAAAAAGAAACAACCTAATCCAAAAATGGGCAGAAAACCTAAATAGACATTTCTCCAAAGAAGATATACAGATTGTCAACAAACACATGAAAGAATGCTCAACATCTTTAATCATTAGAGAAATGCAAGTCAAAACTACAATGAGATATCATCTCACACTGGTCAGAATGCCCATCATCAAAAAATCTAGAAACAATAAATGCTGGAGAGGGTGTGGAGAAAAGGGAACACTTGCACTGTTGGTGGAAATGTAAATTGATACAGCCACTATGGAGAACGGTATGGAGATTCCTTAAAAACTACAAATAGAACTACCATATGACCCAGCAATCCCACTACTGAGCAAATACCCTGAGAAAACCATAATTCAAAAGGAGTCATATATCAAAATGTTCATTGCAGCTCTATTTACAATAGCAAGGACATGGAAGCAACCTAAGTGTCCATCAACAGATGAATGGATAAAGAAGATGTGGCACATATATACAATGGAATATTACTCAGCCATAAAAAGAAATGAAATTGAGTTATTTGTAGTGAGGTGGATGGACCTGGAGTCTGTCATACAGAGTGAAGTAAGTCAGATGGAGAAAAACAAATACCGTATGCTAACACATATATATGGAATCTAAGAAAAAAAATGTCATGAAGAGATTAGTGGTAGGATGGGAATAAAACACAGAGCTACTAGAGCATGGCCCTGAGGATATGGGGAGGGGGAAGGGTAAGCTGTGATGAAGTGAGGGTGGCATGGACATATATACACTACTAAACGTAGGGTGGATTGATAGTGGGAAGCAGCTGCATGGCACAGGGAGATCAGCTAGGTGCTTTGTGACCACCTAGAGGCAGGGGATAGGTAGGGTGAGAGGGAGGGAGATGCAAGAGGGAAGAGATATGGGAACATATGTATATGTATAACTGATTCACTTTGTTGTAAAGCAGAAACTAACACACCATTGTAAAGCAATTATACTCCAATAAAGATGTTAAAAAAAAAAAGGAAAAATTTTATGGTATATAAATTTTACCTCAATAAAACTATTAATAATATAACATATACCTTTAGATGTTGAAATTAGGCTTATATTATATTACCATCATTGCATAGAATTACCACTGTGCCTAAACTGAGGATAATGAGTTGTATATAATTTTCAATAGCCCATGTCAAAAAGAACATAGGGATTTGCAAATGTTTATGTTTTAAACATTACAAAGCCATAAAACGAATGTACACCAACCTTTCATCTGCTAGCATTTAGGTGAGCATTTCAATTGACACTTTTTGCTTAGTGATTTTCTAAAAAAAGAGTAAGTTAGATCCCTTAAACACTGAATATACATTTCTATGCTTTAACACATAGACTAGCCATCCATTTTATACCTTTGGTAGACAATTGTTTTTGTACATGAGTATGTAAAAGTAACACACAGTTTTGATCCAGTTTTGCATTTTAAACTACGGTAGAAGGTGGATTTCTTTTTCTAAAGGCACATATCAATCTTAAAATGTACCACACTGTAAATAGTGTGCATAAAATTGTGTCTCAGAAGGATAACCAGACTGAAAGTTTGGGGACTGACATGTTCCTCTGGTAAAAATGCCGTTCAATGAGTTAGCAAAATTTAAGAGTAGAACAATAAGAGATAATGTAACATGTTCTAAGTACATTGTGAAAAAAATCATGTTCTCCTTTTCACCTCCACCATGTAGTCGGTCATCTTTGTACCTAGCTATACTAATCAGAGACATTTGTTCAAAAGGCAGTGATGGTGAAATGTAAACATATATGCCAAGCTGCAGAGATATAACCATGCAAGTCCAGATAATGTGCATGATAATACATAGTTATCATTCATGGGCCATTTGAACAAAGAAATACGTTTTTGTTTTAAAGAAAATAAAGCTGTAAAGTTACATCTGAATTATAAAATGAAATTTAAAGCTTGGTCTTTGCATTTGAAAATGTCAGAAATTATTTAAGGCACCTGGAAGTCAGGTAAAAAATATACAGTAAGCCCCCAGGAATACTGAGAAAGTATTTGGAAAATGGAGTCAGAGGCTTGCAAGATATTTTAATGGATTTATAAAAGCTCATGTCTCTAAGAGACTTTTCTTTACTCAAGAAAATGTCATGGAGATGTATGTCTCAGACAGTGCTAATGAACAATAGAGTAATTCATAGCTTTCTTTCTGCAATTCCTGTGGTCTCTTTGTCAAACTGCTTGTTTACATGTATAATTGTCTCCTGACATATGAAGTTAGGTGACTTAATACATATGAACTTGTGTTGCTCATACAGCTTTCACACACCAACTGGCTTAGAAGTATCTTTAATCTAAAGAATCTTTATGTAGTTGTTCAACTAATGTTTGTAAGAAAAAAATGTAGTTTTAAATTAGCCGTGGATTGAAAGTAAGTACATAGCTGTAATTCACTTATTAAACTTCTGACTTGCCCTCTTGACATTAAAAAAGAATATGTTTATTTGAGTGGAAATGTGTTGACAATTTACCTTAAATTAAGTAAAATAGAAAATAAGAGAGGGACAAAGAGGCAGAGAAAACAGTCTAGTAGCTTTATGGCTTGGATATGCTTCCAAAAGTGTATTATTTGAAGGACTTTTCTCCCTGGCATTTATAAGGAAGGAATTTAGTTCAGTAACTTCATCATTAAGACCTACAGAGTCTTGGGCAGATTCAATTTTGATACTTCTTTCTAAAGCTTATTAAGTGTAAAAATATTTAACATTTATTAAATGTATTTAAATTTTTCATACTATTTTTACCATGAATAATATTGTGTTAATAACGGTGCACAGTTAGGTGGGTTAATAGAGGTGTAAAGTCATTGTAACAATGCCTGATGCATAAATTGTTGGTATGATTATTATTATTAAGGTAGTTCACCCCTAAGTGAGGTGTTAAAATAAATGAGGTTTGCCTTATTGCTCTCTCATCTTCCTTTTTATCAGTCTTTTCCTTTCTATTCTCTGTCCCTCAATACTTTTCTCCTGATTACTTTGTATTTATTTCAAGGATATTGATCTCCCTAGTAACCAATAAAGTTATTTCCTTTATCCAGAAAAATAATTAAGAAAACAATTCCATTTACAATAGCATAAAAAAGAATAAATTATTTAGGAATGAATTTACCCAAGAAGGTAAAAGATCCATATACCGAAAACTACAAAACTTTAATAAAGGAAACTGAAGAAGACACAAATAAATGAAAAGATATCTCCTTGTTCGTGGATTGGAAGAATTAATATTGTTAAAATATTTCTAATACCCAAAGTGATTTACAGATTTGAAACAATTCCTATCAAAATTCTAATGGCATTTTTCACAGAAATAGAAAAATCCTAAAATTCATATGGAACCACAAAAGACCTCAAATATCCAAAGCAATCCTGAGAAAGAAAAAGCTGGAAACATCACACTTCCTAATTTCAAATTATATCACAAAGCTATAGTAATCCAAACAGTATGATAATATTATAGACATATAGGCCAAAGGAACACACTAAACAGCTCAGAAATAAACCCATAAGTATACAGTCAACTAATTTTTGACAAGCATGTCAGAAATACAAAATGGGGAATGGATAGTCTTTTCAATAAATGATAATGGAAAAACTGTATACCCAAGTGCAAAAGAATAAAATTAGACCTGTACCTTATATCATTCAAAAACATCAACTTAGAATGAATAAAAGGCAAACTTAAGACTTAAAACCATAAAATTCCCAGAATAAAATGGGGAAAAAACTTCTTGACCTCAGTCAGCTATAAAACAAGGATGAAACTTAAGGGTATTATTCTAAGTAAAACAGGGAGTCACAGAAGGACAAATACTGCAGATTCCACTTATGTGGCATCTAAAGTAGTCAAATCCTTTGAAGCAAATAATAGAATGCTGTTGGTAGGGGCTGGAGATAAGGAGAAATGGGAGTTGTTAATCAATGTGAATTAAATTTCAGTTGAACAAATGAGATCTGTTGTATAACACTGTGCCTATAGATAACAATCTATATTATACACTTAAAAATCTAAAAGGGTAAATCTACTCTTAAGTGTTCTCAAATAAATATTTTAAAAACTTTAAAAAATAATTGGAAACAAAACTACTAATGGCAATAAAGAATTACACATGAACATGATTGAAAAGTGATTTGAAGACGTAAGTCTAGGCACGGCACTCTTAATTTTAGGCAAGTCATTTAACTGCCTAACTCCCATATCTTCATCTTTAAATAGGATAGAAAAAGTGGATTATCTAAGGCCTATGTTATAAAATTGAGAGTCTATAACTATCGTTTTATAAGTACAAAATAAGAATAAGAACAATCCACATAGGGAATATGTTTCTTTTATGATAAATGTTGACATTTTTAATACTGTTATAAAATACTTTTCCTTTCTGGAAGGACACTTGTAGATCAGGATAGCTACCAATCTAAGGCACTATTTTAAAGCCAAGTGAGACACATTTTCAAAGATAAAAATCCTGTACAATTCTAGTAGGAAAAAAATTGTGATTTTTCACTTATTACAGGGAATACTGAGTGTTTAGCAATATGGGTGTCCTCTGTCTGATCCTAGGAAAATCCTAGAACAAACAAACATGAATAGACAGTAAGTGGCAGTTATTATTAATACTATTAATAATTTCTCTTTAGTTTATATGATTTCAGTGACCTATGCCACTGAAATATCTTACCTATTAAAATGATAATATGATAAGTCTTTTTTGTGTAATGCCTCTGCAACAAATAACCTCATATTTTCAGTGTCTAGTAAGACAGCTTATTTCTCACCCATATAATATGTCATATTTTATGGACTGGTTGTAGATATGATTTGCAAATCCAGCACCCTTGATACTGTACATGCTGATTTTGTAGCATAGGAAAAGTGCAAGGCAGATGATAGAAACATAGTAGCTTTTAATGCTTCTACTTAAATGTTGTGTAAGTCACATGTGTTCATGACTATTGGCCAACATAAATCATGTGACTAAGCCCAATATCAGTTGGGTAAAGAGGTATACCACTTCTTAAAGAGGCACTACAAAAGACATGTCAATGGGTAGGTATGATATTTTCAAATGAAGGGGGATTAATATTTGACCAATAATAACAATCTATCATGGCTACTTTTCCCCAATTTAATCAATATTCTTAAGTAGGCACAATTTCAATGGTATCTTATGTATTACTTCAGAGGTATAGATTTTTGTTTATTCACTTATAAGGTCTCAACTTATAATACCTATTGAATATGAATTTGTGCTAATGTTACTGATTTGATATAGATTCAGAAATTTAATTTAAAAGTGCAGTTTTGGATTTAAAATATTTATATTTCAAGATATTCCTGATACACATTTGTTATAATTGACATATTAAAGAAATTAATTTATCTAAAACCTGAGGGTATCTTAAATTTTGTACACTTCTTATTCTTTAAATGGAAGAAGTAGTATTTCTTCTTGGGGGATTAGAACCAAAAGAGAATTTGACTCAACTTTCTTTCATTTGACTTTGAAGAAGGAAGTCTAAATAAGAGAAACTATGTCCTGGAAATGTAGGCTCTGAAGAAGAAATTAATACATCAGATTTTCACAGAAATTATTTTAATTATAATCAGAGAGTTAGCAAATTCAGTTTATGTCTGATTTTTTTTCCCCCTAAGGCAAGCATGCAGCACATACTTAGAGTTGTAAATATAAGCCTTAAAATGTAAATTTCTAAGCAGAGTATGGCAAAATAGATGAAAGGGTTCCATTAATGTCAGTGGGAGCCATGGAGTTAAATCCTTTTTCCATTTTCCTCAGAAACAAAGCCCTAAGCAAGTTTTGCAAATGGCAAGTTTTGCAAATGGCAAGTTTTGCAAATGGCAAGAGAAAAAACAGTTTAGTCATGAAACTATTGCTCTTAGTGTAAATGTATTAATTCATTATACCAACTTCTCTGCTAAAGTCATTTTCTAAATGGTTTCTCAGCCAAAATGTCTGGCATGATGAAAATCTAGATTTTGGTTGTTTTCTTTACCCCCATATTTTGGTAATTCTTTTTTTTTTTTTTTTTGTATGCGGGTCTCTCACTGTTGTGGCCTCTCCCGTTGTGGAGCACAGGCTCCAGACGCGCAGGCTCAGCGGCCATGGCTCACGGGCCCAGCTCCCGGACCGGGGCATGAACCGTGTCCCCTGCATCGGCAGGCAGACTGTCAACCATCGCGCCACCAGGGAAGCCCAGTAATTCTTTAAAAAATACCCTGCATCAAATATTTTTCCAGAAAAGTCTTTAAAATTTATGACAGTTTTATTATTTGATAATGTTTTTCATGATAGAAAATGAACTGACAGAATGTGAAGAAAATTCACAATTGTATTGTAAATTCTAAGAAAATTTTGATTAAATTGAGTCATTGTGATAGCTCTAGAACAGGGATCAGCAAACCCTGGCCTGCAGTGTGTTATTTAAATAATGCATCATTTGTTTACATATTATCTATAGGCTCTCCTTTCATGCTATAGTGGCAAAGCTGAAATAAAGAAAGAGAAGGGAAGGGAAGGGAAAGGAAAGAAAGGAAGGGAAAGGAGGGGAAGGGAAGGGAGGGGGGAGAGGAAAGGAGGAGAGGGGAGGGGAAGGGAGGAGAAAGGAAGGGAAGGGAAAGGGAGGGAAGGGAGGAGAGGGGAAGGGAGAGAATGAAAGGGAGGAGAAGGGAGGGGAAGGAAGAGAAGGTAAAGGAGGGAAGGGAAGGGAGGGGAGGGGAGGGGAAGGGAGGGGAGGGCAGGAAAAGAAAGGCAAGGCAATGCAAGGCAAGTCTCCTTTTTCTATAGGACACAGATGCTTGGCTACGTGGCTCAAGCTAAATGATAGAGCCATTCTGTACTCAGCAGACATTTTTTCTTTCTCCCCAGGTTCCTACCATCCCATAAAACTGGAACTTCATCCTTTTTAATGGGAACAAGCTTTACCTCTTCCATTCATTATTCATTGGACGTGTCAGTAATAAGGATATAGTTTGTCAGCCACACCTCTGTTCATATTTCTCTGTGTTAAAATCACACATCTCTTGGTTTCTTTGACCCTTTTGGGGACACAGAGCCTGAGACGATAGTATCTTCCATATGGCTCGTTTGATAAATGTCTGCTGTGAAAAACCAAATCTTGCCACATGCAAGCACAAAGGTTAATTTTTGAGGAAAATAATATTAACCTTGATTTTAGTCTCCAGTCCAAACCAAGTCCTTCAATTCAGCATTTCTAGAAATGTTCAAAATCACTGATGTTTTGATTCCTATTGATTCTTACTGAAATTACTCAGTTGACTGAAAATTTGGAGAGAGGAGAGGAGTGAATAAACATCATTCTCTAACTTCTACACCAGCACTTGAACCCCAGCACTCCTGGAGCTGACCAGGAGTTTCTCCTGTGTCCCACACCTGGCAAGGAAGAATTGTACTACCAAATGTCCAATGTTTGGTAAAACCAATGTGGTAAATGGACAAAAATCTGTAAATACACAAAAGAGATATTTCTCTCCTGATAGCACACACTATGCAGCCCTCAAAGCAGGAACTTTTTTTTGAAGCATTGAGAAGATAGCTGCTGCTGTTCCATCACTCAAATCTGCCCAAGGGACTATTTTGCTTGGTCAGAAAGAGAAAGAGGTCTTATGAGCCTGTGGCGTAAGCCCTTCTTGGTTCTCTATGATTTGTCTTTCTGAACATAGAAGAGGCTCTCCTCTTACTCTCACTTCCTTGAATTGTACAAACCGGTATCAAGACCTAGACAAGGCCTAGGTCTCTTCAGACTCTCTTGGGCTCAAGAGCACCCTTGACTGACAAGTGAAAAGGTCAAGATTCTTTTTGTGGCTGCATTAGAAATCCCATCTCCTGGAGTTTGGGGGAGAATGGATACATGTATATGTATGGCTGAGTCCCTTTGCTGTATACCTGAAACTATCACAACATTGTTAATCAGCTATATTCCCATATAAAATAAAAAGTTAAAAGAAAAAAAAGAAACGCCATCTCCTGATTAATGAATTCCACAATTTACACATAAAGGATGGGAAGACAGGGCCATTTCATGGATGAGTGACCTATGCAATTGCAGAGGACCCCGTGATTAGAAGGGCCCAGTGTTTAATGTTCTACTATTATTTTGAATTTCTAAATTTCTTTAAAAACAAACAATGCTGCATTTTCATGTTGCATAGAGTCCCATAAATCATGTAGCTATCCTGAAGAGAGGTATTAGAAGTCACTCTTTTTGTTACCAACCCTCCCCCAACAAGGGTCCTGCTCGGTGCCTTTGAGCCAATAGAATGAGATCGAATTCGGTTCAGACTCAAAGGAAAGTTTTATTCTTTGATTAAAGAACGGAGAGAGCCTTGGGGTTAGGAATGTCGGGGGAGGGATCGACTGGGAGATTGGAACTGAGATATACACACTACTATACAAAAAATAGATAACTAGGGCTTCCCTGGTGGTGCAGTGGTTGAGAGTCCACCTGCCGATGCAGGGGACGCGGGTTCGTGCCCCGGTCCGGGAAGATCCTACATGCCGCGGAGTGACTAGGCCCGTGAGCCATGGCCGCTGAGCCTGCGCGTCCGGAGCCTGTGCTCCGCAACGGGAGGGGCCACAGCAGTGAGAGGCCCGCGTACCGGAAAAAAAAAAAAAGAGAGAGAGAGAGATAACTAATAAGGAACTACTGTGTAACACAGGGAACTCTGCTCAATACTCTGTAACGACCTATACGGGGGAAAGAATCTAAAAAAGAGTGGATATATGTACGTGTATAACTGATTCACTTTGCTGTACACGTGAAACTAACACAATATTGCAAAGGTACTCCAATAAAAATTATTTTTAAAAAAATAGAGGTTTGCGTTTGAGCTCTTGAGGCCAGACTGTCCCTGGAAGGCTATGGGCAGGGCTGCTTTATAGGGTTCTTGCCCGTGGGGAGGGGCGGAGTTCCCGCAGGGCCGAGTTCTCCTTGTGCTGGGCGCACCTGTGCTGCTCAAGGCTCCGGATCCTCCAGCTCCCAGTGTGGAATGCAGCACGTCTCCACGCACCCACGGAGCTAAGTTGTCCGTGCAGCCATTTTACACTAAGAACTCTGGTCTGAAGCGCCGAGACAAGGCCTGTGTGGCACCCTAGGAGCAAGTGAATCTAGATGAAGCACAAAGGAAAAGAAAAAAAAAAGGTTAGACTTTATTTTATTACCCAGATTCTATTTTGATTCCCCAGGAATTATTAATGGGCTTTACCTCCTTGGTCTCTTGTCCTGCTCGTCATCCTTGAGAGGAGCTGAGGGGCACTGGTCCGTCTTCTGAAACTGCTCTCTGCTGATTTGGGGTGTTTTCATAGCCGTGGGTAGAGCGGAACTTCTCCCAGCTGCCTTTACACGTGTTTGATTATCATCGGGTCTCAGCCCTGACTGTTGCTGAGCAACCACCATTTCTCTAACCTTCTGGAGACAAAGGACACCAGATAATTTAAGATTCGTGGACCAAATATTAGCAGGAGAATAGTGGTCACATGTCAAATTTTTGCTAAAAATGCAGGTTTCTAGGTCTTCTGTCTGTAGGCCAAGTGTGTGCCCTGATGTGTGCCCTGATGTGGAGGCTCACTGCCCTGGCCTGAATCTCCCCGGTCATACTTCTGTTGCTTTTTTTAGAAGAGAAGCTTCAGGCCAGAGAGAGTAGTCAAGGGGGTTTGTTGCCCGAGGTTGCGATGCTCTTTGCTCAAGTTGTTTGACTTATCTCACAACAATAAGTCAAACAATACTCTGCCCCAAAGCTGCCCCTGCAGCTTTGGTTAGGATCACCAAGTGGAGTCTGCTCCACTTAGGAGTGAGCTGGTCTTGCAGGCCACTGGTTTTCCAGGTTTTTAGGTTCACCCAGTCTCCTTGCTGGAGGGGATGTAAGGCCAAGTTAGTGCAGCCCAGCACCCTGTTACCATATTCCATGAGCGCTTTCATGGTTTCTCCTACCTGAAGGGCATACTGAGTGGGTCCATTTCAAGGGGGGTTAAGGTGTCCCTTCTCTCAGGCTTGGGGAATGAGTCTACCATACATGAGTTGAAAAGCACTTAGCTCTAACCCCTTGGGGCTAACTGCATGTGGGGCAGGGCAATCAGAAGTAACTGAATCCAATTTTCTTGAGTTTCCTGGCATAGCTTGGGTAAGGCCTGTTTCACAGTCTGACTGGACCTCTGTACTTTCCCTGATGATTGGGGTCTCGAGGCTGAGTGCAAAGTCCATTTTATGCCCAAGGCACTCGTGAGTCACTTGAGACACAAATGATGGACCATTATCTCTTTCTAGGGATCCTGGGAGCCCAAACCTGGGGATTATTTCTTTTAGTAATGCTTTAGCCACTTCAGCTGCTGTTTCAGTTCTAGTGGGGAATGCTTCTATCCACCCAGAAAATGTGACTGCTGGCACCAAAAGATACCTGAAATCGCCCGATGTTGTCGGTGTGACAGTGAAATCAATCTGCCAGTCCTCTCAGGATATGTCCCTCTGGTCTGAATAGGCCTAATCGGGGGGCCTCTCATGTTGGGGTTGTTACTTTTCATGCCAGGAGCTAACATGACCTCAACTAACCAGTTATATAGGGCTTCCCTCCTGTAGTGGGTTCCTTGATGAGCCTCCCTGATGGCTTAACAAGCTGCAGTTGGGGGAAAGAAGTATTGACCAAGTTCATTAACTAGCCACCCATGGCCTCCTAGATCTCTCCTGAAGCCACATTTTGGGCATTTGTCTAATTCTTCCTTGGTGTAGATTGGGGAATAATTGGATGGGACTGGTCTTCAAGGCATGAGGAGTAGTTGCCAAATTACTGGTTCTAGGGCCACCTTTTTGGCAGTTGTGTCCACTTGGTTGTTTCTCTTTATTATCTCTGCATCCCCCTTTCGATGATCCCCTACAATGAATCACTGCCATCCTTTTTAGAAGCTCTGTGCTGCTTCTAAGAGCTTCAATGTGCTTAAGCCATGTTTCACCAGTTTATTCTTCACAGTAAGCATAGCATTTAAGATCTTCCCTGGCTCGGGCTTCCCTGGTGGCGCAGTGGTTGAGAATCCGCCTGCCGATGCAGGAGACACGGGTTCGTGCCCTGGTCCGGGAGGATCCCGCGTGCCGCGGAGCAACTAAGCCCGTGAGCCATGGCCGCTGGGCCTGCGCGTCCGGAGCCTGTGCTCCGCAATGGGAGAGGCCACAGCAGTGAGAGGCCCGCATACCGCAAAAAAAAAAAAAGATCTTCCCTGGCTCAAGCTCTAAGGCTCAGGTGAGCGCCATCAGCTCCACCTTTTGGGCAGAAGTTCCTGGGGGTAGGCTTCTTGCTTCTATGACTGGGGTCTGGGAGGTTCCTGCATATCCCACCAGGCTTTTCCGTCTCTAATGAAACTGCTCCCATCTGTGAACCATTCCTCTTTGATGTTTGGGAGAGGCTTACTTCCTAGGTTGGGGCAACTAGGATAGATCATGTCTATGGTTTCTAGGCGATCATGCTCCAGGGACCCGTTTCTGTGGGCAGCAGGGTGGCAGGATTTAGCATGTGACAGGTTTTTCTGGGAGCCACTGGGTTGTCTAAAAGCATAGCCTGAACTTGAATCAACCTTCTGGGGGATAGCCTTTCTGTTTCCTTAGGACTTGCTGAAGCCTGAACCCAGCATGGAGTCCATAAGGGATTGGCTGACCAAATGTAACCTCTCAGCCTCTAGCAACTCTGCCTTTAGCAGAGTTGCAGCAGCTGCAATGCCCGTAGGCAAGGAGGCCATCCCTTAGCAGTTTGATCAAATTGTTTAGAGAAATAAGCTACCACCCAAGTAAGCTAATACTCCAAGGGCAATTCCCCTTCTCTCAAGAATGTAAAAGTCAAAGGGTTTAGCCAAATCTGGGAGAGCCAGGGCAGGAGGCTGAAGTAATTGCTTTTTTAATTCTTGAAAGGCCCCTTCACATTCTGGATTCCATTCAAATGGATCGTCATCCTTTCCTTTCAAGTTTTCATATAGAGGCCTAGCTATCCCTATTTAGGGATCCAGATGTGGCAAAACCTGGAAACCCCTAAGCTGTCTTCTATTTTTAGGAGGGGTAAGACTACAAACGGCTTCTTTTCTTCCCTGGGGTAGGCTTCTCTGACCTTCTCTGAGAATGAAACCTAGGTAGATCACCCTAGTTTGTGATATTTGAGCCTTTATCTTGGACACCTTATATCCTTTATTGGCTGGGTGATTCAGGGTGGTTACAGTATTTTAAGTCAGAGGTCTCAGTAGGGCTGGCAATCAGAATGTCGCCTGCATACTGGAGGAGGATTCCCTTCTCCAGATGTAGATCTTTTAGGTCTTTAGCTAAAATTTTCCCAAAGATGGTGGGGGAATTTTTGAACTTGTGGGGCAGGACTATCCGGCAGAATTGTTTTTGTTGTGTTTGGGTCCTGCCACTCAAAAGCAAAAACTTCTTCTGACTCTGGGGCTAATGGAATACAGAAGAAGGCATATTTTAAATCTAATACAGAATGCCAGGTTCTGATGGATGATAGAATGGCCAGCAAAGTGTAGGGATTAGGGACTGGTGGATATATATTCTCTGTGGCTTCACTGACTGCTCTGAGGTCCTGTACCATATGGTATTCCCCATTAGGTGTCTTTATGGGGAGAATGGGAGTATTGCAAGCTGACTGGCATGGTCTAATAGGACCCTGGTCAGTAAGGCTCTGTATGGCAGGGGCAGTGCCCAACAAGGCCTCCCAACAGAGAGAGTACCATTTTCTATTGGGCCATGTGTGTCTGGGATTTAGATGGACTATCACTTACTCCATCTGTCCCCAGGCCCAGACCTTGGGATTTACTCCAAGGGGATCGACTTGTTCTGTACGAGGAGGTTTGCCCTCACTCATTAACATTGTCATCTTGTGCCTTTGTCCAGGGGTTGCCAATCTCCCGTTTGTCTCCCATTAGGTGGATAGTATCCCCCAATATATATAAGATATCTCTCCCTAGCAGGGACATAGGGCATTCAGGGACATACAAGAAGGAATGGGTGAGCTTGCGTTCACCCAGTTTACATTCTGTTGGCTCTATGAATGCCTGCTCTTGGGCCTTCCCTGTTACTCCCATACTTTTACAGCTCTTTCAGCCAAGTTTGCCTGATCTGGTGTTTAGAACTAAGTAAGTGGCACTAAGCGTTGACTAAGAATTTGATAGGCTGTGCCCCTATGTCCAATGTCAGCTGGACTCCTCTGGGGTCCATTGGAGTGCCAGCTTAGGAACCCGCTGACCCCATAATTTTAATCTATTTGGGCCATCTGCCTTCCAGGGGAGTGGCCAGAAGCTGCCATTTCCATCTCCCTTTGGGAGCAGTAGGGAATTCTCCCTTCCAGCGTCCCTCTTGTTTACATGTGGCACACTGACTGGGTCCTAATTTCCTTGGCTTGCTATCCCTTGATGGGGGCTAGGGGTCACTCTCCAGAGTTGAGACTCTCCATGGGCAGTTAGTCCAGATTCCTTTGCCAACCAGTTGACATTGGAGGGCAACAGCCAGTGGGTGGGCTTGCCTCTGGGCCTTTTCATCCTCTAACTTTTCCTCCTCTATATCTCAGTTATTCAACACCTGGTAGGCAACCTCGACCAGGTAAGAGGTAGGAGGTATCTGGTTCTATTTCCAGTTTCTGAAGTCTGTGCCTAATGTCAGGAGCACTTTAAGAAATGAAATACAACCTCAGGGTTGCATTCCTTTCCAAGAACTCAGGGGCAATGGTCATATAAATTCAGAGGCAGTCCTTAAGGCTCTCTAGGACTGTGAAGCGTTTTCTTTTGGCTCCTGATTGATTTTCCTTATCTTATCCCAGTTGACAGCTTTCTTTCCTGCTGCCTGGATTCTCTTTAGGATCTTATTTTTATAACGGGTCAGCCTCTGTCTTGCACTCCATTCTCCTTTGCCTCAGTGATCCCAGCTGAGTTTGTTATCTGGAGACCTCTTGATTCCCCAGTCGGAACATAGCATGACCGGAATCATCTCTGTTCTCTTTGTTTGCTTCCTCTCCGGCTCTTGAAAAGACCATGGGCTTTTCTTTCTCTGGTAGGGGTACATTGAGGAGGCTCTGGATGTCAGCCCAGGTGGGGTAATGGGTCTCAAAGATTCTCCTAATATGGATCTTTCCTCAACCCTTTACCATGACTTTTCGAGTTATACAGATCAGAAGTGGCAAAGGGGATGTATACCTGGACGAGCCCTCCTTCTCCATTGGGGACCTGCCTCAAAGGGAGTTCTTTTTCTGAATTTCACCCCATTTCTTTTGTCTCTGGCATAGCAGACCCAATTGTAAAATGGTGCTGTAATTTAGAGACCCATTGGCAGGCCAACTTTCCCCATTTCCCAGATGGTATTGAGGCCAGGCTGTATTCCATAGGAAAAGTCAACGTTTGGGGATCAAGGAGTGATACCCGAAAAACGTCGAGTTCTGGAGGATATACCTTAATGGGCTATCTTTCCATATGGTAGATATTTGGCTCCCCATACCTTAGATGTCGTTTTGTATTTGTTTCCATCTACCGAGGGGGTGGCTGGAATAATTTGTTGGCTTGCAAATGTCACAAGATTTAACCCAAATAAGATTTCCAGTTCAGGAAATTTGGAACCAGTGCCAAACTCATAATGGAGTCCTTAAAAGATCAAAATAGGAGGTGTTCAAATGGCGTGGACTCTGGTATAACTGGGGGTCCCCCTTGAATTCGTAACAGCCCGTTCTTGAGACAGCCCCTCCTCAGTCAGAACATCCATGGGCGGTGAGATGAGACCACCTCCAGGCCAGAGCAGCTTAGCCATATTAGCTCCTGACCAATTTGGTCCATTAGGCAGTGGCACAGCTGTCTGAGGTGTGTGTGGGGGGCGTCTTCTTTTTCCTCCTTTTGCTTGAAAAGGAGGAGTTTTCAGACTTCCCACTGGGTGAGACCTAAAAGCACAAGGGGTTCCAAATGGGTACTCACCAGGTCGCTGGGCAGCTGGTATTCTGTGCTGATACTGGGAGGAGAGCCCCTGGAATCTCGGTCAATGAAGAATCACCCAAGGTTCACCTCACAAGCAGAGTGGCGGGGAGGGGGGCGGGGGGCAGGCAATGAATGTTTCCTGGCCTTTCCAGCAGCTCACAGGGCTCCTGAAAGCTGCTCTATAGGTGGAGCTGCTTTATAGGGTTCTTATTAGTGCAGAGGGGGTCCAAGTTCTTGCCAGCCAGGTGCAGGGGTATTGATCACAGCCCTTCAGAACGCAGTGCTGGGCACAGCATCTCTGCACCTGGCCGGGCTGGACATTTCACACTAGAAACTGGTCTGAAGTACTGTGCTGGGTGCAAGGCCTCTGCATGCGGCACCCTGTGAGCAAGAGAGACTAGACTGAACACAAAGGAAAAGAAAAAAAAAGGTTAGACTTCATTACCCAGATTCTGTTTTTATTCCCTGGGGATTGTTAATGAGCTTTACAGGTAACATTTTGTCAAGTTCAACCAGAAATAAAGATTACTTTGATTTCTGTGTTGTCCCCATGTATATTTCCCAGTTGCCCCATTGCTCAGTTGAAAAAGACTAGTGTCCCCCCTGCCTCACCACCGCCAGGAATAGTTTACCCAGAAATCTCAAGTTAAGCAGTTTGTTCAAGCAGATTATCAAATGTCTGTCCATGAATACCTTCCTATAGTCTCAAACTTGCATAATCATGTTTTTAGAAGTAAATCCCCAGCTCTGCGCTATACACACATTCAAGGTTCTATATTTCTTTTACTTTGTTGCTGTGCCATTTTTGTAAGGAGTTGTCCTTGACCCAGCGGTTGAGGCTGGCATACTGCTGTGTACACATTCCTGTCCGTAGGTTAGAAAAAGATCTGTCAAAGATGAAAGGCTTCATTTTTGAAAAGGGAACCTGCAAGTGCATGTGTGCCTTTTTCCTAAGGTATTATTTTCCCACTTAGTCATGAGGCTGTAACTAACTATGAGGGGATTAGCAGCTATGGTTCACGCGCCAACTAAAAGTGACTTCTCTTACGAGAGAGGAAGAGGACAGAGGAGGAGAGGAGAAACCATATGAGGGTTATAATTAGTGCTACAGTATCTGAAGTGTTGAAGTGTTTATTGTTCCTAGCACATAGTTCTAATAGGGTCCAAAATACATAAAGGATTTAATATGTAAAGCATGGGAGTTAATTGTTAGCATTGTTCTCTTACAAAGTTGGTTGCTAGCAAATAGAAAAATATTACAACCAATGTATTTATTCAATATCCTTTTTTCCTTATTTTTGTATTTATACTCTTTCAAGAATTTGGTATTAAAATATATTTTTATTTATAAAATTAAAATGATATGATAGGTTTTGCTTATTATTGTTAATTCCATATTTCTAAAGTATAAGTTGGTAATCCATAGTGGTGCTCTGTTTAAAAAATAAATAAACAAGTAAGGATTAAAGGAACATATGAGCCAAAAACATTGTGACCAATAATGTGAGGAGTAAATGGAATTTTTCTCTCTAATGTGTTTACATTGCACAATGCACCTCTGAAAAAAAATTCCAAGATAAAATCATATCTTTAGAGTACTAAGGTAATTTAAGAATCATCTAGATCAAGAAACAACACAGAAGCCTTAAAGAATTTGTGCAAGTTTGTCCAATTTAGTAAAGGCATTTCTAGCCCTAGAACAGTAGTTACCAGCTCATTTATTTTTTCTTTTAGTTTTCTTTTTTAAAAATTTTATTTATTTTAATTTATTTATTTTTGGCTGTACTGGGTCTTTGTTGCTGCACACAGGCTTTCTCTAGTTGTGGCAAGCGGCGGCTACCCTTCATTGTGGTGCGTGGGCTTCTCATTGCGGTGGCTTCTCTTGTGGAGCACGGGCTCTAGGCATGCGGGCTTCAGTAGTTGTGGCACACGGGCTCAGTAGTTGTGGCTTGCGGGCTCTAGAGCGCAGGCTCAGTAGTTGTGGTGCAGGGGCTTAGTTGCTCCGCGGCATGTAGGATCTTCCCAGACCAGGGCTCGAACACATGTTCCCCTGCATTAGCAGGTGGATTCTTAACCACTGTGCCACCAGGGAAGCCCTTCATTTTTTTTTCTTATTTCATAATAAAAGTAATGTTTCTGTTAAAGCAGTATTGCTCAAAGTACAGAAAGTAGAACACAGTTCCACTGAATATTGTTTTTTACAAAATAAATTGGAGACCATGTCAAATAAGTTCATGAAAAGCTATAGTAACAATTAAAGAATGGAGCTAGCTTGTAGGGCTTTACCCAGTCTTTCCTAAACTAAAATGCTTTGTGAGTCATAAGAGGGATAGAAGACAGAGCATTTCACATAGGTCCCTGGTTTTGAAACATCACTTTATGTTTACTTTTTGAGAACACTTTTTGAGAAATGTTTCTCTCTTGGAAATGGTTTTATCAAGCAGAATTTCAAAAGTCCTATCGTATTAATACATTTCAAATTCACAAAAGCCTTACAATATGCCATACACCTTATGTGTAATATGCAGCACACTGACAAACTATTAACCGAAAATCCATGGATATGAGTTTAGGGTTCAAGGAGTACAAATCACTGTTTACTTTTTTGTTCTTATGGAATCTTTGTACTAAAGTAAAACATATAGTATTCAGGACACTCACCTTTAAGTTTTTGAACAGCATTTGGTGCATAATATGTGCTAAAGAATACGTAGCATGAATCACTTGTGAAAGCTGCCCACTTTAGGTTTTTAGGATTTTTCATTAGGTGATTGAAAACAGTAGAGGCACATCTTCCCTCTTTAGTCAATGACAAACAAAGAAACAAGACAAGCCACACATACACACAATTGGGGAGGTGATTGGAACTACAAAGACAATTCATAGCAGGTTACCCCTTTTTCCATTTGTACACGTTTTTATCTAGTTTTTCTGATTTAGTGGTTTTTTTTAAATTGGGTCCTCTTTTCCAATGCTCTTAATTTCCCATTGCTCTTTTTTTGTAAATGTGCATTACTTTTTTCATTCTATTACCTGTAAATAGAAGTCATTCTAATTGACTCACAAATGATCCCAAAGCACAGAAATATATTTAAACGAATATTTCTGAAGTTCAGAGGTTTTTATTTTTGGTTTTTTTTTTTTTTTAAGTCAAACAATGAATACTCTGTATCTGGGCTTGTTTCACGTTTTACAAGAAGATTAATAGAGATGTGGTTAGAGTCAGTTAGTAAGTATTTTTTGGAAAGTGGTTTGGTGTTAGTTTCACATCTCATATTAGCAGATTTGTTTGGTGTTAATAAAGTCCCTCTTATTGGGATTTTTTTTTTTTTTTTTTTTTTTTTTTTTTGCGGTACGCGGGCCTCTCACTGCTGTGGCGTCTCCCGTTGCAGAGCACAGGCTCTGGACGCACAGGCTCAGCAGCCATGGCTCACGGGCCCAGCCGCTCCATGGCATGTGGGATCTTCCCGGACCGGGGCACGAACCTGTGTCCCCTGCATCAGCAGGCGGACTCTCAACCACTGCGCCACCAGGGAAGCCCCCTGTGTTGGGATTTGTCTGATATTTTTCTCATGGTTAGACTCAAGTTTTGTGTTTTGGGAAGAAAGTCACTGAGGTAGAGTGCCATTCTCATCTAGTCATATACAAAGTACATATGGTCGAGATGACTTATTATGGTTCCTATTGACCTGAGAGAGTGTTTGTCAGGTTTAAACACTTTAAAGTTAGGGTTGTTTTCCCCTTACTTTTCTATACTGTATTCTTTGGAAAGAAATTACTATTTACAGCGCATGCTTAAAGGAGTGAGATTCATGATCCACCTCTTGAGGGCAAAGCATCTAAATAAATTATATAAAATTGTTCTGCAAGGCAAAAGCATCTCTTTTTCACCACTTATTCATTCATTTATTTATGTCAGTACTGACTCATAGATATTTATTTTATTCTTTGGGTTATACTCCAATAACATTTGATTTATTTTGTTGCTCAAATTGTCCCAGTTTCAACCATTGGGAACTCTCTCAGTTGGCTCCTCTGTCTCCTTAATATACCCCCAGAATTGTGGTTTTTTTCGTTGTTGTTGTTTTTGGGTTTTTTGGACAACTCTTATTTTTCATCAATACAAGATACTCTAGGATCATCTTGTGCATTCTCTGCCCAGTCTTAGAATCTGCCATTTCTCCAAGGAGTCCTGATTCATTTTATTGACAAATGGTATTGGAAACTAAGATCGGAATGCCATGTATGTATACATTATTTGATACAACTACTCTTTCCCCACTTAAAAGTGATATCCCATGTAGATTCTTGCAATAATGCTAGGTAGTATTTATTGAGTAGTTGCTGAGTTCTGGGCAATGTTTTGATTACTTTATCTATATTGCCTCAGTCTTTAAAATAATCCTTTGATATTAGTACTGTTGCTTTCCCTACTGTATCCAAGATTGCTCAAGCTCACACAGAATAATAAATTATGTGATAGGTATTCACATCCATACAGTCTGACTTGTCTGATGTCATTCTAATCCAAAAATGCTGGTTATTTACTATACTTTTTTTAAAAATGACATTTAGTTCTTTCTCTTTCATCATATTACTTTGTATATATAAGTATCAGCTTATTATATTTAGACATTAATTTCTAATTTTGTGGAAGCCTTCCCTAGAAACCCCAATAATATATGGAAGTTAGGTGCCATTCTTCTATTTGCAGTACTGTGTCACTATATTGTAATTGTACACATTTAAATCTCTCTCTTCACTAGTTAATAAACTCCTTAAGTGCTGGAATTCTGGCTTGTATATCCCAAATCCTGTCATAATTTATGGTTTCAGTACATTTGGATAAATGTACATCTTTATGAGGCTGCAAGCAACTAATATAGTTGATTCATATTAATATTTTTAGAAGTAATTTGCAGTCTTTTGGCCAACTTGTAGTTGTTCAATAATTGTTGAGTGAATGAATATGGATTTATGAAATAAGTCCTATCACTCCTTATGTAGATAGCATTTGAATTATTTTTCAAATAGAAAATAAATACAGAAGGGCTAGGTCTAATTTCATCTAGGTCTTCATGCTAAGAATTTGTTTCTCTAAATAGTATGTGATCCTTCTATCATTTGAAATTGTTTTAACATTCATGTAAGTTTGTTTTGTTCTATTTTGGTGTGGAATTAATAATTCCTTATTGACCTGATAAACACAAAACTTGTTTTCCTGTATATTTTAATCAAAGTAAATGAGAATATACTTAAAAAAAGATTGGGTAAATGGTAAATTTAGAAGAGTTAGGAATACTGGAACAGAAGATAATTATTTCTGGTACTTAAATATTTATTCATGATTTCTTGTCTCTGGCAAAAAGAAAGGGAGGGGGAGTTAAAAATCAAAGTGGATTTAATTCTTTATCATTATTCAATAAATTCAGTGAACAGAAAAATATAATGGATTTTCTAGGAACAACTTTTGTTATTTGGGAAATGTTAAAGTAGGTTAAAAGAAAAATAGTTTTTGACCCAAATATCTCCACTGTTAGAAGATTTTTTTTTCTTTATTATTCAGAAATACTTTGCCAAAATCTGTAAATAAAATGTTACTGATTTTATATTATATTTGAAGAATTCACTTTTGATGCAGTTGATCAATCCAAGATGATTTGAATCTATTGAAAAAAATTAGAGAATCATGTTTATTAGTTGTTTAACTCTGCATGAGAAAGGATTTCTTATTCAAGTTCCTGCCAATTTTTGCACCCTAGAGTGCCTAGCCCATAAAAGTCATTGAATAAATAGTTACTAAATGTCTGCATAAAATACTGGTTAAAATTGAGCTTTAAACCAATTTTCTCATAGGAAAATACTCTGATTTAGAAATAATATTAAGTAATCCAATACTTAGTTATGGAGATAATAGTTATTGAATGTAAACATTATTCCATCCTTTATTGGATGGAATTCTCTTTAAAATAAAATCATGTATTCAACTGCTATTGTACTCCCACCACTTTGAGGGGGAAGAAGTATCAATTATAATATGCAGGGGAATCATTTTGACAAGAAATAAGTGACTGATAAAGTCAGTCTTCTTTTCTGAATTTCACTTTCAAATTTAATAATAAATTTTCATAAGGATGAACAAATGAGTCATCAAAAGTAAAAAAAAAAAAAAAAAAAAACAAAACTTGTAGCATACTAGTGAAACTGATTCTTTCCTCAAATTTCTTAAGTTCTGTAACAGAAATAAAGCCAGTGATTTGGAAATTTTGTAGTATATTTTTGCCCTTAAATTAATAAATAAAAAATATACTCAGATATCCTTTTATGTTTACATTATGGACACTGTTTTTCTGAAATGCTAATTTCAAGTTCCAGCATCTAGTCCACTAATTAGACATGTATAATAAATATTTGTTGAATTAAAGTTTACCCTACATTAGCATCAGTTTGGGTTAGAAGGGTGATGTAGTAAAGTTCTACAATAAATGATGTTAATATTCTCATTGAATTCTAATCAAGTTCTATGCATAAACTTTTTTACTATTTTAACCACCCTGAGAATCAAAATACTTAGCCCTCATGTATTGATATTTTAAGTCTCATTCTAGAGACTGGTCAATTCAGTCAAAGCTATTGCTTCACAATCCCAATAAATAAACTTCCTTGTGTTAAAAGAATCTAATGTACCATATAGATTTACACTCAGTGGAAACCAACAAATAAATTCAATATATAAAATTGTTTTCTGACAGTGTGCCCAGAATTTTCTAATATTTCATTTATTATTTTTTTCAATGAGTTGTAGAAATCTAGTTTACAAATAATTACATTGGCCATTAGCATACTATAAGCCTCAACTTACTCCATCATGCATGAAGAAAAAAATGAAGTCTTAAAACTAATGCATAAATAAATTCATACAAGTGACTCTAGAAGAAGTAACAGAATTTGTAATTTTTTAAATAATCCAGTTTATGGCAATAAGCCCATGTTAAATCATTCAAAAAGGATTTGTTGAGCTTATATTTTCTTTGTGCCTAGCATAGCTATATGATCTCTCTCTCCTTCTCCCTCTCCTTTTCCCCTCTCTCTCTCTCTCTCTCTCTCTCTCTCTCTCTCTATATATATATATATATATACACACACACATATATGTATATATAATCTATATTTAATATGCAATATATACAAATATATATATATATATATATATACTTTGCTCTTTTTATGTTTAATATACCATATTCTTTCACAGTGTGCTCATCATAATGCTGGTATTTTTCAGGTAAAGAAAAATCCTTTTATTTCAAGGTCATCAACAGAATCCCCAAACTCACCCTGAAGCCTTGCTTATTATCACAAGGGAGACCAGGCAAAGACTATTAAGTGCCTTAGCCGTGCACAAAAATCACTTCAGGATTCATATTCTACTGAGAGCGAAGCCAGGAATTCCAGAGGGTCATGTTATATTTTATAGTAATGATTCCACTCTCTTTTGCTTTCTGTCTGTGTGTGCATACACACACACACACACACACATATTGTACTGGGCAAGAATAGACTAAAAGGATTTTACTGAAAGAAGACTAAATTAGAAAATGTATCAGATTTGCATGTAAGGGGAAGAAGTCAATAATGAAAAAGGGGACTAGCACATGGAAATATGGAAATAGCCCTTAGCAAACCATGGTAAACTATTCAATTTTGAATTGACAATTTTATCTTGGGGTAGGTTCTCAAAGTTGTGGTTTTAGATTCACACCTTTAAAAATCATTATGGGGGCTTCCTTGGGGGCCATTCCCTGGTGGTGCAGTAGTTGAGAGTCCGCCTGCCGATGCAGGGGACGCAGGTTCGTGCCCCGGTTCGGGAAGATCCCACATGCCGCGGAGCGGCTAGGCCCGTGAGCCATGGCCACTGAGCCTAAGCATCCGGAGCCTGTGCTCCGCAATGGGAGAGGCCACAGCAGTGAGAGGCCCGCGTATGGCAGAAAAAAAAAATATCATTATGGATCAACAATACCTTTTAATTTTGTGGGTTATATTTTATGACCTTTACCATATAGAAATTAAGACTGAGAAACTAAAATATTTATTATTTAATTAACAAATAACATTTAGGGCTTCCCTGTGGTGCAGTGGTTGGGAGTCCTCCTGACGATGCAGGGGACACGGGTTCGTGCCCCGGTCTGGGAGGATCCCACATGCCGCGGAGTGGCTGGGCCCGTGAGCCATGGCCACTGAGCCTGCATGTCCGGATCCTGTGCTCCGCAACGAGAGAGGCCACAACAGTGAGAGGCCCGCATACTGCAAAAATATAATAATAATAATAAATAACATTTAGAAACCCATTTCACATCAATAAAAATGAGGTTTCTATTAAAAAATAGAATAATAAATAACAAAAATAATTTTATGAGAATAACGACATTGTTTCACATGTTGACATATCTCTTTCATGTATAGCTTAATTTAAGACATCTGGATACGCATACTGCTTTGGCATTCATCCTGCTGTGATATTTTAATTTGGTTCAAGTATATGAAGAAAATATAAACTCACACATACGTATATATATAAATAGTTGGAAAATGGAGGAATATTTTAGTAACCTTGTCAGATAGTTGCAGACAGTCTAATTTGATGTTATATCAAACCTTGATAAATGGCAGTTTCTTAATGGTTAGTTGCTATTTGGAATATGAAATCGTATCAATGAACTCATATTCTGTTAAATTCCATTAATATGTCTCGGACTTAAAATAGATTTTGTGTGTGTGTGTGAAATCATTGGTCATTTGAAAAATATTGTTTTACTGGGCAATGTAGACTTCCCCAAAGTTGATACATTTCAGGAAAACAAAATTTAAAAATCACATGCTAATATCATTTAGCTCATCAGAAAATTTTTCACATCTTAAGAAGCAGTGGTGCTCATGATGGTAGATAAAAATTTTCCAAAATTCAAATTTTCCCCTGAAATTAAATCATTGGCAACACATACTTTAGCTGTTTGTTTTCCTTGAAGTAACATGTAGTGTTCCTTCATTTTTGAGAAAATATTTCCTAAGCACAAAATTCTAAATAACAATAGTTTTTCAGTCATTCTTTTAAATTAAATGGTATTTAACAACAGCAATAAAGTGATCAGTTCAGCTCACAACTCAGTTTCTTGGGTGGGCAGCAGAAGTGCTTTATTGTTATATGTACTTCACATTTCATCACTTAGAATATTAAAAAGACATATTCTCAAAATAAATATTTAATAAAATTAATAATTATCAAAGATATTCTTAAGTGAAAACAAGTATTTTTTTTCTGTGTGTGTGTAGCAGGTAAAGTTACGACATTTTGTACATTTTGGCACCACTGCCTTGAGTTGTGTTAAGACATCAGCTATCTACACACCACTGCTTTTATACCATCAGTACAAATATCTACAAATGAAAGCAAATACTATCTTAGTATTGTTAAGAAAAGAATTTTCTTGGGCTGCCTGAAAGTGTCTCTGTGAAATCTGAGGACCAAAAACTGCACTTTGATAACTATTGTTCTAACAATATCAACTCAAAGCCGATAGTATTCTATGGAATTGAAAGCAAAGTCACTATTGACTGCAGTATCTCCCATATATGCACCAAGAAAAAAACTTTGAATCAGAGAGAAATTTGTTTTCTGGGGGGATTTTTGTTTATTGAGCATATTTTGGAGGGTGCATTCTTATTATGTGAATTAAATACGGGGCTATTTGTATCTTAATTCATCGTTTCTTACAGGTTCTTTTATGTTTCTGTTCACCCCTACTACCTTTAAAGGAACATCTAATTGATAGACATTCAGGGTTCATATTATAGATTATACCTAACAGTGAAACAGTACCTATTTTTCATGACAATAAATAAACTTTACTTATATCTTACTATGCAAAGCCCCTCAACTTAGCAGATACAATGTGGGAGAGCATACCACCTTCTCTTTTCAGAATCTAAATTTGTGTATTGAAAGGACTTTAAGAATCAGTTCAAATCATGCTTATGTAGAGCATGAAAAAGAATTAAATATTTATATAAGTTGATATAATATTTACAGTCAAGTTATAATGTATATACTGTGTTTTGCTGGAGCCAGCTCATAGTGGCTCACAAGAGTCAAGTGTGTATCTCTCTTCCCAATTCTACATTCACTGATGTTACCAAAACTTAAGCTGAGATTTGCTGAGTTTACCATAAATCAAACCTTTCATTAGGAGGTATTCCTGATAAAACATCATTGAGTCCAGAGGAGGTACTTACATGATCATGATGCCTCTACTATTGATGATGATGGTGATGATAATGATGATGATGACAGTAATTTTAATAATATGCACTTTTGCCAAAGTGTCTGACACAGTGTTGTGGTGAAGGAATGTACAGTGTTTTTTGCAAGGTCAAGCAAGAAGTACAGGTGGCTAATGCTCAAAAGACAGAACTTCTAGATGGCTTTCAGGAAAAGGTGATGGAGAGGGTTGTTGGGTGTGAGATCAGCTTATAGACATTCTTCTGACTGGTTGGTAGTGAGGTAATTGGGAGTCAAGGTCATCAGCCTTCTGGTTCCACAGGTCTGGGTCTAGCTGCTTATGGTCAGCATACTGTTTACTTCCTCCACCTGGTGGGGATTTCTGTATCTGCAAAATAGCTCAAGGGTATGGCTCAGAATACTATCTATAGCTCTTGAGGAGGAGGTAAAAGTCCTTGATGTTGTTTAGTGGCTAAACTGTTATTTTGTCTTGCTTGACTATTTTCCATTGTTTCTGCATTTTCTTCTTTGATTAAATTTGTTCTTTGGAATTTGGGGAAGGCCTTAGAAGGCTAAAGTTTTTGTACAAACAAGAGACAAATGGAGGACATGGATGTGTCTGTCCTGAGAAGGCCCCTTAGGGTCCTGCTTGGTAACAATCTCCCCTTTTCTTTGATACTCTCTATCTTGAGGGGTAACAAGTGCAATGAAAGGTCTGTCCTGAGAAGGCCCCTTAGGGTCCTGCTTGGTAACAATCTCCCCTTTTCTTTGATACTCTCTATCTTGAGGGGTAACAAGTGCAGGACAAGGGAGTAAAGTTTTGGATATAGAGGTTAATCATAAACTCAGCAGAGGAACTTGTCCTGTATGAGACTTAAATCTTTAAAATAGATATAAATATTTTTATTTAAGCATTTTAGCAAATTTTTCCAGTGCTTTGGATGGCATCATAGGTATATTAGGTAATATTTACTAAAGGATGTCAAAATCAAAAACATTGGAACTTTGGCAAAAATCCAGCTCAGTTTTGGCATCAGAGTTTATCTGTTTTTCCAGTTCAAATAAATTGTTGATTATCTTTAACAAAAATGACTTCTATATCTTCACAGAATTTTGTTAGTGAAGAAATATTAAAAACCCATGTGGGGTTGGTTTAAAAGTAATATACAATAATTATTTAATAGGGTGAAAAAATCTCAATTACTAGAACTACGTGAGAAAATGGCACTAGCACAGTTCGTGGTGGTAAATCAATCAATAAATATTGATTAAGAGAAGTTTTTCCTGGGTCTAAAAAAAAGGAAAGAAAATGAGAAGTTAGGTCAGTAAACCAAGAGTGAGAGGAGCAATGCTTGGTTAGATGTCAAGATATCCACTTATGTTTATTCTAATTGTGCCATTAACTGTCTATCCTAGTTGTGCCCTTGACCATATGGAAAGTGTTTCTTTGGACCTCAGTTGTCTTAAATTTACAGTGAGAGAAATTGATTGGTTTGCTTTTAGTTACCTTATATTTCCGAAACCTACATTATAATTATGGACATATATAAGATGACCAAATATATATATATATATATTTTTATATATATATACACACACACATATGTATACAATAATTATATAAAACATTTTATGTGTATAAACATTATACATACATATGTAATATATAATCTAACAGCTACTACATGAGATATATTTATCATGATAGTAATTTAATTATATATATTTGTGTATATATATGTATAATAGTATTAGATTATGGTTTCAACCATTATCATGACTTTTGGTCAAACTTGTTGAGCTGTGATGAGTTTACAAAACAGCCTAATCAGATCAATCTCTTCTTTTGTTTCTGTTCAGAACATGGCATCTGCAGAAAATCCATGGCTAATTTAATCGTAAAAGTTATGACATTGTGACACTTTGGCCAAAAAATAAGAGAGATTCTAAAATCTCTAGAAATGTTCAGAGTAATTCCACAGGTTTTACTGAAGCAGGAATATCTATTACAATATAGGATTTGGGAAAATGTACGTGTTTCTTTCTATTATATATAACGTTGAGAAGGCATCATCCATAGTACTGACCGAATACAAGATAAAATGAGGCACACTCTTGGCTTGGTGACTAATATTTATATTGGATGGTTACAATGAAGTGATTCAGAAAGTGTTTAAATTTTAGGAGTATCAGGCTTGTTGACTATAAGAAGAAAATAGTAATTTAAAGATGTCAAAGCTCTTTTATTAAGACATAAAATAAAGCAACTCATGTAATAGAAAATAATGGGCTATAAACCAAATGCAGTGATTGACATCGGTGCTATCAATAGCTATGTTGCAGTGTAAAATAAAAATAAAAATCACAACTTGGAAGTTTAAGACCACATTTCCTCAGAAATCACAAATTGAGAATAAACTTTCTTTAAAGACAAACCTTAGACTCAGATATTGGCTGACCTAGATTTTAAACTCAACTAAACTTTTTCTAAACATGGAAGCTTCTCTCTCCATCTCTTTGTAATAAAGTTCATCTCAAGTAAATAGTGCCAATTTTTCTACTGTGATTTGCTTTTATTTTACTATTATATTTTCCATTCTATATTGTTTGAATTTTGTATAATGAGCATATATTACTTTTATTTAAAAATACATAATGATAAAACTCAAAACAAATACACCTAGATTTTTTGAAGTGGTTTATTTTGAACAATAGGAATTCGAAGAATGATAATGTTCTTTTAACTTTCATGTATTTGGGGGATTTTAATAATTTAAATTAAATTTATTAAAATCATTAAACTGTTACTAAAAGTAAAAAATTTACTTTATACATATGATAGCCTAAACACTTTACATAGGTTTTTACTTATCTCATTAAATACTCATAACAACTCCGTGCAACTGAAAATATTATCCCACTTTTAGTAGTTAGAAAACTGAAGCTGAAAGAGATTAATATTTCTTCCAAAGTTGTGTTACAGATAAAATTAGATAAGATATGCCTTATTTTGCCTATGAGATTTGCACTTTGCATTTTCCATTGAGTAAAGAAACCAATTAATTCAGTCATAACTGCATATTGAGTTGTCTTCTTTGTACATAGCCTTAGGATTGTGAAAGTTATTTTGATTTGTAACCCATTTCCAGTAAGCAGAATTCCCTTTCTCTTTCATTTGTGCTTAACAAGAATGTAGAATAAAAGGTGTTTGGGGAACGCTATTGAGAAAGGATTTAAATATTAGCATTGCCTGAAGTAGATGAAAAGATCTAGGAAACATCTAAGTGTGTTTTTGTTTTTAATGCCTAGAAGAATCAGCACTGGTGGTTTCTGTGTTGCAGTTAAACACTGTTTTATCTCAACCAGCATGTATGAATGATTATGGTTGAGAAATAAGAAATGATTTCAGCTCAATCCCTATTTTACAACATGGCTCCTACAGATATGAGAGCACATTTTTTGTAAAAGATTTTATTTTTTCTCTCAGTTTTCTCTTTCCTCTTCTACTTTATGAGCGACTTAACTTCCTCTGAATATGTTTGGTCACTCTGACCTTTTGGTCCTAGTCAAGGGAAAGCCTGCAAGGGGAATCACCATATTCAGACGTTTTAAATAGAATCAAGTTTGCACCATTTTGGTTTCAGTGAGAGTTAAACCTGAATAGGTTTCCTGCCTGTGATTCATTGTCTGTTGAAAAAGAACATAATATGGAAATGGTGATTAATTTCTCTACAATATGCTCAGGTCAGTATTTTCTTGATGGTTGAAAAGAACCAGAGAAAGATGTAACTGTGTTTGTATTTCCTTCATGTGTTCTGACATTTCATTTCCTACTTCTCATCAATGGTAATTCGTGGTCTTCTCATTTAAAAAAGAAAAAAAAAAACCTTCTATTTTACCTGCTCAAAATTACAATAATATTTTTAATCTGCATTTGAAATGTCACATATCATCTTTAAAATTCTCTCTAAATCATCCTTTTAAATTCTATAGCCTTTGAGTAGATCTTTTATAATTTTTTCTTTTCATTGGAAGTTAGTAAAAGGAAAGGAAGGGAAAAATATTAAAGGTAGAGAAGCTAAAACAGTAAAGGACAGGGAAATGAAACTAAAGAGAAGGAAAAGGAAGAAAAGAGGGAAGAAAATTTCAGATTTCTCAGCATATAATTTTCATTATCTTTCAGTTAAAATATATGATAGTTATACATATTATATTAAATTATTTCAATGAGCTATTTTATCCAATTTTTATTTCTAAAATATAATTGCCTTACTATTCTTTGACATAATTTTATATTGTTCTATTTTTAAAGGCCCTTGTTATTAGATGTTTAAATCATTAATGATTAGTCTTTAAAAATGATTGGAATTATTTATGCATTGTATTTGTTCCTCTTCAAATTTTACTTTATTTTTATGTTGCTTTTTAAAAACAAACTTAACTTGAAAATAAGTTTTTTCTGATAATTAAAATCTTTGAAGACTTAATTTATTTAAGTAAGTATAAATTGACTATGTTATCTAGACCAGTGTTTTCAAACGTTCCTATGTCCATGAAACATGTGGGAATCACATTAAATGCAGATACTGGTTTACCTGTCTGAGATTTGGCCTAAGGTTCTGCATATCTAACAAACTTCAGTGTCATGGTGATTCTACTATTCTGTGGAAGGCACTTTGTACAGCAAAGACTGTGACAAGCTGTTTTTAAATTCTCATTTAGAAGTAATCTCTTAATTGTGTTTTTTCCTCAATGTATTCTTCCTTTAGTCAATTTAATTTTAAGAGAGTATTTCTAAATTTTCAATTAATATTGATTTGATTTGTTTGATTATTTGATTTCTTATTTTTATTTTTATATTGTCATTAGATGTAAAAGTCTGCTTGTATGTAGCAAGTGTTATTTTGTTAAAGCTGGATTGCCAGATATTGCAAATAGAAATATAGATTACTCAGTAATATGACTTTCAGCTAAACAACACATTTTTTGGTATAAGTTGTGCCCCATATATGAATGTAGCTTAAAATTATTCAGGTTATCTAAAATTCTAATTTAACTGGTGTCCTGTAGTTTATCTAGAAAACACAGTTTGAGGTCTAATGTAGCTCTAATGTTATGGACAGTTATGACAGCTGAAAATATGAATATCTTCATTTGGAAGAACATAAAATCCAATTTAAACCTACAAATTCTGATTTTTTAATTATGTTTACATTCTCTATATCTTTCTTAGTTTCTTTTCCATTTAACCTAACAAATGTAGATAATGAAGAATCTAAATATTTTACAATTTTATATCTGTCAATTTGTAATTATAATCCTATTTGTTTCAGGAGTTTCACTTTTCTATTTTTTTGTCCAATTTTTTTTCGTTTTTGCCAAAATGTAGTATATTATTAATTTTTTAGTGGCTTTAAGGTTGAGTTCTGTACCATATAACAACTTTTATGGTTCTCATTTTCCTTATGTTTGAGTATGGTATTTATTTGTCTAACAATCTATGATAAAATATTCTGAGATTTTCAAGGCTATGTTGCCCCAAATACAAAAGGTCATCATTTTAAATGTATATAGCCTTTTTGTCTTTTTTTTTTTTTTGGCGGTACACGGGCCTCTCACTGTTGTGACCTCTCCCGTAGCGGAGCACAGGCTCTGGACATGCAGGCTTAGCAGCCATGGCTCACGGGCCCAGCCACTCCCCAGTATGTGGGATCTTCCCGGACCGGGGCACGAACCCGTGTTGCCTGCATCGGCAGGCGGACTTTCAACCACTGCGCCACCAGGGAAGCGCTATTTTTGACTTTTAATGATGGAATTTGGACAATTTTTATATCTAGAGTTATATCCGTTACATTTGCAACCAGTAGGTTACAGGTTTTGTCATCCTAATTTTTCTTAATATTAATGTTTTGCTGTAACTTCATTTTATTGGGTTTTAGTTAAGCATTGTATTTGATTTCCTTTTATCTTTTAAATCAGTTGGTAAGGTGAAAACAGTTTAAACTTACAATAATTTATACTATTTTCTGTGTTTGCCTAGTCTCACATAATCGAACATAATAACTTTGGATTTTACTTTATTTAAGAGGGGCAAATAGTTTTACCCTGTTGGGCTTCAATGAGTCTCTCCTTTACCTACATTTCCCATCTCTATTAATTTAACACCAAATCTAGTACCTCTCTCCTTTATGGGTATATTTTTTTCTATTTAAATTCTGCATCACATATTCATTCAATAATTAGAAAAAAAGAGTTATCTTTTGTTAATATTTAATATTATTTGTTACAGTATTAGAAAATATCACATCTCAAAGCTAAGCAGCAATATGCTTTTAACAATTTATCTGAATAACTGAAAACACTATCCAGAAATTGCTTAATGAAAATTTCTACTTTGTATATACTCAAATACTTGAGGCATCTCAAATAAATGGCTTTTTAATTTTTCTTTTCCAAAGTAAGTTTCCTTGGTTCAGAATTTTCCCTCTCCAAGATATTTTTAAAGTGCTGTTGTGGGCTTCCCTGGTGGCGCAGTGGTTGAGAGTCCGCCTGCCGATGCAGGCGACACGGGTTCGTGCCCCGGTCCAGGAAAATCCCACATGCCGTGGAGCGGCTGGGCCCATGAGCCATGGCCGCTGAGCCTGTGAGTCCGGAGCCTGTGCTCCGCAACGGGAGAGGCCACAACAGTGAGAGGTCCGTGTACCACAAAAACGAAAAAAAAAAAAAAGTGCTGTTGTATTGCATTTTTATCTTGTTAACATTGAGAACTTGGAGCTACTCTGATTTGTAATTGTATTATGTCTGTTTTTATCTACTCATACCTATAAAATCATAGTTTAACATATTATGAAAGAACAAATGATGTATAGACATGGATCTTCCAATGATCATTTTAATTCAAGTTCAATGAGAGTTTAATTTCTAAAATCAGAACTTATTCTACCAAGTGAAAATGTATTCCATAATACATTTGCTTATAAATTCCATGATTTTTGTTCTACCTTCCACAATATTTTCTTTTGTTTCCATATTAAAGTTCCATGTTTTTTTTCTTATATCTGATATATATTGTGATAATACTTTTATATCTATATAATGTATTGATTGAATTTTCTCTATTGTGAATTCTGCATACTACTACTTCCACCAGTTAGTCTATTAATATATTATTCTATTAATATATCTTTGACTTAAAATATGCATCTGTGTGTTCAAATTTAGGCAAACCTTTTCCTTCAGTGTTCATTAAGAAAAGAATTAACATTAGACTTTGTTTTGTCCTATTTTAAGGAGCTGCTTTTAAGAGATTAATTTATCTCCAAAGACACACTTGTTAAAAAGCATTTTTCATATGATCTATAAAAGATTTACATTGGTCTTATTTTTTAAATTAATCTACATTAATATATCTTTAGTTTTAACTAATTGTACTGCAATAGCTAAAAAATTATTTAGATGATTATATTTGCATGTTTATGGAAGAGAAAAAATTTGAGAAAATTTTGGTGTTGGTTAACATGCTCCAATGCTGGGTGTTTTTTATTTACTTCATGTTAAGCAAAACACTAAAAAATAATTAGAGAAACTCCACCAGGCAGTTCAGACAATTAATCTTTCCAAGGCAGTGTGGAGTTTTAGGGAGGAGATCAGGAACAAAGGGAAGATCTAGAATATAAGCCTGGCCATTTTTATTTCACTTTCATTCCAGAAGCGTTTTTATTCCAGAGACTTCTACCAATTATGAAAGTGATGTCTAGGATACTGAGATGTTAAGCAAAGTTTTTACCCATCTTATGAGACTGAGAGACTGAAATAGAAGTTCAGGGCAATTTAAAGAGGCAGGACTCTATTCAACATCCCAGTCTTCTGATTGGAATACCAAAGAGGGCTTCTCTAGAAGAAAGAATAAGTTACAATTAGACCAGCACTAACTGTGGCTCAGCTTGCAATCATCTAAACTTCTAATTGGCTTATAAGAATCCTGAATTGAGGGAACTCCTCTGCTAGCTGAATGCCAGAAACAAAAGCCTACATTCTGTGGGGAAAATGTCATCATCCAGATACTCACGTTAGCTTTATGTTTTTTTATGCACAATGCTTGTGATCCAATATGAAATAGCTAGGCATAATAGAAGGCAAGTAATGATGGAAGACAGAGAAGGAGAGAGAGAAAAAACAGACAATAGAAACAGGTCCTCAAGAGATTCAAATGATGGAATTATCAAACAAGCTATAAAATCAATATGATTAATATGTGGAAGAACCTAAAAGACAGGATGGAAATTTTTGCCATACAATTTGGAATTTTAAAAAAGGAAGCAATTTGAAAATCTACAAAAAAGTCAATATCTAAAATTAAGAACTTCATTGATTAGTTTAACAGCAAATTTGACAGAGCTGAACTAAGAATTGAAGAGCTGTTAGATAAGTCAGTACGATGCATCTAGGTCTAGAGAGACAAAGGGAAGGGAAACACATAAAAGAGCAAAAGAAAAATAGGAAATTCAGCAAAAAGGTCAAGCATAAGCATAATTGAAGGGCTAGAGAAGTGAGAGTTAATGGAACTAAAAACATATTTGAAGGGTAAATAGCTGATAATCTCCCAAAGTAATGAAACCCACCAGCCATCATTCAAGAAGCGTGCGCTCACACACACACACACACACGCAGCCAATCGAAGTAAGTATAAAGAATATTACCTCTGGTTCGTCTTTTCAAGACATCACAGGAAAACAGCTTGAAATAAAAATTCAAGTCAGAATAGCTCAAACACTCATTAAGCCTATAATACCTTAGTGTAATGCTCTGTCTCAGAACATTTTTAAAAAATTGTATTCTTCTAGAGGTCTTGTCAATAATAGAGATAAGGGGAAAATAAATTACTTTCCAAATATAAATTATTTGCAAATAGCATTTATTGTTTCTCTCTTTCATTCATAATAATTATTTTATTAGCCATGATCAAAAAGCTTTCTTTTAAATTTTATTTTCTTAAAAATTTACTTTTAATATATTAAAAGAAAAAGGCTTTATTCACTTTCAGCCAAGAAGATATATACATCTATATCATTTTCTTTTTGAACTCAAATGATATCCTATAATACATATACTTCAGTTTCAAAAACATAACTTTTAAGCCTCTTACTGGCTTCTAAGCAAGTTGGTACACTACAATCAAACTCATTAAAATTAGTCAAATGAGAAGTATACATCATTTCAAGGGTCCATGTCATAACCATATATTATAGTCACAATTTAGAAACTGTTCTGTCCTTTCTTTTTTCATATTCTGAAAGGATCCTTTTTTTCCACCATTCACTTCTACTCTCAAAAGCTGAGTTTGGTATACTTAATTAAATCAGAAAATAAGGCAGGATACACACATCCAACAGAGACAGGATGGTAGGAATTTGCAATTATCTGTTTAAAGTTTAATGTAAAATCAAATGTGAGTATTAAAGTGAAGATCTATGTGAAAGATATATATCTTCTAGAGTGAATTTTTGAACATTTTTTTTCCTTTTACTTGATGATGATTTACTAACATTAATTTTAATACATATGTTGCTCCCTCACATACATGCTCTTTATATCCTGAAAATATAAGGGCCCCTAAGTGATAGAAGAGAATGGAATCAGTGAACCCATAGTAAAAACTTCTAGCTTGATCAACTGTGGGAATTTTAAAAGTGGCATGGGTATATATAGGGTTATTTTCAAATATTTTAAGATACATGTAATTTGATAAGCCTTTAAATAATTAAAATTCCCAAGAGTACTTAGCCTGAGCATCACATGAACAAATATATAAGGGTCCAGTGGTGAAAGGGTAAAGCTGGCCTGTGGTTGATAGTATGGCATGATGAAAAATATACACTAAAGTGTTGACCTAGCTACTCAGCTCCAATATAGTTTTGCCACGAAGGGAAAAGGAAACACAGTCTCCTGATACTCTAGATTTTCTAAAGAAATAGGCATTCAGATTCTTATTTGAAGTCTTCTGATTTCTGTATGTCTCCCAAATGACAGCTGATATTTTATGACTAGTGTTTTAGAGTGTATGTGGTTTATATTCTTATATCTCAGTGAATTCTCATAACAGTGTGATGAGTCAGGAAAAGGATCAGGGCCCAGGGCCTAATAAGACAGTAGTTCAACAGTAATTCTTGATGCCTAAATTCTGATAACAGTTCTCCCATATGATGCATTAATTCAATATCACTGAGTAAAGAGTCCTTCTGATTTTCTCTAGTGTCTAAAAAATTCAGCAAGGATTTTTTGTTGTTGTTTATTTCCCTTTGCAACAAGTGTTTTTCCTTCATGCTCAATAGTTATTTCAATTAAACTGTCAGGATGTTTCACACTCCCCCAAACCCGTCATCTTACAGCAGAGTGTACACAACCTTTTGTAAAGGAAGTTAGGAGAACTTGCAATGAATATAGAAATGTTTTTATCTAAAAATCTTCTGATCTCTACATAGATAGCACTAAATAAATCTCTATACAGGCTATTGTAAGAAAAATCAAAGGCTTAGTTCTAATTATACATAGATTTAAAATTCAGTTTCAATAAAGACTGAAAGTAAAGGATGTTACATTTTGCTTTGTAAGCTCTTCCAAGAATGAATTGCATTGGCTTCTTGAAATGGCTCTTAGTCATCACTTTCAAAGGCATTTAATGGTTGTACTAGATCTAAATCATAACTTACATGTGCATTGATACTTGCTAGCTGTATTAAACCTGAGTCAGCACTGGTCATGCTGAGCAAGATCAGTTTATTTGGTGGCTTCCACCTAACTGGAGAAGGGTTGCTGCTTTCACTGTGACTATGATAAACCATTCTGTCTTGTACCGCGATAGAGGAGATTCCTTGAACTTACTATATTGTAGAGTTTTTGGTTATAGTTTTAGATGAACTCCTAAGAGATTTGATTTAAGCTGGAAATTTAAATATGGCTTTTAATAATTAAAAATAATTGTATAATTTTGAGTGTGAATGCAGTTGAGAGATATTATAACCCAACCCCTTATTTTAAAGATAGGACAACCAGGCACAGAGCGGGATGACTGCTCCAGGCCACATAGCTTGTTAGCAGCCAATCTGGAATGAGAATACAGGACTCCAGAATATAATGCAGGTTGAGCTCCTGTATTTTGTTGCTAAGTACCAAGATTTAGTATTTAGCCATACTAACATAAAAGGAAGAACAGGAGAGGTGGGGTCAGACTTGGAGATAACACTGATATTCTTTGTTAGTTTAAATTTTCCTATGAATTGTTTCACTACAGCTGTGATGTTTTCTTTTTTACTGAAAAGCATCTGAAACAATCAACAATTCTACAAAAGAGTCAAAAAGCACACAATTTAGAAACAACTACAATAACCTTTCATAAGCAAGGGTTCCTTCCTAAAAGATACATATTTTAATTCATCTCTTCTGCATTCAAGCTACTCTTCTAGATGATGTGGATGTAAATAGTTCCCATAATATGAAGCTTAAAGTTAATAGGAGACATGACAGGAGTGCAAAATGATTCCTTCATTAAGTGTTGATTAAGTTCAGGATGAAGTGATATTACTTTTGATTAATATATCCAACATAGGCTCATGGACATGAAATAATAAACAAAGATTAGGAACAGTAAAGTGGAACAAATTTTGAAAGGAAGGTGGGGAGTTTAGTTTGAATCCTCTTAAGTTTAAGAAGACACTAGTCTGGTTAGGTAAATTTTATTGATAGATATAAATATATGGACATGGGGTGGGAGTATCTTCCAAAATGTCATATTAGAAACAATCAAGGGAATAGGAATCAAAAGGAGTGAGAATTTTAGGAATGCCTCTATTTATGGAGAAGATGGAAAAGATAATCCAATGGAGGAACAAGAGGAGATGTAGTCTGAATGTAAGAAGCAAACCAGTGAGTGCTGAATGACAAAAAGTAGCCAAAGAACAAGTCCTGGATGAAGTTGGAAGCGATGAGGAACTGCCATTTCCTCAAGCACTGAACCCAAAGCTCTGACCTTGGACCACAGAGACTCGTCTGAATGTCATACCAAACTTGAGGACTTTACAGAACTGGAAAGTATACAAGAGCAAAGGTACAGCACTTAGTATACTATAAATAACGTCTTGCTTTAAAAATATATGTATTTCTTATATTTGAAAATAAATAATTTGAGATATAAAACATTTGTCAAACAAGCTGTAAATATGTGCCATTTTAATATGTTACAACATCATTTCATGTTGAAAAAAGCCTATTTCTAAATTTTGTTGGCTGTGAATTATATGATGGCTGTCAAACTGAGTCCATCACTGGTCCAAATAAATGTACAAGTAAACGAGGTATTCTTCATGTGTGAATTAAATTTCAAGATAAGTGCCCTAGCTAATCCATTGCTCCTCCCAAACTATTTTACCACTCCTAAGCACCTCTTTCTCTGATATAAATCCCTATTAATGAGCAACTCTTCTTTTCATGCTAAAATTATATTACATTAATTTTTTTCTAAAACATGAATACAACTCTTCAAAAAATAAAGCAGCATTAAAAATTTCACACATTAATGTTTGATAAAATGACACATTTTGTTTCAAATGACACATTCATTTCTTTTCCCCATTACTTGAATGAATAAAAGCATTCCATACTCTTCATTAGCATTACATGTGGCAATTTTCAAAAATAATATTTATAAGCAGTATTTTCTAACAAGTATAAAATTTTTAAAATAAAACTCAATTCAGGAATAGAGAATTTTGTATTCCAACTGCCTGATTTTATGGAAGGGTTAATAAGCAATTAAAAAGAATAAAAAGCAACTGCTTTGATGAACAATAGTAAGATTATTCTCTCATCTTTATTTAACATTTAATAGTCAAAAATATTGACAAAATTACTTTATAGAATGTAAAATCCATGTCCCAAATCAACAATAAATGAATGTAACCTGATTTTTAGAATACAAGACAGAAAACTATTGAAGATTATTTTACACACACACACACACACACACATTCCTCCCTTTCCCCTTACATCATATGCATTAGAGGAATAATAGCTTTCCTAAAAAGTAAGGGTTTGGACTTCCATTCCCAGTAATATAATTAACTGGAAATATAGTGAAACCTCTCTAATATAACTTTCTTAGAATTACTGTAATGTATATATTTAAACTTGAGATGATGCAAAATTAATGCAGTTTTTCAGCTGTTTCTTTCTAAAAAATGAATCCATAGGGATAAAGTGATACCAAAAACAGCATATTTCTTGAGTTTATCTACTAATCTCAGACTATCTAGAGACTGGGATTTACCAAGTAAAGATAAAGGGGTCAAAAATGAAGTCAAGACTATGAGCAGATTGAAAGTTTGGGGCATAGAAGTGGAGCTAAGACTCCAAAGGCACAAAATCCTCAGTGAGAGGAGCTAGACAATGAGGATGCATGCATGTCCCAGGTTTGGCTCTGGGAGGAGCAGGAAAACACATTTCTGTGAAACTTTTGAACTACAAATTTGCATTTTGGATTTGGGGTTAAAATCCACTTTCCTTAATGATCTGAAAACCCAAACTAAAAATTATAAAGAAATTCTGATTGGTGGTACCATTAAGTCCAAGACAGAAACAAAGCCAAATACTCTGTAGAAGGAAATACTTTAATTCAAACCTCAATACTGTCTTGATTAGTATAGCTTTATGTGAGTCTTTAAAAAGTTTATTGTGAGTCGTTCAAATTTTTAAAAATTGTTTTGCCTTTCTGTAGAAATTTATATGAGATTTAAAATAAAAAAACAAAAGCTGCTGGGATTTTGACTAGGATGACATTGAATATAACTATATTGAATGTTAAAATCCATTAAGATGTCTCCGTATTTAGGCCTTGTTGGTTGTCTTCCATTAGTTTTCTAGTTTTCAGTATACAGATCACATAGAAATTTTGTTCAATGTATACCCAAGTATTTTATTTTTGGTACTTTGTCAATGATATTTGTTTTACAATTTGGATTCAGTGCTTTATTGCTAGTCTGTAGAAATGCAATTGATTTTTTAATATCACTTTGTAGCCTGCAAACTTGCAAACTTCATATACAGCTTCTGTAAATTTATTCTAGATTTATGGATTTTCTTTATAGACAATATTATATGTGAACTGAAATAGTTTTATTTCTTCCTTTCTAATCTGGATGAATTTTATTTCTTTTTACTGCCTTAAGTTTTAATATAATGCTGCATATGAGCTTTGCTTTTTTTTTGAGTGAATATTAAATTTTTCCAAATCCTTCTGCATCTTTTAAGATGATCATATCATTTTCTTCTGTTAACATGTTGAATTACATTCATGTGAAACTATTTTTCAAGATTATTCTTTTTATATGTTACTAGAATAGATATATTAACATTTTGCTAAAGATTTTTGAGTATATGTTCATGAGTATTATTGCTCTATAGTTGGTTTTTTTTTTCTATTCTTGTGGTTCCTGTGTGGATTTAGATATTAATGAAATGCTAACCTCATAAAATTTGTTGGAAAGTATTCCCTCCGTTTTAATTTTTCTGAAAAGTATTGCATGAAGATGTGGAATTATTTTTTCTTAAATGCTTGAAAGATTTTTCCATTGAAAACATCTGGTCCTGAAGTTACTTGATAGAAATAATTTTACTAGAAATTCCATTTTTTTTTTTTTTTTTTAGTAGATGTGAGACTATTCAGGTTATCTATGTCATCTGAGTAAGTTTTCATAATTTGCATCTTTGGCAAAATTAATATTAACTATTTGTTGAATATGGGCATAGAGTTGTTTGTGGAATCTCTTATTTAATGGAAAGAATAATGCCCCCCTCCCCAAATGTCCACATCCTAATTCTCAGACTCTGTGAATATGCTACCTTAACATGGAAAAATTAACTTTACCAGTGTGGTTAAATTAAGGATTTGGAGATGAGGAGGTTATTGTGGATTATCCAGATGGGCCCAGTGTAATCTTAAAGGCTCTCAAAAGAGAGAGGGGGGCTTCCCTGGTGGCGCAGTGGTTGAGAGTCCGCCTGCCGATGCAGGGGATACCGGTTCGTGCCCCGGTCCAGGAAGATCCCACATGCTGCAGAGTGGCTAGGCCCGTGAGCCATGGCCGCTGAGCCTGCGCGTCCGGAGCCTGTGCTCCGCAACGGGAGAGGCCACAACAGTGAGAGGCCCACATACCGCCAAAAAAAAAAAAAGAGAGAGAGAGGGAGGCAAGAGAGTCAGAATTAGAGGTGATGTGATGATAAAAGCAGAGGGATAGAAGGCAATATGAAAATGGAGGGAGATGCCAAAGGAATGCAGGCAGCTACTAGAAGGCAGAAAAAGTAAGGGAATAGATGCTTCCTTAGAATCCCCAGAAGGAATATAATCTACTTGACACTGATTTTAGGGCTTCTGGCCTTTAGATATGTCAATTCCTATTGTTTCAAGCTAATAAATTTGTGGTAATTTATCACAGTAGGAAACTAGCACATCTTCTTATACTTTTAATGTCTGTGTGGTCTGCATTATGTCCCCTCTTTTATTTCTGATATTGGTTAATTGTGTCTTTTCTCTTTTTTTGCTTGCTCAGTCTGCCTAGAGATTTTTTAATTGTACTTTTTATTTTTTCCAAAACTCAGTTTCACCGATTTTCTCTATTCTTTCTCTGTTTTAATTTCTTTCTTTCTTTTTTTTTTTTTTAACATCTTTATTGGAGTATAATTGTTTTACAATAGTGTGTTAGTTTTCCCTCTACAACAAGCTAAATCAGTTATACATACACACATGCTCCCACATCTCCTCCCTCTTGCATCACCCTCTCTCCCACCCTCCCTATCCCACCCCACCAGGTGGTCACAAAGCACAGAGGTGATCTCCCTGTGCTATGCAGCAGCTTCCCACCAGCTATCTAATTTACATTTGATAGTGTATATATGTCCCTGCCACTCCCCGACTTCGTCACAGCCCACCCCTCCCCCTCCCCATATCCTCAAGTCCATGCTCGAGTAAGTCTGTGTTTTATTCCCGTCCTACCACTAATCTCTTCATGACATTTTTTTTCCCTTAGAGTCCATATATATGTGTTAGCATACGGTATTTGTTTTTCTCCTTCTGGCTTACTTCACTCTGTATGACAGACTCCAGGTCCATCCACCTCATTATAAATAACTCAGTTTCATTTCTTTTTATGGCTGAGTAATATTCCATTGTATATATGTGCCACATCTTCTTTATCCATTCATCTGTTGATGGACACTTAGGTTGCTTCCATGTCCTGGCTATTGTAAATAGAGCTGCAATGAACATTTTGGTACATGAGTCTTTCTGAATTATGGTTTTCTCAGGGTATATTCCCAGTAGTGGGATTGCTGGGTCGTATGGTAGTTCTATTTGTAGTTTTTTAAGGAACCTCCATACTGTTCTCCATAGCGACTGTATCAATTTACATTCCCACCAGCAGTGCAAGAGGGTTCCCTTTTCTCCACACCCTCTCCAGCATTTATTGTTTCTAGAGTTTTTGATGATGGCCAATCTGACCGGTGTGAGATGATATCTCATTGTAGTTTTGATTTGCATTTCTCTAATGATTAATGAGGTTGAGCATTCTTTCATGTGTTTGTTAGCAATCTGTATATCTTCTTTGGAGAAATGTCTATTTAGTTCTTCTGCCCATTTTTGGATTGGGTTGTTTGTTTTTTTGTTATTGAGCTGCATGAGTTGCTTATAAATTTTGGAAATTAATCCTTTGTCAGTTGCTTCATTTGCAAATATTTTCTCCCATTCTGAGGGTTGTCTTTTGGTCTTGTTTATGGTATCCTTTGCTGTGCAAAAGCTTTTAAGTTTCATTAGGTCCCATTTCTTTATTTGTGTTTTTATTTCCATTTCTCTAGGAGATGGGTCAAAAAGGATCTTGCTGTGATTTATGTCATATAGTGTTCTGCCTATGTTTTCCTCTAAGAGTTTGATAGTGTCTGGCCTTATATTTAGGTCTTTAACCCATTTTGAGTTTATTTTTGTGTGTGGTGTTAGGGATTGTTCTAATTTCATACTTTTACATGTAGCTGTCCAGTTTTCCCAGCACCACTTATTGAAGAGGCTGTCTTTTCTCCACTGTATATCCTTCCCTCCTTTATCAAAGATAAGGTGACCATATGTGTGTGGGTTTATCTCTGGGCTCTCTATCCTGTTCCATTGATCTATATTTCTGTTTTTGTGCCAGTACCATATTGTCTTGATTACTGTAGCCTTGTAGTAGAGTCTGAAGTCAGGGAGCCTAATTCCTCCAGCTCCATTTCTCGTTCTCAAGATTGCTTTGGCTATTCGGGGTCTTTTGTGTTTCCATACAAATTGTGAAATTTTTTGTTCTAGTTCTGTAAAAAATGCCAGTGGTAATTTGATAGGGATTGCATTGAATCGGTAGATTGCTTTGGGTAGTATAGTCATTTTCACTATGTTGATTCTTCCAATCCAAGAACATGGTATATTTCTCCACCTATTTGTATCATCTTTAATTTCTTTCATCAGTGTCTTATAGTTTTCTGCATACAAGTCTTTTGTCTCCTTAGGTAGGTTTATTCCTAGATATTTTATTCTTTTTGTTGCAATGGTAAATGGGAGTGTTTTCTTAATTTCACTCTCAGATTTTTCATCATTAGTGTATAAGAATGCCAGAGATTTCTGTGCATTAATTTTGTATCCTGCAACTTTACCAAATTCATTGATTAGCTCTAGTAGTTTTCTGGTAGCATCCTTAGGATTCTCTATGTATAGTATCATGTCATCTGCAAACAGTGACAGCTTTACTTCTTCTTTTCCTATTTGGATTCCTTTTATTTCTTTATTTTCTCTGATTGCTGTGGCTAGAACTTCCAAAACTATGTTGAATAAGAGTGGTGAGAGTGGGCAAGCTTGTCTTGTTCCTGATCTTAGTGGAAATGGTTTCAGTTTTTCACCATTGAGAACGATGCTAGCTGTGGGTTTGTCATATATGGCCTTTATTATGTTGAGGAAAGTTCCCTGTATGCCTACATTCTGCAAGGTTTTTATCATAAATGAGTGTTGAATTTTGTCAATAGCTTTCTCTGCATCTATTGAGATGATCATATGGTTTTTCTCCTTCAGTTTGTTGATATGGTGTATCACATTGATTGATTTGCGTATATTGAAGAATCCTTGCATTCCTGGGATAAACCCCACTTGATCATGGTGTATGATCCTTTTAATGTGCTGTTGGATTCTGTTTGCTAATATTTTGTTGAGGATTTTTGCATCTATGTTCATCAGTGATATTGGCCTGTAGTTTTCTTTCTTTGTGACGTCTTTGTCTGGTTTTGGTATCAGGGTAATGTTGGCCTCATAGAATGAGTTTGGGAGTGTTCCTCCCTCTGCTATCTGTTGGAAGAGTTTGAGAAGGATAGGTGTTAGCTCTTCTCTAAATGTTTGATAGAATTCGCCTGTGAAGCCATCTGGTCCTGGGCTTTTGTTTGCTGGAAGATTTTTAATCACAGTTTCAATTTCAGTGCTTGTGATTGGTCTGTTCATATTTTCTATTTCTTCCTGGTTCAGTCTCGGCAGGTTGTGCATTTCTAAGAATTTGTCCATTTCTTCCAGGTTGTCCATTTTATTGGCATACAGTTGCTTATAGTAATCTCTAATAATCTTTTGTATTTCTGCAGTGTCAGTTGTTATATCTCCTTTTTCATTTCTAATTCTATTGATTTGAGTCTTCTCCCTTTTATTCTTGATGAGTCTGGCTAATGGTTTATCAATTTTATTTATCTTCTCAAAGAACCAGCTTTTAGTTTTATTGATCTTTGCTATTGTTTCCTTCACTTCTTTTTCATTTATTTCTGATCTGATCTTTATGATTTCTTTCCTTCTGCTAAATTTGGGGGTTTTTTGTTCTTCTTTCTCTAATTGCTTTAAGTGCAAAGTTAGGTTGTTTATTCGAGATGTTTCCTGTTTCTTAAGGTATGATTGTATTGCTATAAACTTGCCTCTTAGAACTGCTTTTGCTGTATCCCATAGGTTTTGGGTCGTTGTGTCTCCATTGTCATTTGTTTCTAAGTATTTTTTGATTTCCTCTTTGATTTCTTCAGTGATCACTTCGTTATTAAGTAGTGTATTGTTTAGCCTCAATGTGTTTGTATTGTTTACAGATCTTTTCCTATAGTTGATATCTAGTCTCATAGCGTTGTGGTCAGAAAAGATACTTGATACGATTTCAATTTTCTTAAATTTGCCAAGGCTAGATTTGTGACCCAATATATGATCAATCCTGGAGAATGTTCCATGAGCACTTGAGAAAAATGTGTATTCTGTTGTTTTTGGATGGAATGTCCTATAAATATCAATTAAGTCCATCTTGTGTAATGTATCATTTAAAGCTTGTGTTTCCTTATTTATTTTCATTTTGGATGATCTGTCCATTGGTGAAAGTGGGGTGTTAAAGTCCCCCATTATAATTGTGTTACTGTCGATTTCCCCTTTTAAGGCTGTTAGTATTTGCCTTATGTATTGAGGTGCTCCTATGTTGGGTGCATAAATATTTACAATTGTTATATCTTCTTCATGGATCGATCCCTTGATCATTATGTAGTGTCCTTCTTTGTCTCTTGTAATAGTCTTTATTTTAAAGTCTATTTTGTCTGATATGAGAATTGCTACTCCAGCTTTCTTCTGATTTCCATTTGCATGGAATATCTTTTTCCATCCCCTTACTTTCAGTCTGTATGTGTCCCTAGGTCTGAAGTGGGTCTCTTGTAGACAGCATATATATGGGTCTTGTTTTTGTATCCATTCAGCCAGTCTGTGTCTTTTGGTGGGAGCATTTAATCCATTTACTTTTAAGGTAATTATCGATATGTATGTTCCTATTACCATTTACTTAATTGTTTCGGGTTGTTCTTGTAGGTCTTTTCCTTCTCTTGTGTTTCTTGCCTAGAGAAGTTCCTTTAGGATTTGTTGTAGAGCTGGTTTGGTGGTGCTGAACTCTCTCAGCTTTTGCTTGTCTGTAAAGGTTTTAATTTCTCCATCAAATCTGAATGAGATCCTTGCTGGGTAGAGTAATCTTGGTTGTAGGTTTTCTTCCTTCATCACTTTAAATATGTCCTGCCACTCCCTTCTGGCTTGTAGAGTTTCTGCTGAAAGATCAGATGTTAATCTTATGGGGATTCCCTTGTGTGTTATTTGTTGTTTTTCCCTTGCTGCTTTTAATATGTTTTCTTTGTATTTAATTTTTGACAGTTTGATTATTATGTGTCTTGGCGTGTTTCTCTTTGGGTTTATCCTGTATGGAACTCTCTGTGCTTCCTGGACTTGATTGACTATTTCCTTTCCTATATTAGGGAAGTTTTCAACTATAATCTCTTCAAATATTTTCTCAGTCCCTTTCTTTTTCTCTTCTTCTTCTGGGACCCCTATTATTCGAATGTTGGTGCGTTTAATGTTGTCCCAGAGGTCTCTGAGACTGTCCTCAGTTCTTTTCATTCTTTTTTCTTTCTTCTGCTCTGCATTAGTTATTTCCACTATTTTATCTTCCATGTCACTTATCCGTCCTTCTGCCTCAGTTATTCTGCTATTGATCCCATCTAGAGTATTTTTAATTTCATTTATTGTGTTGCTCATCGTTTCTTGCTTCCTCTTTATTTCTTCTAGGTCCCTGTTAACTGTTTCTTGCAAATTGTCTATTCTATTTCCAAGATTTTGCATCATCTTCACCATCATTATTCTAAATTCTCTTTCAGGTAGATTGGCTATTACCTCTTCATCTGTTAGGTCTGGTGTGTTTTTATCTTGCTCCTTCATCTGTTGTGTGTTTTTCTGTCTTCTCATTTCGCTTATCTTACTGTGTTTGAGGTCTCCTTTTTGCACGCTGCAGGTTCGTAGTTCCTGTTGTTTTTGGTGGCTGTCCCCAGTGGCTAAGGTTGGTTCAGTGGGTTGAGTAGATTCCCTGGTTGGGGGGACTAGTGCCTCTGTTCTAGTGGATGAGCCTGGATCTTGTCTTTCTGGTGGGCAGGTCCTCGTCTGGTGGTGTGTTTGGGGATGTTGGTAACCTTATTATGATTTTAGGCAGCCTCTCTGCTAATGGATGGGGCTGTAGACCTGTCTTGCTCTTTGTTGGGGATAGGGTGTCCAGCACTGTTCTTTGCTGGTCCTTGAGTGAAGCTGGGTCTTGGTGTTGAGATGGAGGTCTCTGGGAGATTTTCGCCGTCTGATATTACGTTGAGCTCGGAGGTCTCTTGTGGACTAGTGTCTAGAGGTTGGTTCTCCCACCTCAGGGACACCGCCCTGGTGCCTGGCTGGGGCGCCAAGAACCTTTAATCCACACGGCTCAAAATAAAAGGTAGAATAAATAGAGAGGAAAGAAAAGGAAGGAAGGAGGGAGGGAGGGAAGGAAGGAAGAAAGGAAGGAAGAAATGAAGGAAGGAAGCAAGAAAGGAAGGAAGGAAGGTGCAGAGGAAGAAAGGGAGGAAGGAAGAGAGGAAGGGAGGAAAGAAGGGGGGAAGGAAGGAAGAAAGGAGGGAAGGAGGGAAGAAAGGAAGGAAGAAAGGAAGAAAGAAAGGGAGAAGACAGAGTTGTATAAAGTATAGTTATTAAAATAAAAAAAGTATTAAGAAGAAAAATTTCCTTTAAAAAAAAACAGAAAAATGGGTCGGTCTAACCCTAGGACAAATGGTGCAAGCAAAGCTATACAGACAAAATCTCACACAGCAGCACACACATACATACTCACAAAAAGAAAAAAAAGGGGGAAAATAATAGTATATCTTGCTCCCAAAGTCCACCTCCTCAACTTGGGATGATTCGTTGTCTATTCAGGTTTTCCACAGATGCAGGGCACTTCAAGTTGATTGTGGAGCTTTAATCCGCCGCTTCTGAGGCTGCTGGGAGAGACCTCCCCCTCTCCTCTCTGTTCGCACAGCTCCTGGGGTTCAGCTTTGGACTTGGTCCCGCCTCTGCGTGTAGGTTGTCCGAGGGCGACTGCCCTTCGCTCAGACAGGACGATGTTAAAGGAGCAGTTGATTCGGGGGCTCCAGCTCACTCAGGCTGGGGGGAGGGAGTGGCACGGGGGCGGGGCGAGTCCGCGGCGGCAGAGGCCGACGTGACGCTGCACAGGTCCAACGCGCGCCGTGCGTTCTCCCGGGGAAGCCGTCCCTGGATCCCGGGACCCCGGCAGTGGTGGACTGCACGGGCTCCCGGGAGGGCCGGTGTGGAGAGTGACCTGTGCTCACACACAGGCCTCTTGGTGGTGGCAGCAGCAACCTTAGCGTCCGACACTCGTCTCTACTGTCCGTGCCGACAGCCGCGGCTCGCGCCCGTTTCTGGAGCTCCTCTATGGGGTGCTCTTAATCCCCTCACCTCACACCCGAGGAAGCAAAGAGGCAAGAAAAAGTCTCTTGTCTCTTTGGCAGCTCCGCGCCCGCCCCTGGGGCTCCTTCAAGCTGCGCACTTAATCCCCTCTCCTCGAGCCCAGGCAGCAAAGAGGGAGGAAAAGGTCTCTTGCCTCTTCGGCAGCTCCTGACTTCAACCGGACTCCCTCCCGGCCAGCCGTGGCGCACTAGCCCCCTTCAAGCTGTCTTCACTCTGCCAATTCCAGACCTTTCCCTGGGATCCGACTGAAGGCCGAGCCTCAGCTCCCGGCCCCGCCCGCCCTGGCAGGCGAGCAGACAAGCCTCTCGGGCTGGTGAGTGCCGGTCGGCACCGATCCTCTGCGGGAATCTCTCCGCTTTGCCCTCCGCACCCCTGTGGCTGAGCTGTCCTCCGCGGCTCCGGAGCTTCCCCCTCCGGCGCCCACAGTCTCCGCCCGCGAAGGGGCCTCTAGTGTGTGGGAGACTTTCCTCCTTCACGGCTCCCTCCCACTGGCGAAGGTCCCGTCCCTATTCTTTTGTCCCTGTTTATTCTTTTTTCTTTTGCCCTACCCAGATATGTGGGGTGTTTCTTGCCTTTTTGGAGGTCTGAGGTCTTCTGCCAGCGTTCGGTGGGTGTTCTATAGGAGAAGTTCCACGTGTAGATGTATTTCTGATGTCTCTGTGAGGAGGAAGGAGATCTCTGCGTCTTACTCTTCCGCCATCTTTAAGCCGTCTTTTTCTTTAATTTATTTCATCTCAACTTTTAAATTTATTCCTTCTAATTGTTTAGGATTTAATCTTCTATTGTTTCTCTAGTTTCTTAAAATGAAAGCTTAAATAATTGATTTGAGCATTTCCTCTTTTCTAAAAGAAGAAGAAAAAGGAGAAAAAAATCCTCTAAAAAATTTCATCTAAGCAATACTTAAGCTAAATTCTGTACATGATATTTTGTACTTTTATTTTCATTAACTTCAAAATATTTTTAAACTTATTTTGAGAATTCCTTTTTGACCCATGTCATATTTAGAAATTTTTATTCAAATGTGAAATAATTAGGGATTTTCCAGTTATCTTTCTGTTACTGGTTTTTAACTTAAATCTCTTACTATTGCATAAAATGCACACTACATGATTTCTGTTCTTTTAAATTTCTTAAAGTTTGTGTCCCAAAATGGGATTTATATTGGTAAATGTTAAATGCAAACTTCAGAAGAACATGTATTCACTGTTGCAATGGTGTGTTCTATAAATAACAGTGAACAACAAACAGAATAAATTCAAAGAAAATCACTCCTAAACATATAATAAAAGTGATGAAAACATAAAGAAAAAACATTGAAAGTGGCAGAAGAAAAATGACAGAATTCATAACACATGGGAAAAATTATTCAAATGACCATGGGTTTTCTCATGAGAACCACTGAATGACAGTGAAATAACATTGTCAGTTGAAACAGTGAAACATTTTAAATGAAGAAAATAAAAACACAGAAATCTATATCTAATGGAAATAATATTCTTATGTAAATGCAAAATGAGAACATTTTCAGATGAAGGAAAACTAAATAAATCAACTGCAAGGAGCACGGCTATATACAAAGATGCTAAAGGGATTCTTCAGGCTGAAAGGAAATAGTGCTAGTGGGCAATTTTGATCTTTGAGAATGAGGGAAGCCCAAAACTAATTGTGAATATTTGGAGAAATATAAAATACTAAGAATTTTTCTTCTTAAGCTCTTAAAATTAATATAAATTATTAAAAATATATAATATTGCCTGGTAAGTTTTAACATATATGTGCATGACAAATATTACATAATGGTTGGTAGAGGAAAAGAATCTACTTGTCTCTAAGTTTTCTACATTTTGTGTGAAATGATAAATACTAACTCCAGATAGTTTGGGAAGGTTAGGTATGATGAAGAAAGCTAAACTAAAAATATGTATATTAGGGATAAATAAAAAATTTAAGCCAAAAGAAGCCAGGGAAAAGGAAACAGTGGACCAACAATCACAGAACAAATGGGGCAAAAAGAACACAACGAATAAAATGGTATACTCAAATCCAACCACATCAGTTGTTACACATCAAATGGTAATTATCTAAACACTCCAATTAATAGGAAGGGAGTGGTGGGGTGTATTCAATAATAATAGGACCTTACTGTATGCTGCCTACAAGAGACAAATTTTGAACATAGAAACACAGGTAAGTTGAATGGGATGGATGGGAAAAAACCATGCAAGCCATACACATAAGAGGACTGGTGTGACTATTTAATAAACAGGGAAATAGACTCTGAGATGGGCTTTTTATTTATTTATTTTTAATCAAAATCTATAATGAAAATTACTGCTAACTCTAAAACTTGAGACATTCTTTTAAATGTAGGAATAAGGCAAAGGTGCATATAATCAAAGTTCTTCTCTTGTATAGCAACATGTTGTAATTCTTGGTCAACAATAAGATGACAGCATAGAGAGAGAGGTACAGTGTGAGTTTCCAAGGAACAAGACATACTTGTCATATTATTTGTACTAATATGAAAGTTAGCAAGGCTGCAAAACACCAAAAAAAACCATCCATCTATCCCAGAAATAACCAACTCGTGAATAAAATGTTTTATAGTTTTAGATTTTATTTTTAGTTCTAGTTCAAGTTTTGAATTAGTATCTAATTAAGGCTACTTTTTATATAAAATGTATGTTGTGAAGTTGGTGTAAATGCTTAGTTACTTCCATAAGTTTTCTCAGGTAACCCAGAACCCTTTGTTAAAAAATTTTTCTTGTCCCATTGAATTGCCTTGGCAACTATTTTTGAATTCTCTCTTCTATTACATTGATCTATATATCTGTGTACCAGCATCAAAGTGTTTCAATTCCTGTATCTTTCAGTCTTAAAATCAATTAGGATAAATCCTTCCTCTTTTTCTTTATTTAAAAGACTGCTTTGGTTATTCTCTAGGTCTTTTAATTTTCATACACTTTTTTTAAATTAAAAAATTAAAATTTAAAAAAAAATTTCTACTGAAAAAGCCTGCTGCAATTTTGATTGATATTTGAAATTACAGGTCAGTTCGAAGAGAATTGACATCTTAGGAAATATTGAGTCTTCCAATCTATAAACATGATATATCTCTCCACTTATTTAGGTCTTTAAAAATATTTCTCCAGATAAACTTGGGTAGAGGTCATTGATGCCTTTCTTAGATTTATTTCTAAACATTTTGTATTTTGAGGCATTACTGTAAATTGAATTGTTTTCTTCAGTTTATTTTCCAATTGTTTGCTGCTAATATAAAAGAGCCCTCTGATCTTGTTAAATTCATTTAGCAGTTCTTGCAGTTGTTTCATAGACTTCCTGGGATTCTCTATTTAAACAATGCTGGGCTTCCCTGGTGGTGCAGTGGTTAAGAATCCACCTGCCAATGCAGGAGACACAGGTTCGATCTCTGGTCCAGGAAGATCCCACATGCCACGGAGCAACTAATCCAGTGTGCCACAACTACTGAGCCTGCGTTCTAGGGCCCGTGAACCACAACTGATCCCATGTGCCACAACTACTGAAGCTTGCATGCCTAGAGCCCGTGCTCCACAACAAGAGAAGCCACCACAATGAGAAGCCTGCGCATCTCAATGAAGAGTAGCCCCCACTCACCGCAACTAGAGAGGGCCCGTGCACAATACAAAGACCCAACACAGCCAAAAATAAATAAATAAAATAATTTTTTTTAATTAAAAAATAAATAAATAAACAATGCTATTCTTAGCAAATAGAGACAATTTTTTTTTTCTTTCTGTTCTTGATGTTTCCTATTTATGGAAGTTTGTTTTTAGTCATTTATTTTCTAATATATTTTAATATATATATTTATTGAACATTAAGGAATGCATTTTGCATCTTTTGAGATTATAGTATCAGTTTTCTCTGTGGTCTTTTAGTGTAATGAATTCTATTAATGGATTGTCTATATTGAAACTTATTTGTTTTCCTTAGGTAAAGCTCATTCATTATCTAATACTTTTGTGGAAATTATTTTGCATCAATGCTTCTGTACTATTTGGGCTTATTTTCGTTTTCTGTCTCTGTATTGTGTTTATCTATGTTTATTGTGAAATTATGTATAAATTATATATTCTTGTTATCTGAGTTGATACCTCCTCCTCACACTGTTTTGTTTTGTTTTAATGGAGCTACTAAAGTATTTAAAGCAAGAGAGTGGCATTATCAGGTTTGTATTTTGTAAAGGTAACTAAGATAGAGTGGAGAATGAATTTGAAGGCAATAATATTACTAGAATCAGGGAAAGCAGTTGTGTGTTGTTGTTGTTTGTTTTTGTAATAGGAGCTTAAATGATCAGGCAGTGGAAGTAGAGATAAAAATTTGAGTTGTCAGTTAGATATGGTGAGATGTAGTCACAATTAGATAGGTGGGCGCAAGGGCTAGGAAGTTTACAATTTTCTGGTTCAGGAATCTCTATGATAAAGCCATTGCTTAGATAGGGAGTATAAGAAAAAATAGTAAGCATAATAAAGATCCTGACAATTTTTGATGTGCCTATGATTATTGGTAGTCATTTTGGATTTATAGATATAGAGTTCAGAGAAGAATTTAATTTTAGAGATTTCTGAGAGAGGTTAGCGACCATGTTTTTAGCCATAAAAACAGGTGAAAATATTCAGCTTTGTTAGCAATTTGGTAGAAAGCAAGAGTTCCATGAATTGAGAGTAAATTAATAGTTATGAAAACTATGATTTAGCCTTGGTTTTAGTTTTGCCATAGCTTCTTGAATCACTTCTTAATGAAGCGTGTTTCAGGGTCAATGTACTAGCAGCTCCAAATCTGAGACCTTAAAATTAAGGAGTTTAAGGAATCACCCAAATTCCTTATAGCTGAGTGACGCAGCTGGTAACGTGACTGTAATCTGTCTTCCATACTCACACTCTTTGCTTTCAGGCTACAAAAGAGGAACCTTCCTAGACACTGCAAATGCAATAGGCTTTTCTTTTGCAACCCTGATGTGTGATTTTTGATGAAGTAGTTTTGGGAGCTATCAAGGACTCTCCAGTGTATAAGGTAAATATAAATGCATGATATTGGTTAGGATTCTCTGCACCTTTGTAGACTAATAACTGCCCTCCCAAAATTGTAATGTTGACAGGGAAATAGAGTTGAGTGTGAGCACAGCTCTAGTAAAAGCCTTTGTTAAATGGCTTAGCACCTTGTTATATAAAGAGAACATAATCCCTATTTTTTTTTACGGAAAATGTATCCAAGCAATTCTTGTTCTTCTGCAAATGAACATTAATGCTTTATTCTTCAGATTTCACCTACAAAAGGAGTATCATGTAAGCCCCTTTCTTTCCCCAAAGTGGCTGCTATGGAAACAAGCCCTGATGCATGACAGAGGAAGAAATCTAGCTGTACTATGCTTAAACAAAGAGGAGAAATTTCCACAAGATTTCCAGTCATATGTGGAGCCAATAAAGTAGTGACTGAGAATTACACTGCACTGCAAATCTAAATAAGGGATTGCTAATTCAGCTTCACAAGATACATTTTCTCAAGGCCTATAATTAAAAGGGAGCTTCAGGGCACTAGCAGAGAAGTCAGATTTGCTCCGAACCTGAGGGGCTTATAAACTGGCTGCTTTTGCAAACTGTTTTCATTCTTTTAGGTCAAGAGGATAAGAATTAATGCCTTTGTTTGGTGGAAGAAATGCTCCCCTAGTGGCTTCAAAGAACAGATTTGCCTCCCTAAAGCTCAGATTACATACTGATACAAGGGAGAACTGGCTTTGGAAGAAGTTAAATTTGCTGCAAAAACTTACAGGTATACTGGATTACAACACTGTGCTTTGCATTATAATCGCATGCCTCCAGTTTTGTCTTTGACATGCCCTTTATTGTACCTGCATAATTTGGAACTTAACAGACACATTTATAAAGTTTATGTGTAAAAGTCTAGGCCAAAATATACTGTGGGCAACAGAAGTAAGAAAAGGGGAGTGGTCTCAAAAATCCAAGAATATTTTGAAAAAAATCTTAGAATCTGCTTCCCTAGGATATCACAGCATTGGTTTAAAATCTAGTCACAATGACAAGAGGGCAGACAGCAGAAGCAATAAAAACTACAAGCCTGCAGCCTGTGGAACAAAAACCATACTCACAGAAAGATAGACAAGATGAAATGGCAGAGGGCTATGTACCAGAGGAAGGAACAAGATAAAACCCCAGAAAAACAACTAAATGAAGTGGAGATAGGAAACCTTCCAGAAAAAGAATTCAGAATAATGATAGTGAAGATGATCCAGGACCTTGGAAAAAGAATGGAGGCAAAGATTGAGAAGATACAAGAAATGTTTAACAAAGATCTAGAAGAATTAAAGAACAACAAACAGAGATGAACAACACAATAACTGAAATGAAAGATACAGTAGAAGGAATGAATAGCAGAAAAACTGAGACAGAAGAATGGATAAGTGACCTGGAAGACAGAATGGTGGAATTCACTGTTGTGGAACAGAATAAAGAAAACAGAATGAAAAGAAATGAAGACAACCTAAGAGACCTTTGGGACAACATTAAATGCAACAACATTTGCATTAAGGGGTCCCAGAAGGAGAAGAGAGAGAGAAAGGACCAGAGAAAATATTTGAAGAGATTATAGTCAAAAACTTCCCTAACATGGGAAAGGAAATAGCCACCCATGTCCAAGAAGTGCAGAGAGTCCCATACAGTATAAACCCAAGGAGCAACACACTGAGACACATAGTAATCAAATTGGCAAAAATTAAAAACAAAGAAAAATTATTGAAACCAGCAAGGGAAAAATGAAAAATAACATACAAGGGAACTCCCATAAGGTTAACAGCTGATTTCTCAGCAGAAACTCTGCAAGCCAGAAGGGAGTGGCATGATATATTTAAAGTGATGAAAGGGAAGAACCTACAACCAAGATTACTCTCTCCGGCAAATGTCTCGTTCAGATTTGATGGAGAAATTAAAAGCTTTACAGACAAGCAAAAGCTAAGAGAATTCAGCACCACCAAACCAGCTCTACAACAAATGTTAAAGGAACTTCTCTAAGTGGGAAACACAAGAGAAGAAAAGGACCTACAAAAACAAACCCAAAACAATTAAGAAAATGGTAATAGGAATGTACATATCAATAATTACCTTAAACATGAATGGATTTTTGCTCCAACCAAAAGACACAGGCTCGCTGAATGGATACAAAAGCAAGAACCATATGTATGCTGTCTACAAGAGACCCACTTCAGTCCTATGGACACATTCAGACTGAAAGTGAGGGGATGGAAAAATATATTCCATGCAAATGGAAATCAAAAGAAAGCTGGGGTAGCAATACTCATATCAGATAAAATATACCTTAAAATAAACAATGTCACAAGAGACAAGAAAGGACATTACATAATGATCAAGGGATCAATCCAAGAAGAAGATATAACAATTATAAATCTTTACGCACCCAACATAGGAGCACCTCAATACATAAGGCAACTGCTAACAGCTATAAAAGAGGAAATCGACAGTAACACAATAATAGTGGGGGACTTTAACACCTCACTTACACCAATGGAGATCATCTAGACAGAAAATTAATAAGGAAACACAAGCTTTAAATGACACAGTGGACCAGATAGATTTAATTGATATTTATGGGACATTCCATCCAAAACCAGCAGATTACACTTTCTTCTCAGGTGCGCACAGAATGTTCTCCAGGTTACATCACATCTTGGGTCACAAATCAAGCCTCAGTAAATTTAAGAAAATTGAAATCATATCAAGCATCTTTTCTAACCACAACGCTATAAGACTAGAAATCAATTACAGGGAAAAACATATAAAAAACACAAACACATGAAGGCTAAACAATACATTACTAAATAACCAAGAGATCACTGAAGAAATCAAAGAGGAAATCAAAAAATACCTAGAGACAAATGATAATGAAAACACAATCCAAAACCTATGGGATGCAGCAAAAGTAGTTCTAAGAAGAAGTTTATAGCTATACAAGCCTACCTCAAGAAACAAGAAAAATCTGAAATAAACAGTCTAACTTTACACCTAAAGGAACTAGAGAAAAAAGAACAAACAAAACCCAAAGTGAGCAGAAGGAAAGAAATCATAAAGATCAGATCAGAAATAAATGAAATAGAAGCAAAGAAAACAATAGCAAAGATCAATAAAACTAAAAGCTGGCTCTTTGAGAAGATAAACAAAATTGATACACCATTAGCCAGACTCATCAAGAAAAAGGAGGGGACTCAAATGAATAAAATTAGAAATGAAAAGTGAGAAGTTACAACAGACACTGCACAAATAGAAAGCATCCTAAGAGACTAGTAAAAGCAACCCTATGCCAATAAAATGGACAACCTGGGAGAAATGGACAGATTCTAGAAAGGTATAACCTTCCAAGAATGAACCAGGAAGAAATAGAAAATATGAACAGACCCATCACAAGTAATGAAATTGAAACTGTGATTAAAAATCTTGCAACAAACAAAAGTCCAGGACCAGATGGCTTCACAGGTGAATTATATCAAACATTTAGAGAAGAGCTAACACCTATCCTTCTCAAACTCTTCCAAAAAATTGCAGTGGAAGGAACATTCCCAAACTCATTGTATGAGGCCACCATCACCCTGATACCAAAACCAAAGATACTACAGAAAAAGAAAATTGCACACCAATATCACTGATGAATATAGATGCAAAAATCTTCAACAAAATACTAGCAAACAGAATCCAACAATATATTTAAAAGATCATACACCATGATCAAGTGGGATTTATTCTGCGGATGTAAGGATTCTTCAATATAAACAAATCAATCAATGTGATATACCATATTAACAAACAGAAGAATAAAAAACATATGATCATCTCAATAGATGCAGAAAAAGCTTTTGACAAAATTCAACACCGATTTATGGTAAAAACTCTCCAGAAGTGAGCATAGAGGGAACCTACCTCAACATAATAAAGGCCATATATGACAAACCCACAGCAAACATCGCTCTCAATGGGGAAAAACTGAAAGCATTTCCTGTAAGATCAGGAAAAAGACAAGGATGTCCACTCTCACCACTTTTATTCAACATAATTTTGGAAGTCCTAGCCATGGTAGTTGAAGAAAAAGAAATAAATGATTACAAATTGGAAAAGAAGTAAAGCTGTCACTGTTTTCAGATGACATGATACTATACATAGAGAATCCTGAAGATGCCACCAGAAAACTACTAGAGCTAATCAATGAATGTGCTAAAGTTGCAGGATACAAAATTAATGCACAGAAATCTCTTGCATTCCTATACACTAATGATGAAAAATCTGAAAGAGAAATTAAGGAAACACTCCCATTTACCATTGCAACAAGAAGAATAAATACCTAGGAATAAACCTACCTAAGGAGACAAAAGACCTGTATGCAGAAAACTATAAGATACTGTTGAAAGAAGTTAAAGATGATACCAACAGATGGAGAGATATACCATGTTCTTGGATTGGAAGAATCAGTATTGTGAAAATGACTATACTACCCAAAGCTATCTACAGATTCAATGGAATCCCTATCAAATTACCAATGACAATTTTTACAGAACTAGAACAAAAAAACTTAAAATTTGTATGGAGACACAAAAGACCTCAAATAGCCAAAGCAGTCTTGAGGGAAAAAAACGGAGCTGGAGGAATCAGACTCCCTGACTTCAGACTATATTACAAAGCTACAGTAATCAAGACAATATGGTACTGGCACAAAAACAGAGATATAGATCATTGGAACAGGATATTAAGCCCAGAGATAAACCCATGCACCTATAGTCAACTAGTCTATGACAAAGGAGGCAAGGATATACAATGGAGAAAAGACAGTCTCTTCAATAAGTGGTGCTGGGAAAACTGGACAGCTGCATATCAAAGAATCAAATTAGAACACTCCCTTACACCATACACAAAAATAAACTCAAAATGGATTAAAGACCTAAATGTAAGCCCAGACACTATAAAACTCTTAGAGGAAAACATAGGCAGAACACTCTATGACATAAATCACAGCAAGATCCTTTTTGACCCACCTCCTAGAGTAATGGAAATAAAAACAAAAATAAACAAATGGGACCTAAGGAAACTTAAAAGCTTTTGCAAAGCAATGGAAACTACAAACAAGAGGAAAAAACAATCCTCAGAATGGGAAAAATTATTTGCAAGTGAATCATCAGACAAAGGATTAATCTCCAAAATATATAAACAGCCCATGCGGCTCAATATTTAAAAAGCAAACAACCCAATCAAAAAATGGGCAGAAGACCTAAATAGATATTTCTCCAAAGAGGACATACAGTTGTCCAAGAAGCACATGAAACCTGCTCAACATCACTAATTATTAGAGAAATGCAAATCAAAACTACCATGAGGTATAACCTCACAGCAGTTAGAATGGGCATCATCAGAAAATCTACAAACAACAAATGCTGGAGAGGGTGTGGAGAAAAGGGAACCCTCTTGCACTGTTGGTGGGAATGTAAATTGATACAGCCACTATGGAGAACAGTATGAAGGTGCCTTAAAAAACTAAAAATAGAATTATCCTATGACCCAGCAATCCCACTATGGGCATATACCCAGAGAAAACCATAATTCAAAAAGACACATGCACCCCAATGTTCATTGCAGCACTATTTACAATAGCCAGGTCATGGAAGCAACCTAAATGCCCATCGACAGACAAATGGATAAAGAAGATGTGGTACATATATACAATGGAATATTACTCAGCCATAAAAAGGAAAGAAATTGGGTCATTTGTTGTGATGTGGATGGATCTAGAGACTGTCATATAGAGTGAAGTAAGTCAGAAAGGGAAAAACATTGTATATTAATGCATATATGTGGATCCTAGAAAAACGGTACAGCTGAACTTCTTTCCAGGGCAGAAATTGAAACACAGATGTAGGGAACAAACATATGGACACCAAGGGGGGAAAGCAGTGGTGAGTGGGAGTGGTGCTGTGATGAATTAGGCGATTGGGATTGACATGTATACACTGATGTGTATAAAATGGATGACTGATAAGAACCTGCTGTATAAAAAAATAAAATTGAATTTTTATAAAAAGATACTTATGTACTGTGTTAGTTTCTACGGCTGGATTAAAAAAAACAAAAAAAATCTAGTCACATTAATATTTATAATCCTTATTTCCAAGGCTTTCTTCCCTTCTGATATGGTGGGATCTCTAGCCTCAAGCTATGTCTTACATGTACTAATATACGATGCCTGTAGCCTCCCACAAAAAGTCCACTCCCACTCTGGCCTACTTTCAAGATGTACCTGACAATCTTGCTGACTTCAGTGCCTAGAACCTAGGTGCTTTACACCTGGCTCTGCCTCTGCTGATGGGCACTGATGCCCTTAAGAGTCCCAAGGAGCCAAGGAAAATTTGAGAAACCTAAGAGAATCTGGTGTGAGAAAACCTCTTGTGGTCCATGCAAAGGAAAGGACGATGTTTCTCTTTCAGGTTACCTTTATACACAAATGCATAATAAAATTGATGGGAAGAACTTTTTTGTTTAATTTTTATTTTATATAGGAGTATAGTTGATTGTCAATGTTGTGTTAGTTTCAGGTGTACAGCAAAGTGATTCAGTTATACATGTATCTATTCTTTTACAAATTCTTTTCCCATTTATGTTTTTATAGAGTATTGAGCAGAGTTCCCTTTGCTATACAGTAGGTCCTTGTTGGTTGTCTATTTTAAATATAGCAGTGTGTATGTGTCAACCCCAAACTCCCAATCTATCCCTCCCCTCACCCTTCCCCCTGGTAACCATAGGTTCATCTTCTAAGTTTGTGAGTCTGTTTCTGTTGTAAATGTAAATAAGTTCATTCGTATCCGTTTTTTTTACATTCCACATATAAGCAATGTCATATGATATTTGTCTTTCTCTGTCTCTTGTATTGACTTGCATTTTCCAGCACTCTTCTGAAATCTCTCCAGTAACACGTTATTTAATCCTCACTATAGCAGCACTGTGAGGCCGCGTTCCAGGCACGGTGGACATGGGTTCGGAGAGACGGGATGTGTTCCTTACTCATAAGGTTCTCCTTTTCTGTTCTCTCCCCCGAATGTCTTGTATAAAAAGTTCTCTTCATTCTGACTGGGATGGAAATTTAATATCTCCTAGCATTGCTCAACTTTGAATATCTCTAATTTACCCTAACCCCACAGCACCTGCTCTGGTCTCTCTTGAACATGTGAAGCTCAACTTTCAGCAAAATATTCCTGGGGGAACCCTCACGCATTCTCCTGGGGCCCAGTCTCTGCACCGTTCTCTCCCATTGCTTACCCTCCCATTGCAGCCCCTTCAGCAAGCCTGACCTCTGATATTTGCCACCTAAGTGCAGCAGGATTGCAGCAGCTGGTTGGAAAACTTTCCCTGGGCAGGGAACCTGACTAGTAGTAGGGCTCACCCTGTGTGTTTCCATTTTATCCAGGATCTCAGCCTAGGTTGGCCTATTTTTCAGTGCCTAAAAGCAGTTACCTCATCTATTTTGTCTGTTTTACAGTTGTTTAGTTGTTAATCAATACCAGTTGGTTTTTCTTGGCCAGAACTATAGCTTCTTAATTACAGAGTAAGGTATAATTTTATTCTATTTTTCCCTCAAATTATCAGAAGTATGAAAGGTACCAATGAGCTAAAATTCTACAACTGTTCTTCATTTTATTGTTAAAATCTCTGCACTAGATGCAAATGTCACTTGGGTTTTTTTAAAGCATCTTTATGTATTCTGTGTTGAATCACCCAAAGGACAGGGGCTGGGGTTTATGCATTGTTTAATACCCACATCCTGGCACAGAGCCCAGCACTGAAATATTTGGTGAATAATTAATTGGATGTATAAGTATTCAAAAGGTTTTAAAATGTAAGGTAAATGTTAATATAATACATTTTGTAACCATTCTTTGGAGACAATATTTTCTTTTTCTGAACCATAGGATTTACTACTAAGAGTTTAAACTGAGAAATGCAGGAATTATGGCTTAGTGTCAGAAAAAAAAAATTGGAATTTTTCCCATGGTAAAGCAATATGTGCTAAAGAAGGCTAGAGACCATGGTAGCTAAAGCAATTTAAAATCAGAGACTTTAAATCATATTTCCATATTGATAATCATATTTTGAATGACACTAATGGCATCTTTTCATTGATATGGCATCTACTCACAACCTCTAAATGTAGAGCCCAATTCTGAATATCCTATCCGTGGCCTTCTTCTAGAGTTAGTTTTCCTTAAACTTCTGTGCCTTGCTCAAGATCACAGGGTAATAAAAGACCGGGCTGGAATTGGAAATACCAGTGTGGAGGAATTAGCATCCTATATACATATCAAAGTTACTCTGCATATTTGTAGGTATTAAGCTTGCATAAGGACAACACTGGCTGTGTAGTCAAGTTTAATAAGGCAAATATCACTCTTAATGTACTTCAGAAGTAAGACTCTTTGGCATGATTTGTGCATCTAAAATTACATTTTAAACAGTACTATCTGATTCAATTTCATTTAAAATAGACTTATTAAGAGATTTTAAAGAAAAAAATACTGAAATTAGAGTTGGAGAAATAGGTTTGTATCTTTATTTCCTGATTTTTGTGTGACATGATTTTTTGTAACCTTAAGCAAATTTTAAAACATTTCCTTAGTTTTCTTCATGTTTAACATCAGAATTAAATAGTAAATTTGAGAAAATGTAATAGATTTGTTCAACATGTGTTTGTAGAATGAATAAATGAATATATATTATATATATACAAAGCAATTCAAAGGTAAATTCTTATTACTTATTCTGAATGCCTCTACAAGTTAAACCTTAGTATGTATTAGAGTAAATGCTTCACATTTCTGAACACAGTGAAGGAGAGAGTAATATACGTCCAGGGAATTATTTTTGCCTTGAATATTTACAAGGTAATTGCCTAATCTAAATTTAAGCATTTTCCTGAGTAAGTTCTCCATTTTCCTTTGTATATTCATAATCACAAAAGCTCTTTCTGTTAAAGTCTAGTATATGGTACCCCAGGATTCATCTTCAAAGGTTCTCATAGTGACTTAACTCAGAGTTGTTAGGTCCTAAGCCCCAGCCAATGTCAACAAACATAAAGCAGTGGTATCAAGAAATAAATTCATATGATACTATCACATAAACAGTGAGAAAATACCTTAAATGTGATACTCTGATTATATAAAAGATTTAAACAGAAATATTAAAAACCTGAAGTTTATTACAAAAATTAAAGTTAGCCAAAAAGGAAAGGAAAAATATAGTCTACAGGGAGGTAAACTTTAAAAAATGAGCAGAGTGGGAGAAAAAAATAAAAACTTACTAAAATATTTAAATTATTTTCTTTACTTTCATTTAATTATTCTGTTTACAAAGGCTCTTTTAAAAGTCTATAGGCAGAGCATTAATTAACATTTCCATGAAGTATATTTAACATCTTTACACATTCCCAGCAAATTTTCTCTTCCAACACAAAGCAAGTTTTTAATCACATAAACTAGAAGAAGGGCACATTATGATATTTCATTAATCCTGTTGATTATATTAACCCTCAGTTAAGTTAAATGAAATTACTGCTCTGCTCAGGGCTTTCTATGGTTTCTCATATCAGAGAGAAAGGCAAAGTCCTCACAATAGCCTGCAGATTTCCATATACACCTTTTCCCTTTGAGCATGAGAGAAGTTTTTGGTATAAAGGTAACGTTCTGTATCTTCATTGGATACTGGTTGTTTGAGTGGTTATATTGCTTATAATCCAGCAAAAAGTTTTCAAAACACATTGGTTTATCTTAAATAGGTGCATTTTATTATATGTTATATCTTAATAAAGTTGAGTAGACAAAATAGAGGAGAAGGAGAGAAAGGAGGATGAAAAGGCAGCAAACTCAAATATATTTTATTTGGTCTTCTTAATAAAAGACAACACTCTCCTTTTTATTCAGATTCTTGAATAACAAGGAAGGAGGTATATATCAACTTATAAATAATATTGTGGGTAGTTTAGAAATTATGGGAAGTTATGAAGAATACAATTAAAGTTACAGTGATAAACTATTTAAATTTGATGTATATTACAGATATCGCCCACTTTTTGAAAGCTTGATTTATACTGCTTCACCATTAAGAAAGACCTACTTTAGTACCTGTTTTCACTAACTGAAAGAAATCCGAAGAAGCTCCTCCAAGCTCCTTCCCAGGAACTACAATAGCATCTTAGCATCAAGCTGCCATAGCTTTGAACTGTGTCTGAGCATCTCTGCTTTGTCTGGATTTATTTTATGCATCCATTAGCAAGATGTGTCCAAAGGTAATTGCTTCTTTACTTTATACCATTTCATCTTATGAAAGGTTTCATAGGAAAACTCTACTTTCTGAGAGTGTGGGACATCTGTACTTTGTTTTTTTCAATGCTTTTATTTTCTGTGGTTGCAATGATACTAAATCTATGCTATGCTCCACTTCTTTCCCCTTAATTTTAGAATTTTTATATCATTTACAATAAATGGAAGGGCACAACTCCTGAAGACTCTGAAAGCCCAGCATGCATTGGGTGTCAGCTAAAATACAGAATACAGATTTCAATCTGACCACCCAATAATTACTGAGACCCACTCAATAATCATGAGTAGGTCTCTCCACTTACAACCATTGACTTATATCAGATATTCCTGGGAAGCATCAAAGCCATCTGTCAACAGCAATATAAAGTTCTGACTTGGGTCTAATGAAATATTTTTGCTGTAGTCTGTTTGCAAAGTCAGTCTCATTCTTAGATTTTTCTTAGGAGGTTATCCCCCAAAGTCTGAGCTGTTACCTGAGAGTAAGAGGAAATCCTACTACTAGCAGGTATAATATACTCACTGTTCTCTCTATACCATTTTGTCAAAATGATACATTTAAAACATTTTAAGTTATGATATATCCCATTGGATTCATCCACATACTTCCAAAAACTTTATCTCAGAATCTAGTTATTATTGTGATACATTTTAATTTTTGCCAAATAATTCTTTCTAAAGTTTCTAAAGTAAATCTTTAATTCTCAAAGCATTTATCTTAGGAGTAATTTCTACAGACATATATAAACATATAAATAAAGTTTTATTATTTTAAAGAAGTAAATGTTGATAGTATATTCTGGGGATGTTTATTTTACTAGAAAAATCCATCTTATTCAGCATATAAACCAGAGAAATGTTAGGATTTACTGCCACACTGACTTATATAAGAGATCTTATCAAATTATCACTGATTGATCCCTTGGGTTTCTAGTGATTAATTATTCATTGATTATTTAGAAAATCACACTTAAGTTTCCTCTGAGAAGGGAAAAATAGGAAAAGAAACAAGATGCTCTAGAAAAATAGTTATATACTTACATGTCTGGGCTTATCAAAGTGTACTGTGCATATAAATCCATCTAGGAAACTTGTTAAAATGCATTTTCTGAAGCCCCTTTTCCTTGGAAACTCTGATTCTCTAGGTCTTGGATAGAATCTAAGTACCTACAAATTACATAAGCACCTGAAGTGATAGTATCTTGGAAAGTCTGTTGGCAACAGTTAGAAAAACTGAATTAGCTGTTCCCTGAAAGTCTTTCTTAATTCTAAAATGCTGACTCAAAATCCACAACGAAAACCAGAACTGAGAAAAAATCAGTAATCTAAATGTAATTAAAACATTGAAATCCCATTAGTAAATTTTTGTAATCAATAAACTGTTTATTTTAAAAGGAGTTTTGTTTCACAGCAAAAAAGAAAAGAAGGTAGAGAGTTCCCATATACCCTCTGTCCTCACACAAGTACAACCTCCCCCACTATCAATGTGTGGTATTAACAGTGTACATTTGTTACTACCTGCTGGGATACCCACTGTAGTACATTTGTTACAATTGATGACCTACAATGGCACATCATCATCACTCACCAGTCCATAGTTTACATTAGGCTTCACTCTTGATGTTGTACATTCTATGAGTCTTGACACATGTATAATTACATGTACCCATCATTATACAGAATAGTTTCACTGCCCTAAAAATGCTCTGTGCCCTGAATCAGTAATCTAGATATAATTAAAGCTTCATTGCAATTCCATTAGTAAACTTAAAAAATGAATTACACTTTAAGTATATCTTAAACTTTTCTTATCCATTGGTATTAAAACATTTAATTTAGGGCTTCCCTGGTGGCACAGTGGTTGAGAGTCCGCCTGCTGATGCAGGGTACACGGGTTCGTGCCCTGGTCCGGGAAGATCCCACATACCGCGGAGCGGCTGGGTCCGTGAGCCATGGCCGCTGAGCCTGCACGTCCGGAGCCTGTGCTCCGCAACGGGAGAGGCCACAACAGGGAGAGGCCCGCACACCGAAAAAAAAAAAACAAAAACATTTAATTTAATATTTTAATTCTTGGGTTCCAGAAGTTATGCAAGAGCTTGATAATCCTACTAACCCATGCTATCTCTTGTCATTTAATAATAATGCGATATAGAAGTTGAATATCAGATGACCAAGTCAGTTCGCTAGGCTTGACACAGCAACTGCTCATCATGTCAGGATTTTTATCTATAGAAGTCTGAATACCAACAGAAAGAATAACCATCATTTTTTTGCTCACATAAAGGATTTTTTTAAAAATATTCAAAATTATCTTAGGTGTTCTACAAAAATTTTCTCTGGTTTTTGAAGAAATTACCTCCAGTGTATTCAAATTGATGACTGGTAAACTGAAATAGCTTGGAGTTGCTGATTTTGAAGATCACAGAGGTCCACTAACTTGTCCACAGCTCCTCAGTGATTTCATTGTGCCGTGGCTAGGCTATCAGCTAGACAATGTCACGGCGTATTTAAATATCAACTATCTAAAGTCATCTTTGATTCTTCTTTTGATAATACGAGTCTTTAAACTGTTGAAACAAGGATATCTATCTATAAGTAAAAACAATCTCTAGCGTTCTCTCACCCTTTTCTTTCTTTCAGTTTTCAGATCCTTATCTTTTTCCCATTTTACTACTCATTGACATATTGTAAACAGAATTTATATTAAATTTAACTTAAGGACACTAGAGATACTTAGTACTAAAGATTTTCTTAGAATACCTAAAAAATATAGTACTTTTGACAGCTCTCAAATCATAGAATTATTGACTCATAGTCGGGAATACAACCTAAGTCTGTTCAGATTAATAATGAGAATTTTGGGCTCTGATATCATTTGGAAGCACACTGTTTAGATTGGTTGGTTCTAGAATCAAACAGCCTCTATTCATTTCTTAGTTCCATTGCTTGATTGCTTTTTACACTTCGGTAAATTACTTCCAACCTCTTTGATTCAGTTTCCTCATCAGCATAAAGGACAGGATCATAATAGTACATACCTCATAAGGTTTTCTGGACATTAAATTCATGTACATAAAACTCTGCTCATCATATCATTTTTATAAATTGTGGCTAATATAAATTTATTCAAAAGTTAAGTGAAAACACAGTATGTTGTTCTGTGAGTTTCAATAATTCACTCTGTAATCTGAATTCAATTTATAATTTGTAATTTGAATATAGGGTTTTGGATATCTTCTGAAGTTCAGGTTACAATTAAATTGCTGATTATACAGGGTAACTAAAGGTATTTGTGCTATGTGAAGTAGTCTATTATCCATTCCATTCTAGTTTTTCAATGTCAGCTGCAATCCCTCTAAAAAAGTTGAAGTCAGCCTTTATTTTAAAAATGCTTTAAACACTTCACTGAAATAATTCAATGTCCTGGCATTAATGTAATTCTCATGGTACAGAAGAATAAATGGGTTGTTAAGAATATTGAAAGCATTAGGGAACACTGAATTTAAAACGACCTCTTCAACTATTCTCAGACATTATAAATGTAACCAATAATATGCAGTTTCCTACTAAAGTTCAACATACTTGAAAGATCTTTTTTATTTCTTTTATGATTTAGAAATGGTAGTTACGATATGTTGAAAGAATAAACATGTTTTTTTTATATAGGAAAGCACTCCCAAATCAGAACTGGGACATTTTTTCCTATAGCTCTAAATTACCTATTCAATAAAAGACCGAAAAAAATTGGCATACAGAACTGGTCTAAAAGTGTCAGTAAATGTTAGAGTGGATTTTGGAATCCTTTCAAAGTATATACTTATTAAGTATAAGGTTGCTTTGGGAGACTATAGTACATTAGAATTTTATGTCATAATAATATCACTTATTAAATATGTACTATAAAAGGTACTCAGTATGTTACATTTTAATCTTATCTAATATCTCAATGACCAGTTCTGAGTTGTCGTACAGTTAGCATCAGCACCATCTAAATTCTCCTCAGCTTCAAGAAATAACAAGAACTAAGTTTTACTGAATTCACTTATGTGTGTGGTTCTGACCTAGTGTCTGAAGTGAGAAATCTTGTCTGACACATAAAAAGCAGGAAAGACAGACCATTATTCTCCAGAGACAGTTGCCCTTTGGGGAGATGTAAGGTTCAAGGCACCTTTTAGATAAGCTTCTTGGGAAGAACTTGCATCATTGCTGCAGTCTGAGACCATCTAGAGAAGCTTTCCCAGAGCTGGTGAAACTTGCCATAGCTTTGGGCGAAGCTCCTCATAACCATCTACTTCTGTGCTGTTGACTGACACTGATGATGGTGGCTTCCCTGACCTTCATTTCCTCAGACACCCCAACAATTGTTTAAACATTTAAAACCTTCCTACTTGTAATGCGTAAGGTGGCTTCTCTTTTCCTGATGGAAATTTGATTGACACAAACCTTATGACACAGGTATCATTATTCCCTATAAACAACTCAGAGATGTCAAGATCAAAAAGGTTAGATAAGATGTACAAATATCACACAACTAATACTTGGCTGCACTGATATCTGGCCCTATTTATTCAAAGGTGGTTTTGCCGAGTGAAGAACACTTCAGCCATTGCGTTCTGGGGTTGGTTCTAAAAGTGGTGCATCTTATATTAAATTACTCTATACTGCATCCATTATTAAACACAAAGAGGGGAAAAAAGACTATATGTGACAGCTATATATACTAATATAAATTTCATTCTATATAAATTGATTCTATATCAAATAGAAGGGCAACTTAAAAAATAACTTTATTAGGCAAACTTCATATATGCTCAGTTTTATCATCCAAATTTTCCTAGGCTTAACCAAGCTTAAATGCCTAGTGTGCCCTGAGTCTGTTGGTACTAATATGTGAAGACCCTTTCATCATACAGCAGGCCATGCAGGAGACCTTGGGACCAGACACATGAAGATTAAGAACTTTGCACAGAAGATAATGACCAGAAGCTTAATTTTTCAAGGAGGGTAAATAGAATGAATAAGAGTATGTCTAAGAAAGCTGAGTCAAAGAACACAGTTTTATAGAAGAGGGCAAGTGGGACTCTCAGTTTATATGTTTTAAGTGTTTCCAATACTTGTTTCCTTTTATCGGAAGATTCTTTGGGTGAAGCTCTCACCTCTCTCAGGATAAGTTCAATAATGCTTCTAAAAATCTCTTTACTTATTGTTATATCTAATAATTTGCTTGATTTTAAATGTTTGAACATTTAATGTCCATTTGCAAATGGAAAATTTTTCCAAGTCTGCAAGTAAATTTGATCTGGGCCTCTCATACTTTAAAAAAAAAATTTTAACATCTTTATTGGAGTATAATTGCTTTACAATGGTGTGTTATTTTCTGCTTTATAACAAAGTGAGTCAGCTATGCATATACATATGTCCCCATATCTCTTCCTTCTTGCGTCTCCCTCCCTCCCACCCTCCCTATCCTACCCCTCTAGGTGGTCACAAAGCAACGAGCTCATCGCCCTGTGCTATGAGGCTTCCCATTACCTAACAATTCTACATTGCATAGTGTATATATGTCCATGCCACTCTCTCACTTTGTACCAGCTTACCCTTCCCCCTCCCCATATCCTCAAGTCCATTCTCTAGTAGGTCTCCGTCTTTATTCCCATTTGCCCCTAGGTTCTTCATGACCTTTTTTTTTTTTTTTTTTTGATTCCATATATGTGTGCTAGCATATGGTATTTGTTTTTCTCTTTCTGACTTATTTCAATCTGTATGACAGACTCTAGGTCCATCCACCTCATTACAAATACCTTAATTTCATTTCTTTCTTTGTCTGAGTAATATTCCATTGTATATATGTGCCACAGCTTCTTTATCCATTCATCTGTTGATGGACATTTAGGTTGCTCCCATGTCCTGGCTATTGTTAATAGAGCTGCAATGAACATTTTGGTACATGACTCTTTCTGAATTATGGTTTTCTCAGGGTATATGCCAAGTAGTGGGATTGCTGGGTTGTATGTAGTTCTATTTTTAATTTTGTAAGCAACCTCCATACTGTTCTCCATAGTGGCTATATCAATATACATTCCCACCAACAGTGCAGGAGGGTTCCCTTTTCTCCACACCCTCTCCAGCATTTATTGTTTGTAGATTTTTTGATGGCCATTCTGACTGGTGTGAGATGATATCTCATTGTACTTTTGATTTGCATTTCTCTAATGATTAATGATGTTGAGCATTCTTTCATGTGTTTGTTGGCAATATGTATATCTTCTTTGGAGAAATGTCTATTTAGGTCTTCTGCCCATTTTTGGATTGGGTTGTTTGTTTTTTTGATATTGAGCAGCATGAGCTGCTTGTAAATTTCAGAGATTAATCCTTTGTCAGTTGCTTCATTTGCAAATATTTTCTCCCATTATGTGGATTGTCTTTTCATCTTGTTTGTGGTTTCCTTTGCTGTACAAAAGCTTTTAAGTTTCCTTAGGTCCCATTTGTTTATTTTTGTTTTTATTTCCATTACTCTAGGAGGTGGGTCAAAAAGGATCTTGCTGTGATTTATCTCATAGAGTGTTCTGCCTATGTTTTCCTCTAAGAGTTTTTAAGTGTCTGGCCTTACATTTAGGTCTTTAATCCATTTTGAGTTTATTTTTGTGTATGGTGTTAGGGACTGTTCTAATTTGATTCTTTTACATGTAGCTGTCCAGTTTTCCCAGCACCACTTAATAAAGAGGCTGTCTTTTCTCCACTGTACATTCTTGCCTCCTTTATCAAAGATAAGGTGACTATATGTGCGTGGGTTTATCTCTGGGCTTTCTATCCTGTTCCATTTATCTATATTTCTGTTTTTGTGCCAATACCATACTGTCTTCATTACTGTAGCTTTGTAGTATAGACTGAAGTCAGGGAGCCTGATTCCTCCAGTTCCATTTTTCTTTCTCAAGATTGCTTTGGCTATTTGGGGTCTTTTGTGTTTCCATACAAATTGTGAAATATTTTTGTTCTAGTTCTGTGGAAAATGCCAGTGGTTGTTTCATAGGGATTGCATTGAATCTGTAGATTGCTTTGGGTAGTAGAGTCATTTCCAAAATGTTGATTCTTCCAATCCAATATCATGGTATATCTCTCCATCTATTGGTACCATCCTTAATTTCTTTCAACAGTGTCTTATAATTTTTTGCAAACAGGTCTTTTGTCTCCTTAGTAGGTTTATTACTAGATATTTTATTCTTTTTGTTACAATGGTAAATGGGAGTGTTTTCTTAATTTCACTTTCAGATTTTTCATCATTAGTGCATGCGAATGCAAGAGATTTCTGTGCATTAATTTTGTATCCTGTTACTTTACCAAATTCATTGATTAGCTCTAGTAGTTTTCTAGTAGCATCTTTAGGATTCTCTATGTATAGTATCATGTCATCTGGAAACAGTGACAGCTTTACTTCTTTTCTGATTCGGATTCCTTTTATTTCTTTTTCTTCTCTGATTGCTGTGGCTAAAACGTCCAAAACTATGTTTAATAAAAGTGGCGAGAGTAAGCAACCTTTTCTTGTTCCTGCCCTTAGTGGAAATGGTTTCAATTTTTCACAATTGAGGATGATATTGGCTGTGGGTTTGTCATATATGGTCTTTATTATGTTGAGGAAAGTTCCCTCTATGCCTACTTTCTGGGGGGTTTTTATCATAAATAGGTGTTGAATTTTGTTGAAAGCTTTTTCTGCATCTATTGAGATGATCATATGGTTTTTCTACTTTAATTTGTCACTATGGTGTAACACATTGATTGATTTGTATATATTGAAGAAATCTTGCATTCCTGACATAAACCCCACTTGATCATGGTGTATGATCCTTTTAATGTGCTTCTTGATTCTGTTTGGTGGTATTTTGTTGAGGATTTTTGCATCTACGTTCATCAGTGGTAATGGCATGTAGTTTTCTTTCTTTGTGACATCTTTGTCTGGTTTTGGTATCAGGGTGATGGTGGCCTTGTAGAATGAGTCTGGGAATGTTCCTCCCTCTGTTATATTTTGGAAGAGTTTGAGAAGGATAGGTGTTAGCCCTTCTCTAAATGTTTGATAGAATTCTCCTTTGAAGCTGTCTCATCCTGGGCTTTTGTTTGTTGGAAGATTTTTAATCACAGCTTCAATTTCAGTGCTTGTGATTGGTCTGTTCATATTTTCTATTTCTTTGTGGTTCAGTCTCAGAGCATTGTGCATTTCTAAGAATTTGCCCATTTCTTCCAGGTTGTCCATTTTATTGGCATATAGTTGCTTATAGTAGTCTCTCATGATCCTTTGTATTTCTGCAGTCAATTGTTACTTCTCCTTTTTCATTTCTAATTCTGTTGATTTGAGTCTTCTCCCTTTTTTTCCTTGATAAGTATGGCTAATGGTTTACCAATTTTGTATATCTTCTAAAAGAACCAGCTTTTAGTTTTATTGATCTTTGCTATCATTTCCTGCATTTCTTTTTCATTTATTTCTGATATGATCTTTATGATTTCTTTCCTTCTGCTAACTTTGGGGTTTTTTTGTTCTTCTTTCTCTAATTACTTTAGGTGTAAGGTTAGGTGGTTTATTTGAGATGTTTCTTGTTTATTAACTTAGGATTGTATTGCTCTAAACTTCCCTCTTAGAACTGCTTTTGCTGCATCCCATAGATTTCGGGTCATCATGTTTTAATTGTCATTGGTTTCTAGTATTTTTTGTTTTCCTCCTTGATTTCTTCAGTGATCTCTTGGTTTTTAAGTAGTATGTTGTTTAGCCTCCATGTGTTTGTATTTTTTACAGTTGTTTTTTCTTGTAATTGATATCTAGTCTCATAGCATTGTGGTCAGAAAAGATACTTGATACAATTTCAATTTTCTTATATTTACCAGGGCTTGACTTGTGACCCAAGATATGATCTATCCTGGAGAATGTTCCATGAGCACTTGAGAAAAATGTGTATTCTGTTGTTTTTGGATGGAATGTCCTATAAATATCAATCAAGTCCATATTGTTTAATGTATCTTTTAAAGCTTGTGTTTCCTTATTTATTTTCATTTTGGATGATCTGTCCATTGGTGAAAGTGGAGTGTCAAGTCCCCTACTATGATTGTGTTACTGTCGATTTCTGCTTTTATGGCTGTTTGTATTTGCCTTATGTACTGAGGTGCTCCTGTGTTGGGTGAATAAATATTTACAATTGTTATATCTTCTTGAATTGATCCCTTGATCATTATATAGTGTCCTTCTTTGTCTTTTGTAATAGTCTTTGTTTTAAAGTCTATTTTGTCTGATATGATAATTGTTACTCCAGCTTTCTTTTGATTTCCATTTGCATGGAATATCTTTTTCCATCTACTCACTTTCAGTCTGTATGTGTCCCTAGGTATGAAGTGGGTCTCTTGTAGACAGCATATGTATAGGTCTTGTTTTTGTATCCATTCTACCAGTCTGTGTCTTTTGGTTGGAGCATTTACATTTAAGGTAAATATTGATATGTATGTTCCTATTACCATTTTCTTAATTGTTTTGGGTTTGTTATTGTACATCTTTTCCTTCTCTTGTGTTTCCTGCCTAGAAAAGTTCCTTTAGCACTTGTTGTAAAGCTGGTTTGGTGGTGCTGAATTTTCTTAGCTTTTGCTTGTCTGTAAATGTTTTAATTATTCCGTCAAATCTGAATGAGATCCTTGCTGGATAGAGTAATCTTAGTTGTAGGTTTTTCTCCTTCATCACTTTAAATATGTCCTGCTACTCCCTTCTGGCTTGCAGAGTTTCTGCTGAAAGATCAGCCGTTAACCTTATGGGGATTCCCTGTATGTTATTCGTTGCTTTTCCCTTGCTGCTTTTCATATTTTTTCTTTGTATTTAACTTTTGATAGTTTGATTAATATGTGTCTTGGCGTGTTTCTCCTTGGAGTTATCCTGTATGGGACTCTCTGTGCTTCCTGGACTTGATTAACTATTACCTTTCCTATATTAGGGAAGTTTTCAACTATAATCTCTTCAGATATTTTCTGTCTCTTTCTTTTTCTCTTCTTCTTCTGGGAACCCTATAATTCGAATATTGGTGCATTTAATGTTGTCCCAGAGGTCTCTGAGACTGTTCTCAGTTCTTTTCATTCTTTTTTCTTTATTCTGCTCTGCAGTCGTTATTACCACTATTTTATCTTCCAGGTCACTTATCCATCCTTTTAACTCAGTTATTCTTCTATTGATCCCTTCTAGTGAATTTTAAATATCATTTATTGTGTTGTTCATCACTCTTTGTTTGCTCTTTATTTCTTCTAGCTCCTTGTTAAACGGTTCTTGTATTTTCTCCATTCTATTTCCAAGATTTTAGATGATCTTTACTATCATTATTCTGAATTCTTTTTCAGGTAGGCTTCCTATTTCCTCTTCATTTGTTAGGTCTGGTGGGTTTTTGCCTTGCTCCTTCATCTGCTGTGTGTTTCTCTGTCTTCTCATTTTGCTTAACTTACTGTGTTTGGGGGTCTCCTTTTCACAGGCTGCAGGTTCATAGTTCCCATTGTTTTTGGTGTCTGTCCCCAGTGGCTAAGGTTGGTGCAATGGGTTGTTTAGGCTTCCTGGTGGATGGGACTCTTGCCTGTGTTCTGATGGATGAGGCTGGATCTTTTCTTTCTGTTGTGCAGATCCACGTCTGGTGGTATATTTTTGGGTGTCTGTGGCCTTATTATGTTTTTAGGCAGCCTCTCTGCTAATGGATAGGGTTGTGTGCCTGTCTTGCTAGTTGTCTGGCCTAGGGTGCCAAACAACTGTAGCTTGCTGGTCCTTGAGTGGAGCTGGGTCTTGGTGTTGAGATGGAGATCTCTGGGAGATCTTCACCATTTGATATTACATGGAGCTGGGAGGTCTCTTGTGGACCAGTGTCCTGAAGTTGGCTCTCCCACCTCAGAGGCACAGTCCTGCCACCTGGCTGGAGCACCAAGAGCCTTTCATCTAATTGGCTCAGAATAAAAGGGAGAAGAGAAAGAATTTTAAAAAAAGGAAGGAAGGAAGGAAAGAAGGAAGGAAGGGAGGGAGGGAGGGAGGGAAAGAAGTTAAAATAAAATAGTTATTAAAATAAAAATAATTATTAAGAAAAATTTCTTTTTGTAAAAAAAATTTTTTAAGTAATAATAATTAAAAAAAACGGACAGACAGAACCCTAGGACAAATGGTGAAAGCCAAGCTATACAGACAGAATCACACACAGAGGGATACACATGCACACTCACAAAAAGAGAAAATGGGAAAAATATATATATATCATTGCACCCAACATCCACCTCCTCAATTTGGGATTATTTGTTGTCTATTCAGGTGTTTCACAGATGCAGGGTACATCAAGTTGATTGTGGAGATATAATCTGCTGCTCCTGAGGCTGCTGGGAGAGATTTCCCTTTCTCTTCTTTGTTCTCACAGCTCCTGTGGTTCAGCTTTGGATTTGGCCCCATCTCTTTGTGTAGGTCACCTGAGGTCATGTGTTCTTCACTTAGACAGGACGGGGTTAAAGAAGCAGCTGATTCAGTGGCTCTGTCTCACTCAGGCCCAGGGGGAGGGAGGGGTACAGATGTGGGGCAAGCCTGCGGCAGCCCAGGCCAACATGACGTTGCACCAGCCTGAGGCGCGCCTTGAGTTCTCCATGAAAAGCTGTCTCTGAATCACAGGGCCCTGGTAGTGGTGTGCTGCACAGGTTCCTGGGAGGGGAGATGTGGATAGTGACCTGTGCTTGCACACAGGTTCTTGGTGGCTGCAGTAGCAGCCTTAGCATCTCATGCCCGTCTCTGTGGTCCACGCTGATAGACATGGCGGCTCGTGCCTGTCTCTGGAGCTCCTTTAAGTGGTGCTCTTAATCCCCTCTCCTCACTTACCAGGAAACAAAGAGGCAAGAAAAAGTCTCTTGTCTCTTTGGCAACTCCAGACTTTTTCTTGGACTCCCTCCCGGCTAGCCGTTGGCGCACTAACCCCTTCAGGCTGTGTTCCCACTGCCAACCCCAGTCCTCTCCCTGGGATCCGACTTCCAAACCCCAAGCTTCAGCTCCCAGCCCCCGGCCGCCCCGACGGGTGAGCAGACAAGCCTCTCGGACTGGTGAGTGCTGGTCGGCACCGATCCTCCATGTGGGAACCTCTCCGCTTTGCCTTCTGCACCCCTGTTGCTGTGCTCTCCTCCATGGCTCTGAAGCTTCCCCCCTCCGCCACCCACAGTCTCTGCCTGCGAAGGGGCTTCTAGTGTGTGGAAACGTTTCCTCCTTCACAGCTCCCTCCCACTGGTGCAGGTCCAGTCCCTATTCTTCTGTCTTTGTTTTTTCTTTTTTCTTTTGCCCTACCCAGGTATGTGGGGAGTTTCTTGCCGTTTGGGAGGTCTGAGGTCTTCTGCCAGCATTCAGTAGCTGTTCTCTAGAAGTTGTTCCACATGTAGATGTATTTCTGATGTATTTGTGGGGAGGAAGGTGATCTCCATGTCTCTCTTCCGCCATCTTGAAGCTCCTCCCCTCTCATATATATTTTTTTCCCTCTCATATTATTTAAGATGGTCTATAGCCAAACCTGGAATAAAGACATACAATTATTCTTTAAGCTATCTGTTAATATCCTTTATAATTTGACAATATATATAACCTTTAAAAATGCCTCTTCTAGTTCCATTATTTCTTCATTCTTTTTTTTTAATCACAAAGATTTCGAATATTTTTGTCCTTTAGATTGGTGGAAAGAAACAATATCTTTAGTTTTGGAATGCTGAGAGCCTAGAACACATGGAACATTATTGGTGCTTAATAAAGGGTAATGATAATGATAGTATTATATTATTACATGCACAAATTTTTGAAGAATGATACCAGGACCAATACAAAGCAGACTGTAGCTATGACTGATGAATTATTCAGAGCTGAAAAAGTTGAGCCATAAAGAGAAAAGTTTACCTTCTGATTTCTGGATAAGCTGTTTCTGGAGAGGTCCTGGGACACATGCACCAGAGGGTCCATTTTGTCTGTTGATACAACAGGGCCAGAGAAAGTGAGTTGAACATCAGAAGAATAAAGAGTGTAACAACACAAAATGAACAGAAAGGCCAACTAGAGACACTTGGTGGCCTTTCCCAGCCCACCTAGTGTTGCATGAGTTACCCTGATGTTGTACCTGGAGGGGTCTGTGAGGGAGTTGGAGATTAGGGTGAGACAAGCCCACCAGTGGAACACTGCGTATTTGGATTCCAAGGAATTCTGAGTTGGGATTCAAAGCGGAGAGATTTGATTTCCCAAGAACAAATGTAGGGTGGGGAACAAAGTTACCTGTACACTTATTTCGTATCATTTAGAACTGTTTTATATTGTAAAACATTTTAACAACAGCTTTATTTCCACAAACCATACAGTTTACCTATTTAAAATATACAATTTTATGGTTTTTCATATATTTACTAAGTTGTGCAACTATCATCACAATCAGTTATAGAACATTTAATCACACCTCAAAAAAATCCTGCACACATTAGCAGTCACACCCTTTTCCCCTCATCCTCCACACCACCTATCCATGCCACCACCTCCACCACTACTCCCAAGCCCTAGGCCACTTCTAACTTACTTCCTGTTTCTATAGATTTGCCTATACTGGACATTTCCTATAATGCAACTATATAATATATGGTCTTCTGTGATTGGCTTCTTTCATTTAGCATACTTCTCTCAAGGTCCATCCTGTTGTATCATATATCAGTATTTCACTCATTTTTATTTCTAAATAATATTCTATTGTATGGATATACCATATTTTATTTATCAGCTGATTAACATTTAGGTTTTTCCTTCTTTTTGACTACTGTGAATAATGCTTATATGAATATTCAAATATTAGGGTTTGTGTTTAATTTTTACTGAAATATAGTTGATTTACAATGTGTTTCAGGTGTATAACAAAGTGATTCAAATATCTATCAATTGATTGATTGATCAATTTTTTTAAGATTCTTTTTAAGATTATTTTCCATTACAGGTTATTATAAGTTATTGAGTACAGTTCCCTGTGCTATACAGTAGGTCCTTGTTGGTTATCTGTTTTATATATAGTAGTGTGTATATGTTAATCCCAAACTCCCAATTTATCACTCCCCCACCTTTCCCCTTTGGTAGCCCTGTATTTGTTTTCTATGTCTGTGAATCTATTTCTGCTTTGTAAATAAGTTCATTTGTATCATTCTTTAAGATTCCACATGTAAGCCATGTCATATGATATTTGCCTAATTTACTTCACTTAGTATGGTAATCCCTAGGTCCATCCATGTTGTTGCAAATGGCATTATTTCATTCTGTTTTATGGCTGAGTAACACACCATTTTATATATATATATATGTGTGTGTATTATATATATGTATATATTATATTGAATTTATATATGTACATCATTTTTATCCATTCATCTATCAATGGACACTTAGGTTGCTTCCATGTCTTATCTATGTAAATAGTTCTGCTATGAATATTGGGATGCATGTATCATTTTGAATTATGGTTTTCTCCAGATATATGCCCGGGAGTGCGATAGCTGCATCACATGGTAACTCTATTTGTAGTTTTTTAAGGAACCTCCATACTGTTCTCCATAATGGCTGCACCAATTTACATTCCCACCAACAGTGTAGGAGGGTTCCTTTTTCTCCACACTCTCTCAGCATTTATTATTTGTAGACTTTTTGATGATGGCCATTCTGGCTGGTGTGGCATGGGTACCTCACTGTAGCTTTGATTTGCATTTCTCTAGTAATTAGTGATGTTGAGCATCTTTTCATGTGCCTGTTGGCCATCTGTATGTCTGCTTTGGAGAAATGTTGATTTAGATCTTCTGCTCATTTTTGATTGGGTTGTTTGTTATTTTTAATATTAAGCTGTATGAGCTGTTTGTGTATTTTAGAAACTAATCCCTTGTCAGTTGCATCACTTACAAATACACATATTAGTTTTTAAATGGACATGTTTTCATTGGATATACACTTGGGTATATACTTAGGAGTGGAGTTGATGGATCGTATGGTATCTTTACATTTAACCTTCAGAGGAACTGCCAGACTGTTTTCCAAAGCAGCTGCACCATTTTCCATTCCCACTAACAGTATATGAGGGTTATACTTTTTCCATGTCTTCACCAACACTTACTATAATCTGACTTCTTTGAGTCTACTTATCCTAGTGGGTGTGAAATGCTATCATATTCTGGTTTTGATTTGCATTTCCCTGATTATTAATGATGTTGAAAATCTTTTCATGTGCTTATTGACCATTTGTTTATCTTCTTTGGAGAAACGTGTACTTAAAGGCTTTGACTATTTTTAACAGGGTTATAGTCCTTTTTTTATTGAATTGTATGTATATTCCAGATACAAGTCCCTTATCAGATACATGATTTGCAAATATTTTTTCCCATTCTGTGACTTTTCTAAATACACAAAGTTTATGTGTATATATATATATATGCAAATTATCTATGTACCAGATCATGCCATTTACAAAATATAAATACTTTTATGACCTAAAATACAGATGTTGTTTTATTTATTTTCTTGCCTAATTGCCCTGGCTAGAACTTCCAGGAACACTGAACTGTAATTTTGACAATACTATAGGACATAAATTGCTCCACAGTCTGATCTGATTAAATTTGAGCACCTTTGCAGAGGTAGCTGGGGCAAGTCTTTGAGGTTCATTCTGACTCTAGAAGAGCTCTTTTTAGCTGTCTATTTCCCTGATTTTCTCTGGTAAATCAACTGCCTATGGTTTACCTTGTTGCTGTACTGTAGTTACCAGTTTCTTGTTAATTGTTTATCACCAAAATCTTTATTGCTTTAGAGAGTGCCCTTCGAGTTAAACTCCCCATAGGCTGTATCAAATCAAGCCAGTTTCCTTGCAGAAGGCTTCAGAGCTCTCTGTTGCTATGGAGTGTCTCTTTTTTCTGGGCAAAATCTCTGAGCTTGAGCCTCAGAGCTGGGGCAGGCAGAGACATTGCTCCACTTTTCTCAGTGATAGCCTTGCTTTGTGATTAGTGTTCTGGATGCAGGCAGTAGAATCTTGTCTTCTCAGATTGCCTGTGCCTCCTCACCCTCAATGAGATCTCTTCCCTACAGCTAGCTGAGGTGGGAGAGATCAAGGCCACAACATTCTTGGCATGTCATGCCTAGGGTCACTATCCTGTAAGTGTGGACTGGGTATAAGAAAAGAGTCTCCGACCTCTTGGCGACACTCACCCAGAATTTAGCTTCTGCTACTGGGGCTGGGGGAGGGGAGTGTGAAATTCTAATATTTTTGATTAGACCTAATAAGAGAGGGAGCCATATTTTCTTGGCCACACCTACCTGGATTCTTTCATCAGGCTGAAAGGGATAAAGGAGAAGAAAGGTGTGGGTTTTGGCTCCAGTTTCAAAGAATTTCACTGTTTTACCAAGATTTATTAAATTAAGACAAATATTTACTTAAGTATTTTAACCTTCTGGATCTTTAATGTATAAAAATGCTCATTTTTACATACCAAACAATATAGACATAAAAGAAAATATTAATGAAATTCTTTCTTAATCCTACATCAAGCTAACACAATGTGAATTTTTTTCATACCTTTATTCATACATGTATATTTACCTTTTGTTTTTTACAAATATGAGCTAATCATGTGTTATATTTCACTGTTTTTTTGTTTTATTTTGATAACAGCTTTATTGAGGTATAATTTATGTATTATAAAAGGTATGTGGACAATTTTGTGATTTTTGGTAAATTTATAGAATTATGCTAGTATCACAACAATCCTTTATTAAAACATTTTCATCAAACCACAAGTTTCCCACATGCTCTTTCGCAGTTAATCTCTGCTCCCACCTCCACTCTAGGTAAACATAGATCCATTCTGTGTCTCTCTATATATGCTTTTTCTGTGCATTTTTTTGATGCTTAATAATTCTATTAATTTATTAGATGTGTTTGTTTCTTTTTCTTTTTATTTATTTATTTTTGGCTGTGTTGGGTTTTCGTTTCTGTGCGAGGGCTTTCTCTAGTCGCGGTGAGCGGGGGCCACTCTTCATAGCGGTGCGTGGGCCTCTCACTATCGTGGCCTGTCTTGTTGCAGAGCACAGGCTCCAGACGCACAGGCTCAGTAGTTGTGGCTCACAGGCCTAGTTGCTCTGCGGCATGTGGGATCTTCCCAGACCAGGGCTCAAACCCATGTCCCCTGCATTGGCAGGCAGATTCTCAACCACTGTGCCACCAGGGAATCCCTCTGTACATTTTTTTATAAGTGAAATCATATAATCCATGATCATCTGAGTCTTTCTTTCATTTAGCATACTGTTTTTGAGGTTCATCAAAATAAAAAACCAAAACATCAAAAAACTGTTTTAGCATGCATCAGTGTTTCATTTCTATCTGTTGCTGAATCATATTATTTTGTATGAATACCACATTTTATTTACTTACTCATCCATTGAGAACATTTGAATCATTTTCATTTTTGATTATTATAATAACACTACTATATACATTCATGTAATGTGCTTGTGTGGATGTGTGTTTTCTCTTGGTTAAATTTTAGGAATAAAATTGCTGGGTCACATGGCAGATTTATGTTTAAATTTTTTAAAAAACTGCCAAATTGTTTTTCAAAATGACTTTTTCATTTTACTTTCCTCTTTACACTATACTCGAGTTCTGGTTTCTCTACTTCTCTGCCAATACTTGTTATCATCTGACTTTTAAAAAATTATAGTTATTCTATTGGGTAAGCAGTAGTATTTCATTGTTGTCTTAATTTGCATTTCCTTAATGACTAGTGATGGTTAGACCCTTTTAATGTGCATATTGGCCATTTGTGTATCTTCTTTAGTAACATGTATATCAAATATTTTGCCCAGTTTTAAATTGGTTGTTTTGCCCTCTTATTTATAAAGTTGTGAAAATTAGTATATATCCTGGATACTACTTTACCAAATATATTATTGGAAAATACTTTCTGCCAATTTGTCACTTGTATTTTCATTTTCAAAATGGTGTTTTTGAGGTGTAAAAGTTTTTGATAAAGTCCAATTTATCCATTTTATTCTTATATGGATTCTTCTTTTGCTATTATAACCAAGAATTATTTGCCTACATTAGGTCACGAAGACTTCCTCCTTTTTCTCCCCAGATTTTATTTTTTAATATATAGTTAAACCTCTAACATTTAGGCCTTTGATTCTTTTTCTTTTTCTTTTTTTTTTTGTACACGGGCCTCTCACTGTTGTAGCCTCTCCCGTTGAGGAGCACAGGCTCTGGACATGCAGGCTCAGCGGCCATGGCTCACGGGCCTAGCCTCTCCACAACATGTGGGATCTTCCTGGACTGGGGCACGAACCCGAGTCCCCTGAATCGGCAAGCAGACTCTCAACCACTGTGCCACGAGGGAAGCCCCCTTGATCCATTTTTAATTAATTTTTCTATATGGTGTTTAGGTACAAGTGTAAATTCCCTTTTATTTTATGGTTTTTTTTAAAAAAATTTATTTAAATAAGGATAAATAATTTTCTCAGTACCAATTGATAAAATAACTATCCTTTCTCCATCAAAATTGTTTTCAACCTTTTGCAAAAGTCAGTTGACCATAAGTATGAATTTAATTTATAGGTTTTTAATTCTGTTCCATTTGTCTATACACCAGCTCTTAGTGCCAGTACCACATGATATTGATTACTATGGCTTTATAGTTTTTACTTTCTTTTACCATTTAACATATCATGGCTAATATCTCAGTCAGTGCTCATGATTTTGAATAGTTTAATGTCTTTCTGATATTTTTATAATAATAAAAAAATGAATAAATTATCATTTTTCAACTAATTCCCTATAAGTTCATGAAGATAATCTATGTTTTCTTTTAAAAACTTTATTGTGTGGAATACACATATAGTCTATAACTCATTTGGAGTTGATTTTTTTAGCATAAATTAGGAATGATCATTTTCATATGAGTACATAAATGTTTCTGAATCATTACTTGAAAAGACTGTAGATTACTCATTGCTCTGTAGCATAACCTTTGTCATAAATCTATATCTTTATACCTTTTTAAATTCTTTCATTAAATTTTTATAGCTTTAGTTATTGAACTCATGTACATCTTTTGTTAAATTTATTTCTACTTAATATGTTCATATTATTATAAATTATACATTTGTCTTTGTACTTCATTTCTGAATATTGCATTCATAATTTTCAAACATACACATAATTCTATCATCTATGAATGTTTAGGGATTTTTGTCTCTATTCCCAATCTCTATACTTTTAATATATTTTAATTCTTTACAGAATTTTCCAATATTGAATAAAATTGGTAATTTTGAGTATCTTTTCTTGTCCTTGATTGAATATGGATTTCAATGTGTCACTTTTAGTATGAAGTTTTCTATAGTTTGTTGTTGTTGTTGTTATTCTTTCTTTGTTTCATTGTTGTTATTTTGGGGAAATAGTCTTTATCCAATTAAGAAAGTTCCATTCTATGGTGGTAAGAATTTTACAAAACATTTAAAAGAATCTATTTAGAGGAACAAATAATTTTTCTTCTTTAGTCTGGTAATATGATACAAGTTGTTGAAGTGCCATAAGTTAAACATTGCCTTTTCTAGTAGAGAACTTAGTAATGTTGTTGAATACTATTTATATATAGGTGCATTATAGTTGATAATATTTAGGATTTTATATCTAATATTTCTTTATTTAATTAATCTATAATTGTACATTACTTGTCAGTCTTAGTATCCAGGTCATGATTGCCATATAAAATAAGTTAAGTGTTGGGTCCCCATTCTGGTCTCTGGAATAATTTGCTTAAGATTTGAATTATATTCTCTTTAAGTATTTGGTAGATTTCCCTAGTGAAGTCCTCTGATCAAGGAGTTATCACTCTGGTAAACTATATAATCTAATTTGATATCTATATTAAGTATAAGATTACATAAGTTGCTGGCTTGTTTTCATTTTTAAGATTTTTTTTTTTTTAGTTAGGATATCTTAACCATACAATATGGTATTTTACATACCATAATTTTATGGTATATAAGATTATATAAATTGCTGATTTGTTTTTATATGTACATTTTGTTGGAATAAGTTTGCACACAATATCTTAAATTCCCTTATTTGATGTAAACAATGGAAATATTTGGAGGTACATTTTATGGGATTTGGTGAAGTCTTGGACATTCAGGATTAGGAAGGGGATTGAGTCGAGGATGACTGTTTTCTAGATTTTATCAAGAGATGTATGGAGATAAGGAGGAGGACAAGTTTTGTATGTGATAGCATCATAGAATTTATTTGGATGTGTTAAATGTGAGTTGCCTTTGAGAACTGGGGAGGGGGGAAGACAAATTTCAAGTGTGCTTGTTTATATCCATGCACAATTTGAAGCACAAAAGAAACTTCTCAGCTGGAGGTACAAAAATGAGGGCCATTTGTATGTGAATTGAAAGCATGGATACAGATACAATTACTTAGAGAGGTTATGGGAATGAATAGAGAATAGTTTCATGAACTACAAGGACAAAATAATCACTAATGACAACATGTTGTACAGTTTATTTCAAATTGTGTATCTTTTCCTGGGAACATGTTTTAGGACCTTTGGTCATTTTTTTTGTTGAAGACTTTTCTTATCAATTTTTATGTGTACCTACATGTTTAAACAATTATATTTAGATCAGATATTTGTTTCTAACTTGCTATTTACCTTTAATTATACTTTTTTTGTGTGTGGTATGCGGGCCTCTCACTGTTGTGGCCTCTCCCGTTGCGGAGCACAGGCTTCGGACGTGCAGGCTCAGCGACCATGGCTCACGGGCCCAGCCACTCCACAGCATGTGGGATCTTCCTGGACCGGGGCACGAACCTGTGTCCCCTGCATTGGCAGGTGGACTCTCAACCACTGTGCCACCATGAAAGCCTCCCTTTAATTATACTTTAAAATGCATATCTTCTGTGCCCAGGTACTAAAAGTTTATGAAGTCATATCGTCTTTGTTTTTTAATATTTTAATATTTATTACTTATGAATACATTATTATATTTATATTATTTTACCAACGTCTAGAAAAAATGTCCTCATTAATTCTTACATAAACTTTCTCTTTCCATCTTAAATTTTCCCATTCACTTGGCTTGTAAAATGCATGATATGAAATGTAAATCTTAACTAACTGATGTTAACTGATTATCAAATACCTACCCAATTCTCTTAACTCAATATGTTGAGTAATCTACCTCATAGTCACTGAGTTTTATTTCTACATTTTATTTATATGAATCTTTTATACATACTAAGGCTACTCCTAAATAATCTGTTCTGTATCATTGATTCTATTTGTTCACTACTTTATCATTTTGAGGAAATGAATGTTCTTTGAACTGTGTGTATATATGTGTGTGTGTACATAATTTTCCTCCATGTAATTTTCAGTAAAGGCTGTATTAATGGAACAAATAACTGTGAAAATGGAAAAATTTGAAGTAACTTAATTAATTGACTATATTTATAGTCTTTAATGCACTATTTGTTATTTATAAAAAGTAAAAAATTAAAATAGGCAATGTTGAGAAGATTAAAGCCAGCTTTGCTCTTCTTTCTTAAGGTTGCTTTGGCTATTTGTGGTCTTTCATGGTTCTATATAAATTTTAGAAATATTTGTTCTATTTCTGTGAGAAATGCCATAGGAATTTTGTTGAAAATTGCATTGAATCTGCAGTTTGCTTTGTATAGTATGGTCATATTAACAGTATTAATTTTTCCAACCCATTAACACAGTATATCTTTCCATTTATTTGTGTTGTCTTCACTTTCTTTCATCAGTGTCTTATGGTTTTCCAAGTACAGGTCTTTAGTCACCCTGCTTAAATTTACTCCAAGGTATTTTATTCCTTTTAATACAGAGAAAGCTTTCATTTATGCAAAATTTTTGGAGAATGTTCATGTTCATAAATAGACTTGCTGTTAAACTGTGTAACTTCTGATAAACAGTCTTATGTTTGCCTATATAAGTGAGTTCTTTAAATCACCCATAACATCAATTTAGGCTTACACTTAAAAGTTTTGAAACAAATACCTTCTAATTAGTACCTTTCAAAAACTGATTTTCCTTTCCAGTCATGAAATTAATATTTATTAATGAATTATTCCATTTATTTATATTTTAACATATTTCAGAAGATTTAATTCCCTTAACTTTATCTATGGCAGTTAGCTAACCAAAACAAAAATCATTTAATCAATTAAGTAAAATAATCTGTTTTGTGTATATCTTTTATCAGAGAAGTTAATTGGCCTTTATTTATTTTTGAATAGTTGTGCTCAGATAAGCACAGTTTTCCCCCTTCTATAGTAGTACTATACACTTGAAATGTGTAATATCTTGTTCATATTTTTATGAATATTTAAAATGTTAGTCTTTACTATATTAATTTAAGCAAAAATAATTAATGCTAAGAAAATTATAATTGTTAATTATACACAATGAACAGTTTATTATAGCCTTCAATTGCAGGAAAATATTTTCTATATTTTAGAATCCAGTATATTATAGAATAGAGCTTTGATTTTTATTGTTTCATGACATTTCTAGCAGTTCTGCCTTTAAAACAGAATGATTACACAGTGGAAATTCAAAGAAAAAAGAATTTCCACTGCAGAATTATTCTGTTTCAAGCCTATAATCTTATAAATTACTTTCCCACATTATACATAAGAGAAATATTATTAGAAAGAAATAAGTTTTCTCTAACCTTGGTTTTGAAGAGAGAGGCTTTGTGGGCAAGGGAGTGATGGCCAAGAATGTCTTCCCTGAAGCTGATAATGTGCTGGTCAATGATAACTGCCCTGTGGGATTTCTCTGTGAGTTGAATGAAAACTTGAGAATATATAATTGCTGAATAAAACACTTATCTCAAGGGAATTGATCCACAATTTAACAGAAAATCAGCTTGATCTGTCTATGAAAGTGTCTTCATTTTAATAATATTCAAACATAGAGTTTTCCCTGACCTCTGCAAGCACTCGAAGAGTACTTTAAATAATATAAGCATTCATACTGAAACCTGAATCACTTTAATTGGATTCTATGACAATGATTCCCAGGTGTCTAAATTTCTTTAAGACTGTTAGAAGGTGATTCTAATGCAGGGCTGTGATTAATGTAAGAAAATGAGTAACAATACAGCTAAGAATGCATTTCTTTCTACCATTCTATAAATCTAGTTGAAAATTACCTGTAATTTTATTAGAAAGGCTTAGAAGAAATAAAGTAGAGTGAGTGTGAAGAAACTGGTATGATACAGCACTGGAATGAGAGTCAAAGAAGGTTTTCTTTCCCACTGAGTGTCTAATTCTGCTTTGACTCTATATCCTGACCCATAAACACAAGAGTATACAAGATAATTGTAGAAGACATGTTCTTGCCTCCTCATTTCCACTTTTTCCTTTCCGTTTTCCAACAGCTCTAGTCTTTTCTTTGACAATCCATATAGTTACGGGGAAGTTGCTCCCAATACCAGCTCAAGAGGCATGGCATGTTGTCCTTTCAAAGACCATCAGTATATTCATCTCTCCTGGCCACATGTATGGACATAAAACTCAAGCAAGACAAATTAGGATCAATATTTAACATTTTTCTTGGAATTTTAGGGAAAAGGACATTCTCTATTTGTTGGAGAGTATAGTATATGTACGTAGGGCCAGGAATTGTGTCAGGGACTTTTGCCACTGTTAAAAAACAAAATTCAACTGAGAAAATTTTAAAGGTCTTATTGGCTTTATTCAATGATTTTTAAATCTAGCAGCATGCAACCTAGGAGACAGAAAAGAGCCCTGAGGAGTTGTATAGAAAGACCTTTATAGGCAGAATGAAGCAGGAGCAAGGAAGTTATACAAGCAAAAAGTAGATGGGCTGTGGGAAGGTCCCTTTCCTTTAAGCAATGGCAGGGGTCTATTAGGAAGATTAGCTAACTAGTGTTCATCAGGCAATTCCTGACTGGTTTAGAATTCCATTTCTGGCAGAGTGAAAACTGTATGTTTCCATTTGGTGATGTGGGGCTTAGCATAAGTGACTCCATTTTGATCCTGTTGGTTTGTTTGTAACACTACCAAAAGAGAAGGCAAATGGAGAAGAAAGCCAAAGCACAAAGAAGGGCAAGACCAAAAGAATTATATAAAAATAGTCTTGTTGGTACAGTAGGCCTCTGTGTAAAACTGTATGTGAGAGGGACCTTCAAGATGGCAGAGGAGTAAGACGTGGAGATCACCTTTCTTCCCACAAATACATCAAAAATACATCTAAATGTGGAACAACTCCTACAGAACACCTACTGAACGCTGGCAGAAGACCTCAGACATCCCAAAAGGCAAGAAATTTCCCACGTACCTGGGTACGGTAAATGAAAAAAAGGAAAAACAGAGAGAAAAGAATAGGGATGGGACCTGCATCGCTGGGAGGGAGCTGTGAAAGAGGAAAAGTTAACATACACTAGGAAGACCCTTCACTGATGGACACAAAGGGTGGGTGGGCAGGGGGAGGGGGGGAGCTTCGGAGCCATGGAGGAGAGCACAGCATCAGGGGTGCAAAGGGCACCAGCCTGAGAGGCTTGTCTGCTCACCTGCCGGGGCGGCTGGAGACTGGGAGCTGAGTCTCAGGCTTCGCAGGTCAGATCCCAGGGATAAGACTGGGGTTGGCTGCATGAACACAGCTGAAGGGGGCTAGTGCGCCCCAGCTAGCTGGGAGGGAGTCTGGGTAAAAGTCTGGAACTGCCTAAGAGGGATGGGACCACTGTTTCGTGGTGCGTGAGGAGACGGGATTCAGAGAACCGCCTGAACTAGCTCCAGAGATGGACGCGAGCCACGGCTATCTGGGCAGACACCAGAGATGGGCATGAAACACGAAGGCTGCTGCTGCAGCCACCAAGAAGCCTGTGGGCAAACACAGGTCACAATCTACACCACCCCTCCCGGGAGCCTGTGTAGCCCGCCACTGCCAGGGTCCCGTGATCCATGGACAACTTTTCACAGAGAACACACGGCACACCTCAGACTGTTGCAATGTCAACAGAAAGAGAAAAACAAATACTGTATGCTAACACGTAAGGAATCTAAAAAAAAAATGTTCTGAAGAACCTAGGGGCAGGACAGGAATAAAGACGCAGACATAGAGAATGGACATGGGGCGTGGGAAGGGTAAGTTGGGACAAAGTGAGAGAGTGGTATGGACATATATACACTACCAAATGTAAAATATATAGCTAGTGGGAAGTAGCCACATAGCACAGGGAGATCAGCTCAGTGCTTTGTGACCACCTAGAGGGGTCAGATAAGGGAGGGTGGGAAGGAGATGCAAGAGGGAGATATGGGGATATATGTAAATGTATAGCTGATTCACTTTGTTATAAAGCAGAAAGTAACACACCATTGTAAAGCAATTATACTCTAATAAATTTGTTAAAAAAATAAACTGTGTCTAGGTCAGAGTAAGAGTTTGATAAATATTAATCCATATTAAAAAAAAAACCACAACTGTATGTGAAACCCTCCCTGCTTCTGCACCAATGACTGCCTTTTTTTTTTTTTTTTTTGTGGTATGCTGGCCTCTCACTGTTGTGGCCTCTCCCGTTGAGGAGCACAGGCTCTGGACGCACAGTCTCAGCGGCCTTGGCTCACGGGCCCAGCCACTCCACAGCATGTGGGATCTTCCCAGATCGGGGCATGAACCTGTGTCCCCTGCATCGGCAGGCGGATTCTCAACCACTGCGCCACCAGGGAAGCCCTGCCTTTTATTTTTTAAACCAGTTGAATTTGTCTTCCTATCAATTGTAATTCTTGCAATTGAATTAATTCTCATATAGTAATCCTCAAGGCCTCTTCCAGTTTTAATGCGTAATTGGTACAGCATGAAAAGATTTTGGTCCAGATTAACCTGAAATTCTGTCAAATGAGCTAAAAAGTCAGCGATGGGAGACATCTCAGAGATTACCAAAGAGACATATTTCTACTAGAGGCGTGATCTTCAAGTAATCTGTGAGAAACAATTCTGAAAAAAAATAAAGCAGTATTTAAACATTCATTAAGGATAATGATAGGTTAAGAGATTTGCAAAATTGCCAGGCTCAGTGTGGCTTTCATCTCTCCAAAACGGTGCATATTTGAAGAACAGTTGTACACACCAAACACTTTGGTGAACCCTGCCCACCAGAACTGAAGGCCAAACCTTTAACGCTGAGTTTCAGCTGGAAGTGTTTGAGCATTTCTCGTTCAATACTTTGAGACTCCATGTCATTCTCCCTGCAGCTAATACATCTTTGGCTTTGTCTAATATGCTCTATGTTTTGCATGGAATTTAAGCCCAACTCCCATTGTGACCCCAGGTAACCCTAAGCTAATGATGACCTTAGACAGGGTAGGTAGCAAATGCCAGCCTCTTTCCTCGTGGTCTGACTGACTCTTTGGAGCAATTTGTACTCTGGAGTCCCTAATGAATTAGGCTGAAATTAGTCTCTAAATGAGAATATGCTCTCACCTAAGTATTTTTCCCTGCTCTATTCTGTTACCTCACATCTCCTTCTCCATTGGGCACTCCCTCAATTAATCATGCAAATACAAATCTGCATTTCAACTCAGCTTGTAGGTAACCCTTTCTCCCTACCTTTTCCCCTGATTCTAGAGTCTTTACCTGGGGAACATGCTAAGTTCTTTAACTTCATAAAAATTGTGACCACGACTAGCATTGAACATTTTCTTTTCACAGGCCTGGAGTTCAGATCCTGCTGACTTACTGCCCATTGCCATGATTTCCCATGTTTCTCTCTGAAACTCTGCTTCTGAACTCTGTTATTAGTTCATATTTGCTTTATATCATGAGTTTGGAAGATGGGGGAATAGCCTGTGAGAGCCCTAGTCCTGAGAAGCAGATATTTCAAAGCATTTCAAATGTCATTGTGTTCTCTTGGGAGATCTTTATGGCTATAATATTGAAATAATTATAGATATAGTTATAAATCAATAGAAATTTAAACACAGAGATTGCTATATCTCTAAATTCATTTATTTATTTTCTATCTATGTATTGCATATGGGGAGGGGTGTTTTCTTTCTACTTGGCTTTATGTGAACTATGTACTATTTAGAATCACATACTAAATATTTCCTTGCTGATACCTTTTTTCAAATTACAAGGCTTCTTGTTAGAGTTGGACTTTGAAAGCACCATGAGTAATTGCCCCTTTGGGCTTCTTCATTATTTGTTTTCCCATTGTGTTTGTGTTTCTTTCCCTATGTGATACAAGGATATATTCTGCCCTGCAGCTGTAGGTATATTTTCTTCTGTTCTTGCTTTGTTTAAACCCAGAATAGAAAACATTTATGGGAAGTAAATTGGGTCAATATAAACAACAGTTAGCTAGTAGAGTTTTTCCAAATGGCAATGATTTGTGAAGAGAAGTAGATAGAGGAATAAGCCAACATTTAAGTGAAATACAATTAAGGGGGTTAAGCCATTGGAGGCAGCACTGGAATAGATGACCCTAATGCCCCTTCCAATTCTGAGATTCTGTTATTCCCTAAAATGATATAGAGTAAAAGAGTAAAGATTCTAAGTGGTAAAGCATTGTTATTTTTATTTTAAGTTAAATAAAATCTGAACATTTTCATCCTTTATGTTCCTGACAAATAGGAGAGATATGGTGACATATAAGTTTGACCCAAATTTCTTAAATCTTTTTATATTTCTCTTATTGTGTTAAAATTTTTTTTTAGCTTACCTCAATTTTGAGAGGAACCCAGAATGTTTCTGACTACTTTTCACTTAAGAAATGATGTGCTTTTAAAGAGCTAGTTGGTGTCTTGAAAACTCTATTAGAGCTTTAATTAATCCCACTGAGAGGGTGTTTTGTTTGTTTGTTTGTTTTGTTTTTGAGACAGGAATACACATTGTATCAGTTCTCCTTGTAATGGAATTTTTGTTTTTGTTATAAATCCTAAAATCCATATGTTAGATTTCCCCTTTTTTTGTTAAGCCATAGTTAATTCAAAAATTATTTTCCTTTTTAAAATTCACAAAACTAAGATATAAACAGTTTGGGTGAATTTGTGAAAAGCCACAATAAAATGATAATAAGCTCAGAAAAGATAATTAATTGCTTCCAGTTACCCATCAAGCTACTTTCTGGGTTTAAAATATGAAAGCTAAAGTTCATGTAGGTTTTAAATTAAGCAAAATACATGTAAGGTATATTTCCATGTATATAAAAAGGGAACACAATTATTTTGCATTATGAAACTTCTAAAATTTAATTTCCACTTCTTACATTGACATAGTACTTTGTTCTATAAATAAGTATATATATGTAGTACCTAAGGAAAAACAACCCTTAAGATATAGCAAACTAAATGACTTTTAAAAAATAAAATTCTACAAGCATAACATTACTTAAACCAAAATATCATAATAATAGAGAATAACATCAAAAATTTAAACTATTGTATAGTTTAGAAAATTACTCTATAGTTTTCCATAAAATGTCTGTAATGTAGGTATTATTTTTATTTTCTCCTTTAATACATTAGAAATCAAAAACTCAGAATAGTTAAGAAATTGAAAAAAATCACACTGAAATCCAAGTTTTCTCATTCAGTTTTGCATTCATTCATTCAAAAATCATATTTATTGAGCACCGATAGTGTTTCAGACAATGGATTAAATATTTGAGGTTACAAGAAGAATACCATATCTCCTAGCCTATTGAAACAAGTAAACTGTTTGGATGTTACAGAACTTAGAAAATATTGATTTTTTTTTTTTGTTCCCATAAGAAATTTCCAGAGAAGTCATAAAGAAAAGACTTGCAAAAATGAAATGAGGGAAGTAATCCATCCCATTATTGGCATGATCAGGGCCACTGCCTGGTCCAGGACAATTCCATGACCTACTGAATAGACTCCTAATTTGTTTTCTTGCTTTTTTTCTATCTCCTATAAAGTTCAATCTTCACTCACAACTCAGAGTTATTTTTAGACTATTAGTTCAGTCATAGCACTCCTCTACCCTTGATATCACCCAATATATAGACAATAAATCTCAAATTTATTATCATAGAATGTTTTAAACTAATGACAAACTAATCCTAATCAATCTTCCAATATTTTCCTCAAAGGATTGAAGTTGGCTTATCTTGACACATATTTTGACTTAAATGGCAGAAACTGATTCCTAATACTCTCCTTTCTGAATCTCAGTCAAGATAATAGTATATTTTAGATTAGGAGGTTCTATTGAATAAAAGTTTTTAAATGCTCTACAAATAGGTGCTTTTAACTCTTTCTATATTGTCTTATAAAATAAGCAATGAAACTTGCTGTCAACAAAAGATACTGGATGTCTTTCCAGATGTTTTAAAGACAGGTTATAATTTGTGATTTATATTGATATATAATTTGTAATTTAATATATTTACATTTTTAATATTTGTACTCACATATATCAATAATAATGCAGGTAAACAAAGCAGAATTTTATGTTTATTAATATGATCTTTTAAATTATGTACAAAACAAACTAAGTTAAAATAGTTCATTGGTTGCCTATATGTAGTATAAAATCAGCTTAGTGGCATCAGATCTTTGTTTTTCCAGTAGATCATTATCTAAAGAAGAAATCCTACTCTTGATGAATTGTGTATTAATTTGTTTAGTGAGAAGCAATGTCTTTCCCTTTATGTTATCACCTCTAATGGGAGGGGGGATTTTGTCATAAAAAATGTCATGACACATGCTAAGAATGGCTAGCAATATTAACATAAGGAATGGTTGAGGATTCATGCACAGAATATTCTGAAAGAGACCTGAGTATTCCCAATGAGGATACAATTACCTCCCAAACAAAGTAATAGGGTATTTGCAGCCTTGGGAAACCCTGCATGGATGGTATCTGGCAGACGAAGTCATTTGTTTCACTCTGGCTGGGACATAAAATTGATAGCTTGCTTAGCTTTCTTTCTATCTTTTCCCATCTTACCTCTTCCATCCCTTACTAATCTTCCCTGGGAGCAATTACTTATTAACCCATCTGAACTTAAATCCCCCTCTCAAGGGCTACTTCTGGAGAAGGTGACTCTAAGGGGAAGAAATATAGAAATCAGAGGAAAGAGGGAGAACAGGTCTGTAAATCAAATTGTGTAAATTTTTAGCATGTTTCTAATCAATTAGTAATTGTGTCTATTTTCAGATAAACAACTGTATCTACACTTATTTTTAGTTGTTATGGACCTAATGACAGGATTGTGTTTATATCAATTTTTGTGGTTTTTTGGTCTGTGTGTGTTATGTTTCTCCTCTTTGTGTCTAACTTTTATCCAATTTGCGTACTTAACTACAATTGCTTAATGAGAATGGGATTTATTCTTTACTCTTTATATAGGGAACACCCATGGTATAGACTATACTTGGTCATGGGGCTTGACTTTGCTCCATAAACATATTTCCAAAAATTGCATATTGTTATAAAGCTTAAGAATATAATGAAAAGAGTTAAAGTTGGTCATTTAAAAACAAGACCATGGTGAGTTGTCAACTTTACAGACCCAATACCCCACCTTCCACCCCTGGCCTTGGACTTGGTTCTCAGATGTTATTATATACAGAAGTCCCTAGGGAGAAGCCACGTGAAAACTGGAGCCAACTGCTAGGGAGAACAGAACTTAATACTTTTATCTTGATCCATATTTCTATTTTCAGCATCCAAATGTTGCTAAAACCAGTCACTCCCCCCAAAAGATTATATTCTAACTCACTTGGACGGTAATGTCTAGGACATTACACTTTGTGTTAAATGACACACAAAGTGAGTTGAATTGATTTCTATTGTGACATTAATTTTTAGTTAATGAATTGTGTGTGCTTATGTGTGCATGTGTGTGTGAGCTGAGTATATTACCATAAGTGTTAGTGAGAGCAGGAGGAAAGCAAGACAGAGAGACTTCATGGATGAAAGCTCAAGTCCTGTGATCATATAACCTTGCACTGAATTCTGGTCCTGCCCATCCTAGTCAAGCTACACTAACCAAATTTCTTAACTCTTTGAAGATTTGTTTTCCTCTTCATCAAATGGGATCTTGCCTTTCATTCCTTCATGTAGGTGTGAGTTTACATCTTGTGTCTTTCATCTTCATCCTGAAGGACTTTCTTTAGCATTCCTTACATTGAATATTTGCTGGTGATGCCTCTCCATTTTTTGTTTTATGTGAAAATGTATTTTCTTTTAATTTCCAAAGGAAATTTTACTAGTTAAGTATTATGGTTTGAGAGGTGGTTTTTTTTTTTTCCTTTATAGCATTTTAAAGTTGTTAATTTATTGTCTCCTAGTCTTTATATTTTTCTGATGAGAGGTCAACTATCATTTGTATTCCTAATTTTCTGTTTGTAATGTGTTTATTTCTGACTGTGTGCAAGATTTTCTGTTTATCTTCAGTCTCAAGTACTCTGATCATGTAAGGCTGTAATTTTTTTTTTGATCCTGCTTGTGTTTTGAAAAAATTCTTCGACTTGTAGGTTGATTTCTTTCTTTCTTTCTTTCTTTCTTGCTAAATTTAGAAATGCTATTTATTTATTTATTTTTTGCTATTATTTTTTTAGTACCATTTTTCATCTGTTGTCAATCTGGAATAAAAATCACATGTATTTTAGACCACTTGATATTTTTCCATGGTTTATTTTTTTAAAATTTCTGTGTTGGGCTTCCCTGGTGGCGCAGTGGTTGAGCATCCGCCTGCCGATGCAGGGGACACGGGTTCGTGCCCTGGTCCAGGAAGATCCAACATGCCGTGGAGCAGCTGGGCCCGTGAGCCATGGCTGCTGAGCCTGCTCATCTGGAGCCTGTGCTCTGCAACGGGAGAGGTCACAACAGTGAGAGGCCTGTGTACCGCAAATAAATAAATAAAATAAATAAATAAATATATATATATATATATATATATATATATATATATATATATATCTTGAATTTTATTGCTCTTTTCTTCTGCTCTCTCCAACCTGCTGTCAAGCCCATATAGTGTTGTTATTTAAATTTCAGTTATTATAACTTTCTGTTCTATAATTTATAATTTGATCTTTTCCATTTTTATTTTCTGCCGAGTTTTCTCTATATTTTAATTCATTAAAAATATTTTCTTTTTATGCTTTTTCAAATATTTATCATGGATATTTTAAGGTCCTTTTCTACTAATAATAGCATCTGGTTCATCTTTGGGAAATAGATTATATTTCTCAGTTTTTGCATTTTCAATAATCTTAGACTTTATATTGTATATTATGAATAATATGTTGCAAAGACCCTGAATTTTTTATCTACCTCTGAAAATTTATGAGCAGCATGCAATTTACTTTTGTGAACTCAAACTCCAAAATATGTCATTCATGTGATGCATAGCAGCTGCAAAATTCTGTTCTTTGAGACTTCCAGCTGTGACTTTTACTTGCATGAATACTTTAGGGGTCATTTGAGGATTTAGTGTGGGTATAAACCAATTATGGGACTCACTCTTCTGTGGCTCTGTCTTTTCTTCCCCACCTGCATTCTGCGACTATGCTGGTAGCCTACAACTTGGTCCCTGACAACTCCAGCTACTTATATTCTTTTTCTTTTTTTTTCATTAATTCCAGCCTTCTCTCATTGTGAATGCTGGGGTATATCTTAAGGCATTAAGCGGTTTAAATGCAAATTTACCTGATGCAACACCTTTCTTTAAGTGGTCATCTTCCCTCTAGTTTCTGCCTGCTTTTGTTCATTCTTCAGTGCTTTCAAATATGTGTTTTTATATTTTGTCCAGATTTTATAATTATTATCCATTAACGTGTCAGTTCACCATGAGACACCCCACCATTTGGAAACCATTTAAATATTATTGTATTTATTAAGTTCAATAACATGAGAACACATAATATTAATAATCACTAATTAAAAGATATGTCTGATAAAAAATATATTGTAAAGATTCCGAATTAAGTATCTGGATATCCTTTGGGAGGCTGTAAGTATTTTGAGTAAAGAACAGACTGAGGCAACTGAGAAAATACTTTACTATCTCACTGAGATAATTGAGTTGATCAGAAGCATAGAAATTAGAGGAACTACCTCATATCACTCAGGAAAGGGTATTTCCTGGAGGACAATAAAGAAACATATATTTAATAAATATATATATTAGTGGGGTGCTCTTCAAACTGTTTATATATTAAATATTCACTTGTCTTTAATAATTTCATTTAATTCTAAAGTTCCATTTTGGCAAATGAATTGCTTATAAACATATCAGGCCACTTTTAAGAAAATAATATAAGTTGAAATTATGAAAGCCAAATTTTGTGTTGCTCAGGTGGGTACTGTGTTATGTTAGTTATTAAGTATTGTAGCTCTTGGAATGTGAGGACCATGAGCATCATCACATTATACCTAACAGTTTTTTGAGCGACTTATACAGATGCATTAGTCTTACAGTTTCTAATAAACCAAAGTACCTCAGAGAATTGACTTATACTGAAACCTAATTTACATGTGAATATAATCTGCAATGCTAGATTTTAAAAATATCAAATAATCTTACTAGGCATTATGATATTAAAAATAATTAGCTATTATCTAGAGAGGTATGACAATATATGATTAACTACCAAGTGGATTAAATATGCATAAATTTAATTTAGAATTAAATTTTATTAAAATATCTCTAAGGTCTTGGATTTCACAGTTTAAAAACATCTCTGTAGTATATACATATGTCTATCACTGTTACCCTTTAACATGCTAATAATAGACTTCCAGTCAACACTAAAAGAAACAAGAAAAAGAGAAGAAAGAAAAGAAAGGAAAGAAGAGAAAGAAAGAAAAATTAGTAATGTGGCATAAGTATTTGAAAAGACAATTCTTTTCTTGTTTCAGGCAATAAGATTTCCTCCTTAGTAGAGGACAAAAACAACATGAAAGAGGATCAGTTCCTAAACTGTTAGAACTGAATCAGGTTATTGTCAAAATCAAGACTGTTTCCTCTAGCACAAATAATTTTGGTTATTTATGTTATTCTAAAATAAACTATGAGACAGAAATTTTATGATACCATGAAACCTAGGAACCAAAGTGTTATTCTACAGCTGCCTTATTTTCTTCACCAAAACTCTTGCACAGTATTCAGGTAATATTACTACAGTGATTTTAACCCTTTGCTTGTATGTGTTTAATTCACTGTTTGTGCAGATGGAGATCATTTTTTCCTTTTGCAAATATCTAAGTAGATCTGAATTCCAAACCTTTAGATCTGGTATCTACATTTTTTTTTCTCTAAAGGGCCAGAATATAAATATTTTAATCTTCACAGGCCATTAGGTCTCTGTTGTAAATATTCAGCACTGCTATTATAGCATGAAAGCACCCTTAGGCAGTATGTAAATGATGGGCACAGCTGTGTTCCAATAATACTTTATTTACAAAAGCAGGTGACTGGCCTCATAATTTACCCACTATTGCTTCAGGGAGATGGAGTGAGAGCTCCATCAATAGAATATTGATTTTGCAATCAATAGAATGTCTTCCAAAGGATTCTATCAATAGAGCTTGTTATCACCTCTCCTGGTGTAGATAGACAGTAATAACATCAAATTGTTATTTCACTTTTTTCACTTTTCTTTAAAGACAAGATTAATAAGGAAACCTCTTGCTCTTCTTTAGTTGCAGCCTAAGTCATCAAGATGGAATAATTTTAGAAGAAAGCTTCTCTCACAACCGTGACAAGTGGTTTCAGGATTCATTTGTTTAAGAATGTGATAAGTATTTGACTGAGAAATGTGCCCAATGATCTAGTTACTTAACTAGAGACAATATTTAGTAAGCTACATTTGTAATATTAGTGTTTTCCCAATAAAATGTAGAGGAAATTATATGGATTGGACTTCAGGCCAATAAAGAAGAAGAGTTTTACCAAGGGTCTGTCTGAACAAAACTGACAAGAAAAGGCAGCAAGATGTATATATTAAAACTAATGGATATTTTAAAATTGCAGCAATTACTAATTACTGGAGAAATTTTAAAGTTTCATAATAACAAATACTTTTTAAAACCCTAGAAGCAAATGCAAGACTGCAAAAATTATATAAAAATATGTAACTTTACTAATGGATGTAAGATGTAAACAGTGGTAAAATATACCTTGTTTTGGTGGATATGTCTTGTAGGAAATATGCACATTCTTCTTAAATTTATCACTGAAATTTAACTTATCGCTTAAATTGAAACCAATTGAAACACTGATTGAAATCAATCAGGGAATTCCCTGGAGGCCCAGTGGTTAGGATTCTGCCTTTCCAGTGCAGGGGGCATGGGTTCGATCCCTGGTTGGGGAACTGAGATCCTGCATGCTGCTTGGCACGGCCAAAAAGAAAAAAAAAATTATCAATGAAAATCTCAACCAGGTTTTTATAAGCAGTTGACAAATTTACCTTCAACATAAAATACTTAAGAATAGCTGAGAATTTGGGGGAAGATATGGAGCAATAATAACAAGGGCCTAGTTTGAAAGACAACTAAACATGTTACAAACAGTGCAAAAACAGAAAAAATTTATAAACGAACAAGTTACAACTCTGTCTTATATTTTCATGAAACAAATTCTCAACATAGTAAGGAAGTAAGTGTACAAAAAATGGAAAATCATACATAAAAGGGTGATTAATAACATTATGGTTCTGGAAGTTCCCACAAAATAAAAATATAAGGAAAAATATGTTTACTACCTCAAGTATTAAGATATCAATATGATAAAATGCTTCACAGATAGTTAAAATGAAAATGTAAGACATGGAGGAAACATTAACAACCTATAGGAAGACAAAGAAACAATCTCTATATTATTTACTTATATAAATAAATTAGAAAAAGGCTACTAATAGAAAAAAATGGAAAATGTGAGAAGGTAATTTACAGCAAAAAATGGTCACAAAATTTTAAGAAAAAATATGCTCAACCTTATCAATCATCATGAAAATACAAATTATAATAATAAGATAATATCCTTCACTCATTTGATGGATAAAATAATAAAGGATGATAAACTCCTGGATTAAGGGAACTTTTCCTACTTTTGAGATTTCAAATTAATACAATTATGTGCAGGATAATTTGACAGTATTAGTTAAATTAAAAGTTATATGACACATTAATATTACTATTTCATTCCTCTATATATCTGCTATAAAAGTAATCAATGTTATACAAAGAGACATGGCAAATGGGATTGTTGCAGTACTGGTGAAACATGAATATGGATATAGTTAAATAAATTATGCTCTATCTATACTGTAGACTGCTATGTAACAGTTAGTACTATGTGTTCTGATGTATGTTAACTAGATTTATTGTGATGATCATTTTGCAATATATACCAATAGCGAATAATTATGTTGTACACCTGAAACTAATATAATATTGTGTGTCAACTATATCTCAATTAGGAAAAAAAACATAAGGTAGATCTTCTTTATTCTAACATAGAAAAATCTCTACAGCACATTATGATATCGAAAGCTAAGCATCCAGAGTATATACGACACAATTCCTTTGTTTAAGTAAATACACCTAAAACATGCTTCTGTAATTATTTCAAGTTTTGTATAGTACTATGGAATACTAATACAATGAAAACTGATTATATAATTCAGTTAAAAATAGCACTTTTTAAAAATTAGTAGGCAAAAATAAGCACCTAATATATTTTGTCATTTGTATAAAATCTTGTAAATCAAGAAGTAACCTATGCTTTTCTTTTAATCACTGAAAAATTGTACAGCAAAAATCTTTAAGCATGTAAATATCATCATTACCTACTAATTGTGGTTAATTGGTCTGTTCATTTGGTTTAGGCAAAGCTAGAAGTGACTCGATATTTACAGAGAATTTAACCAGCGGCCGTTTTGAAAAATCCCAAGATGATATTCTGCAGGAGAGTGCTTTTGGTTAATACCACAAAAGGTAAGTTTTCATAAAATAATACGTAAAATAAGTCATCTTTATTATAAAATTCCTGCGTTTTTTAAAGTAAAATTGGTATATAACACTATATTAGTTTCAGATATACAAAGTAATAATTTGATATTTGTATATACTGCAGTGTGATCACCACAGTATGTCTACTTACTACTTGTCATCATGCAATTGACTCCCTTCACCCCCGCCAACCCCATTCTCCTCTGGAAACCACAAATCTGTTTCCTGTACCTATGAGTTTTGTTTTGTTTGTCTATTTATTTTTAAGTCCACATATTGATGAAATCATACAGTATTTGTCTTTCTCTGTCTGACTTATTTCACTTAATATGATACCCTCAAGATTTCACTTAGTATAATACCCTCAGGTTGTCACAAATGGCAAGATTTCCTTCTTTTTTATGGCTGAGTAGTATTCAATTGTGTGTGTGTGTGTGTATCACATCTTCTCTATCCATTCATCCATCTATGGACATCTAGATTGTTTCCATATATTGACTATTGTAAATAATGCTGCAGTGAACATAGAGGTGCATACATCTTTTCAAATTTGTATTTTTAATTAAAGAACTTGCTCTAGACAGCAAATATTTAACATTTTCTATTGTACTATAAAGGGGGTGAAAACTTTTAGAGGAAGAATTTAAACTCTGAAGCTCGGGTCTGCAAGTGTGGATATCCAGGGGCATTCGCCCAGGGTAGTTGTCGTAAAGATTCTGGGAAGCCACCAAGAGCCTTATGAAATATCTGTAGCAATAATATCTTCCCTTTATATACCGAAGATAGTATTGAGGCAGGAGATAGATGAGATCCAGGCCAGACATGCATTATCAGCCCCCTGTTTACATTTCCTGAGGCAAGAGACAAACGGGAGTCAGACTACATATTTATGATTGGACTCCTTTCTATATTTTGAGATCTGCACTTTGATATAAGAAATGGCAACAGGAATAGGGTAGATAACTGGACATTGGACACTTTTATGGCAGGGACAGAGAGGGGCTAAACACTGTTAAAAGATCAAGAGGTCATACATGTCCCATCCTTGGGGCAAGGGAAACATTGCACATGCGCAGAAAGCCTCCTTGGGAGTCAAAAAGGAGGGGGCACCACCCTATAATATGTGATGCTAAGGCTGTCCCATAGGCCTCTGGCCTGTAATTCATCTTGGAAAAAAGTTGTGCATGCATGTTGGGGAGGGTCTTAAGGCAGGTCAGGGTGTAGAAAAAGAAAGCAGATAATTGGCCAAAGGTAAACAAAGACCGGGAAAAACTGCCCTATATAAGTGACTTAATGGCCTCTTTACTGCACTCCTCCTCATTAGGGAGGATGCCCATAGCCTTTCTCTCTTTGTGTGCATCTCTGCCTTGCTTCTGTCTTAACTAAGCAAACTGTTTCTCCGTGCGCTCTCCCACTTGTTGTTGTGCTATGTTTCTAATAATAAACTTTGTACATATTTTTACCAAAAAAAAAAAAAAAATTGTATTTTTTGGGCTTCAGATAAATGACCAGAAGTAAAACAGCTAGATCATATGGTATTTCTATTTTTAATTTCTTGAGGGACCTCCATACTGTTTCCTATAGTGGCAACACCAATTTACATTCCCACTAGCAGTGTACAAGTGTCCCCTTTCTTCACATTCTCTCCAAAACTTGTTATTTCTTGCCTTTTGATAATAGCTATTCAAGCAAGTATGAGGTGATGACTCATCGTGCTTTTAATTTGTATTTCCCTAATGATTAGTGATGTTGAATATCTTTTCATATGCTTGTTGGCCATTTGTATGTCTCCTTTGGAAAAATGTACCTTTTTAAATCAAATTGTTTGTTATTTTTGCTACTGAGTTGAGTTCTTTACGTATTTTGGATATTAACCCATTATCAGATGTATGATTTGCAAATATTTTCTCTCATTCCACAGGTTGTCTTTTCATTTTTTTCATATTTTTAATTTTTATTGGAGTATAATTGATTTACAGGGTTGACTTTTAATTTTGTTGATGGTTTCCTTTGCTGTGCAAAACTTTTAGTTTGATGTTGTTCCACTTGTTTATTTTTGCTCTCGTTGCCTTTGCTTTTGGAGTCAGATACAAAAATTCAATGCCAAGACTGATGTGAAAGATTTTACTGCCTATGTTTTCTTCCAGGATTTTTATGCTTTCAGGTCTTACTTTCAAGTCTTTAATCATATTAAATTAATTTTTGTGTATGGTGTGAAACAGTGGTCCAGTTTCATTGTTTTGCATGTGGCTGTCCAGTTTTCCCAACACAATTTATTGAAGAGAGAGTCCTTTCCCCATTATATATTCTTGACTTCTTTATCATAAATTAATTAACCATATGTGTTGGGGGGTTCATTTCTAGGCTCTTTATTTTGTTACATTGATCTATGTGTCTGTTTTTATGCCAATACCATACTGCTTTGATTACTGTAACTTTTTAGTAAAATTTGAAATTAGGGAGCATGATACATCTACCTTCACTCTCCTTTCTTAAGATTTCTTTGGCTATTTTTGGTCTTTTGTGGTTCTATATAAATGTTAGAAATATTTGTTCTATTTCTGTGAAAAATGCCATTGGAATTTTGTTGGGGATTGCATTGAATCTGCAGTTTGCTTTGGATAGTATGGTCATATTAACAATATTAATTTTTCCAAACTATGAGCACAGTATATCTTTCCATCTATTTGTGTTATCTTCACTTTCTTTCATCAGTATCTTATGGTTTTCCAAGTACAGGTCTTACAGCACCTTGGTTAAATTTACTCCAAGGTATTTTTTTCTTTTTAATGCAGTTGTAAATGGGATTGTTTTCTTGATTTTTATTCCTGATAGTTTGTTTTTAGAGTATAGAAATGCAGCAGACTTCTGTACATTAATTTTATATCCTGCAACTTTACTGGACTCATTTATTAGGTAAGTTTTTTGATGACGTCTTTAGGGTTTACTATATATAGTATCATGTCACATGCAAATAGTGACAATTTCTTTTTTCCTTTCCAATTTGGATATCTTTTGTTTGTTTATTTTTTTGCCTAATTCCTGTAGCTGGGATTTCCAATACCATGTGCATAAAAGTGGTGAGAGTAAGCATCTTTGTCTTGTTTGTGATCTTAAGGGAAAAAGTTTCAGGTTTTCACTATTGAGTATATGTTAGCTGTGGGTTTGTCATATATGGCATTTATTATGTTGACTACATTCCCTCTATTCCCACTGTGTATAGAGTTGTTTTTTTTTTTTTTAATCATTCCTTGGGTTATTTTTGTTAGTTTGTTTATTACAAGGAAGATAAAGGTATTTAAAATGATCTGGGATATTAGAATTTTCTATTCTGAATTTATTAGTGTATGATCAAAATTTTGAATGGACTCATTTTTTTAGAAGTATTTTGTATTTAAGTATTCAATCATCTGGTTTATTTCTTAGAGTTTCTTGTAAGACTGGAGGATGTCTTCCAGTTCACCCAACACACAAATATTCTGTTAGGTCACTAGAAGTACAAATTCCTCTTTTCAACTCCAGCTATATCTTTGGCAGCTGCACATTCCATTCTCATTGATCAAAGTCCAAGGCAAAGAATAATCCTTAGTAATTGCTTACTTATTCAATTTGCTTTTTGGCTCAATGTTCTAGTAAGATTCTTTCTGAAAGTTCAGCAACTTGTTTCCAATTCATTTCATTAAATATGAAAAAAGAAAGAAGCTTTTTATAATTTAGTGAGAACAAGGTACATAATCACAAAGTGAAAGGTGTTAATATCTATTCTTAGTCAAAATGAACTGCAGCATTTTTCATCTTTTATCAGAACTTTAATTGGCATTATAATAAGGGTATCTTATAAAGCAACTGCATAGTAAAGAAGACAATAGCTAGCAAGAATCTGCATTGTTGAAGAACCCTTTTCATCATCTGAAAGAAAAGAGGATTAAAATAGATTATTAAATGATAACTTTATACATTTTAAATCAGTTGTAAGAGGAGATTTATGTAGTTGCTGCAGAGCAAGAAGTCATTTAGAATGTGGACTCATTAACAAACCGTACCTAAATTTGAATGAGAGATTGATAGGATTTTATTCATGTGCCAATTTATTCCGTCTCCTACATAGTCTCATTTCTATTTTCATCTCAGAATCAACCATATGCTCCAGCCAGCACTGGTTAGTGAGTTTTTAATGGTTAAGGTTTACACCTTGTCATCCACTTATTAGCTACACGATTAGTACCAAGTTTCTTATCCTCACTGATCATCAGTTTTCTTATATGTAAAATGAGATAATGAAATGCGCTCTAGTACCTGTTTCATAAAGTTGTAGTGGGCACTAAACAATTCATGTAAAATGATTTTCACAGGAATACTTTTGTAGTTAATAATCATAAAGATGAAAGTCATTAGTGCCTTTATCCCGTAGTGCATCCTTTTAAAATACTTTCCTCTATACTCATGGTACAATAGAAATGGTTTCCTTGAATGCTTTTCTACTCCCCTCCACTCATGCAAATGTTTCCAGCTCCTCTAATGAATATCTCTCTGATCAGCCCTGTGAGTTGGTATTATCAATGCTACGTACTTTACACTTTTAAAAGTCTTTCCTCTTTATTAGAATAATTACTGTTCCCAAATACATTTACCTGTTCTTCTATATTATAATTTTTTAAGATTTTATTCTTCTTTTGTATCTCAGTTCTTTTTGAGAATATGAGAAAATCTACAAAATATTTCCTGAAAACATGTCATATATATGATAAATATTTTTTCATACATATGTATATTTATATACATGTTTGTACACATATATGGTTTTTTGCACCAAATTTCATGGGAGTGCCTAACTTACATCACATCTCTAGTCCATCTAGATGTCATCTAGGTGTCCATGAAACCAGTCTTAAATATTGTGAAAGCTCTGTATATGTAGAAATCTTAAACTGGCACACAGCTGATTCTGTGTTAGAATATTCCAATTTCCCTTTCCTCAAAATTACAGAAAAATGTAGATGTTGTATAAAACACTTGGTAACTCAATGTAAAGTCAACTTGGAAAAGAAAAGTGGAACAAATATTAGCTTAAAAGGAGGGCAGCTGAAGTCTTGTAAGCTAAGGGATATATCAGAACATTAAGACATAGCAAGGGCATATAATATTGTAGAAAAGTTTAAGATACATTTAAGAGAGGATATATTTCTACCTTGCTTGTGATGGAGGTACAGAGAAAGAGGGGTCCATCATGGGTGCCCACCAGGGGAGATGGACAGGGTTTGGGGATGTTTGTATGTGAAGGAAAGTAACTTATGGCAGTGAGAGGTGAGCATATGTAATCATCTCTTTGTTTCTTAATATTGGGCCAAGTTGGCAGATTGCAACTTTGTGTTCAACATTTGGCAGGCTAATGTAAGCGGCAAATAATAATGAACCATCAATGAAGATTTTCCAAGACTGCTAACTCCTTGGCATATCAAAAGAGGTCTATTGGAGATGTTTGCTGCAAGAGATTAATATGAATATCATCCCTCATTTTTCTTTTTGTCTGGCATAGCAACCAACACACAGTGAATGTTGAAAAATCTTTTGTTGAGTATTTTTTTTCTTACTAACCAGATGTGTCTGTGCAAAAACCTGGACAATTCCACCCTACACTAGAAAAAGTTGTTCAGCTTATTTCAGCTTTACAAGAAACTTTCTCATCAAAGAAAGGTACAGGCTTTTTGGAAATCAGTGTGGGAAAGACATTGAGAAACCAGAGGAAGTGATAGAGTAAAGTGCCCCTATGTCTGAGGCACTCATGTGGAAAATTAACTGTTCACAATCTGGGTCATTAGAGCCACTTGGGAAGACTCAGGTAGGCTTAGTGATTAGGATGCTCTAGTAGAAATTCAGAAACCTCAATTTTGTTACTGGTTTTCTGCCTTTTGACCTTTTGAAAAAGTGATTTGAGATCTCATTTCCTCTGGCTCTTAAATAGAATCATACTTGTCTGTAAGGCAATTTTAAGATACTCAGATGAATGATATACATGTTTAAATGCAATTCTCTACTGATTTACTGGAAGATATATATTTCTTTAGAAAGTATCTTTTATATTTTATTAGCTGTTAATACCATATTTAAAAAGTCTTGAAATAGGCGGCTAGTAGAATTGCCACTTTGCCAATATGTAAACTGAATAATAGAACTACAAATAAAAGGATCAGAAGTCAGAATCTCAAGTATCATATAGTCATTTAACCCCAAAATGAGAGTGAATAAAGAACTTTGATAAAGCACAATGTTGAACCTTAGATAAGACATAATAATGTTCACTATATCTAATTTGTGTTAATAACAGTAGTTAATACAAAGCAATGATTATATGCAGGTACTGTTCTAAGAGTTTTATATATATTAACTCAGATAATCTCAAAACAGCCTTGCAAGTTATATAGTATTGCTGTTTCCTTGTTCACTTGAGGAGTCTGAGACATAAACTATCTAATATACTTGAGATCAGTAAGTGGCAGAACCAAGATTTGAACCTGGGAAAAATGGATTCAGAATCTGGGTTCATACCACTGTATTATACTATGCATCCAGTTGGATAGCTTTTCAAAACCATTGTTAGGTCACAAATACAATAAGTCATCTCTACTCAAACATTACCTATCAACTTACTTCAACTATTTTAGAAATTGGTTAAAGATATTTTGTGTTTTTTTTAAATACGTGAAATAACATATATTTAATTGCTATAATGTGTAAGGGGCTAAATTTTACATTGGTTGGATGGAAAATTGAGTAAGACCGTTTTCGCTTCTTATTTCTGCATTCTAACCAGAAGATCCCAATATCAGTATGAAAAGGACGAAAGTGTACAGTCAGATATTTACTATTAAAATGGCCATAGTTATGCCAAGACTTATTGACTGTTATGACAGTATAGACAAGGACTTGGACATTGTAAAACATAAATTAACACTTTCATAAAGATTTCATTTTGTTTTGTTTTTGTTTGAGACAAAGAGTTTCAACTATTCTCCTAAGCTCCACTTAATGCTCACATTCACTTCAAGCAAAACTATTGGGACAGACACTTTACATTTTAGATATACTCATAATAATCAAAATATTTTCATTGCTGATGTATTAATAGGTGGTTCAAACACAGTTGACCCAAACCATTTGTTACAAATTAGTGTATAGTTAAACTAATTTAAACAGAGAATGTACGTTCAGATTCACAATTCTTAGCCTATAGCTGATCCATAGTCACAAGCCATTCCTCCTAATTAAAGCATGGTCTTACACTCTGCTAAAACCTGATGATAGATTTAAAGGAGTCATTATCCATGTAAACTCATCTCAACAAGTTCTTATAAATTTTTTTCTTAAATGAGCCCATGAATATCCTTTATTAAAAGGTGGGTGGATTTTCTTTTTTTAATACTCTAATCAGAATGATTGGCTCAGATTGTTTCATATGCCATATTTTCTAAATCTTTTTTTTTTTTTTTTTTTTTTTTTGCGGTATGCGGGCCTCTCACTGTTGTGGCCTCTCCCGTTGCGGAGCACAGGCTCCGGACGCACAGGCTCAGCGGCCATGGCTCACGGGCTTAGTTACTCCGCGACATGTGGGATCTTCCCGGACCAGGGCACGAACCCGTGTCTCCTGCATCGGCAGGCGGATTCTCAACCACTGCGCCACCAGGGAAGCCCTCTAAATCATTTTAACAGCTGAAAGGTCCTGCCTCTATGTAAGATATTGCATCAATATTATTTTTCATCTAGTTACTTTTGTATAGAACAAAAAAAAAAGGTTTTGAGGAAATAACATCACCAAAATTGTTTTTGTAAAAGACTATGCTTCATACATTATTTTATATTCTATACTATGCCAAACTATATTATTTGGCTTTCCATTTTGAAATCCTGCAGGTGGAGAAACATGTTTCTTCTCTCTTTTTATTTATTTATTTTTTGGTTTTCCCCTATAAATTTTATGTAGCTATTTACTTGAAATTGTGTTCAACTTGCTAGAAATGTGGTGTGACAAATATAACTAACCAAAATTATATGCATATTTGTCTGTCAAAGGTTCAAATTTGTGTTTTGGATACTACTTATGTAGTTTGGACGTATTTATTTGTGGCTTCTAGAGGAAAACGAGAAATTGAGCATCACAATTTCTAAGCAACTTAAATTGCAGTGTGAGACAGGCATTGGTCTTTCTAGGATAATATGTCATATGGTACATGGCCAGTTAGTCTCTTACTTAGATTATAGATTATTCCACACAGCATAAAGCAATGGAAATGGAATACTTTGATTCAAAATGGTAATTCATTCATGATGTGATACTACAGGTTGTAGGGTTTGAAGTCAGTAATAAAAAGGTAAAAATCAGCAGGTAATGTATCATATCTGTTTTTCCTTCATAATTTCATCTTTAGAGAAATACAAAGTGGCATGAAATAAATACTCAGTGGTTATAAATAAACTAACTTAATAAGACACTTAGGAGTAATAGCCATAGGAATGCAATTTAAATAAATTGGAAAACCATTTGGATACCAAGTATGAGAAATAGAACTAGTTTTACAAAGAAGGATGGAATAAAACCTATGTTACAGCACAAAACAAAATAGCCATAGGGTCTAAATTCCCTGACGTGGTTTCTCTGGTTGAAGTAAATATTTATTTCTGCCTCGTGAATAAGGACATGTCAAAATTCTCTATGCTGCATCTGGGGAAAGTGACATACATTTTCACTTCTGTTACATGTTACAAGTTCACGCCAGTGAAATAGACAGTTGTGTCTTTTGTGGGTTTCTCCTGACGGAATGAACACTATAAAAATACTAATAAAGAAGTTCAAGCCAATTCTTTGTTCCATAGCTATTTCCACCATTGCAACTTAACACGTCTTGGTTTTTCAAATTGGATAGTACTAGTCCCTCAAAGGTAATACATCAGTGTTCTCAGTCTGCTCTTTGAATGGGTATATTGAGCAATGCTCCACCAACTGCACTTTATATGGGAGAAAAATGTACCAATTCATATAATAGATTAGATTCTTCTTTTGGACAGGACCAGTGGATAGGACTGCTGATAGACTTCATGCTTCTTTGCTACATGTACCAGTTATGTTTTCTTTCACAAGATGTTTCTGCAATTATCTCAAGAGCAGCTTCTTCGCTGTGCTACAAATATAGAGAGTGATGCTGCACACAGAATGGGCATGATATGTTAAATGTGTTCTATTAGCACTTCATAAAAGTTGCATGGACTTAAAACATCTGCATTCAAGTCCAGTTCTGCCATTTCAAGCTATATAACATGGCCTAATTTTTCTTATATGGCTAAAAAAGATAATGATACTTTAATATATGCTTATGATGACGTGATGGTCAAATGTGGTAATATATGAGAAAGTGACCTTGTGAACTCTAAACTGCCATAGAAATATATAATGTTATTATTCAGGATATGAACTTAGCTACATGAGTGCCCATTTAAAATTGTACATTTAGGGGCTTCCCTGGTGGCGCAGTGGTTGAGGGTCTGCCTGCCGATGCAGGGGGCGCGGGTTCGTGCCCCGGTCCGGGAGGATCCCGCGTGCCGCGGAGCGGCTGGGCCTGTGAGCCATGGCCGCTGGGCCTGCGCGTCCGGAGCCTGTGCTCTGAAGCGGGAGAGGCCGCAATGGTGGGAGGCCCGCGTAACAGAAAAAAAAAAAAAAAAATTGTACATTTAATTTATGTTATAAAATGCTTTGCATTTATACAAACTATTTTTCAATGAGCTTTTTTTATTCATGCACATCTTAAAATGTTTAATTTTTTAATATTTAAGCATCATTTAACTCTCCCAAATTTTCACTGTCAGGAACCAACAAATTATGTAAGTTCATCCTTGCCACAAATGTTTTATGTGCAAAAACAACAACGACATTTATCAAGAGTATTTTTGAAGGGCCCAAATATTAAATGAACTATTTTCAAAACTATAAATTTATTCTAAACTAGTGTTATTAAGTTCCGCACAAATCTAACAAAACAAATAAAGAGGTACAATCTCATGAAACATTCTCTATTCTCTATCTCAAAGAATTAATTTTTTCACCACCTAAAAACTATTAGCACAGTAAGAAAAAGTCATTGGTTATTTCAAGCCAGATAATAGGGCATTCTAAAAAATAGGCACAATCATTTACTTTACTTGTTTCTATGTTTTGGGTAAATGTGACATTAGCCATTTGGTGTCTTTTCTTGAAACTATACAAGAAAATAGCGGGCATCTCTTATTCTATTCAATGGGGTATTCACTTTAGAGCTACCTACCTATCTTTGAGAACACGACTTGAATATAACTATTCAACTAGCTGGGGTTTAACTTTTGGTTTCAATTTAGAAATGAAGGGATGCATTCAGGCAGAAAGGCAATTTAGGTCTTACAGGTATCTTGTTCTTGGGACTAGTAGACTTGTATCCTGAGGTAAAGTTCTGTTTTTCCATTGTTTTTACAAAACACAAAATTAAGAAAATAAATAAAAAGATGTGCTGTTATATTTTCCTACTATTCCCCTGACATTTCACACACACACACACACACACACACACACACACACACACACTCACACACAAGCACGATTAAATTCTCTGGCAAATTGCTTTTTTTTTTTTAAGATAGATTCTATTCATTTTTTTTTAATTTTACTTTTTAATTTTTGGCTGCGTTGGGTCTTCGTTGCTGCGTGCAAGCTTTCTCTAGCTGCTGCGAGCAAGGGTTACTCTTTTTTGCAGTGCGCAGGTTTCTCATTGCGGTGGCTTCTCTTGTTGTGGAGCACGGGGGTCTAGGCATGCTATTCCCACCGTTTATGCTACTCTGACAGCTTGGGACTTAATGCTACAGTAACTGTTTTGGTGTATCTCTCAACAGAAACAACATTATCAGTACTTGTTTATCCTATATCTCCTATGTGTGAAAAAGAAAAAAATAATATAATACTCATTTTTAAGAACAAACTCAAACATTATGCTACTCTGGCAGCATGTGTATTTTTTTAGAGGACGTCAAAGCTTTCTCCAGAGATCACCAGTATGAATTTCTGATAAAAACAGCAGACTAATCAATAAGATATTCTTCGGCAGGAGGATATGTCTTTCAAATCTTAATGCATATGTTGTCACATATGTAGAGAGCCGATACCATATCTCCTCTGCTTCAACTTATTCTTCTTTTTTGCCCCTCCTGATCCATTTTTCATGTTCATTGGGCCTCTGCAAGTCATTTTTTATGTACTGCATCAAGTAATTCCTTTGAGGTCTGCCTTCTGGTTGAATTTGTTCAATGGAAGACAATTATAGGAGATTAGAAAAAGAAATGAGAGTAAGATCAGAATATTTATTATCCATTTCCTCTCTGCTGGGCTATAGTTGTATCCCTTAACCAAAAGTCACAACTCCTATTGGACAGCAGGGGAACAATTCTTCTGAATTCTGCTAACTTTGCCGTACTGGAGGTAACAGCTGTTTACTTTTGTTAGCCCTGAGGTGTCTCACTATCTTTTGCTGGTTTCCAGTAATCGTTCACACACCTCTGAGTATCTCTCACGGAAGTCTCCTACCTATCGTCATGACACTGGCTAACATAACAGGGTGCTGAAAAAGCAAAAATTCAGGGACTACCTCTTGAAATAAAGAGAAAAAAGTAAGTTTTCATCTACGACCAACGGTTTTCACAGATGTTCACATGCATATTTTCTTAGTTTCTTAGTCTTTGCTTATCAATTAAAAAATTAAGAAATTAAGAAATGACATATACAAAATTAGCATCAAAAGCTATAAAATTATGAAGTATAAAGTGAAAGTTCCATCTAACTACCTACATTCTCACTAATGACATCCCACTTTACCTTGGCACTTCTTCTACTCAGAAAAAGCTATTGTTATTGTAGTATATTTTTTCCTATGCATGTATTCATTTTCACTTTGCTGGTAACAAATTATCACAGATTTTGTAGCTTAAAACACCCATTTATTATCTCAAAGTTAGTCTAGGTCAGAATTCCGGACCCAAGTTTCTATTCAGAATCTCAAAATAGTGATATCAAAGTGTTGGCCCAGATGTATTCTCATCCAGAAGCTCAAGTGAAAAAGTATCTAACTTCACCCTCCTTCTCGTTGCTGGCAGAGTTCATGCCCAGTAGCTAAAGAATTCACGGAGGCTTGCTTCTTCAAGGCAGTAACGAAGAGAAAAAAAGTCTCTTTGGTTTTAGAGTCTCTGACCTCTAGAACATCTTTTAAATGGTTCACCTAATTATGTCAGGCCCACCAAGAATAATCTGTTTTTGTTTAGAGTTGACCGTTGAATAATGTGGGGGGCTAGAGGTGCTGAACCCCAGCACAGTTGAAAATCTACGTATTACTCTACAACCAGCCCTGCATATCTGGGGTTTTGCTTCCAGGATTCAACCAACCGCAGATCCTGTAGTACTGTAGTATATATTCATTGAAAAAATCTGAGAATAAGTAGACCTATGCAGTTCAAACTTGTGTTCAAGGATCAAATGTACATTAAAGTCACAGTTGGGCATTTCTTTAAATATTTATGAGTTGTATAAATTTATTTATTACTAAAGTAATTCATGTGAATTTCAGGTAAAATGCTTTCAATGAAACAAATATATGCTTTAAAACTGTCCTATTACTTTTATTGAGGATAAACACAGTTAACATTTGTTTATAATCTGTCAGACATTTTTCTAAGTGTACATGAAATCTGTCAATTTTTTAAATATAAATGCTATCTTAGAATGCATACCTAAACATAGATATTGTTCTATGCCACATATCATTCTATATCCTCATTTTTAATAGCTACATAGTATTGTATTTTATAGAAATGCCATAATTTTTATACCCAATTTCTTTATATGTGGAAATAGGTTTTCAAATATTTAGTTTCCTACTCAATGCTGTTGTGCAGCTGTGTGGCTGTGTGTGTGTGTGTGTGTGTGTGTGTGTGTGTGTGTATTTCCTTGGGATAAAGTTCTAAAAGCCATTCATAAGTTTTAAGACATTGTATTTATATTGCCAGTTTTCCATTTAGAAATGTAATACCAGTTTGAATTCATAAGCCATATTCAAGAATTTTATTATTCACAATTCTCTAATTTATCCCTATCTAAGGATGAAAAATCATGTCTCATTTTATTATTTTGCATGTCTTTGACTACTATTGTGTTTGACTATTTTTCCTATGTTAGCTATCAACTTCTTTACTTAATATCTGTTCTGACCCTAATTTGATTTTTGTATAGGAAAAAATAAATATTGCTTCTATTGACTTACAGGAAAAGCATATAAATATTAATAGTATAAAAATACTGTCAAACTTTGCAAATATGTTTCTCTGAGTATGTCATTTAACTTTGTTTACTAACTTCTGTCTTGTTGTTATTGTTTGTTTTTCCTCTGGATGATTTTGGCCACAATTAATTTCCATGATGAAGAGCTATTTTACTCTTTTTTTGACATTTATTTTATTTATTTTCATCTCTTTAGTCTCTCTTTTTAAAATGTTTTTAGCTCTTTTATTTATTTATTTTAAATTAATTAATTAAATTTATTTTTGGCTGTGTTGGGTGTTCGTTGCTGAGCACGGGCTTTTCTCTAGTTGTGGCGAGCAGGAACTACTCTTAGTTGTGGTGTGCGGGCCTCTCATTGTGGTGGCTTCTCTTGTTGCAGAGCACAGGCTCTGGGCATGCAGGCTTCAGTAGTTGTGGCGCACGGGCTTAGTTGCTCAGTGGCATGTTGGATCTTTCCGGACCAGGGCTTGAACCCGTGCATCGGCAGGCATATTCTTAACTACTGCACCACCAGGGAAGCCCTTGATGTTTATTTTAAAGTTAAAATATTTTCTTTACCAAGTTTATGTATTTATATATGTATTTATATATATTTTTCTAGTAATTTTATGTTTTTCTTTTTCTCTTTTAAAATTTTGCTTAGAAATACAATGGAAAAATATACTAAGATAGTTCAATTTTAGCCATATGTTGTTTCACATTAGAAATATATAAACATATACATGTGTACAAATATGTATGCATACATATGCTTGTGTTTCCATGTATGTACATATATTCCCTTTTCACTCATAATATTATGGCCCTAATTGTTAACTTTATTTTGTGTGTGTCATATATGAATTTTTCTTAAATTCATATTGATGTAAATCATCTATGAATGTAAACACACACTCATATTATGCTCTAAATATTGATCTATAAATTGCTTTTTTTTTACCTGAAAGTACTGTTAGGCATTTATCTATGTCAATTCATTTTGCACTGTTTAATGACTGAAATTATACTATTTCATATAATGAATTTATTATAGTTCATTTATCCACCTACTGATTAATATTTAAAATATTTTCAATCTTTCGCTGCTGTATATTTATATGTGCTGGTGGTTTTGTTTTGGTAGAGTCAATTCCTATAATGATTTTTTTGAAATACATCTACAAATATATAAAGACCTTCAATTTATTGGATGAGGGTCACCCACAGTGTGGAGAGTAATCTGTTTTACTTAAAGTCTACCGATTTAAATATTAATCTCACCTAAAAAATTACCTTCACAGTGATGTCTAGACTGGTATTTGGCCAAATATCTGGTACTTTTGACACAAACAATTAATCACCAGAGAGTCTTAATTTCTTTTATTGGACAATACTTAGAAATCAAGATCTGGGTGCTAAGTGTGTTCATTGCTACTGGAAAACCATTGCCTCTCAGTGAATAAACCTCAAAAATATTTGTATGTATACTAACCCCATGTACACACAACTAGTCTGTCTGTCTGTCTATCTATCTAACTGAATGAGTTCATACTTATACTTCTGATTTTAGTCCAACACCATCAGTTCATCTTAACCTTCCCATTTCCATAATTTAACTTTTTATCCTCCAACACTGATAAGCCTGGATCTCATTAACTACAACGTATATACTTATTTGTTTAATCCTATTGTATACATACAGTCATCTCAGAATTATTTACTCATACCCCTGGGAGAAACAGATTTACTAATTATATTACAATATGTATGTACAGTTTCTTCTATCTTAAGCCCTACAGTAGCTAGTGAAAATACTATTTTCTGATGTTACTTAGGTTAGTTATTTTCTGCCTCACCACATATGGTATGGTGATGTTATTCATTGGTAATATGGTTAGCTTCCTTTGTTCCTGTTTTTATTAACTTTTTGGTTATGTCTATTTTTAACTCAACACTAAAAAGTAATTATGTAATGAAAAACAGATTTTTTAGATTTAAATTTCTATTTAAAAACTTCCAAAAATCTGTATTAATCTCTAAGTTCCAAATATGAGTTCTATTTTACATTTTCAATAAACTCAGTCCTTTATGGGGGTGGGAGTTAAGGGGGAGAAATCACTGACCTTGCCTGACGCATAGATTTTGTTATTTCCTCCTCCAGAAGGTGCAACTTCTCAAGACACTCAACCCGGCATTAATAACACATATTTTTGTGATAGAAAACAAGCCAAAGTTCTAGCTTATTGTTTGAAACTGCCATGGTAACTCTCATGAATTCTCTAAGACATCTGGTTTGTTAAACTGATTTTCATTAGTTTTTCTATCTAGTGGGAATTTTTCACAAAACATTGAAACTCTTTAATATGCCTCCTAAAGTTTACTTTGATTCAACAATGATCCTTGATCATATTATTAAAGCAGTTCTGACTTCAGACCTGCTTTAATTGTAAGCAACATTTTTCTATAGAAATCAATTTAAATCAATAAATATTCACATTTTTAAAACTTTAATACTTGTTATATAAGATAAACCTACTGTATGATTTCATTTTTATGGTATTCTAGAAAAGGCAAAATCATAGGGTCAGAAAACAAATCACTGTTTACCAGGGCTAGGATTGAATTCAAGTGGGCATAAGGGAATTTTTGCTGTAATGGAAATGTTATATATTTTGTTATTGGTGAAAGTTACACGAATGTATATATTGTCAAAGCACATCAAATTGCACACTTTAAAAGGGTGAATCGTGTGTATATTATATTTCAATTTAAAAATCATGCATAATGCACAAAGCACAAAGGCTGAAGTATGGTATATGAAATGTATGATTTAATGGTAGCATTTATAAAGAAGATGTTGGAATTATAGATTACTCAGATACAGTGTCTGACCAAAAAGACTAATTTAATCTTAGGCTATTTTAAAAGAGAAACACTGTTCAGGTGAAGGGAAGTTTCCCATAATGTGTGGGCCCTGGTCAAATGAAAACTATATTATTCAGCTTAGCTCTAACTTCTGGGTGTTACACTTAGAAGGGAAATTAGAGAAAAATCACCAAATATGGCCTAGAGACTGTACACCCCTCTACTGAAATCATAGTCCAAGGACCAGCATCAGATCTTGTTAAAAATTCCGAAGCTCGGGCCCTGTTTTATAAGATTCAAAGAGTCCTTTTACTGCAGGACGCAGCACAGAGACAGTGGGGTACATGGAAGGCAGAACTCTGTGTTGCTTACAATTTCAAAGGAGAAAAGGCTCCAGGCAGGACCACACAGGGGGTTGTACCCAGGAGAAAGGATTATAGAAAACCAGCTGTAGGGAGCAGTTTGTATGTGACAAGTAGGATGGAGTTAGCTCAGTTCCCTTTGTATTGGTTTATTTGAATAATTTCCACTGTCTCCAGGGCATACAGGCCATCCTTAGTTGTATGAAACCTGGCCCCAGTGTAATTAGGGCAGATGCCTAATGGCCCAGAATATGAGAGCCCATTAATGAAAGTCTCTGGAATGTGGACCTATTTAACTGCTCAAGAAGGGGAACCCACCAGCTTCTAACCAGTGCCTCAAAACTGAGTCAAGATAGCATAAGGCAAACACACGCACAACAACAACAAACTATGTTACAATTGACCTGTTGATGTCTTGAAGTCAATTTTAAGGCTGAGTATTTGGGATATATGAGCTGCCCAAATAGTAGAGGAGACTTTTTGAGAGTAAGGCATAAGTTGCCTTAAACAGTATAGAAAACATTTTATTATAAAAAGGAGAAGAACACAGTAGAAGTGTAAACAGTCCTTGTAGGCCAGTCCATTACCAAGTTTTCCATTTATATGGCATTAGAAAACAGATGTAAATTTTGGGAGTCTCTAGCATTGTCTTGGTGGGGTTGTCAAGTGTGTTTAAAGTATGAGTTATAGTTTTTATGACAATAACATATTAGTGTATTCCTTGAATAAAGTTGGAAGTTTCCCAGCTTCATTGTTGGAAGGTATGAACTGACAGTTTAGTAAGGTATATGTAAAAGTTAGTAGTAGTATTTGTAACCAAGGGTAAGGAGCACTCTTGAGACCAAGAACAGGATGTCATGGCAGCAAGCTGAAGGGAAATAGGAGAAGTCCTGGGAAATGGTAGGTCTTACCCTCAAGAGGTCAAGAGGTGTACTTATATGAGGCAGTTGCCTACTGAGGAAAGCAATAATTTTCACTTGTTTTTAGAATGACACATTTAGTAGCAACCTCTATAAGATTTCCCCTTAGGAATGGAGTAGAGTGCAGGGAGTAGAGTGCAGTTCTGGCAGAGAACAAGAGATGTGAAAGGATCATGGGCTAAGCAAGCAATAACCTCAGAAATGTAATAGAATCACTAATATCTGTTGACTTTAAACAAATATACTGCCAGATCTTTCTCCATCAAAGATGGGGTTATTCAGAATCATCAGAAAATTGCAGTTAGATGTCTGCAACAATGGTGAGCCACCTGTTAAGTCCCAGAAAAGCAAGGGAAGGAGAACACTTCTATAGAGAGGAAACGGAAGTTGGGAGGGTTACAGTGAACATAGAGTCCATGGCTTTTCCTTGGTTGAGCCCTTGCCAGGAAAGAAGAGGCGTCTTTCTTCTTCCAGTTGAGCTCTGCTGTCATTGAAGGGCATCAGAGCTGCCCATTCCGGTCTCTCTGATCTATTTCATTGAGGTTTCTGTTTATTTTTTCACATCAGAAAAGAGAAGAAATGAATTCCCTGTGTCCGATTTGTCAGTGCCTTAGGAGAAGCAGTCTTGAATTAAGAGAGATTAAGACCTATATAGGGCTTTGTTTTTCATTTTCTTTTTTTTTTTTCTTTTATCTTTTTGGCTGCACTGGGTCTTCGTTGCTGCACGTGAGCTTTTCTCTAGTTGTGGTGAGCAGGGGCTACTCTTCATTGCAGTGTGCGGGCTTCTCACTGCAGTGGCTTCTCCTGTTGCGGAGCATGGGCTCTAGGGCACACGGACTTCAGTAGTTATGGTGCGCCGGCTCAGTAGTTGTGGAGCACAGGCTTAGTTACTCCACGGCATGTGGGGATCTTCCTGGACCAGGGCTCGAACCTGTGTCCCCTGCATTGACAGGTGGATTCTTAACCACTGTGCCAGCAGGGAAGTCCCTGTTTTTCATTTTCTGATCTTATATTGTTGTTCTTTGGAAATCCAATTAAGCATTCTAATTAAACCAGCTACCTGGAACCTACCAGAGAGTTGAAAGTTCTATAGAATGCCTTCTTTAAGGGCCCAGTAACATGTATTTTGAGAAGTGAAATGTGAGCTTTGGTCACTATCAGTAATGTCAAACTCCAAGGGGGATAAGAAGAGTCCTGGTAAAGCCTTGTATTATAATCTTATTAAGTGTGGAGACATTTGTGACTTTGATTTATATTTAGGGCATCTATTAGGCAAGAGATTCCCAGAATTCCTTACCCTGAAGGGGTAAACTCCTCTTAAGCTATAGCCCAAGAGTTTGTAGAAATGTACAGATTGAACCATTTGCTTACCCGGGCCTCCAGCCTTAAGATGACTGCTTGAACTTTGGCCCAAAATGCTGACCCTTAAGTCCCATCTTTTATCAGGGACATCTCAGTTATTGGTTGGAAAGCAGCAACATTCTACTGAGCTCCAGCATTTATGTTGGGGGCAATGTTATTGGTACAGTGTATGGACTCACTGCTGTTCTCTCAGTTTATCCTAAGGGCCTTCCCAGGTAGTTAAGGGATCTGGGTATGGAGTGACCTCCTCCAGCACCATTACATCTGGCAAGGACTAAGGACAGGAGAGGCCACTCCGTCCTGCAGGTGGAATATACCACAAGCTCCAGGTTTGCCTCCAGCATTTATTAAGGAGGCCTCATTAGACCTGCCAAGCTTGTGGTGTGCTGCTTTCATTACCCAAGCAATAATGGACAGCTAGGTATGGAGGGTCACAGAAGAGCCTAGTCTGTTGCCAGCAATTTTTACTCTAATGGTGTATAGCATAAGTCTGAGAAGGGCAGTTTTTTGCATGAGAAGCCCATGGGTAATTTATGGCCATCATAGGTGGTCCAGAGACTCCAGGAGGCATGAGAAAAGGCTGCTAAAGTCTTTACAGTGAAGGAGTCTCTGAGAGCACTAACAAGAGTGCCTGTTAATTTTGACTTGGACCAATTCTAGAGGCTTTTTTGAAAGGTAGGCTGGTTTGTTAGTAGCAGCATCAGTGAAACAAAGTAAAATCTGTAAATGAGGAATATGCTGCCTCTAGAACTCAAAAAGAACTAAAAGATGTTGGATTTGTATGTTTTTAATGCGTGTGCCAAATGAATCTCCTGAGAGGAGGATATGGGCAATGTAATGTCATGCCTGTGGTACTAGAGAAAGGTTGGTGTAGTTAAGATCTTGTCTGCAAAAATGTGTGCAATGGCAAAGCTGTCGAGGTAACTTATGTGGAGTCTAGTAAAGGTGTGTTGTGTCCTTTGGAGGTGAGAGTGAACTGTAGCTGAGGGGTTGTTGAAATAATCATGGAATAGAACACATTAGTTAAATCTATAATGGCAAAGTATTTACTAGCTGCTGATTGGATGGAGTTAGTAAATTAAATAATATTGGGTATTGGGGACTTAACAGATATGAGCACAGCATTAAGGTGGTAGTAATTTGCCATGATGCACCGTTTATTCTTTCCATGTTTAAGAACAGGCAGTGGGGTGTCAAATGGAGAAGCACCCTGAATGCATCACAATGAATGAATCACCTATTCATTAATTCGTACTTATAAGTTTCAATCTTTGAAGACCTTTTTTTTTTTTTTTCTTTCTGCGGTACGCGGGCCTCTCACTGTTGTGGCCTCTCCCGCTGCGGAGCGCAGGCTCCAGACGCGCAGGCTCAGCGGCCATGGCTCACGGGCCCAGCCGCTCCGCGGCACGTGGGATCTTCCCGGACCGGGGCACGAACCCCTGTGCCCTGCATCGGCAGATAGACTCGCAACCACTGTGCCACCATGGAAGCCCTGAAGACCCTTTTTTTTTTTCTTTTTCTTTTTTTTTTTTTTTGTGTGTGTGTGTGCGCGCGCGCGCGCGCGCTAGGCGGGCCTCTCACTGTTGTGTCCTCTCCCGTTGCGGAGCACAGACTCCGGACGCTCAGGTCCAGCGGCCATGGCCCACGGGCCCAGCCAATCCACGGCATGTGGGATCTTCCCAGACCGGGGCACGAACCCGCGTCCCCTGCATCGGCAGGCGGACTCTCAACCACTGCGCCACCAGGGAAGCCCTGAAGACCCTTTTTAAATTTGTGTTGGGCTGAACCATTCTAACTAGGGAGTCCACGAGGTCCCATTTCATACAAGTTGTTAAGTGTCAAAAACTTAATTTAAATTTACTATTCACTATGTCAGAGTATTTATGTCTAATATAGGATATTTTAGGGCAAAAGGTGCTATGAAAATTTAGCCAAGGCTATAATTAAACTGAGGCATAGCTATTTTTTCTCTTATTATATTTATTTTCCTAAGATTATAGGGGATACCATGTTTCAACTTAGTAGAATCCTCAGGTATAACTATAATTTAAGGCCCAGTATTAATTAAGTCCATAAAGCTTTGTCATTGGTGCATTTTAGCAAATGTTGAAGTTAATGTAAAATCTATGTTGTGGAGGCACAAAAACCAGTCAGTATCCTTACATCTTTTTATTATATACATTTTTATTAGTAAATTGTGCATTTTCAGTTGGGTCAAATAATTAAGCTTTGTTTTAATTTAATTGTATATGTGTACCTGTGTGTTTGCTTTGTTGTTTCCTGCCCATGCATCCTGTTTTTCCTTTTTTTTTAAATCCACCTTTTCTCTACCATTTTAAACTTCTAACAGCCTAAAGCCACAGTTTTTAGTTTCTGTTTCTGTCTGACAAGTCATATGTGGACCTTCTACGTGGTTATGGGAAAGGGGAATGGAGTGTACCCTGCCTCGTGGGCAGCCATCTCTTGTTCCAAGCCTTCCTAGTACACCTCCCAGGCCTTGGAGTTTACACGTAGGGAGCTATAGCTGTCTCTTGGGACAGTGCAATAGCCCCCTTGTGCAAAGTATCTGTCAGTTCAAACGCAGTGGCACTTACGAAGGCTCAGTTATGCTGGCTAGCGTTTTTACATTATTTAAGCCATTGGGTAACTTCGGCAGGTGTATGGATAGTACAGGGATGAGATATTCATCCCCTTGTCCAAGGGGCCCCACTTGCTTTAACCATCTGGCTACTGATCTCCAAAAGTGCAACCCACAATACCCCTGGGGATCTTGGAAGCATGAAGTTAGCTGGCAACGGCAGTAAGGGATGTACTAGCAGAGAAGAGAGACCACTGCCGCTAGAGGAATATCAACAACAAAACGGGGTGCCATTTTTCCGCTGTAAGGAAGTCCAGTCAACACCTTCTTCCTTAGGGGTCACCCGAAACACATGGACAAACCAAAATTCTGCTCCAAATAGTAATAATAATAAACAATGACAGTGAAGAAGTGACAAGCCCCTGAAATAACCCTCTGCCAAACAGATTATGACCAGAAACACACCAGAAAGCTGACTCCAGAAAGTACAGCTCAAGTGACCCATTATTTCTACTGCTCTAAGGGATGCCCCCACCTGGGCTGGAATCTAACCCCGCTGAGTTTAGACAATATTTTGAATATTCCAACACGAAGGAGATTTGGGTAAAGAAAGACATGGGAGCCATTAACAGACACAGTAAGGTTTTTTTTTTTTTTTTAACATCTTCATTGGAGTAAAATTGCTCCACAATGGTGCACTAGCTTCCACTCCACAGCAAAGCGAATCAGACACACACACACACACACACACACACACACACACACACACACACATCTTCCCCTTCCCGCATCTCCCCCCCCCACCCCTCCAGGCTGCGACAAACCACCGAGCTGATCTCCCCACGCCATGCAGCTGCCCCCCAACAGTTGTCTGTTTTACGTTTGGTAGTGTATATATGTCCATGCCACTCTCTCACTTTGTCACAGTTTACCCTTCCCCCTCCCCATATATTCAAGTCCATTCTCTAGTATGTCTCTGTCTTTATTCCCATCTTACCCCTAGGTTCTTCATGACCATTTTTTATTTTTTCTTAGATTCCATATATATGTGTTAGCATACTGTATTTGTTCTTCTCTTTCTGACTTACCTAACTCTGTATAACAGACTCTAGCATCCACCTCACTACAAATAACTCAATTTCGTTTCTTTTTATGGCTGAGTAATATTGCATTGTATATATGTGCCACAGCTTCTTTATCCATTCATCTGATGATGGACACTTAGGTTGCTTCCATATCCTGGCTATTGTAAATAGAGCTGCAATGAACATTGCAGTACATGACTCTTTTTGAATTATGGTTTTCTCAGGGTATATGCCCAGTAGTGGGATTGCTGAGTTGTATGGTAGTTCTATTTGTAGTTTTGTAAGGAACTTCCATACTGTTCTCCATAGTGGCTGTATCAATATACATTCCCAACAACAGTGCAAGAAGGTTCCCTTTTCTCCACACCCACTCCAGCATTTATTGTTTCTAGATGTTTTGATGATGGCCATTCTGACCGGTGTGAGATGATATATCATTGTACTTTTGACTTGTATTTCTCCAATGATTAATGATGTTGAGCATTCTTTCATGTGTTTGTTGGCAATCTGTATATCTTCTTTGGAGAAATGTCTATTTAGGTCTTCTGCCCATTTTTGGATTGGGTTGTTTGTTTTTTCATTATTGATCTGCATGAGCTACTTGTAAATTTTGGAGATTAATCCTTTGTCAGTTGCTTCATTTGCAAATATTTTCTCCCATTCTGAGGGTTGTCTTTTGGTCTTGTTTATGGTTTCCTTTGCTGTGCAAAAGCTTTTAAGTTTAATTAGGTCCCATTTGTTTATTTTTGTTTTTATTTCCATTTCTCTAGGAGATGGGTCAAAAAGGATCTTGCTGTGATTTATGACATAAAGTGTTCTGCCTATGTTTTCCTCTAAGAGTTTGACAGTGTCTGACCTTTCATTTAGGTTTTTAATCCATTTTGAGTTTAATTTTGTGTATGGTGTTAGGGAGTGTTCTAATATCATACTTTCACATGTACCTGTCCAGTTTTTCCAGCACCACTTATTGAAGAGGCTGTTTTTTCTCCACTGTATATTCTTGCCTCCTTTATCAAAGATAAGGTAACCAGATGTGCGTGGGTTTATCTCTGGGCATTCTATCCTTTTCCATTGATCTATATTTCTGTTTTTGTGCCAGTACCATATTGTCTTGATTACTGTAGCTTTGTAGTATACTCTGAAGTCAGGGAGCCTGATTCCTCCAGCTCCATTTTTCTTTCTCAAGATTGCTTTGGCTCTTCAGGGTCTTTTGTGTTTGCATACAAATTGTGAAATTTTTTTGTTCTAGTTCTGTGAAAAATGCCAGTGGTAGTTTGATAGGGATTGCACTGAATCTGTAGATTGCTTTGGGTAGTAGACTCATTTTCACAATGTTGATTCTTCCAATCCAAGAACATGTTATATTTCTCCACCTATTTGTATCATCTTTAATTTCTTTCATCAGAGTCTTATAATTTTCTGTATACAGGTATTTTGTCTCCTTAGGTAGGTTTATTCATAGATATTTTATTCTTTTTGTTGCAGTGGTAAATAGGAGTGTTTTCTTAATTTCACTTTCAGATTTTTCATCAGTAGTGTATAGGAATGCAAGAGATTTCTGTGCATTTATTTTGTATCCTGCTACTTTACCAAATTCATTGATTAGCTCTAGTAGGTTTCTGGTAGCATCTTTAGGATTCTCTATGTATAGTATCATGTCATCTGAAAACAGTGACAGCTTTACTTCTTCTTTTCCAATTTGGATTCCTTTTATTTCTTTTTCTTCTCTGCTTGCTGTGGTTAAACTTCCAAAACTATGTTGAATAAGAGTGGTGAGAGTGGGCAACCTTGTCTTGTTCCTGATCTTAGTGGAAATGGTTTCAGGTTTTCACCATTGAGGATGATGTTGGCTGTGGGTTTGTCATATATGGCCTGCATTATGTTGAGGAAAGTTCCCTCGATGCCTACTTTCTGCAGGGTTTTTATCATAAATGGGTGTTGAATTTTGTCAAAAGCTTTCTCTGCATCTATTGAGATGGTCATATGGTTTTACTCCTTCAATTTGTTACTATGGTGTAACACGTTGATTGATTTGCATATATTGAAGAATCCTTGCATTCCTGACATAAACCCCACTTGATCATGGTGTACGATCGTTTTAATGTGCTGCTTGATTCTATTTGGTGGTATTTTGTTGAGGATTTTTGCATCTACATTCATCAGTGATATTGGCCTGTAGTTTTCTTTCTTTGTGACATCTTTGTCTGGTTTGGGTATCAGGGTGATGGTGGCCTCGTAGAATGAGTTTGGGAGTGTTCCTCCCTCTGCTATCTTTTGGAAGAATTTGAGAAAGATAGGTGTTAGCTCTTCTCTAAACGTTTGATAGAATTTGCCTGTGAAGCTATCTGGTCCTGAGCTTTTGTTTTTTGAAAGACTTTTAATCACAGTTTCAATTTCAGTGCTTGTGATTGGTCTGTTCATATTTTCTATTTCTTCCTGGTTCAGTCTCGGCAGGTTGTGCATTTCTAAGAATTTGTCCATTTCTTCCAGGTTGTCCATTTTATTGGCATATAGTTGCTTGTAGTAATCTCTCATGATCCCTTGTATTTCTGCAGTGTCAGTTGTTACTTCTCCTTTTTCATTTCTAATTCTATTGATTTGAGTTTTCTCCCGTTTTTTCTTGATGAGTCTGGCTGATGGTTTATCAATTTTGTTTATTTTCTCAAAGAACCAGCTTTTAGTTTTATTGTTCTTTGCTATCATTTCCTTCATTTCTTTTTCATTTATTTCTGATCTGATCTTTATGATTTCTTTCCTTCTGCTAACTTTGGGGTTTTTTTGTTCTTCTTTCTCTAATTACTTCAGGTGCAAGATTAGATTGTTTATATGAGATGTTTCCCGTTTCTTAAGGTAGGGTTTTATTGCTATAAACTTCCCTCTTAGAACTGCTTTTGCTGCATCCCATAGGTTTTGGGTTGTCCTGTCTCCATTGTCATTTGTTTCTAGATATTTTTTGATTTCCCCTTTGATTTCCTCAGTGATCACTTGGTTTTTAAGTAGTGTATAGTTTATCCTCCATGTGTTTGTATTTTTTACAGATCTTTTCCTGTAATTGATGTCTCATAGTGTTGTGGTTCAAAAAGATACTTGATATGATTTCAGTTTTCTTAAATTTACCAAGGCTTGATTTGTGACCCAAGATATGATCTAACCTGGAGAATGTTCCATGAGCACTTGAGAAAAATATGTATTCTGTTGTTTTTGGGTGGAATGTCCTATAAATATCAATTAAGTCCACCTTGTTTAATGTATCATTTAAAGCTTGTGTTTCCTTATTTATTTTCATTTTGGATGATCTGTCCATTGGTGAAAGTGGGGTTTAAAATCCCCTACTATGATTGTGTTACTGTTGATTTCCCCTTTTATGGCTGTTAGTATTTGCCTTATGTATTGAGGTGCTCTTATATTGGGCACATAATTATTTACAATTGTTATATCTTCTTCTTGGATTGATCCCTTGATCATTATGTATTGTCCTTCTTTGCCTCTTGTAATAGTCTTTATTTTAAATTCAATTTTGTCTGATATGAGATTTGCTACTCCAGCTTTCTTTTGATTTCCATTTGCATGGACTATCTTTTTCCATCCCCTCACTTTCAGTCTGTATGTGTCCCTAAGTCTGAAGTTGGTTTCTTGTAGACAGCATATATACGGGTCTTGTTTTTGTATCCATTCAGCCAGTCTGTGTCTTTTGGAGGCAGCATTTAATCCATTTACGTTTAAAGTAATTATCGATATGTATTTTCCTATTCCCATTTTCTTAAATGTTTTGGGTTTGTTCTTGTAGGTCTTTTCCTTCTCTTGTGTTTCTTGCCTAGAGAAGTTCCTTTAGCATTTGTTATAAAGCTGGTTTGGTGGTGCTGAACTCTCTAAGCTTTTGCTTGTCTGTAAAGGTTTTAATTTCTCCATCAAATCTGAATGAGATCCTTGTTGGGTAGATTAATCTTGGTTGTAGGTTTTTCTCCTTAATCACTTTAAATATGTCCTGCCACTCCCCTCTGGCTTGGAGAGTTTCTGCTGAAAGATCAGCTATTAACCTTATGGGGATTCCCTTGTGTGTTATTTGTTGTTTTTCTCTTGCTGCTTTTAATATGTTTTCTTTATATTTAATTTTTGATAGTTTGATTAATATGTGTCTTGGCATGTTTCTCCTTGGAGTTATCCTGTATGGGACTCTCTGTGCTTCCAGGAGTTGATTAACTTTTTCTTTTCCCATATTAGGGAATTTTCAACTATAATCTCTTCAAATATTTTCTCAGTCCCTTTCTTTTTCTCTTCTTCTTCTGGGGCCCCTATAATTCAAATGTTGGTGTGTTTAATGTTGTCCCAGACGTCTCTGAGTCTGTGTTCAGTTCTTTTCATTGTTTTTTCTTCATTGTGCTCTGCAGTAGTTATTTCCACTATTTTATATTCCAGGTCACTTATCCGCTCTTCTGCCTCAGTTATTCTGCTATTGATCCCTTCTAGAGTATTTTTAATTTCATTTATTGTGTTGTTCATCTTTGCTTGTTTCCTCTTTAGTTCTTCTAGGTCCTTGTTAAATGTTTCTTGCATTTTCTCTATTGTATTTCCAAGATTTTGGATCATCTTTACTATCATTATTTTGAATTCTTTTTCAGGTAGACTGCCTATTTCCTCTTCATTTGTTAGCTCTGGTGGGTTTTTACCTTGCTCCTTCATCTGCTGTGTATTTTTCTGTCTTCTCATTTTGGTTATCTTTCTCTGTTTGGGGTCTCCTTTTCACAGGCTGCAGGTTCGTAATTCCCATTGTTTTTGGTGTCTGTCTCCAGTGGCTAAGGTTGTTTCAGTGGGTTGTGTAGGCTTTCTGGTAGAGGGGACTAGTGCCTGTGTTCTGGTGGATGAGGCTGGATCTTGTCTTTCTGGTGGGCAGGTCCACGTCTGGTAGTGTGTTTTGGTGTGTGTGTGGCCTTATTATGATTTTAGGCAACCTCTCTGCTAATGGATGGGGTTGTGTGCCTGTCTTGCTAGTTGTCTGGCCTAGGGTGCCAAACAACTGTAGCTTGCTGGTCCTTGAGTGAAGCTGGGTCTTGGTGTTGAGATGGAGATCTCTGGGAGATTTTCACCATTTGGTATTACGTGGAGCTGGGAGGTCTCTTGTGGACCAGTGTCCTGAAGTTGGCTCTCCCACCTCAGAGGCACAGCCCTGATGCCTGGCTGGAGCACCAAGAGCCTTTCATCCACATGGCTTAGAAAAAAAATTTTTTTAAGTAAAAAAAAAAGAATAAAAAAACGGTCGGACAGAACCCTAAGGACAAATGGTGAAAGCAAAGCTATACAGACATAATCTCACACAGAAGCATACACATACCCACTCACAAAAAGAGGAAAAGGGGTAAAAATAATGTCTTGCTCTTAAAGTCCACCTCTTCAATTTTGGATAATTCGCTGTCCATGCAGGTATTCCAGAGATGGCAGGGTACATCAGGTTGATTGTGGAGATTTAATCTGCTGCTCCTGAGGCTGGTAGGAGAAATTACCCTTTCTCTTCTTTGTTTGTAGAGCTCCCGGGGTTCAGCTTTGGATTTGGCCCCGTCTCTGCATGTGGGTCGCCTGAGGGCATCTGTTTCCCGCACAGACAGGACGGGGTTAAAGGAGCAGCTGATTCGGGGGCTCTGGCTCACTCAGACCGGGGGGAGGGAGGGGTACGGATGCACGGCGAGCCCGTGGCGGCAGAGGGCGGCGTGACGTGGCACCAGTCCGAGGAGCGCCGTGCATTCTCCCGGGGACGGTGTCCCTGGATCACGGGACCCTGGCAGTGGCAGGCTGCACAGGCTCCCGGGAGGGGAGGTGTGGATAGATAGTGACCTATGCTCGCATACAGACTTCTTGGTGGTGGCAGCAGCAGCCTTAGCGTCTCATGCCCGTCTCTGGGGTCTGCGCTGATAGCCGCGGCTCGCGCCCATTTCTGGAGCTCCTTTACGCGTAGCTCTTAATCCCCTCTCCTCACGCACCAGGAAGCAAAGAGGGAAGAAAAAGTCTCTTGCCTCTTCGGCAGCTCCAGACTTCTCCCGGACTCCCTGCCGGGTAGCCGTGGCGCACTAACCCCTTCAGGCTGTATTCACGCCGCCAGTCCTCCAGCGGGTGAGCAGACAAGCCTCTCGGGCTGGTGAGTGCCGGTCGGCACTGCTCCTCTGTGTGGGAATCTCTCTGCTTTGCCCTCTGCACCCCTGTTGCTGCGCTCTCCTCCATGGCTCTGAAGCTTCCCCCCTCCGCCACCCACAATCTCTGCCTATGAAGGGGCTTCTAGTGTGTGGGAACCTTTCCTCCTTCACAGCTCCCTCCCACTGGTGCAGGTTCCATCCCTATTCTTTTGTCTCTGTTTTTTCTTTTTTCTTTTGCCCTACCCGGGTACCTGGGGAGTTTCTTGCCTTTTGGGAGGTCTGAGGTCTTCTGCCAGTGTTCAGTGGGTGTTCTATAGGAGTTGTTCCACATGTGGATGTATTTCTGATGTATTTGTGGGGAGGAAGGTGATCTCCATGTCTTACTCTTCCGTCATCTTCTCCACTCCAGTGAGTTTTATAAGATTTCAAGGTTCCTTTGATGGTGGGACAGAACACACTGACACTGGGGTAGATAAAAGGCAGAACTCTTTGTTAATAGCTTCAAATGAGAGAAGGCTGCCAGCACGGTCACATAGTGGCTGTACATGGAGACCGGGTAACATAAAGTTGGAGCTGTATGGGGCCCCTTCTATATGGCAAGTTGGGTGGGGTATCCATATTTCCTGGCCTTCCTGTGGATTAGCTTATTTGAATAATTTCCCAGGCCCTGGGACAAGGGGGCTGCTCCTAGTCATGTGATAACTGGCCCTGGTCCATTATTGCAGGTGCATAACAGCCCAAAGTGTGAAAGTTCAGTAATGGAAGTCGTTAGAATATAGACTAAATTAGCTGCTCAAGAAGGAGATCTGACTGGCCTCCAGCTAGGACCTCAAAACTAGGTTAAGACATCCTTTAGAAAACAACTGCAACAAACAAAAAGCTATATTACAGGACTTATGCAGGCCTATTGAATCCAAATCTGCATTTTAATATCTCCACAACCTGCCAAAGCACATTCAAGTTTGAGAAGCACTGCTTTAAGCAGTTCCTTTTCAGAGACAGTTGAAACACTGAAAATATTTAATTTGGAAAAGAGGAAATGTTGAGATGAATATTGGAGGTGAGTCAAAATACATTTTTAAAATCTAAATATATGAGGGCTCTCATGATACTACTGGTCCCTTAGGAAAGAAGATGAAATATTAAATACAAGTTCAAGAATATAGATTTTGTTGAAATAAGATCATGATCAACCCACTGTATTGTTTGGTGACCCTCTCTATAGAAGAATTATACATCCTCATTCTGTTTAACTTAGGCACAGCCTAAGTTCATTGTTCTGGCCAATGAAATGTGAAAGAAAAACACATTTGTTATCTCCATGTGGAATCTTTAAGAACTTCCCACATGGACTATTTCACCATTTTTCCTTTCCTTGCTTCTGGGATCATAAAAACATAGGTCAAGACAGAGTTTCCCGTAGCCTGTGTACCTCAGGACATATAATAAGTAGTGTTTTGCTATCCTGCAATGGACATACAGTGTGAACAGGAAATGTTTTTGTTTTAAGAATTTTTTTTTTAATTGTTCATTTGTTTCCTTCTTTTAATCTTCTGAAATTTGGAGGTTGTTTGCTATGAGTGTAGCATAACCTAGGGTGACCTGGCTGAGACAATGAGGAACTTTCTGAAATAAGAAGTATGCAAAAAGGCAATGCACTTTCTTCTGAGGAATGGGAATAAGGCTTTGCAATCAATTAGACATTGACTTAAATCCCAGCTCCACTGTTCCCAGCCAATTACATGTGTATGGTCTGGCACCTCATGAATGTTTGATAAGTGTTACTTTCCCTCCACTAATGCAGCAGTTTTCAAGTAAGCCTGTGGAGCTCCATGTTCCCATAGCGGTGCCTCAAGGATCACAGTATACCTCTGAGAAGATGCTAAAGGTCCAGAGCCCTAGATCTACAGTCTCCTGTTCAGTCAGTGTGACCCTACATGAATATTTTTACATATTACAGTGGCATTTAAATTTAGCTGACTAAAAATCTCCAAAGGGGCATGGGATATAAAACTAGTACACTAGAGAATTCCTTGTGAATGGGAATGTACTAAACATTTCAGTTAACTATAGTTGAGTAAAGCTAGGGTGGAAAATATGCTAGCTTTCGGAGGCCTGATTACTTAATTAGTAATTGTTCCTTTTTTTTGCTCTCAAAAGTTCCCCAGTTTCGATAATAAATTATGTGGTAGCCCCAAGAAAAAGTTGAGTATAATGGCATTATGAATAAATGATGATGATGATAATAATAAGCAGTTAACATTTACATAACTGCTCACAATGTACTGAACAGATTTCTTTCCTTTTTAAAAAGTGATTCTTTTTCATCTGATGAATAAATGGACTAGATATACTTTACAATACATTTCAACTTTGAAATTCTATCATAACATAAACAACAGAAATAACCTAGAGTAATTCAATCTCTTTAGAGGATGAAGAAACTGTTATTGCTAAAAATAATAAATTTTGATAACACCAAATAAATAGAAGCCATGAGAAGCGGAAAATTTTCAATTGGCTATCATTTACACTGTTTGAAAGCATTATGTGGTTCTAAGATATAAGATATATCTTATAAGAATGCAGGATTCCATCATGTTCAAAAATCTTTAGAGTTGCAGGGGAAAGTCAACTATATAACTTAAAAGCAATAAAAATAATATCCAACTGAGAGCAAGAGCCATCAGGCACCAGTTATATATTTTAATCTAACTTAAAATATAATTTTTAAATCTAAGGGATATGTTCAGAATCACCACTTACACCTTTTTGTGATAGCGTCACTGACAATTATAGAGTTCACATGTATCCTCAGTCCTAACATCAAGGGTTCAGCTGCATCCTAGCCAGTAGTTCCAGTTCTTAAGTACTCAGAAAATCAAAAGAGCAGCTCCAAACATGTTGGTTTAGGAAAGCAGGCCTTCAAGTTATGTTGGCTTATGTAATTGTGGTGTGAGTGGTCAGCATTTTAAAACTTATGAAGGCTTAGAATCACTTATAAAAAAATAAAATTGACTTTATATTATTTTATATTAGGAAATCTAAGCATATATGTTTATATTTTAGTTATTTAAGACAGTATGACTTTTAGGGAAATGACTTCAATGTGTGATTCCAATTTCAAATATAAATAATTGGAAGTTTAGATTTTAAGTTGCAATCGTCCTAAATTTAAAAACAATATTGGAGTGTTTAAGATAACTTAGAATCACTACTAAAGTTTTAATGTGTCACCATTTTAAGAGTCCCCTGAGTGCTTTCAAAAGTTTATCAACCAAATAATGGAGGAGCTTACAAAGGAAATCCAGTATTTCAAAGTATCTGATCGGTGGAAGGACTATATGCAGAACCTAGCATAGTTTAAGTACCTCACATTGTCATTTACATTGTGTTGGCCAATATAAACCAAATTTAGAAAATTCATCCCTGTATAAGCATCTCTGTGGGGAAAAGAAACAATAACCAAAAGTAGGCCAATATATATAAATGTGTGTTTTCCTAAGTAGCCACACATCCACCCTGTTTCCTGATAACTTCCGTCCTTACTTTTCAGGTGTGAAAAATAATGACATGTGGCCACAATGAAGTTTAAGTATTTAAATGTAATCATAAATTTGACAAAATACTACCCTCTTGTGAGCAATAAGATTTGGGAGTAAATCTAATATTCTCCATGCAAAACATTATTTCTATATCTTATTAATGAAAATAGACAATCTTCAAATATTTTCAAGCCATAAATGCAACCCAGTGTGAAAAGAGTAAAGCGTAAAGCTCAGACCTTGAGTTCTCTCTTTTTTTCTTTTTTTTGCGGTACACGGGCCTCTGACTATCGTGGCCTCTCCGGTTGTGGAGCACAGGCTCCGGACGCGCAGGCTCAGCGGCCGTGGCTTACGGGCCCAGCCGCTCCGTGGCATGTGGGATCTTCCCGGACTGGGGCACGAACCCGTGTTCCCTGCATCGGCAGGCGGACTCTCAACCACTGCGCCACCAGGGAAGCCCTGAGCTTGAGTTCTTAACTGATGAAAAGTTTAATCATGAAATCAATATTTTGTGAACAATACTTCTAGTGAGTTTCGTGCGCCTGGGGACAACATTTTTATGGTTCAATGATGCTACTTAGTAAGTGAAAATCATTGAGGCATAAGCTAAGAAGGAAGTTAGTGAAACAAAATTACAAGATATTGAGCAATGCAAATTATTTTGTCTGTGCTTTTTTTTTTTTTTTTTGTGGTACGCGGGCCTCTCACTGTTGTGGCCCCTCCCGTTGCGGAGCACAGGCTCCGGACGCGCAGGCTCAGCGGCCGTGGCTCACGGGCCCAGCCGCTCCGCGGCATGTGGGATCTTCCCGGACCGGGGCACGAACCCCTGTGTCCTGCATTGGCAGGTGGACTCGCAACCACTGCACCACCAGGGAAGCCCTGTCTGTGCTTTTTTTAAAGCTTTCCAATTCCTATATAACGGCCCATTAGGGTACTATAACTTGTAGTTGTGTGTGCTTTTTATTCCCTTGAGTTTATTGATACCTAATTCCATATTTTAAGTCATTGTACATCAGCATTGCATAAGGTTAAACAAAGCTTTTAGAATCAAAAGAGATTTGGGGTGGAGAAAATTGTGGCACATCCTTTTCTTTCATTTTTTTTTTCAAGGAGAAGAAAGAGGCTGAAAGAACTAGCTCCATGTGCGGTCATATAAGCATCCACAGAGCACTGGGGCAGGAGTATTCACATTTAATCTTTCCCATACCTTTCACATGAGGTTTCTATAATTCACCATAACCATGACCTCCCCACATGCCACAAAGCTCCACAGTGATAAATCATTTTGGTGATGACCAATGTTCTTGCATGGTGACTTCCCTGATTCTAGAAAACAGCAGAACAATCAACAGGAAGACTTTTTCTTTTTCCGTGTAAGAGTGAAAGTAGTGAGGTTAAAAAAATGAAAGAATAAATACAAATATGAATATAAGGGAAATTCTGGTCAGACAAAATGTCACTTACTCAAGGGAAAGATCAAATAATTAAAGCATTGGTTGCCCCTCTCTAAGTAGATAAATGGCTATGTTGACCTGATACAAGTGAAATGTACTGCTGATTCCCTCATCTTTTCATTTTGGGGTTTCTTTCTTTTCTCTTATTATCCCATTATTCCTATTCTATGAATTGAGGAATATAGGCTTCCCTAGTGGGTAAGAAGGACACACGTGAGATAACTCACCAAAAGCAAGATCTGTTTCAAGTCCTTCAGAAAATTGTGTGTCTGTCATTGTCTCATTGACTCTAGGCTCAGTTCACTTCTTTTCAAATGCAGCTAGTTAATCTAAGTGTGATAGACACAGTGAGTGCCACCAAGATCCCGCTCAAGAAAGGATTTCCCTGCTGCTGGAGTATTGCCAGCAGAGAGCTTCCAACAGTCAGCTCGATTATGATCAGTTTCAGCTGCAGAGAACAGCTTCATCTGAGGTTGCAACTCCGTGGGAAGTTCATAGTGGAAGAATGAGAAGGCTGGGGTATAAATGCACAGTCATTTCAGCTCAAAATATAACAACTCTAGTGGATAATACCCTTCCTGCAGGTTTACCAAGTCTTTGTAGGACCTACATCAGACAAACTTCTTCTGTCCAGTCCTGCTTCTTCACTTTTTTTCCCCACAAGTCTTGATATCTAATAAATACTGTGTACCCAAAACTTCATCTTAGTGTATGCTAAGCCCTCCAACATGTAATGTCAACAAATTCCTGTTAAAGTATTGCTAGCAAATAACAGTTAAATACACAATGCTCTGGGTGCATTGTAGCTGAAGAAGAAACCCTTCAAAACACAAAGCCTTTACCTGCAAACAGGCAGTTTGTAATGCTAGAATTCTCATAACTTGGTAGTGTAGAAGTTTTTGCACCTGTTTGGAGGGCAGGAAAGTCTTCCTAGGTTCATTTTAAGGGACCTCTTTAGTAGGTGACTCAATCTTTATCAACCATTTTACCAATGCAGATAGAAAGAGAAAACATCAAGTTCTCTCTGAAAGACAAATGATTTCACTGCTGATAGTATTTATAATTATTTTAAAACCAACACTGTATCAGATACTGTATTAAATTATGTACATTTATTATAACTAATCCACTTATGGGGCAATCTCTATTTTATTCTATAGATAAGAAAACTGAAGCTCAGAAAAGATGAATGAATGAATGAATGAAGAGATAGATAATAGATAAGTAGATAAATAGTGAAGCAAAGCAAAGCTATCGGCCAAAATATATCTGAAGACTGTTTCTGTCTTCCTGGGGGGAAAAAGGGATGAGATCTGGGAAGAGGAGATACTGCTGATGCCTCCACTAGTATACCCAGGAATTGGGAGCAGAGATTCAATAGAAAGAAAGAGAAGGAAAATGTAGAGGCTGAGAGAATTTCTCAACTATTTTTCCCCCCTTTGGAATTGCCCTAACCAGTGTCAAATACTTCAAAAAATTATTTTTGCATGAAGTTTGACATAAAATAATAAAAATGAAATGTTTTAACTTGAATTCCCTATTTATAAACTAAAACTTTTAAGAATGTAGTAAAGATGAATAAGTATGACCTTATCAAGACCTTTGCTAATAACTGACTAAAAATGTACATAGCTCAGCATTATTGCATATTTATTGAGTCTCTAGGAAATACCATGTGAAGCACAAAGACACATTACCTTGATTGCTTTTATTATTTACTTGCAGTCAAGATTTTCAGGTATCTAATGATAAACTCTTAAAGGCAGTAGACAGAAGGATGGTTACCTTGGCAACTGAGTCTAACCAACCACAGAAATATTTTAGTATGACAGAAGCACTGTCAATGATAAACAGAACCAGTTTGACAGAGGAGTAAAATTGGCACACTGAACCTGAACAGGACAGGAACACATATAAGATAGACACAAACAAATGCTGCAGTAGGATGTGTTCTAAAATTCTACCTGCAAGAAAAATCATTGCAGTTCAAAAACGTATGCTAGTTGCCAGGGGATGTTTAATATTCCATTGTGCACTGAGTGCTCACAAGGTTGAAGCTATAGTTGACCTGCCATAATCTTTAACAAAATTATTGGAAGGTTACACTCAATCAAGTCTAGGCACACAGATGATATTTTGAAGTGGGCTTTCAGGGCACTAGAAAACTCTTAGTAAAGTGCTCCATGAGTGCCTTTGAAATAAATGGATGCAGAGATGGCGCTGAAAGGTCGAAGCTTAATTCATTGATCTCATCTGTTAAGTAGGTGTGGAGAACTAGGAAAGTGAGAAAACTGCAGTCTTCTTCACGCCTCTTCAAACATATCACAGGGACAGTTCCTCCTCTCTTGATTTATGAGGCAGAGTTTAAGCTGATGGCCTTCCGGGAAAGTTCATCGGAATGTCTTTTTTTTATAGGCCAGACTAATCCCTACGAATTGGTTTTGGATCCACAAAATAAGATAACTCAGTTTGCAGATAATATGCTGAACAGTCAACTGAGAATCCTACACTATTATTTCAGTATGTACAGGTAGCTGTATTGCAAACACCACACTAAAATTAGCATATTTGCTCAAAAATAGTCCATTTGTTGAGGCTGAATAAATATGGGCATAACACCACTCTAAAAAAGAATCGTACTTTGTATCACTGAGCCCTATTAGAGTTAGTGATAATTTCAGTGTGGCTTCCTCTGGCCTGATTTTTCAAGGAGGGTTAGGTACCCCATTTTTTCATCTGCCTAAATAACCTTATAAAACTATTAATTGAATTATTTTGTAATTTTTGTATACTGGCTTGCATCTTCTTTGTACTGAAAGCTCTTTGAGAACAGTAATTCTATTTATATAAATGCATATCCCCAGGATGTTATCCAGCATCTAGGTCAGAATATATGTAAATGTTTTTTGACTGCATCAGTAAAATAGTAGAGAACATGTGTGAATTACAGTTATTATAGCTAGTGAGACTCCTGTTGACTTCTAATCTCCTCTCTGATGTGGCTGCCTCACACAGAAACTTGGTAACTTGGGCTCTCTTGATCTACAAGAAAATAAACTGTGAGTGAGAGGGCAACTGCTATTCCACCCCTGCTTTTTTTCTGTTAGACTCACATGCATTCTGAATTATTGGTTGTCTAGTGTTGGTTTGAAGCAATCTTACCTGTTGGAATTTTCCCTTCCCAGACTCCCAGACATAAACCTCAGATCTAAGATCCTAAATGTATCACATGGACTGATGACCCCCCCATACTCCTTGTCTTGACTGGTTGCTGCTTTTGAGAAGCAGCTGACTGAGCCCCACTCAGGCTGTTGAATCTTGGTCCCTGACCTGTGCCTGCCTCCAGATCTGCTTAATGTAAATTATTAACATAGATGAGCAAGTATTTTGTTTTTTTAAATTTTGCGCAGTTTCTTTATGCCAAGAGATACTCAGAAATTACATACATTGGCATCATGAAAAGCCAATCACATAAAAGTGAGATCATATAGAATTTGTCTTTCTGTGACAGGCTGAATTCACTCCTCAGATTGTCCTCCAGGATCACCCATGTTGTCACAAATGAATAAGTTATAATCAACGTGAGAGTATAGATATCTCTTTGAGATAGTGATTTCATTTTCTGTGGATACATACTCTACTATGTTCTGAATGTTACTAAACCCCCAAATTCCTGTGTTGAAATTCTAACCCCTGAAGTTGATGATATTATTAGGTGAGGCCTTTGGGAGGTGGGTTAGGTTATGAGGGAAGAGCGCCTCATGAATGGTATTAGTGCTGTTATGAAAGAGACCTCACAGAGATCCTTAGCCCCTTCCATTTTATATGAGGATAAAATGAGATGTCTGCAATCCAGAAGAGGGCCCTCCATCCTGGCACTTTGATCCCACACTTCTAGCTTCCAGAATTGTGAGAAATAAATTGCTGTTTCTAAGCCATCCAGTCTGTGACATTTTGTTTTAGAACCTCAACAGACTAAGACATGTACAGAAGTGGCATTTCTGGGTTATATGGTAGTTCTATTTTTATTTTTTTGAGGAACCTCCATTCTGGTTTTTATAATGGCTGCATAAATTTATATTTCCACCAACAGCATATAATGGTTCCCTGTTTTCCACATTCTCACCAACACTTGCTATCTTTCATCTTTTTGATAACAGCCATTCTAACAGGTATGAGGTGATATCTTATTGGGGTTTGGATTTGCTTTCCCTGTTGATTAGTGATTCTGCTTCCCTGTTGATATACCTGTTGGCTATTTGTATGTCTTCTTTTAAGAAATGTCTACTCAGGTCCTTAGCCCATTCTTAGAAGCAGAGAGCAGAATAGTGGCTGCCAGGTGTGTGAGGGGTGGGAAAAATGCAGAAACGTTGGTCAAAGGGTACAAAGTTTCAGATATGCAGGATGAATGAGTTCTGGAGATCTAATGCGCAGCATCATGACTATAGTTAATGATACTGTACTGTACACTTGAAATTTGCAGAATAAAAGACTAAATCTTTATTGCTCTTGCAAAAAAAATGTTAACTCTATGAAATGAGGATGTGTTAATTATCTTGATTGTGGTGATCAGTTCACAGTAATACTATATAAAAACATTATATCATGTACACAATTTTTATTTATTAGTTAGTACCTCATTAAAGCCAGGGGCGGGGCAGGAAGTCTACTAATCTTCTTATCGTCTGTTTGAAAACAATATGTATATACAGGCACACTACTCCATCTTGATCATTTTTCTTTTTATCAGAGAGGAATATTTACTTGGAAGGTACCATTTGATCTTTGCATTAACAGTACCATTGCACTCAAGATAAATATTCTATCCCTTTTTTTAGATGAGCAAACTGAGATTCTGGAAGTTGTGGGTGAACTAGCATTTTATAGAGCCTGGACAAAAATCCAGGTTTATTTTCTCCTTGTGACTCCTACAGATAACATCCCATAGCAGGAAAAAAAAAAAAAAAAAGCTCACCTTACATCTTTATTAATTCCACTTGGGTCATGAAAAAAATGCTGTATTATTCATACTGTTCTTAAATAAGAGGGTGTTATGATGATTTGAGAGGATTTATATATACTAGCAACAACATAGTAGGTGCAATATAAGAAAGAAATGGCTTTTGTGTATAATTTGTCAAGCTATTATGTTGTAAAAAAGTAGAAAATTCTTTCAGAAATGTTTATTGAAAAAAAATCTGGCAAATATAACTTTGCTTTGCTGTATATGGCATGGTTTGTATGCCTTAAAGTTCTCCTACTTGAAGACACCTCATAATTCATTTTAGGTCACTCGTATTAGAAGCTTATCTCTATATTTTTATCCATTATATCATTTCTCCCAGAAATCTATGCAGTATTTTTTCTAGGAAAATATCTTCCAATTTGATGAGCTAGGAAGCTACATTATAATAAGCTTCTTGACAGACAGGCATAATAAAAATTTATTTAAACTTATGTCATAAAGACAAAACAAATGTCATATTTAAAAAAAAACTACAAGATGACCTTTTGAAGCAAGGCTAACAATCTCATACCAAGATGCATAAGTGATATAGCTAATATTACTTCTCATTTGTCATGATGCACAACCACACAAACGACATCTGTATTTGAAAAGGTCAGGATGGATGATGTGATTGCTTACTAAGATTAACAGCCGATAAAATTTAAACTAGGCATTTTACAATTGCATTATTGAAAAATTTTAATGGCCATGGGGACAATTGAGAATTGCATCTGAAATTTTCCCATTCTAAAATTATCATGGCCATGTGTAATTGTCTATGATTAAGAGTAGTAAAAATGTTAGATCTCAGATTTTTTTTTTTTCTGGGATCATATCTTGGGCCTGCAGAAAAAGCTTGGGAAGTGTGGCTGTATTCCAACAGAACTTTATTTATGAAACTGATAGTGGCTGAATGGGCTGTAGTTTGACTCTTGATAAAATAACAATATCTACAGTTTTGATAGACAAAAATTATTCTGAAATCTTAATATACAAGTTACTGAATAATCTATTGTGAACAGTATTAGTCATGGGATTTTCCTTGAAGGAAAGGCACTCCCCACATTTCACCAGCTTCCTATTTACCCAAGCCTTTACTGGAAAAAAAATAGTATTTCCATGCAATATTATTAGGCTATTAGTAATTTTGTGTTTTAAAATTATGCTAGATTAAAAAAATGTAATAGGCTTTTTTGGAGCAAGAGTTATGGTAATTTTCAATACAACAAAGTACACCATGAATCTTCAAAAGGGGCAGGAGAGTTTTTCTAAATTTATGTTATGTATGAGCCTCCTTCTTTCATATTCTTTTTTTGCTTTTAACAAAACATTTCTCAATGAATAGTTTTTTGTGGGACACCGTTTGTAAGAAAATTAACTTTAGTTTGTGAGGGAGTAGGTAGTGATTTGGTCAGTTCTTTAAAATGTTATTTTAGGTTTTTTGTTGAGGTTGTTGTTTCTTTATAGATTTGGTAAGTATCCATCTTAAGAAAGCTGTGAGTTTCCACAATATATGTCATATGAATCTTTGCCTTTAAGGAAGGTTTGGAATTAAGATAAAATAGAAGAAACATAAAATGACAGTGTTATCCTACTACTCATGAAAACTTCACAAAGAGAAGTATAACCATTCTAACCTGTCAAAGATTTCCATACAATTAGCATTTCTACCATATAATGCTCTTGGCCGTTTCAGTAATACAACTTTCAGATATTTTTTCCACTGCAGTCTGTAAGTGAAAACAAGTTTATTAATATTAAAAGTAAAGTGAATTCATGAAAGCATATCCAGAATATTTAAAGAAATTTTCCTTTTGTTAACTCAATCCCCAGACTTCTAATTGCTTTAATACATAATTTCAAACAGACCTACCTCATATAACTGCTTTCTTAATAATTTTTTGTTATAATGACTCTTTCAAAAGTATTCCACCTTTGGAAAACAACTTAAAAAAATAGGTGAGGAATAATAAGAGGTACAAACTTTCAGTTGCAAAATAAATGAGTCATGGGTACAGTGTGGGGAATATAGTCAATAACTATGTAATATTTTAGGATGGTGACAGATCATAGCTAGCTTATTGTGATCACTTCAAAATGTACAGAAATATTGAATCACTATGTCATGTAACAGGAGCTAACATAGTGTTGTAGGTCAAATATACTTCAAAAACAAAAATAAACTCATAGAAAAAGATCAGATTTGTGGTTACCAGAGGTGGGGGGGGGGGCGTGGACAGGGAATTGGATAAAGGCAGTCAAAAGGTATACACTGCCAGTTATAAGCTAAATAAGAACTAGGGATGTAATGTACAAGATGAAAAATATAGTTAACACTGCTGTAATGTTACATATGAAACTTGTTAAGAGAATAATTCCTAAGAGTGCTCATCCCAAGAGAAAAATTTTTTCTATTTCTTTAATTTTGTCTCTGTATGAGATGATGGATATTCACTAAACTTACTGTGATAATCATTTCATGATGTATATAAGTCAACTCATTATGCTGTACACCTTAAACTTATGCAGTGATATATGTCAATTATATCAATAAAACTGGAAGAAAAAATATATATATAATCACATCTTATGCAAAAGACACTAATGTATAAAATATGACACCTGGACATTAAAAATTCAAGTAAAGATGCAGTCACAATTTTTTCAACACAACCCTCTTCATTCACAGAACATCATATGAAATAAATGTGAATGTACAACATATTTGGATAAATCCACCGCAGTTTGCCTTGCCTACTTTATCAAGGATGACAAAAAATAAGACTACACTCTTTTATGATTCTTCTGTATTCCTCATCCACCAACCACTGCCCACTGTCAGCTTGTCTGTTCCTCTTTGGTGATTACAACAGAGCATCATTATATTGTATATTATGTGTAAGCTCTATGTTTATGTTTAAATTGTTCTTTATGAATATAAATTATTTTTTGTCTTTTGTTTTGTTTCTCCTACTTTTATTGAAATATACTTGACATATAGCATTGAATAAGTTTAAGGTGTACAGCATAATGATTTAACTTATGTACATCAAGAACTGATTATCACAGTAAGTTTAGTGAACATCTATTATCTCATGTAGATAACAAAATTAAAGAAATAGAAAATATTTTTTCTTGTAATGAGAACTCTTAGGATTTACTCTCTTAACTTTCATGTGTAACATAAGCAGTGTTAATTATATTTATCATGTTGTATACTACATCCCTAGTACTTATTTATCTTATAACTGGAAGTTTTTGCCTTTTGACCACCTTCAGCAAATTCTCCCTCCCCTCATCCCTGCCTCTGGTAACCACAAATCTGTCTTTTTCTATGAGTTTGTTTGCTTATTTTTGAAGTATAATTGACCTACAACACTGTTAGTTCCTGTTACACAACATAGTGATTTTATATTTCTATACAGTGAATATAAATTCTTTATCTGTTTAATTGATATGCTTTTCCTTTTGTGAAAATTGTTTGAATTTCCTTGGTTAGGATGAAATGTATCATTTTCACTTGAAATAGATAATATTTTTCTATTAGTGTTTTTTTATTTGCAGAAGAAAGGATTAAAATCATTAAATCGAGGGATAGATGTGATAGATATCATTTCTATTAATGTCTGTCAAATATTCCCATTTAATTTTAAGTTCTTAGAATGCAGAAATCATGTTCCATTTTTCTAATATCTTCCATAGGACATAATATTACGCTGGGTATCAGGTAGATTGATGGAGTGATGAAACTTCCTCAGTGTGCAACTGATGAGGCTTTCCTATGGCTCATATTCCTTAGGGATTTTTATTTAGAAAAAGCAATCTTCATAAAAAGCAATTTTTATAATAAAGGGTTGGTGTATATTATAACATTAGAACTAACATGGGAAAAGCATAAGCTATATGTCCAGGGAACATGAGTTTAAGTTTCTGCCATTGTGGTTACTAATAGTATCATTATAACAACTTAGTTAACTAGCCTGAGCCTCATTTTCCTCATTTTTTGAAAATTTGTTTTAATTTTTGTTGGAATATAGTTGATTTACAATATTGTGTTAGTTTCTGCTGTACAGCAAAGTGTGTCAGTTATACATATACATATATCCATTCTTTTTTAGATTCTATTCCCATATAGGCCACTACAGAGTATTGAGTAGAGTTCCCTGTGCTATACAGTAGGTTCTTATTAGTTATCTGTTTTATATATAGTAGTGTGTATATGTCAATCCCAATCTCCCAATTTATTCCTCACTCCCTTTCCCCCTGGTAACCATAAGTTTGTTTTCCACATCTGTGACTCTATTTCTGTTTTGTAATAGTTTCATTTGTACCATTTTTTTTACATTCTACATATAAGCAGTATCATATGATATTTTTTCTTTCTCTGTCTGACTTACTTCACTCAGTATGACAATCTCTAGGTTCATACATGTCACTGCAAATGGTATTATTTTGTTCTTTTTTATGGCTAAGTAATATTCCATTGTATGTATGTACCATATCTTCTTTATCCAGTCCTCTATCAATGGACATTTAGGTTGCTTCCATGTCCTGGCTATTGTAAATAGTGCTACAATGAACACTGGGTTACATGTATCTTTTCAAATTATGGTTTTCTCCAGATATATGCTCAGGAATGGGATTGCTGGTTCATATGGTAGCCCTATTTTTAGTTTTTTAAGGAACCTACATACTGTTTTCCACAGTGGCTGTACCAATTTATATTCCCACCAACAGTATAGAAGGGTTCCCTTTTCTTCACACCCTCTCCAACATTGTTTATAGATTTTTTCATGGTGGCCATTCTGACCAGTGTGAAGTGATAAGTCATTGTACTTTTGAGTCATTGTACTTTTGATTTGCATTTCTCTGATAATTAGTGATGTTGAGAACCTTCTCACATTCCTCTTGACCATCTGTATGTCTTCTTGGGAGAAATGTTAATTTAGATCTTCTGCCCATTTTTTGATTGGGTTATTTGTCTTTTTTGATATTGAGCTGTGTGAGCTGTTTATATATTTTGGAGATTAACCCCCTGTCTGTGGCTTAGGTTGCAAATATCTTCTCCTACTCTGTGGTTTTTCTTTTCATTTTGTTTATGGTTTCCTTTGCTGTGCAAAAACTTATAAGTTTTATTAGGTCTCATTTGTTTACTTTTGTTTTTATTTTCATTACTCTAGGAGGTAGATCAAAAGAGATCTTGCTGCAATTTATGTCAGAGAGTGTTCTGCCTATGTTTTCCTCTAAGAGTTTTACTGATATAGTATTCAGTCTTACATTCAGGTGTTTAATCCATTTTGAGTTTATTTTTGTGTATGGTGTTAGAGAATGTTCTAATTTCATTCTTTTACATGTATCTGTCCAGTTTTCCCAGAACCATTTATTGAAGAGACTGTCTTTTCTCCATTGTATGTTCTTGCCTCCTTTGTCATAAATTAGGTGACTATATGTGGGTAGGTTTATCTCTGGGCTTTCTATCCTGTTCCATTGATCTAAATTTCTGTTTTTGTGCCAGTACCATATTGTCTTGATTACTGTAGCTTTGTAGTATAGTCTGAAGTCAGGGAGTCAGATTCCTCCGGCTCCGTTTTTCTTTCTCAAGATTGTTTTGGCTATTCCTCATCTTTAAATGATAATAACAGAACCAGCTTTTCAATATCACTGTGAAGATTAAGTGAGATAATGAAAGTGCACAGGACGAGGGAAAATTTAGCATGTTGCCATGTTCCAAATAGACAACACAAGCACAAATTAACAAATAAACACATGAAAAACTAACAAGTAAAAAAATAGCAAATAAAATGTTAAATGGTATAGAAAAGGAAACATTACCTTTAACTAAGGGTGCCCCCCAAAAAGGAGGTGGTGTAAGAAATGGGCATTGTCCTGTGGACTTCTAAGTAGAAGTCAATGAAACACATTTCAAGTGTAGGTGAATATGTGAATAAAGGTATAAGAGTTGTGGGTAGAGAGAAAGACACATTAGGGGAAAGAAATTAGGTATGTTTGCCAAATGTCTGGAACTTCCTTTGAAGAAAGTTTTAAAGACAAACTGATATAGATCTGTGCTGACATTAGTACTATGATAATTATTTTAGATTTCATTTGATAAAGAAAGAAATGGATGGTACATGCTTCTAATCAATGGAATCTCCAGGACATAATGATTAACTAAATATGCATTAAAGGAAGGTGAAGTTGGAGTAAAGTTAATTTCAAGTTTGCCCAGGATATAGGTGATGCTAATAACAGGAAGAGAGAGAACAGTAACAGAGCCAGACTTCAACCCAAGAACTAGTAAAATAAAGATTAACAAAGAACATTATAAATATATCTGGGAAATCAAATAATTTAAAAGCACATATAAATTGACTGAAGTCATATATATGACTTGCTTGTGTTTGGAATAATTGAGACCCTTTCACTATGAGGACATTTTGTGATTTCAAGTTTATTTACACAATACGATAGAAATTTTAAAAAGCAGAATAAAGCCTCAGATGTTGATCTCAGGAGCTGTGATGAATGGCCGTCTACTCTCTCCTTCTTATTCTCTTTTGCTAATTACAGTAATTAGCAATAAAGTAGCTTTAAATTTTTTGCCTCTGAAAGAAGTTTAAGAAACATAAAAATTGTACGGCTGAATTCTTATACCATTCAGTTCAAATTATTTTATAGAGGCCCAGATGACTTACTGAAGGATTCAGAACATGCTTTCCAAATCATGATATAAAACCATCTTATTTTCTTGTAGAAAACATCACAGTTCATGGTGATAAAGTACAGAATATCTTTAGCATTAAGAGGATTCAGAAACCCTAATTACCCTCCCACTGATCACTTAGGCAGATTTTTTAATGCTTTACCCAGGATTTATAAAGTTTATGCATTTACTAAAAAATCTAGGTTAAAATGGATCAGTATATCTTAAGAGAGTGAAAATCCAAGAAAGAAAGATGAGAAGAAGCTAAATGATAAACAAAAATAACAGAATATGCAATTACTTTATTGAAATAATTTTTAAGATTATATTTGCAAAATGCACTAAGCCAACTAAAATTTTTCAATCTATAAACTTTAACAGCTATGTAGTCTTATGAAATGCATCACAGCATCAAAAATATTTTTAAGCTGTATTTTTTGCATATACATGTGCAAAAATGAAAAATATGAAAAAGAGTTACAAAATATAAAAATCAATAGCAAAAAAAATGGGCATTTAAAAATGGGCAAAAGGGGCTTCCCTGGTGGCACAGTGGTTGAGAGTCCGCCTGCCGATGTAGGGGACACGAGTTCGTGTCCCCGGTCTGGGAGGATCCCACATGCCGTGGAGCGGCTGGGCCTGTGAGCCATGGCCGCTGAGCCTACGCGTCCGGAGCCTGTGCTCTGCAATGGAAGAGGCCACAACAGTGAGAGGCCTGCGTACTGAAAAAAATTAAAAATGGGCAAAAGACTTGAATAGGTATTTCTCTAAAGGAGACCAACAGGTGTGTGTGTGTGTGTGTGTGTGTGTTTGGGTGTGTTTCCACTTGCACATGTGTGGAAATTCACATGCTAATTCAATAATGTATATGGAGATGCAAAGGATATGCAATATTTAAGCCAATTTTGAAAAAATAACAATGATAGGAAAAAACTATTTGATTTTAAGATGTACAATAAAGAAATTGATATGTGTAATCAAAAGAACAGAAGAATATAAAGTCAAGAAATAGACTGACACATAGGTAGTCATTTGATCTTCAACAGAGGCAGCAATGTGATTTAATGGTTAAAGCTTAGTATTTTCAATAAATCATGTTGGACAACTGGATATATATCTATGGAAAGAAACTAACCTTGACCCTTGCCTAATATCACATTAAAAAAATACTCAGAAGAAATTATAGTCTTAAAGGTAAAAACTAAAATAATAAAACATCTACAGGAAAACAGGAAAAAAATCTTGGTAACCTTGGGATTGGTAAAGATGTCTTAGATCACACACACACACACATGTGTACACACCTCATAAAAGAAAAGTTGATAAATTGGATCAAACTGTGATTTAAATTGTCTACTCCTCAAAAAACACAATAGAGAAGGGAAAAAGTAAGCCACAGACTGGGAGGATACATTAACAGTTACTATATCAAACAAAAGAGTTTTAAACGTAACATATGAAGAATTCTAATAATTCAATAATAAAATCAACTAACCCTGAGATGTGTAAAAAAATCTTGAAAGACATTTCATAAAAGATTTTGAATATCCAATAAACTCATTCAAAGAAGCTTACATAATTAGTAATCAGAGAATGACTCTGAGATACCTCAGAACACCCAATGGATTGGATAAATTTCAGAAGGCTGACAATACCAAGTATCAGTGAGGATGTGGAACCAATTGGTGTTTAGAGTGTAAAATGGTACAAACACTCTGGAAATGAAGTTTGGCAGATTTAGCAAAGTTGAGACACCAATTCCACTTCTACATATTTTCCAAAAAGAAATTAAAACACTTTCCAAACAAATATTTTTACATGAATTTCTCTGAAACTTTATTTAAAATGACCATAAACTGAGGATAGAAATGTTCATCATTAGCAATGTATTGAAGAAACTACAGATATTCTCATCACTGATGAACATCAAAAACATCAATCTGGATAAAATGTGGTTAGGTAGTTGCCTGGACAGAAGAAAATGGTTGAGATTACAGCCCCACAGCCTGTGGGTCCTGCCACCACCCAGCAGGCAGCACCAGCCCTGGGACTGGCTGCACCCTGGCATCACGCACCAGCAGGCCAACACAAGATTTAGGACACTTCAGACACTGAGGCCAGTTGTGTCAGGAATAGGCCCCACCCACCAGCAGTCTGACACCAGCTCTGGGACCCCTGGGCCCTGCAGCTAGACCTTATGACCTGGCTCTGACCATCAGTGGGCTGGCACTAGACCTAAGACTGGGCTTCACCTGCTGGTGGGAAAGCACCAGCCCTGGGATGCCCTGGATGCTGACTGACCAACAGTGAGCCAGTACTATACCCAGGGTACCCTGGGGTTCCAGCTACCTTGTGACTCAGCCCTGCCAACCTATGGCCTGTAGCCTCTACACAAGAGCCTGGCAACCAGCCAGACCATGGGCCAACCAAACCTACCACATTGCCCACAGTAGCCAGCCGTCCACAATAAAAGGACCCATAGAGCCCACATAAGGGCATGCCTGGAGTGTATAGCTCTGATGACTAACAGGGAGTGTGCTGCTGGGACACACAGGGCATGTCCTACCAAAGGCCACTTCTCTAAGGTCAGGAAATGTAACCAGCCTACTAGATGCATAGAACTAAAAATAGCAAGTTAGTCAGAATGAGGCAACAAAGGAACATGTTCCAAATGAAGCTACACAATAAAACCCCAGATAAACTAAGTGAAGTGGAGATAGGCAATCTACCCAAGAAAATGTTCAAGGTAACAATCTTAAAGATGATGAAAGAAATCAGGAGAAGAATGAATATACAGAATAAGAAATCAGAAGTTTTTAACAAAAAGTTAGAAAATATAAAGAACTAGCAAATAGTGATAAAGACTACAATAACTAAAATGAAAAATACACTAGAAGGAATCAATGGTAGGCTAAATGATACAGAGGAATAGATCAGTAGGCTGGAAGACAGAGTAGTGGAAATCACTGATGCTGAACAGAAAAAAAGAAAAAAGAGAATTTTAAAAACTGAGGACAATTTAAGAGACCTTTGAGAAAATATCAAGCATACTACCACTCACATTATAGGGTTCCCAGAAGGAGAAGAGAGAAAGGGACTGAGAACACATTTGAAGACATAATAGCTGAAAACTTCCCTAACCTGGGTAGGGAAACATACCCAAGTTCAGGAAGCACAGAGAACCCCAAATGGGATCAACCCAAAGAGTAACACAAGACACGTTATAGTTAAAATGGCAAAAAGTAAAGGTAAAGAGAGAATATTGAAAGCAACAAAGGAAAAGTAACATGTTACATACAAGAGAACTCCCATAAGGAAATCAGATGACTGCTCAGCAGAGACGCTGCAGACAATATTCATCAAGAAAAAAAGAGAGAAGACCCAAATCAATAAAAGAAATAAAAATGAAGTTACAATTGGCACCACAGAAATACAAAGCATCACAAGAGATTACTGTGAACAACTATATGCCAATAAAATGCACAACCTAGAAGAAATGGACAAATTCCTAGAAATGTACCATCTCATGAGAATGAACCAGGAAGAAATAGAAAATATGAACAGACCAATTACTAGTAATGAAATGGGATTGGTAATAAAAAAGGTCTCCCCCCAAAAAATGTCCAGGACCAAATGTCTTCACAGGTGAATTCTACCAAATATTTAGAGAAGAGATAACACATATCATTCATAAACTATGCTCCCAAAATGCAGGGGAAGCCAGGCTTCTGAAATCATTCCATGAGGCCTGATATCAAAACCAGACAAAGATATCACACAAAAAAAGAAAGTTACATGTCCATATTACTGATGAAAATAGATGCAAAAATCCTCAGCAAAATATTAGCAAACCAAATCCAACAATACATTAAAAGGATCATACACCATGATCAAGTGGGATTTATCCCAGGGGTGAATAATAATTCAATATCCACAAATCAATCAGTGTGATACACCATGGTAACAAACTGAATGATAAAATTATATGATTATCTAAACAGATGCAAAAAAAAGCTTTTGACAAAATTCAACATCCATTTATGATAAAAACTCTCCAGAAAGTGAGTATAGAGCAAACATACTTCAACATAATAAAGTCTATATATGATAAACCCACAGCTAACATCATATTCAACAGTGAAAAGCTAAAAGGATTTCCTCTAAGATCAGGAACAAGACAAAGATGCCCATTCTTACTGCATTTGTTCAGCATAGTCCCAGCCACGGTAATCAGGAAAAAGAAATAAAAGGAATCAAAATTGGAAAGCAAGCAGTAAAACTCTCACTGTTTGCAGATGACATGAAACAATACATAGAAAATCCTAAGGATGCCACCAAAAAACTACTAGAGTTCATTGGTAAAGTTGCAGTATACAAAATTACTATACATACATCTATTCCATTTCTATACACTTAACAACAACTATCAGAAAGGGAAATTAAGGAAACAGTCCCATTTAAAATCTCACCAAAAAGAATAAAATACCTAGGAGTAAACCTACCTAAGGAGATAAAAGACATGTTCTTGGAAAACAATAAAACACTGATGAAAGAACTGAAGATGACACAAACAGATGGAAATCCATGTTCATGGATTAGAAGAATTAATATTGTTAAAATGACCATACAACCCAAGTAAATCTACAGATATAATGCAATCCTTATCAAAATACAAATGCTTTTTGTTTTTTACAGAACTAGAACAAATAATTTTAAAATTTGTATGGAAACACAGAAGACCGTGAATAGCCAGAAAAAAGTACAGAACTGGAGGAATCATGCTCCCTGACTTCAGACTGCACTACAAAGCTGCAGTAATCAGAACAGCATAGTACTAGTACAAAAACAGACACAGGTCAACAGAACAGAGTAGGGAGTCCTGAAATAAACCCACACACTTATGGTCATTTAATCTATGACCAAGGAGGTAAGACTATACAATGGAGAATGGACAGTCTCTTCAATAAGTGGTGATGGAAAAATTGGAAAACTACATGTAAAAAAAAAAAAAATGAAATTAGGGGCTTCTGTGGTGGCACAGTGGTTAAGAATACACCTGCCAATACAGAGGACATAGGTTAGAGCCCTGGTCTGGAAAGATCCCACATGCCGCGGAGTAACTAAGCCCATGAACCAGAACTACTGAACCTGCACTCTAGAGCCTATGAGCCACAACTACTGAAGCCCACACACCTAGAGCCTGTGCTCTGTAACAAGAGAAGCCACCGCAATGAGAAGCCCATGCACCGCACGAAGAGTAGCCTCTGCTTGCCACAACCAGAGGAAAAAAAAAAGTCAGTGCACAGCAGCGAAGACCCAATGCAGCCAAAAGTAAAATAAATTAAATAAATAATTTTTAAAAAAATTAGAACATTCTCTAACACCATATACAAAAGTAAACTCAAAATGGATCAAAGGCCTACATGTAAGACCAGATACCATAAAACTCCTAGAGGAAAACATAGGAAGAACACTCTTTGACATAAATCACAGCAATATTTTTTTGGATCTGTCTCCTAAAGTAAAGGAAATAAAAGCAAAAATGAACAAATAAGACCTAATTAAACATATAAGATTTTTGCACAGCAAAGGAAATCATCGGCAAAATGAAAAGACACCCTACTGAGTGGGAGAAAATATTTGCAAATGACATAACCAATAAAGGATTAATATCCAATATATATAAACAGCTCATACAACTCAAGATAAAAAAAATCAAACAACCCAATTAAAAAATACATAGAAGAAATGAATAAAAATTTTATCAAAGTGGAAACACAGATGGCCAACAGGCATGCACAAAGATGCTCAACATCACTAATCATCAGGGAAAAGCAAATCAAAACCACAATGAGATATCACCTCACACCTGTCAAAATGGCTGTCACCAAAATGAACACAAATAAGATAAGGAGATAAGGAGAATTTTATGTTGGTGGGAATGTAAATTGTAGCCACTGTGGAAAACAGTATAGTTTTCTCAAAAAACTAAAATTAGAACTATCATGTGACCCAGCAATTCCACTCCTGGGTGTATATTCAGAAAAAGAAACATGCTAATTCAAAAACATATATGCTCTCCAATGTTCATAGCAGCATTGTTTTCAATTGCCAAGATATGGATGCAACCTGTGTCCATTAACAGATGAATGGACTTGGAGGACATTATGTTAAGTGAAATAAGTCAGAGAAAGACAATATTTTATGATATTACTTATATGTGGAATCTAGGTAATACAGCAAACTAGTGAATATAACAAAAAAAGAAGCAGACTCAGATATAGAGAACAAACTAGTAGTTACCAGTGGAGAGAGGGGGGAAGGGACAATATAAGGATGGGAGAGAAGGAGGTACAGAATACTGGGTATAAGATAGGCTACAAGGATGTATTGTACAACATGGGGAATATAGACAATATTTTGTAACTACTGTAAATGGAGTGTAACCTTTAAAACTGTATAAAAAATAAAAAAAATGATTTTTCCTAAAAAATAAAAATAAATAAATAAATACGTACATACATTTAAAAAAAAAGATGGGGGCAAGAGTGTCTGACATGATATAATCTTTTGAACAAGGAGATGAAAGTGGAAGTCATTGAAAAGACTTCTAGAAAAATTATTTTAAATGAAGGGGCTTTCCTGCCATTTCCTTTCACTTATTTGTTTCTTTTCTTTTTTTTTTTTTTTGTGGTACGCAGGCCTCTCACCGCTTAGGCCTCTCCCGTTGCGGAGCACAGGCTCCGGACGCACAGGCTCAGCGGCCATGGCTCACGGGCCCAGCCGCTCTGCGGCATGTGGGATCTTCCCGGACCGGGGCACGAACCCGTGTCCCCTGCATCGGCAGGCGGACTCTCAACCACTGCGCCACCAGGGAAGCCCCACTTATTTCTATCTGAAATGCCAATGAGATGGTGTTAGTAAAGCAGCTATTATACAGCCACGAGGTGATATGGTGGAGACTATAAACCACCTTCCCAAGATGACTAAGCAGAAGTTTTGACAGTATTGTTTCACTGACCGCATTCTCAAACCACCATATCAGCTCCAGATCAAATATCTTTTTAGTTCTTGTTAGATAGGAAAACATTAAAACTGATTTAGATACACTCATTAGTTAGATATTCTGTTACACTCAGGTTTATTCCTAACTAATGTAGAAAGAAAGTGTTGTCTTATTTATCTTGTTTAGTAAGCACAACTGTGATCAGTTGTTCCCTCTACTTCCTTACCTTGTTTGTTCCTTAAGGTACTTTAGCCCACTACAAGTCATGTATCAAGTCCCTCTGGTAAATCAGGAAAAGATTTCACAGCGTATGTCCTCCTGCATGTGCAAGGCATACCTAGACTTATTCCAAAAGTATCCCTTTGAGAAAAGATTCATAAAATCATATAAACATGTTTATAATTTATAACAGGAATAGTCCTCTGTCTCTTTTTTAGAGTCTGAAATGATGTCTTTTGTTCTCATCTGTTCTCCTGTTAAAACTTATTTCTGGCTATAATTCAGCTAAACCAACATAGCATAACTATTTTTAGGTATAGATGAATTTGCTTTCATGTGATTTTTTTTCTTTTTTTTTACAATGAACACAGGTCCAAAGAAAGTAATTTTCCAGAAGTTTCATGAAGATTTTCCCCTTAGCTTAAGGAATAAATGGCAACCATTCAGAGAAGCAGAGAAACTAAAATATTGCACATTTCCCAACAAAAGAAATCATAATATAAAATTAGATATAATTAGACACATTGTCTCTTGCCTGTTAATTATCCATGTTCAAATCCAGTTAAAAATACCTTACCCACTTTATTCTTTGTTCCTATTTTCATCCAGAGAATAATTAATACCCTTATATGCCATAAAGAAAGACTGCTGTACTATATTTTTTTTGAAAGAATGAAAGCTAAAAGCAGGAGGTGAAATGATTGTTTACCTTAGTCCAAGGTAAAATTGCTTTAATTTTTCCAGCTATGTTGCTGCAGTAATTTAAAAGCCTGAGCACGTCTCCCAGTATCATTAAAACAAAACTGGAATTAAGACCCAGCGCACTCAATCCATATCATAAAGCAGTCAAGGAAATGCTGATGGTGTTTGAACTATTGACAGTGGGTTGAATTTTATGAACTAAAGGAGTATAAATCATCAACGATTATGCTGATAATGAATCGATGATGTTATGCTTAAACAAAGAAAAGGGCTTGCCTAAAAGATTTCCTATTTGAGAAATCTTTTTTCTTTCACTTCATGCCTAAAACACAGATATGGGTAATAAAAAAATTACCCATGAAAAGAGATATTGTTACATCTACATCTGAAACTCAAATGTGAACTGTGTCAGCCAGATAGAACACTTGGGTTCTACAAAAGTATAGTTAGAACATTCCATTTTATGGTGGTGATGTGTTTATGTGAAGTACTTAGCACTAGAGAGAGAGATCTCCATCCCTGCAAGACTGTCTCTGTTTTGAAAATTATTGTTTAGTACCTCTCCTTTAAGTGGTGGTGGGGTGTGTGTGTGTGTGTGTGTGTGTGTGTGTGTGTGTGTGTGTTGGGGAGTGGAAGTGGTTACTGAGGGCTAGCCAGTCAAATGATGATGATTATTAGGAATATCAACAGAGTTGGTATTGAAACCAAAGGAATCAGTGGAGCCAAATTTCAAAGGAGACGCTGTGATCAGTAAAAACACACACCTTACCTACAACCCAGCAATTCCAATTCTACGTAGATAACTACGGACACTCTGACATGTACAAGAAGTTTTGTAATATAAAGAAAAACGGAATCAACCTAAATGTCACCAGTATTAGGCTGAACAAATTAATTATTATTTATTCATTCAGTGAATCATATGCACAGTAACAATGAATCAATAAGCCATTTGCATCAGATATGATGAACCCTAAAAATGTAATACTAAGAAAAGGAAGCAAGTTACTTTTGAAACTTTAGTTCAAAAGCAGATAGTACTAAGTAATATAATTCGAAAGGACAATTAACATGAATTTAAGAAGAGCAATTTAAAGGAGAAAGTTTGAAGGGTATGGTGAATGATGGCTAGGAAAAGTTTTCCAAAATACAGGAAATATTCAATTTTTAAACTTGGTTTGGTAGAAACAGGAATGTTTGTTATGTACAAAATGTAAACCGCTTTCATTGGCTCTCTTTTCTTGAGCATTGTCTCATGGAATTTTCACAATTTATCATATATTACTATTATCCTACTTTATGTAAAGGCAAACTTAAGCACGTATGAACCTGGCCAAAGTTGCACAGAGTGAATAATCCAAAATAACACAGCTATCAAGTTTCAGAACTGGAATCCAAATCTTGGTAATTTGACTGTAGAGCAAATGCTCTTAACCACATGTATAGACCCTCTGTGCCCAGGGCATTATCTAAACACATGCATAATTTTAATGTAGCTATAATCATATTATACCTTGTATTTTATATGTAACATCGCATTTAGGGAAACAGTCTGTATCATTATTACCTTCTGAAAATATACATATTAATAGTTGCATAGTATTTTATCCTGTCTGTGCCATACTTTATATAAAAAACTTAAATTTTAATTTCCAGTGTCTTGATATAATAGTGTTTCAGAAACACCCTTGAAAGTATCCATTATTTTTCTAAAGTAAATTTTTTAGAAATCCAATAATGGTAAAACATAAAAACACAATTTTTAAACATTCTGTCTAATTACTCTCTAAAGGGTCTTTATCAACTCATTCTCTTCCTGGCTGTCTATGAGAAAACAAACATTTTGAAAAGTTGACACATTCTGATTATATAATAGTACTGTTTTAATTTGTATACATTTAATAAGTAATGGAATTTTATATTCTTTCTGATAAACAATTTTTATTTCTTTTGAAGATCTTCCTATAGCTATATTAGCATTTGTTTTAGTGTTTGGTAAGATAATTTTCTGTAGAAAAAAGGAAAAAGGGATTCTCTGTCATATTTGTTTAAATGTTTTATTAGTCTACAGATACCTTCTAAGCTTATTTTTAACCTAAAACTTTTTTAGATTCTTCATATTAAACGTATTAAAAATTTTTATTATGTTTAGGAGATAATTTTCACCACAAAATGCCATATGTAGGCACCTTTTTTCCTTCTCTTCATATTTTTAAAATCATAAGTTCTCATTACACCTAAAAGTATATGTTATTGTCAGATGTAAGATAAAGATGTCACTTTTTTCAAAATTATTTCTTAGATTTCCAGCAATGTTTGTATATTTACTCTTTTTAATTAATTTGGGTATTTCAAAACTTATGCATGTATATTATATATACAATGGTCAATTTCTGGGCTGTCATTCTTTTCCATTATTTTCTCTATCATTCCTTGCCCTATTGATTTCTAAATAACTGACTTATCTATCAACTTTTGTACTAATCTCTACTCCTACAAAGGTAGTAGCATCATCAATTTCTTGGATGATTACAATGACATCCTCACTGGTTTATCTACTTCATCACTGCCCTCCATCATCAGTTCACCATGTAGCAGTCAGAGTAAATCTCAAATAAGTCAATCATATCATTTCTCATTGTAAATACTCTAGCAGCTTTTATTTCATTTTTAAATTTAAACTAATCATGGATTACACATCTCCATAGCACCTGACCTCCTCACCCTGGCCGTAGTTTTTGACTTAATTATCCATTTCTCTCATTCTTCTCTAGCCATTCCTGCCTTCTTAGTATACTATCGACAAACCAAGTATACTTCTCTCCATACAAAATGTTAAATTTAATAACATTTTCAGTATTTCCATGCTTATTTCAGTAGTGATTTGGAGGAGAATAAACCTGTCACTGCTAGCTCTCTTAGTACATTTTAATCAGAAGACACTTTACAAGATTTATAGATCTTAAAATGATGTTGGCATCAATTAAAAATAATATTACTGTCACTTTCTAGTTTCTAAATGCAAAATAAATTCATATTGCTCAAGCAGGCTTACCAACAGACTTAGATGAAAACTATTTTTTTTTTAACATGAAAGGAGTACCATGTTACTTATGGATGAAAACATCTAAATTGTAGCCCCTGGGTTAAAATCTAATCACAAAAATGCTACTCTCTCCGAGGTTTGGGAGTGACTACAAGCCCATTTGAAAATTAGGGGTAGGTGAAGCTCAGGAATTTGTGTCAGCACAAGAGTCTCGGGGAAATTAGTTACATCCCACTCCCAACCCTCAATTTTGTTGTGACAAAAACTATAGTGAAAACACAGCCAGTAGTCATATTCTATCTGTTAAAGGCACAGTGTGGATAAGCAGAGGTCATTGGCTAGTCCAACGACTTTCCTGTGTTCTTAGTTTATTTTTCTTATGACTCTTTAAAACAACCTAAGGACACAGGAAGAGGAAATTATTATCAGGCTTTGTTTACAGATGAAAAGATTAACAAACTAATTTTCTATGTATCAAGTACCTTTATACTGGGGATAAATTTTCCCAAGCAAAAAATTCAGCTTTCAAGAAACATTGTTTGTTTTTTTCTCTTGGTTAACTGAAATTTATTTGTAATTCAAGTCTTTAGTCCACTAGAAAAATATAACTTAATCTAAGTAAATTGAGTTATTTTCTGTGTACACAAGGATCCACTTTCATGGCATCTGTTCTTCTACGGATCAAATCTAATTTCCTGATGGGAGTTGCGTACAAATCGGACATTTTGTTTAATATCATTATCCATGGTGATATGACTTGGGCACCCAGATTCCCATTAGTTCTCAAAATTCACAAGGTCCAGGAAGATCACAGATATAATCTTTTGACCTCCAACTGCATGGGCATTTTAGATCCTACATTTTTCAGTTATTTTCATGGCCCAGAGAAGACATAAGAAATGATTTCATGCCCTCCTGCACATCTCTGGGGCTATGGAAGAACTCTCTTAAAATTACCAGCTCCTGGGGAAAGAACAGTCTCTTCAGTAAATGGAGATGGGAAAACTGGAGAGCCACATGCAAAAGAATGATGACGACCACTGTCTTACACCATACACAATAATTAACTCAAAATGGATTAAATATGTAAACTTAGGACCTGAAATCATAAGACTCCTAAAGGAAATATAGGCAGTAAACTCCTTGACTTAGGTTTTGGTGATGATTTTTTGAATCTGACAGAAAATAACAGAAGCAAAAATAAATAAGTGGGACTATATCATACTAAAAAAGCTTCTGCAAAGCAAAAGGAATCCATCAACAAAATAAAGCAACCTACTGAGTGGGAAAAAATATTTGCAAATCTTATATCCAAAAAGCAGCTAATATCCAAAATATATAAAGAACTCAAACAACCCAATAGCAAATAAGCAATCTATTTAAAAATTGGCAAAGGATCTAAAAAGATATTTTTTCCAAAGAAGACATACAGATGGCCAACAGGTACATGAAAAGATGATCAGCATAATTAATCATCAGGAAAATGCAAATCAAAACAACAATGAAACATCACTTCACACCTATTAGAATGGCTATTATCAAAAGACAGGAAATAACAAGTGTTGGTGAGGATGTGAAAGAAAAATCCTTTTACACAGTTTTGGTGGGAATGTAAATTAGTACAGCCACTATGGAAAACAGTATGTAGGTTCCTAAAAATATTAAAAATAGAACTACCATATTATAATGCAATTCCAGTTCTGGGTATTTATCTGAAGAAAATGAAAACACTAACTTGAAAAGATATATGCACCTCCATGTTTTCTGCAGCATTATATACAATAGTCAAGATATGGAAACAACCTAGGTGTTCATCAGTGGATGAGTGGTTAAACTGTGAGATATATATTTATATGTACGTAATATTATTCCACCATAAAAAGGATGAATCTTGCCATTTACAACAACATGGATGGACTTCAAGAATATTTTGCTAAGTAAAATAAGTCAGAGGAAGACAAGTACTGTATGATCTCAGTTATATGTGGATTCTGCAAAACAACAACAACAACAAAAGCTCCTGTATACAGAATACAGGTTGTTTGTTGCCAGAGGCAGGGGAGGGACTGGGGAAAATGTGTAAAGGGAGTTAAAATGTAAAGAAAAACAACAACAAAAGTAAACATGGTGCAGCATTACTGAGCAACAAAAAAGAAATGAAAATTTTGAAATGAGAATCTCTTATTATTTCCTGGAAGGTAGGTAGAAGAGGAGAAATAAGGAGGGAAGAAAAAGAGTAAAATATTCTTTGTCTTATTTAAAGATTATGATATAGTTCTGATTAAACTCTAGAGGTGCTTATATAAATATAATTCTAAATATTTGTATTAAAATTTTAAGGGTAGAGAACTTTCTGAAAAACCAATAAAATGATGGCAAAAATATTTTTAAAAGATATATATCCCCGAAAAGTGGAGAATGGTAAAGAAGGCAATAAGTAGATGGACAAGTGGTAAGTGATGCAACAGACTCAAGAAAGCTGAATATTAGAGCATAAGTTGGAAAGCTGGAAAGGACACCGTAGAAAAGAAACATTCAGTGTAAGAAATGAGCATTTGGAAATTAAAAACATGATAGTAGAAATGAAGAGATGGAAACTAAAGTGAAGGAAATCTCCCAGAAAAATAGAACAAAACACACAAGAATAGAAAGTAGAAGAGAAATAGAAGGTAGAAGATCAATCCAGGAGATCCAATAGTCAAATAATTGGTCAAGAAAGAGAAAATGGAGAAGAGGAAATTATTTACAAAATGATTTAATTTGATACAGTTTTCCAGAATTTTTGCCATGATGTGCAGTACTGCTGTGAACACTTGTATATTGTTAAGAACATACCACCATCATTTAGCCTGTGCATATTCTCTCATTTTATGCATTTTGATTTGCTCGTGTATGCATTTATGGACGCATTTATTTATATAATGAATTCCCATAAACCCACTACCCAACTAGCCAATAACAAGCTATGGTATTCTTGCCTTTCAATAAACAAACCAACAAATAAATACAACCTTCCATATTTTAGTACCTTATATTGTCCTTTCTACTCTTCTGTTCCCAGAGAGTTAAGAGCTTTGCTCTTTGAAAATCCACTTGGGGAACTGGTCACAAACTCCACACTCATCAACTCTCATAACTTCCTAGAGAATCTGTTCTTCAGTTCATCCACCTCTACCCCAGGAAGCAGTCCTTGGAGTATGGCAGGTCAGAAGCCTTTTTTCTCAGGAAAATATACAGGTGATTAACTCCTTTCTTGCCATCAGACTTCATTTTTTCTGCCCTGTCTCTAAGTGGGGGAGAAAACTGGCTACTATTAAGGAATCATTCTTCTATGCTCAGTATTAGTTTATAATGTACATTTATGTCTACAGTTATTATGGGTTGTGGCTTTTGTAATACAGAAGTAATTTTCCTTGAGAGATTATACTTCTCTGGTGATTTTAAAATCCCATTCTGAAACTCAAAAGCCAATACTTGATAAGTTTTTTTCTTCATATTTTTATGTGGTATCTTTCACTGAGTGGACCAATTAATCATTCTGAATGAAGGGAAAAGGGCAAAAGACAGGAAAAAATTATTGAGAATTAAAAAGACATGCATCAATATAAAAAAATAGTCTCATTTTAAAATGAAACTACTCAAGAAAATAAAATCAAAGATGGAAGCTCCTGTTTTCCAATTTCTAGTATATTGCATTGAATAAAACTGGCTTCATTGGAATATGGATGATATGGAATCCATATGGAATGTTAACTGAATCCTAGCCCTACTGGCCATCTTTTGAATTATCTCCCTACCTATCTATCCATCTAATCTCTATCCAGTATCATCTATCTATGGACATGCAAATAAATAAGAAATATAGACACATAAAACTAACACTTGTGATTCACAACTCAGTTGAAGAAGTAGAACATTACAAATAACTTTCAAAACTGAAATACACTTTGAAGCCTCCTAATTTCCCTCTAGTATCAAATACATTTCTCAATTTTATGCTTATCACTCTTTTGCTTTTCACATAGTTTTAATGCAAGTGGACGTGTTTTTAAATATGAAACTGTTATACTTTGTATTCTTAAAAATTTATATTAATAAGATTATAATAAATGTATTATTGCCATTTTCTTTTTTCACTCAACATTGTTATTTAATATTTATCTGTGTTATTTCACACAGATCTACTTGATTATTTTAATGTTATCAGTATTCCATTGGTTGGATATTCCACAATTTTTACATCCATTCCAGCATTTTCTGCATGATACCATTTTTTGAACTTTTTTGTGATACACTTTTTGCCTCAATGCAAAGTAAATTTTCATAATTTGTTCATGGGCAAGAATATACTTGGGTTGAGATGACTGCATTTAACATCACAGATCAATGATTCTAATATAAAATACAACCCACACTTCTTTCCTCTTTAGTTTCATGCTCTGAAAGCAACCCTGTGCATTTTCTTCCTTGGTAGATGTGACTGTGGGGAGATATCAGTCCTGCTGCCATGAGTATTCCAACCTCTTTGGTAGTATTGCTTTTCTCCTTGCAACAAATATATTGGACTTGTAGTTTATATGACAGTCTCCTGTGAATCTTACCTGGAGAGAACAAATCAATTTTCTGGAATGGCAAACTCGAGGATCAAAGCCCTTTAGCCTCAAGCAATTTTGTTTCCCTAGAAGACTTTTCATCTTTCTTCTTACTATGCCACACATTTGCTCAGAGAATTCCTTCTCTGAAAACTATAGGAACCCACAGTAGCTCTACTGCATATTCTCTGAAAAAATGTGTAATCAACAAAGTGGCATATACGACCAAAGCAAATAAATAAATGTCCTCATGATATAATACAACATTGGTCAGTCTTTATTCTTGTAAGATATTGGTTGCAATATAGATTAACACACAATGGAAAAAATTTCTCCTATTTTTTTGTTTTTCATTTTTTACTTTCCTTTTATTGTTCCTTATTTTCATCATTCATTTTTTTTTTTTTTTTACTTTAATTGCTTTCCTTGCTGATAGTTGAGAAAAGTTGCTAAGGTTTAAGATAGGGTTATGAAGGAAAAGCAGTAGAAAATAATCATATGCTATTTTAAAAATTGTAATGTATCATGATAATTCATGAGATAAAGACTGGTAGAAATCTGTTGAAACCTGAGAAATAATTAATGTCATTTAAAGATAATTGGGGCTTCCTTGGTGGCGCAGTGGTTGAGAGTCTGCCTGCCGATGCAGGGGATACGAGTTCGTGCCCCGGTCAGGAAAGATCCTCTGCGGCTGGGCCCGTGAGACATGGCCGCTGAGCCTACGCATCTGGAGCCTGTGCTCCGCAACAGGAGAGGCCACAACAGTGAGAGGCACGCATACTGCAAAAAAAAAAAAAAAAAAAAAAAAAAAAAAAAAAAAAAGATAATTGGTGAGAGCCAAGATAATTTCTAATTAATTATTGACAGTTAAATAGAGGCAGATAAAGTAGAAAGTATGAACTAATTCTGGAGTAAGATTGCTTTTCTAAAGAAGCATATGTTGACTTCCAAAGCCTAAATTCTGTCAGAATTTTTTATCTTTGAGCAAACCAACAATTGAATTTTCTTGTAGATTTAAGGAAAATTATTACTTAAATATGATGCTAGTTCTTGATGAATCTACTGTGTGAATTTACTTGATGAATCAAATTCCTTTCTCTACTCTAATTGTCTTATGTTTGCCTAAGGATTATATTTGAATGTTATCATGGTAGTCTGCTTATTCTGATATTCATAAACAGTCTATTCATACGTATTAATGCTGTGAATCAAATAAACTGTGCCATTGCTATAGGCAAAATTGTATGAAAAAGGAAATCTGAAAGGGAGTTTTCTCAGATCACATTAGTATTGTTCTGTGTCTGTCTTACCCTTCATTTGTCTATAGGTAAATAATAAAAATGTAACTTTCAAGGTAATTCCTCTCCTCACAGAATTATTTTTCCCAACAATTTTCAAATCATATGTTATAGAAATTAATATTTTCTAATTTCTCCTTTTTTGCTAATTTCTCCACATTTGCATATTTCCTTTGTGAAATACTATATACAACATGTGATTATCATTGAGTATGCCCAGACTAAATTTTTGGTGATTACTCAAAGTCATTTCATATTTATTAAGTACTAATTGTATAGTCTTATAGATGAAAAAGTCAATATAGTTTAATTGTTACCAGTGACTGAATCTATAATGTGTTGTATTCATTATTGCATGTTCACTTAAACATAAAGTTAATAAATCATATGCAGGTGATGTTTAAATTTGGAAGACTAATTTGTCCTGAGATCTAAGCATGTAGTCAACAATGTTAACTGAGATGAAGTAAGCAAAGTGATTATAAACTTATTAGTTCTCCAGAACTAATATTGTCCGATTCACTATTGATATGACAATGCATGTCAGACTCATATCATCTACATGTATATATATATATGTATGTATGTATGTGTATATATATATATATATATATATATATATATATATATAAAGAGATATATAGATAGATATCCTCATTATTTGCCGATCTCATATTCATATATTTTTCTACTTGGGAAAATTTATTTGTGATACTTGGCAGTACTTCTGCAGTCACTCATGGACATACACAGAGTGGTAAAAAATTTAAGTCACCTAAGGTACATGCTCCCAGCTGAGGTCAAACAAGACGATGCTCTGTCTTAGTTTTATAGCCTTCATATTATAAACAAATGTGTTTTTTTCCCACAGTCTGCTTAGTGCCGCATTTTTCACATTTTTGTGCTTTTGGTTGGTTGATGATTTTACTGTTTAAAGTGGCCCACAGGCATAGTGCTAAAGTGCTCTCCAATGTTCTAAGCACAAGAAGCTGTGATGTGCCTTACGGAGAAATATGTGTGTTAGGTAAACTTAGTTCAGGTATGAGGTATAGAGCCAGTTGGTATAGTTGTTAATCACCTATATATACTTATATTTATATTCATATTTATGTATTTATTTATATTATATAAAGTGTCTTTAAACAGAAACACACATAGAACAAGGCTACTTATAAATCAGTTGAGGAAGATGTGGTGACCAGAGGCTCGCAGGACTCTAACCTTGTGAGACTCTAAACTTTATATTAGGGCAATGGTTCAGATTTCATTAATTGAGATTTTGCAGAGCCTATAGATTATAATTACTATTAATAAGGAGAATTGACTGTAAATAGATGATAGAAGGTTGATAGACAATTATATAGGTATATGTATGCATACATAAAATAGTGAAAATATAGGTGTTTTAATAACTTTTCTACAATGAGCTCTGATATATTTCCCACAATTTTTTTTGACTGTGTATGTTGTGCAAATACATGAATGTTACACAAAAATATTTTGTAAACTTATCTATATTCCTGAGTTTCTGTTTTAGCACAGATAAGTTATAATTTCTGTTTTAGCATAGATCTGTGGTTTTCAAAGTGCATTCCCTGAACCAGCAGCGTCAGGATCATCTGGGAAGTCGTTAGAAAAATCTCAAGCCTCACCTCAGATTTTGTAATTCTGAGTCTCTGGAGGTGGGGCCCAGCAATGCCGTTTTTAACAAGGCTCTAGGTGATCCTGACACACACCAAAGTCTGTGAAATGCAGGTCTAGATGATTGCAGTGGCCACACAGAGATTTGGCAACATTCTATTATCACAATTCAAAAGAAGAATCTTAATTTGAATGAAATAGTAGATTTATATCAAGTTAATGTTTGGCTTCTCTACTTGACTACATTATAAATAAAAATGATGACACCTTTCAATTTCAATTTCTTTCTTTCATTGCAGCTACGATTCTTAGGAGATAATCCTTTATAAACAGCCATAGACACCTTCAGTCAATCATACATAACAACATGCCACATGTTCAATAATGCAACATGTCACATGCACATGTACAAACACACACCTAAGCACACACACATTAAGTCTTTATTCAGGCTATTTGATGGCAGGTCTTACCAATGACAAGTAATTTCAAAAATAATTTATTTGTGCTTATGTTACAATAAAAATACAAAATGTACTTTCAAACTACTTATCTCAAGGACAAACACATAAACACATTAATATGGCACTCTTCATTTTCTGAGCATCTTTGTATATGATATAAATTATAGTTCATTTATATTCTACAAAACATTAATATGGGATTTCGAACAAGGACATTAGATTAACTGTAAACACCCCCAAAAGAAATTCAGATGCTCAAAGATAGTAACTGCAGTATCTTCAGGTATAGAAAACAAACCTACATCTGAGAGACATTAATAAGAATATAATTCTAATGTCTTGGCATTTTCCTAAAAGAACACTGATTTCAGAATGAAACACTACAGAATCTGCTTAGGTTCATCTGTCTTAGATATCCACATCTGCCAGTAACTTATTTAAAAATTTTTTTTTCAATTTCCATCATGCCAATGGCAAGTTATATGGTGAAGCCAAACCTTAGCAACTTCTAGGACTAAACTCAGTAAGTCAAGGATCTCTTGTCGGGAGATACAGTACTGTAGTTAAACCGCTAAAGTTTAAGGTTGCAGCAAGCATAATGATAACCTTGTCCTTTTTTTTTTTTTTTTTTTTTTTTCTTTTTGCAAGATAATTTGCCTTTCTCTCATGGAGTGATTTTATAGGCTTGGAAATAAACACTAATTTGCAGGTAGTAAATATTTCTCAAAGGGTTTAATGCAGCCCAAAATTAAGAACTGGAGAAAGCATAACTACATGTTGTGTTTACAGAACAAGAAGCTGTATTTTGACCAAATTCTAATATTTCCAGTTTGAAAAAGAGTAATTGAAAATGTGCTGCTTACAAATGTAATGAGAGTTTCACTGTATTGTGTTGAGATGTCTCAACTTTTTAACTGGTTTTGGTTTTTTTTAATGAATTTATTTATTTTTTGGCTGCGTTGGGTCTTCGTTGCTGCACACAGGTTCTCTAGTCGCGGCGAGTGGGAGCTACTCTTCATTGTGGTGCGCGGGCTTCTCATTGCATTGGCTTCTCTTGTTGCAAAGCACGGGCTCTAGGCATGCGGGCTTCAGTAGTTGTGGCATATGGGCTCAGTAGTTGTGGCTCATGGGCTTAGTTGCTCCGTGGTATGTGGGATCTTCCTGGACCAGGGCTCGAACCTGTGTCCTCTGCATTGGCAGGCAGATTCTTAACCACTGTGCCACCAGGGAAGTCCTTAACTATTAAGTGAACCCCTTTGAGCCACCTTATGGAACAATCTTCTATGATTTTAGTGTTTTTGATTCCTTATCATCAGGATTTGTCCAGAGCTTGAGATCTGCCTAGAACATTTCTGGGTCTGTATCCCAACCAATTCATACATACATGTAATTCATGAAATTTCCCAAGAGCTTTTCTGCCAAGTAAATCTGTTCTGAACCTTGTTATGTATATAAAGGCTGGACTCATGATATGAGTAGAGAACAAAATTATTATCTTCAGATGATGAGCACAAACATATTTTATTTAAAGAAAACTCCCAGTTGGTGCAGAACTGAGAACAGATGGAAACAGCAAAATTTCCTACTTGCTTAGGCTCAATGCATTAACTATTTCAGATCGCTAGAAAACCTCTAAGTAAATTACTGTTCTGAAAAACTCTGATGGTGGGATAATACAGCTATGCTAATTAGAATGGTTCAATAAATACATGGGCCTGAAATCTAGGAGTCTATTGGTAAGTGTCAGTTGTTTAATACAACATGAAGTGATACTGCTTTCTAGGGTATTACTAACATAATCAGATTTTTCACATTTTAAGGGCAATGTGAGAGCAAGTAAGAATTGAGAAGGGAATGAAGTATGATAATATCTTTGAAAATAAAAATATTTTATTTAAATTCCTTTCTAGAGCTCCTAATATATTAGAGAATACCTTAATGAAATGACTAAGCAGATAAGAAGTCTTAATTTACTTCTTATAGTTCTTTTGCTGCTACAAAATGCCCCGCATGTTTGCATACATATTTTTTTTTTCCTTTTCTGAGAACATGAATTGCTCTGGTCCATTGCCTGTTTTTGGTTTTTTGGGGTATTTTGGAATAAAATACACATAATGAAAGTTACCATTTGTTATATTTAGTACATTCACAATGCTGTGCAACAATTAACATAATTGAGTTTGAAAACATTTTAATCATCCCAAAAGGAAATCTCAGATCCATTATGAAGTCACTCTCCATTCCTGACTCCTACTAGCTCCTTGAATCCACTAATTTGCTTTCTGTCTCCATGGATAGTCTAATCTGAATATATCATAGAGGTGAAATCATTTAATATGTGACCTATTGTGTCTTACTTCTTTCACTTCGCATATTTTCAAGGTTCATCCAAGTAGTAGCATGTACTTCATTTGTATTGCCAAATAAGATTTCACAGTATATATCATTTCATCAGTTGATGAACATTTGGGTTGTTTCCACTTTTGGCCATTGGGAATAGTTCTGCTCTGAACACTTGTGTATAAGTTTTTGTTTGAGTACCTGTTTACCATTCTTTTAGGTATTTACTCAGGAGTAGACTCAAATGGTTATATGGTAATTCTATGTTTAACTTTTGAGGAACTGCTAAACTGTTCTCCAGAGTGCTTGTACCATTTTACATTCCATCAGCAACATACAATTTCTCTGTAATTTGGTCAACACTTTTTCTTTTACAATAACGTTTGTAATGGGTCTAAATTGATATCCCATTGTGGCTTGATTTGCATTTTCCTAATGACTAGTGATGTTGAGTATCTTTTCATGTGCTTGTTTGTGACTTTTAAATCTTCTTGGGAGAAATGTTCATTTATATCCTTCATCCATTTTTTAAAAATTGGGTTGCTTTCCTTTTTGTTGCTGAGTCATAATAGCTCTTTTTATATTCTGGATACTAATTCCATATCATATATATGATTCACAGATATATTCTCCCATTCCGTGGTTTGTCTTTTCATTTTGTTTATAGTGTTCTCTGGTGCATGAAATTTTTAATTTTAATAGAGCCAGATATATTTCTTTTTTTTTTAACCTGTGTTTTTTATGTCATGTACAATTAACCATTACCAATTCCAAGGTTGTGACTATTTACCCCTAATATCTTCTTCTAAGAGGTTTAGGGTTTTAGCTATTATATTCAAGACTCTGATCCATTTTGAGTTTATTCTTGTATATGGTTTGAAGTAAGGATCCAACCTCATTCCCTTGCATGTTCCCAGCGCCATTTGTTAGAAAGACAGTTCTTTCCCCATTGAATGGTCTTCACACCCTTGCCAGAAATTACTTGATCATAAATGTATGGGTTTATTTCTGCACAGTCACTTCTCTTCTATTCACCTATATGTATATCCTTTTATAATTATGGTAGCTCTATAGGTACTTTCGAAATTGGAAAGTGTGGGTCCCCTAACATTATCCTTTTTCAAGATTGTTTTGGCTATTTGGGGACCTTTGCAATTCCATACAAATTTTAGAATAGGCTTTTCCATTTCTCCAAAAGAAAACAGCAGGGGCTGTTGGGATTTTGATGGAGAGTGCATTGAAAACATAGATAGCTTTGAGTGGTAGCACCATTTTAACAGTGTTATATCTGCCAATTCATAAATATAGATGTCTTTCCTTTTGTTTATTTTCATTTCTTCCAAGGATATTTTGTAGTCTTCAGTGTACATATTTTGTAGCTCCATAGATAAATTTATTCTAAGTATTTTATTCTGTTTGATGCTAATTATAATTGGAATTGTTTTCTTTCATTGTGTATAGAAATACAACTAAATTTTTCATGTTGTATTGTACTCAGCATCTTTGATGAATTCTATTAGCTGTAATAGTTTTTTCATTGATTCTTTAGGAATTTCTATAAATAAGGTCATGTTTTCTGCAAATAGAAAAAAATTTACTTTTTCCTTTCCAACTTGGATGCTGTTTGTTTCTTTTCCTTGCCTAACTTCTTTCACTAGAACTTCCAGTAGAACATTGAATAACAGTGTAAAAATGTGATGCTTGTCTTGGTCCTGATCTTAGGGGTACAACTTTCAGTCTTTTACCATTTAGTAGTATGTTAGCTGTGGGTTATTCATAACTGTTCTTTATCATGTTGAGAAAATTCCTGTATATTCCAACTTCCCTCTTTTTTATTATGAAAGGATGTTGGATTTTGTCCAAAGCTTTTTTCTATGTCAACTGAGAGAATTGTGTCGGTTTTCCTTTCATTCCGTTAATGTAGTGTATTATATTTATTGATTTTCATATCTTGAACCACCCTTGCATTCTTGAGATAAATCCCATTTGGCCATGAGGAAAAATCCTTTTAATACTTTGCATTTGGTTTGCTACTATTTTGTTGAGAATTTTCACATCTATCTTCCTATGTGTTCTATTGTTTTCTTTTCTTGTGTAATCTTTGTCTAGCTTGGTATCAGGAGAATTTTGACCTTATAGAATGATTTAGGGGATGTTTCCTCCTTTTCTATTTGTTGGAAGAAATTTGAGAAACATGGATGTTAAATCTTTAAAAAATCTCTGATAGAATTCACTAGTGAAGTAATCTAGTCCTAGTTATTTCTTTGTTGGGAGGTTTTGATTAATAAATCTGTCTCTTTATAAGTCTGCTAAGATTTACTATTTATTCTTGAGTTAGTTTTAGTAATTTGTATGTCTCTAGTAAGTTTTCCATTTATGTAGTTTTTTTCTAATTTGTTAACATACAATTGTTTATGGTATTCTTTTAATATTGTTTTTATTTTTGTAGGGTTAATAGTAATATCTTCACTTTCATTTAAGATTTCAGTTACTTCTATCTTTCCTCTTTTTGTAATAGTCTACTCTAATGTTTGTCAATTTTGTTGCTCTTCCCAAAGAACTAACTTTGATTTCATTCCTTCTATTGTTTTTCTATTTTATTTCATTTATCTTCTTTCTAATCTTTATTATATTCTTCCTTCTGCTTGCTTTGGGTTTAGTTTGTTATTTTTCTAGTTCTTTAAGATATAAAGTTAGGTTATTGATTTGCCATCTTTCTTCTCTCAGAATGTAGGCATTCATAGTTATAAATCTCCCTCTGAGCACTCCTCAGAGGTGTTAAAGAGTAGTAGAGGGAAAGTGTTCTATGGCCTTATGATTAAACCTCAGTCTTTAAGTGGGCCTCTTCCTAAGAGCTGTGACCTTCACGAGTTTCTCTTACCTTTTTTTTTTTTTTTTTTCCCTCTTCTTCTTACCTTAGGTGAGACAGGAAGGGTAGAGCTGGGTGATTTTGACATCTGTCATCTCTGTGAATTTGACTCCATATTATGTTGTCCGTGATCCTCACGGACTAGATTATAGCTCTCTTGAAAGTGACTCTTGGCTTACTCCTTGTTTCAGTCTGGGTGCCCTGAATCTCAGCTGATGCATGTCGGGCAGGCAGAAAAACATCCAGAGAAGGGGCAATGTCCAATAAATTTAAGAAAAGAGAATTTTGGAAAAGAGGAAATATGAACATTGACAAATGTAATGGGGCTACAAAGAAAATCATGTTCGAGAGGCTTGGCCAAACACACACACACACACACACACACACACACACACACACACACGGAATGTTTTTGAGGCCCTTTGAGACAGTATAGTACTAGATACACAGACGGTATCATTGCTGTTTAGTTTGATTAATAGATGTGTCTGTTTATTTTTTAATGTTTTTAGACTTGAAGTAATTTGTTTTCTCCCCTTAGAATATGTGTATATCTACAATATTCACTAATTTATCTTTTATTTCTTCAAAAGTAAAAGCAGTAAAAGAAAAATGTCTCAACAAAGAAAATTAAATAAGGAGTAGACAAATATTCTATCATAATTCAGAGTAAATGACTATTATTGCTTTCATTAAAACAAGTTTCATAAAAATATCTTGTGAAAGATGATATCTTTGCACGGAAAATTGACTTTATCTAATTTTTTTTTTCAAAAGCAGCATCAGTTCAATTGAGAACAAGCTATGAAAACCTGTATAAACACAGTCAGAATGCATTTATAGAAATTGTATTCAAACATCAACATCTAAAAAACATTAAATTACACTTCCCATTAGAGTTGGCACATTTCTAAACCTTTACAGGTGCCCATAAATGTAATCCTACATGTGTATTTTTCAATGTCACATATTGAAAATTTAGTGGTAAAAGGAATTTTAGAAAACACTGTCATCTATTATGTCTTAATTTGTACAGCTCTCATTTAACATTTATGTTCATATAATGACTGGGTTCAAACTCACATAACAATGAAATTCTAGGACATGAAAAGAAACGAAGTTCTGTAGCTATTCTCATAAGGATGCGAGGGTGACAGTTAAGATAGGTTATAACTGACACTAATTGGTGTTCTGGATTGCTACAGCATTATCTTCTTTATAATAATGTGTGCAGAATAGCTTGATACTTTCAAAGTATCAAAAACATGTCTTTTATGAAATAAACGCATTGACATCTATAACTGAATAACAAACAGCAACAAATAGAGGTGACATTTTGAAAAATTCATTATTGTTTTACGAAAATATTCAGAGGTAATATAGAAATGCTGTAGATTCCATATATTTTTCTTTCTAAAGTGAATTTTTATTATATTAATTAAGAAATAAACATAAATATTAAAAACTATGCTATCTGAAGCATAACTATTCAGTCACAACTATTCTCTATGATATGTGTAGTTCCTTCAAGTTTTCTTTTTGTAGACAACTGAAATATTAAATATGATTTTAATGCTGATTTTTTTCTTCTCTTCTCTTCACCTAATAAATATTTTCCCAGTGTATTCCAATAACATTACCTATTAACATTTTCAGTGGTCACATACAATTTTAAGTGATTCATCACCATTTACTTAGCCTTTCCCCTATGTTTGGAAATGTAAGTTATTTCAGAATTGTACAGTTATGAAAAAACACTACCTTTAGTATCTTTGTGCTAATCAATGTTTCCAATTCATAATTATTTCTAAAATAAACATCTGTAAAATTTCTGGGATACACACATAAACATTTTAAGTGTGTTGATACAAGGCCAAACTGCTTTATAAAATGATAAACTCACTTGACAGTCTCAATAAAAGACCTTATGAATACTTACCAACCTAGGTAATTTTTTTCTAATTTTGTTTTAAACTGTATTTCTCTTATTACCAAGGAGGCAGACAATTTTTTTACATTTGCCTAGTACTTGTATGCCAAAGGGATTATCAGTTCCTTATCTTTACTCACTTTTTAATTAGGGTCACATTGTTGCATCTTATTGCTATATAGGTTTCTTATTTAGTAAAATATAAATGTATGTCATAATGACAATAAATGTATTCCCTATTTTTGATCTGTGGCCTCTGGTTACTATTTTACATATCCAATTTTCAAAATTTTGTAAAGTTAAAATCTATCCATCTTCTGCTTTATAATATCTCCTATTATTTTAATAAAAATAATCTATCCAAAATAACTATATTTTTATCCATTTAGAATGTTTTGGTTTGTGTTGTAAGATAGGACTCTATCATTTTTCCAAGTGGTTTATCAATTGTCTCTACACTGTTTAATATAAATTCCATTCCTCCTTGATTTATGCTTTCTCTTTTATCATATAATAAGCTGATATGTAATAGGTCCTGTTTCCTGGCTGTCAACTCTGTTTTATTGCTCTGTTTCTCTAATTTTATGTCGTTTCACACTATTAAAATTAGGCATAAAATGGCTAGTGCCCTCTCATTGCCCTTCTATATTAGAATTCTTTTTGCTAGTCTTATCTGTTTATTTTTCTTGATAAGCTTCAAAATCATTTGGTCAAAACTCCCAAATAAGTTCTACTGTTTTTTTGTAGAATTGAATTAAATCCATTAGTGAATAGGAGTTAAAATTTGTCTAGAAGTGGCTTCAAACCAAATTAAGGAAGCTATTCTGAATTCATCACTGAGTTTATGAGCATTAGTAGTCAAAACTCATTTGGTCAATATTTCTTCACCATTGTCCTCCAAGATTTAGAAATATTACTGTTAATCCATGTAATTCAGCATTTCTTATTTATTAAATGTTACCATTCAGTTCCTGTGAATATTCCAATATGTAGGAATTATGAGACTACTTTCACTAGTCATCCCCTATGACTTCACTAGTCATGATGCTGGACATGAGTAACAGTCAAGCACTGGGATGTAATACTGAATGTTGCAAAAACATTAATGAGCAAAAAGCAAGGTTCACAGTACAAGGCTTACTTTTCCTGTCATAAGAGTGTCATATATTTTCCCACATTTTGGCAATCATGGGAGGAGTGTGGACTGTGAATATTTGCAAGGGAAGGAAAGACTGTTTCTTCTTTCTCTATAAACACTGTTAAGAGTGTCAGTTTCTAAGTTAGCTGGGAGAAGTTCTTCCTCTAGTTGCATTAGTATATTATATTTCAGGATCCTTCTCCACAAAAGTGAGATTTGAATTAGACATAATACTCAGGTCCTTCAAAAGTAACCTTGGTATTGGAAACATTATCTTCATAATATTTATTTGTATTTTTCCCATGAGAGATATAATTCATACATTCTCCTTTATGCCAGAAAAATTAAAAAGGCAGTTGCAATAGTTTTCCATTTTATTTATTCAATTATAGTCCACTTGATTTTTCATAAGATATGAGGAATCTTGAATGAATTAAAGTAATTTTGGAGGAAAATTTGATAAAAATCAGGATCAGGAAAAATACAAAAAGAGGAAATGATCAAAAGTGAGGAGCAGTATGAAATTTATATATATATATTAAACCAAAGTTCTACAGAATTAAGGTTGAACTGCAAATCTGGCTTATATAAAATAGATACACTTTCAGCTATGTGACACACTTTGTTCATCAGGCCCACACATACTGATTTCTCAGAGGAAAAGGATCATTTCTCAGACTTTTGTTAAGAAAAAAGTTTCAGACATGAATCTCATCGTGCAGGCAAAATTGATGTGAGAAGTGTTGGCGCCTATATCTGTTTAATAAATGGAATAACCAAAGCTGTACAGATTGTTTGTTACCACAGTCTTCAATATTGGTCAATGTGATGGTGTTAAAGTATAGGTTTGTTTGTTATCTATAACAGACCTTTTGGGTGGGGAGCAAAACGGAATGGCTAAAGCACTCAGCTTTCTGATCATTTGCCTTGATTAAAGATAATAACAAGAAGATATAGAGTAGATGAACTGTGAATCTCAAGCTGCCTTACAAATATATCAATTCTTTCAATCTGACCTTTAACAAAAGTTAAAAATCAAACACTTTGAAATCACAATCTTTGGCCTGGTCTATGTTGTTCATTAAGTAAAATTTATATACTTTACAATTATATGAAAAACATGGTCTATTATCCTCTTGTGAAAGTAGATAGTAGCTGCTGAGTGAGTGTCTAGTCATTATACCACTGAAGAGGGCTTAGATTTTTTTTCTCAAAACAGAGAGCTTGTTCCTCCACTGGTTCCAATTATAGTTGACCTTGTGTATTGGAACTACATTCTGCTTACCTTTTGATTGATTAACTTGTTTCTAATATTGACAACATTTTTCTGTTTTAAATATTGCTTCATTGAACCGATATCTTATCCTAATATTAAATTACCAGTGGGCATTTTGTTTTCCTTTTATTCATTTTCTGAAAATGTTACCTGAACTGATTGTGACCTACCCCAAAATCTCATCTATAACCAGTCTTCAGCATCTTACTACACAGGTCTTTGCTTAAATGTCACTTCCTGAGACACAAGTTCATGGACCCCTTTGTCCAGTGTATCTGCCCATGCTCTCTCTGTCCCACCACTGGCTTCTATATTCTTCAGAGCACTTACTGAAGTATTTCTCCCCCTCAGTAGGATGCAAAACCTATGAGACCAAGAACTTTTAGAACCGAAAACAGACTAAAACACACTGAATATTTGTAGGATCGATGAATTAGAGAAAGCTCAATGAATACATGAATAAAATTGTTAATGTAAGTAACATGTACTGACTTCTTAATTATAATAATGACTGGTAATTGCAAGTAAACATACTTTAGCACACTAAAATGTTTACCTCTGTCTTCTCTAATAATTGTATGAGTATCGGATTTTATCAAAATTTTAAGAATAAGATTGATGCGTTAATTATTTTATCTAACCTTTCAAAATCATATACTTTACTATTATATATCGCAATTTTCCTTGTGTATTTGGGTAAACCCTACCTAGAGGATCACCTTTAAATATACTCTTCATTTCTATATGCTATTATTACATCAAGGATTTTCACACCTACACTTCACAGTTTATAATTAGTTTATATTAAACATAAATAGATTCATTTTGTTGTATGCCTTTCAAAAATATTACAGTTTTCCTTTCTTGACCATTTTTTTCTTTTATTTTGGGTGTGAGCTATAAAATGGTCCATGCAAAGAATGATCTGTTATATTTAGGCGTTCAAGATGTATCCCTTAAATTAGCCAATTTGATTGACATCACAGTTAATATTAGATGACATATATAAAATATTTTCTGAAATATCTGTTTCAGATGGATATTTAAATTTATAGAGAGCAATTATTTTAACTCTAATGGAAATTATCTTTTTAACCGAAGAAGTAAATATTGCACGTATGCTTTTTGTAGAGGGTGTGTGTTTGTATGTGTGTCTATTATATTACTTACCTTTCAGTGTATCCAAGAAAATTTGGGATATCTATAACTAAAGGAAAATTAAAATAATAGATATTGAGATGCAACTATCACAACTATGTATAATCTATACAAGATTATACATAGATCCCTCAACCTAGGATGCATATTTCTTTGTACTAGATGCAGTGTTAGTTCTTCATATATTTTTGGTAACATGAAGAGAGCCTTAAGGACAAATGACATTTAAGTTATGCACTGGAAGAAACCAGCCACTCTGCTTTTGTACTGGAGGATGACATGGCCCTTAGGTCTTAGTATATTTTGATATGTTCCACAGGGTCTATTTTATTTTTCTAGCATGCCAATCTCTTGTACTGTGTTAATGCCAATAAGTTACACCAAATATTATGACAAAATGTCTAGTATGCTCAACTGGGGTAATAAAAATTTCCTTGTTTTTTCCTGCCTGAGGTAATGTTCAGTTAAAAAACATTTCTTCTCACTGAGATCCAGTAGCTAATCATATATATATATATATATATATATATATATATATATATATATATATATATATATATATATATATATATCTCCTGTACTTGTTGATGGGCTGTAGAGGAAAAGAAAATTAAAACCCTTTCTTTGAACTTTGCAATTTGGAAATAATCTTTTATTACACACTGATTTGACATATCAGTTAAAAGTGCAAATTTGAAATGGCAGTTATCTGTCTCCCATCTACTGAACCTTTTAATACACATACAGAAGTACAGAGAATTAAAACGATGCAGGAAATACTGGAAACTTGCCTGCTTGCTGCTACTTTTATGTGTTTCATTGGAAAAGGAAGTTAACCTCTTTACTTCCACTTCATTTTTCACTTATGTGATGTGATAGAGGGAGTTAGCTGCTATTTGTAAAGAGCTTCGAAGCTGAAAACTAGTGTGTAACCAGAGAAAGTGCTTCAATTAGATTTTGGATGATGTAAATACAGCCCAGTGTAAAGCATCTCCTCAAACACCTGCTCTCTCTTTTCAAATTAATGTGTTTTTCTACAGGACATGAGTTCATTTGAATTACTTTTTTAAATATATGCTTTATACACCTACTTTTAGAGTCCTGTTCTATTAAGGAAATTGATTCACATCTCATGTAACTATGTTTTGAAATGACTGAACTTTCCTCTCTCTTATAATTTGCTTCCCCACTCAAAGAATAAATAAGAAAAAGTATGGACTAAATGAAACAACTGACAAAGCTAAGAAAGAGCTAGAGAATGCATGTATTGGTTAACCCTAACTACGTTGCCTCCTACATGTGAGATTTAATAAGTAAATGTAAGTTACATAGCATAATCTTTGAACTGTGAAATAATCACTAAACGTAAATACAAATACATTATAACATTTACTGATTAAAATTCTCCAGAAAATTCAGTATTTCACTTTCTTCTTTATGAAGTACTTTATCTCCTTGGCATTTTCAAGTTTCCAGTTTTAAAGTGAGAAAGCAAGTTCAAGTTTGTGGGATGTTTGTGATATTCTAGGACAACTTGAGCTTGCCCATTGTGACGCTTGTGAGCAAATGGGAAAATATTTCTTTTGCATTTTGGAAAAGAGTACATATTTACTAGTATTTATTGAATTCATAACACCTTCTATTTTTTAATGGAAAAAGTAGCTCAATTTGTATCTACCTAGTAGTGCTTAAATGCATGTCAATACTTGTAGCTGTTATACACGCAAAACTCATAGTTGTAGTTCATCCTATAATATTTACTAAAAATATAACTTCTTTCTTTTTTAAAAAAAATTATACCTGAACCATTATGTCAAAATATCCTACCAACAAAATTTCTGGATTTTAGCCCCCATTTAATGGGTTTTTCATTTATGTCTGAATTTCTCAGAAGAAGGCATTCTGATTCTTGCCTTGACAATATTGACTTTGCAATTCAGAATCCTTGAGATGCTGTAATCTTGCTGCTCAGAGCTGTCCCTCGTTAGTGACTACTGCTATTCCTCACACTATTCTTGATTGTTTCGAGGGCAATGAGAGTGTGTTTGTGGTGCGATGGTGCACTGATCTCCTCATCACCTAAAAATTGGTGTAGACCTAACTTCTACAAAAGAAGTTTGGATATACAATTAATAAGATCTTAGTAAGGATTTGAGGATAAACCAAAGCACATCACACCACACACATACACACACACACACACACACACACATTTTTTACAAAGTAACCTAAATTTGCTGCATAAACCCACACTACTTTAAGAGGCCTTAATCTTTTTTTTTCTTCTCAAGTTCTTTTTTTAATTTTTTATTTATTTTTTTAACATCTTTATTTGAGTATAACTGTTTTACAATAGTGTGTTAGTTTCTCCTTTACAACAAAGTGAATCAGTTATACATATACATGTGTTCCCATATCTCTTCCCTCTTGCATCACCCTCCCTCCCACCCTCCCTATCCTACCCATCTAGGTGGTCACAAAACACAGAGGTGAACTCCCTGTGCTATGCGGCAGCTTCCCACTAGCTATCTAATTTACATTTGGTAGTGTGTATATGTCCCTGCCACTCTCTCGCATTGTCACAGCTTACCCTTCCCCCTCCCCATATCCTCAAGTCCATGCTCTAGTAGGTCTGTGTTTCATTCCCGTCCTACCACTATAAGAGGCCTTAATCTTATTTCCCTATGTTGCTCACTACATCTTACACCTTGGCTTGGAAATTTGGATAAATTGACCTCAGGTTCTAGATAGAGACAATATTTGTATTTTAAGCAGATTTTTAAGGCTTGCTTCCAGAAGTTCTTATTTTTGCCCCTTATGTTTTTTCCAAGATGATTGGCACCAGGACTGCACATTCCATGAAGGCAAATGTCCACCCTCCCATTATGCATACTTGCTTTATGGTCCTGCCAAAATATCATAACACATTCCAAAGTTGATAATTTCCTAAGGTCTGGATTATTTATTATCTATAGCAACTGTTGTATAGCAGTTTGAAGATTTTGATATAGTGCATTATGTTTGCAAAATCACAAATAAAAAAATCACAAAAAATTGCATCATTTGTACATTATAGAAATCTGTGAATAGTTGAAAAACATAAAATTGTACAAAATAGTCCCAACTACAAGATTACTGCTATTTTTCATTTTGGAACACTGATTTATCTATAGCAATCAAATAATTGATAATCAACTAATGGTTACTAGATACATATGACACTGTTTTAACCATTTAGAAAATCTTGATAACATAGCTATATATTTAATATAAATAATAAAATTATATGGGTATTTTTTTTAAAGTTTAATAGGAGTTTTAAGGTATTGCTGTTAATGATTTCATTCAAAACATCTAGAAGGATGTGAGTGTGTGTGTGCATGTAGCACACGTGTGAGTGTTTTGAAGAGCTAAACAAGTGTGTACCAGAAAAAGAAAGTTTCATACACTGTAACTTCTTAAGGAAATGTTTGTATTTCTTTGCATAATTTGTACCAGCTTATTGTACATAACAATAGATGTCAGAAAGATAATTCTACTAACATTCTTTTCTAAAAATCTTTAAATGATACTTGCTTTTAGAGAAACTCTGAAGGTTTTTGCAGCTCATAGAAAAATGCAATAATTTCGAACAAAATGTGAAATTGCTGGTATAAGTGATCAACTTCTAGTTCACAGTGTAATTGAAAACCATTTTTTCTCTTAATTCTTATAATGTTCTTGCAAAACTATTGTGTGCAAGGCAGTCATTGTGTTTGAAAGATCTAAAAACACAGTCTCTGCTTTGAAAGATTTTTCAGTATGGTGGCGGGTTTGGTGAGAGAACAATCCTGAGATTAGGTATGAACATGAATATAATGTATGCAGAATATGTAAAATGTTCCAAAATATTAGAAGGATTTTTCATGAAGATAGTATTACCTTCTGTAGGGGTACTTCAAGAAGGATTAAGGGAATATTTGGATTGTGAGGTTGGGACACTATTTGAAAGGAGTTACATTTAAGTGAGGTGAATTAGATTTAAAATGTGGAGTTGAGAATGGAGTTTAATTTGTATCCTTTACACTAGAGATAATTATAACAAAAATAATTACAGCTATAACTCATAAAGTTGAATTAAGTGCTATGGGCTAAGATAAGTAGTTGGGAGGCATTATTTCATATAGTTGCAACTAATTCCTTATAGGAAGGCACTGCTTACTATCATCCCCATTTTATAGGAGAGGAATCTGAATCGTAAAGATCCTGGATAATGTTCACAACTTGTAAGAGGTAGGCTTCAGTTCAAGAAGCAAAAAACATATTTGTAAATTTAAAGACCATGCTCTAAATTAAAACTGTATAGTTTTCCCCGATAATCAGGATCAGAACATGGCTTTGGTCATTGAAACAGCATTGGCCTCCTTGGCTCTAAACAGCAGCAGATTTAGAGAAAAGATATGGAAAGGTAAAAGTTTATAAGCAGGATATACTGGATCTGAGTGTCATAATATTTTTAGTCCTGATGAGTTCAAATATGTACCCCCAATAAAAATGATAGTTATAAAATAGATTATGTGAAATAACGGATTTCATCCAATAACGTTAACTAGCTTGCTATAATTATGTATAATGCTTTAAGGTTTTATCTATCGATACTACAATACTATAACAATTAACAAGACATTTAAAAGTATTATATCTCAAATGTTTACTTTTATATTTTGTATGCTTTATAATACACATGAAATATTAGTTCAGGTATATATAAGGGGTGAGTACCCTGAATTATTTTAGACAGACATAATATAATCAAACTAATTTGCAGACCACTGATTAAAGAGGCTGCCATCAGAAGGGGGCACATCTAAAAATTAAAATAAAAATATTACCATAATACTTAATTTTAAAAACTTTCCACTCTCTTTCAGCAGAGCAATATTTTAGTATTTGGCTTCATTTCTAACTCCATGAGTAGATTTTTTCAGTAGCCTACTAGGAGACTTATTTCTCATATATAGATTTGCAGTAATTTTCAGTAATTCTTCCCATGACAGATTAAAGAAAAATGCATTTCTGCCAAACGCATGCAAAACATTTTTACTCCCTTCTCCTTTTCATTTTTCCCCTTATCTTTCAAACTGACTGACTCTTGAGTTCCATGTATACTGTAGCATTATTGTAAATGTTTATTGTGAAATGTGATGCAAAATAAATATTCTTCCATTGAATGGCCTTGGAACCCTTGTTGAAAATCAAATGACTGTAAAAATTTAGATTTACTTCTGGACTCTCAATTCTATTCAGTTGTTCTATATATCTATCTATATGCCAATACCACACTGTTTTGATTATGATTACATACCTCTGCAGTAAGTTTTGAAATCAGGATATATGAATCCTCTTTGTTCTTTTTTTCAATGTTACTTTAGTTATTCAGGGTCCCTTGTATTTCCATATGAATTTTAGTAGCAGCTTTTCAATTTCTGAAAAAGAAGCAAGTAAGATTTTGATAAGGATTTTGTTGAATCTATGGATCAATTTAGGGAATATTGCCATCTTATCAATATTAAATATTTCAATTCATAAATGTGGGAAGTGTTTACACATAGTTTGATCTTTAATTTATTTCAACAATATTTTATAGTTTTCACAGTACAAATTTTACATTTCTTCTGTTATGTTTGTCCCTAGGTATTTTATTTTTTCGGTATTATTGCAAATTGAATTGGTTTTTTAAAATTTCATTTTCTGATTATAGATTTGTATTGATATAAAATTATTAATTTTTGTACACTGATCTTGTACCCTGCAACTTTATGGAGCTCACTTTTCTCTATTACTTTTTAGTAGATTCCTCAGGATTTTCTGTATGCAACATAACCTGCCAATAGAAATTGTTTTACTTCTTCCTATACAATCTTTATGCCTTTTATTTGCTTTTCTTGACAAATTGCTCTGGCTGGAAACTCCAGTATAATGGTGAATAGAAATGGTTAACATAAGTGATAAAAACAGAAATCCTTGTCTTCATTTTGATTGCAAAGGGAAAATATTTGGTCTTTAACCATTAAGTATAGTGTTAGCTGTGTATTTTCATAAGTGGCCTTTATCATGTTAATGCCCTCTAACAATTACATAAATATACTTTCTATTCCTAATTTTTTCAGCATTTTCGTCATGAAAGGGTGTTAGTTTTTTTTTTTTTTTTTTTTTTTTTTTTTTTTTTTTTTTTTGTAGTATGCGGGCCTCTCACTGTTGTGGCCTCTCCCGTTGCGGAGCACAGGCTCCGCGGCCATGGCTCACGGGCTTAGTTGCTCCACGGCATGTGGGATCTTCCCGGACCAGGGCACGAACCCGTGTCTCCTGCATCCGCAGGCGGATTCTCAACCACTGCGCCACCAGGGAAGCCCGAGGGTGTTAGTTTTTTTCAAATGTTTTTCTGCATCTATTGAGATGATCATGTGGTTTTTGTACTTTTATCTACCGATGCTATATATAACATTCATTAGTTTCATCTGTTAAGATAATCTTGCATTCTTGGGATAAATCCCACTTCCTCAGGGTGTATAATTCTTTTAATATGTTGCTGGTTTTGGTATTTTGCTAAGGATTTTTGTTTGTTTGTTTTTTGCTAAGGATTTTTGTGTCTATGTTTATGAGATATTGGTAAATAGTTTTTTTCCCTGTGAGGTTAAGATAAACACGTTATTTTCCTTTTTATGTTATTGATATAAAGATAATACTGGCCTCAGAGAATGAATTGATAAGGGTTTCCTCTTCTTTTTTTCTGGGAAGAGTATGTTAAAAAATTGTATAAATTCTTAATTAAATATTTTGTAGAATTCACCAGTGAAGCCATTTGGTCCTTTTCTTTTGGAACTTTACTTTGTGGATGCTTTTTCATTAGTAATTAAGTCCCTTTCCTTGTTAAAGCTCCATTCAGATTTTCACTTCCCTTTTGTGTCAGTTTCAGTGGTTTATGTCTTTGTAGAAATTTTTCCATTTTATTTAAATTATTTATTTTTTGACATCCAGTTGTTCATAGTATTCCCTTGTGATTTTTCTATTTCTGTAAGGTTGATAGTGATGTCCTCTCTTTCATTCCCATTTTAGTAATTTGAAACTTTTCTCTTTTCTCTAGGTTAATCTAGCTGAAAGTTTGTTAATTTGTTGATCTTGTCAAAGATCACATTTTTTTTTGTTTCATTGATTTTCTCAAATGTTTTTCTACTCTAATTAATTTTTGCTCCAGTATTCATTATTCCCTCTTTCTGCTTGCTTTATATTTAGTTTACTCTTCTATCTTCAGTGTATTAAGGTGGAAGGTTAGGTGATTGATTTGGAATCTTCTTTGTAATATAGGTATTTATACTTACAAATTCCTTTCTAAGCACTGCTTTAGCTACACACAATATGTTTATTATGTTTATGTTATTTTCATTCATCTCAAAGTATTTTCTTATGTGTTTTGTGATTTCTTCCTTGATCTTTCTGTTACTGATCTCTAGTTTCACTCCATGGTGGTCAGAGAACATACTTTATATGATATCAATCTTTTTAAATTTAATATTTTTATGGCCTAGTATACAGTCTATCCTGAAAAATGTTCCATGTATACTTGAAAATAATGTATATTAGGCTATTGCTTTGTTGAATGTTATACAAAGATCTGTTAGATCTAGCTGGCTTATAATTCTATACAAGCATTTTATTTATTTCTGTGTAGTTATTCTATCTGTTTGAAAGTGGGGTACTGAAATCTTGAGCCATTATTATTGAATTATATATGTCTCAGCTAGATTCTGTCAATTTTTGCTTCACATATTTTAAGTCTCTGTTGTAGGTGCTTGCTTATAATTATTATTTATAATGGTTAATTGTTTATAATGTTTCTAACTATAAATATTATTGTATGTTTGTATTTATTAAATATTCCTCATGTATTAACCTAATTATTACTACTAAATCTTCTTCTTTATCTCTAGTAATATTTATTTGTTTAAAAGTCATTTTGTCTCATGTTAGTAATGCCATTCCACCTCACTTATGGTTTCTGTTTCCATGGTATATCTTTATGCATCTTTTTATTTTCAACCTACTTGTACCCTTGAATAGCAAGCACGTCTCTTTTAGATGGTATATTGGACCTAGCATTGTGTATGTTTTCTTTTAATCCAATCTGACTCTCTTTTCTTTGGATTGTTTAATCCATTCACATTTAATACTATTATTAAAATAGTTGAATTTGCATCTGCTGCTTTTTAAAAAATTATATCTTATTAATTTTTGTTCCTTTGCTCCTCTTTTATGTTGTTTTCCTTTTGCATTAATGGAGTATCTTTTAGTGTAATATTTTAATTTCTTAATGATATACACTACATTAAAAAAAATTTTTAGTAACTGCTCTAAGGCTAACAATATACAACTTAATTTATCAGAACCTACTTTATGTTTACATCACCTTTATTCTAATGAGATTTAGAAACATTATTCATAAAGTTCTGTTATCTCATCCACATTTTTGTGCTATTATGGTTATGCATATGACATCTATTTATGTTACACACCCTTTCTATAATTTTATGTATTTTAAAGAAGCTGAAAAAAGAAAGGATAGAAAGTATATACTTCAGATTTTGTTATATTAACCTTTATACTTAGAATTCTGAGTTTTCTTAATTTTCTATTTCAGTTTTAAGGTCCAGGCTTTGGGTAGCACACAACTTAAATGTCAACTGTGATCTCCCCTTGGTATCTTTCTCATGATTTATTCTGTGGTGAAGAACAGCAACATGTGTCTTTTTTTACTCCATGTGAATAAAAATATTAGTGAGAATATATAATTTAGAGCACACTACTTATTTTATAACACGTTGATTTATCCTTCGACCAGAGACAATGTATGTTTTATCAACGTTCATATAAGCAATGAATTTGTGTTACTCTTCAATAATTCATTTGAGGAAATTCTATGCGTGGGATGAACACTGCATGCCATGTATAGAGCTTGGGTCACCTCATCAGAATTCATTTTATAAATTCCTAATTGGATTGGATGGGACTTAGATTTATTGTTTCTAATCTTTAGTCCTGCTTGGACTTCTGATAATGCAACTACCCCTCTCAAACTAATGGGAAACAGGAAAACGCAGCTGGCAAAAGAAAAAGGCAACTTTAATACTCCCAAACACAAACCTGAAAAAGATTATATAATACTGGCATGTTTACATGAAGGTAACGTGTTACTAAAAAACATTAGGAGTTTTAGCAAATCAAAGAAACCTGAAATTGTTGAATAGCAGGTGGTTTGGCCGTCATACTAGTGAGATCCATTTCCTTCATTAACTGTTCTAAATACATTTTTTCTGCAAAGAGGAAACAGTAGGATACTGATTGTTTCTCATCCTTTCTGGCCTTGTATCACACTTTCAAAGGAAAACTGCCCTTTTAACTATAATTTATAATGCATTATGTAATTTACTGCTACAGTGAACATGCAGAAAGTATTTGTTTAATTTGCAATTTGGGGACTGCTGAGCTTGGACCAATTAGTATGGCAAAGCAGAAATCTTTTACTTTTGCTGAAACTCCACATTTCACACTCAATACTTGAACAAACTTTTTTTTTTTAAACATCTTTATTGGAGTATAATTGCTTTACAATGGTGTGTTAGTATCTGCTTTATAACAAAGTGAATCAGTTATACATATACCTGCGTTCCCATATCTCTTCCCTCTTGCGTCTCCCTCCCTCCCTCCCACCCTCCCTATCCCACCCCTCTAGGTGGTCACAAAGCAACGAGCTGATCTCGCTGTGCTATGTGGCTGAGCAAACATTTTTGATATGTCAGCTTAACCATATGTCATTTCCTTTGTAAGTTGAATTCTATCAATCACTATTTTGATTCCCACTTATGAAAACAAGCTCTTTATAATGACTCATATATATCTCAACTTGGCTGCATGTATTCCATAATAATAAGTCATTTCCTTTTTTACAGATGATAAGCAATTTAATAACATTGATCAAGGGTTTTGGTCTTCCTACATTCTAAGCTAATAAATGTTGGGAGTGCTATATGTTTGTGTGTGTGTGTATGTGAGTGTGTATGTGTGTATGTGAGTATGTGTGTATCTCTCTTTATATATGTACATATATATGAAAATACTTTTATTAATATTTTCATATAATTTGTGAGTGATCATTTTAAGCTGACCTACTCTTTAATATATGTGGCCAAATACCTAAGGGATGTTTCTTAGGATTTATCTTATTTCCACCTGATTAATTTGTGAAGCCACAGAATTTAGATCCCCAGTAATTTACAAAGGAATGAAAAAACATTATTTGGGCACCAACTAATAACCCAAACCCCAAGTATCAATATCTAGCAAAGCAATACTGGAAACCTCAAGATCCCAAATCATTAGCAGCAAATCAAGATTGACATTAAGTATTATTGTTTCCCAGTTATCCCCCAGGAAGTCAGGCCCCCTGCATATATTTCCAGAAGTTGTGTACTACCCAGCATTAGGGAACTCTAGTCATATCAGCTTGTGAACATCAACCATCTTCAATTTAACTCCATTTGTGACTCTTTGCCCTCAGGAGAGCCAGTGGAACAGCTTCAGGCAGTTAATTCCATTTCTCTGATGGGATCTGTTTTATGTAGAATAGAGACATTCACTCTCCTCTCCTTTTCTGCTTCCATCTCCTCTTCTGATACTTTCCTGCCCTACCTCCATATTCAGCATTTCCCAATTGGTAGGGATGTCAGAGATTTCTTATCCATGAAGCAAGGGATGTTTAGTCTGTTTTCAACAGTTTTCTTGGAGTTATTTGGCTAATTTAACACTGAGCCCTGTCCCCACCTGGCTAGTGAAGATAAGTCTCTCCTGTTCCCGGTAAATTTTTCGCTTTTTAACTAGTGTTATCTGCCTTGCTGTTAGTTCTCTGAACGTTCATTTTTTCACTCAGATTGAGCAAAATATAGATGCACATAATTTAAATATACCTTCTAAAAACCATGGGGGATAGATATTATTATCCCAATTTTATAAATATGGAAACCAAATTTTATAATTCACCCAAAGTTAGGCTACTGATAAATGGTAGAATTCTAGTCCCATTCTGTCTTATTTCAGTATCTTAAACTCTTTCTGCTACTTAACAATTTCTTAAGATTGCATTTAGTGTTCTTAATTCTCCCTTTCCATCTCCCTGACTCTTACACTTTTGACCTTGTTGGCAAGCTTTCATAGTAATATCTGGATGTAATATATTTTTCTTTGAGGGCTATGTATTCTCATCAGTTTTCTTCTAAATTGTGTATACATACCACATTTTGTTTGTGAATAGGGCTGGATTATAAACCTCGGGAGTCAGTGACATCTAAAACATGATTTTTTAATTAAAAAGATTTAGGAAGATACCACAATAGGTGAGCACAAAGTAAGAGTAATTTTATGATACTGATTTTCATCAGGAGACCTCATTTCAGGAACCAAATCTGACTGATGCATTGACACATTCTGCTTGCAGATCAGTGTTGCCCTGCTGGATGAAAAGCCCACTTTAGGCCCCAAGTCCCTGAATGTAAGATTGCAGCCTGTCTCTTAGAGTTTAAAGAGTTTTCAGGTAAGGACATTTGGCATTTCATAGAAATGAGAAATTTAAAATCCTTACAAATAAAATATACCTCAGATGACAATGTCACTTACATGAAAATTGGGAAGCACCTCTGCTTTGAGAGTTAATTTTACTCTGTTTGCTAGAAGAGATTGCCCAGGAAAATCAGAATCTTTGGAGCAATAGTTGAGTTCAAATCTCAATTACAGTGTGCATTTTCACTCCCATGTTCATTGTAGCATTATTCACAATGACCAAGATATGGAAACAGCCTAAATGTCCTTTGATGGGTAAATGGACATTTATCTATCTGTCTACCCTTATCTATTTATCTATCTAGATATAAATATGTAATGGACTATCATTCAGCTATATAAAATAAGGAAATCCTACCATTTGTGATAACATGGTTGAACCTGGAGGGTATTATGCTAAGTGAAATAAGCCAGACAGAGAAAGACAAACACTGTATGATCTCACTCTTATGTGGGAATCTATTAAGAAAAAAAATGAAGAAGAAGCAAATTTCATAGAAATAGAGAAAAGAATGGTGGGAAGGGAGAAAAGGAGGGAGGGGGGAATCTGTAGGTCTCAAACAGTACAAGCTTTCAGTAATAAGAAGAATAAGTTCTGGGATCTAATGTACAGCATGGTGACTATAGTTAATGATAACAGTATTATATACTTGAAAGATGCTGAGACTAGATCTTAAGCATTCTCACTACACAAAAAAATGTAAAAGTTAACTATGTGAGGTGGTGAATGTGTTAATTATCTTAATTTTGGTAATTATTACACAACATACTTGTATATCAAATCAAAACATTGTACACTTTAAATATATTCAATTATATTTGTCAATTTTTCCTCAATGAACTTGGAAAAAAGGGGAAAATAAGAGAAGAAACAGACATATGCTGGTAAAACTGAAAACAAAAGAAAATAGCCCACACAGCTTATATCAATTAATTTGAATATCAATGTGAAATAAATGTTTTGGGGAAAATAACTATTACTGCTTTTGACCCAAGAAATCTAAAAAAAAAAAAAAAATCATCAAGTTAATTGAAAAGGCAATTAAAGATCTCTCTGTAATATCCAAGGAACATGTAGTAATGTACTCTTTGTCGCTTAGCACAGAAAAAAATTGGAAAACTCCAAATTCATTTTATGACACTAAATTATGTTGATAATACAATGATTAATGTTAGCCCCCAGAAGAAGTGTACTGGGGGGCCCACAACTGGTGTATTACATTAAGAATATGCAGATTCTTATCTGCTGAAGAAGGCGGCACAAGACACGCACACGTGGTCAGCGGGTATCTCCCTCAGCATCCAAGCTCCCCCCTTGGGGGAGAGAAACCCACAGGATCATTTTGATTCAAATCACATTTTCAATACACTGACACAAAAGAAATAGTCACAGGATCCCAGAAGTAAAGAGGCTCAATGAGCTGAGTCTTTCCTCCAAGGTCAGAAGTGAGCAGAAGATAAGGAGCAGAGTAGAAAGCAAAGATGGTTGGGGTGAGGGTTACTAACTTTTCCCAGGCTTAACGCTGAGTGGTTACTATTTTTAAAAGTGCCCAGGAAAAAGGAAAGCAAGAATTTATGATAGGCATCCTAAATTCAAGTTCTTATCTAAATGTCCAGACTCGGTATGAGTAGGGTTATCATATTGTAAAATGCCTAGGCAGCAACTCAGAAAAACAAAAGTTGTTTTTCTCCACAGCTGTTTCTCTCATCACAAAATGTTTGTTCCAATTTCATTTACTAAAATGAATTTAAAAATCATAAATAAAATGTTAGCAAATAACATTCAACAGTTCTTTAATTCATACTTTGTCCTATTTTAGAAGGCATTATCCCCCCAAAAGTTGCAAGGATGTTACAAATGAAGAATTATTTTTATAAATTTACCACATTGTCAAATGTGGTTATTTGAATAGGGAGTGACTATGGGAAAGTCTGGAGATAGGAGAACGTAATTAGGTATTCATGAGTAGCACTGAATGACCCTGATCTTGGTGACTATCTATGAACAAGAAATGTCTGTCAGTGTCATTTTATCAACAAACACCCCTGTGGGTAGGAATAGGCTTTGCCTTTGTTTCAGCCATCTACCCCTGCTGAGAAACTATCCCAAAATTTAACAGGAAACTTTCTATTTCTCATGATTCTGCCATTTGTGCGTCGCTCAGCTGGGTAGTTTATCTGCTACATGGAGTGTGTTAGGGATAGAACTTCCAGGATGGCTGTATTAGTTCTCTAGGGCTGCCATAACAAAATCCCACAGAATAGGTAGTTTAAACAAGCTATTTTGAAAATTTATTTTCTCACTGTTCTGGAGACTAGAAATACAAGATCAACATGCCAGCAGGTTTGGTTTCACCTGAGACCTCTCTCTTTGGCTTGGAGACAAGAGGCCTTCTCAGTGTATCCTCAGGTGGCTTTTTCTTTGTGCTTATGCATTTCTCATTCTTCCTCTTTTTATAAAAATCCAGGCCAATTGGATTATGATCCTACTCTTATGACCCCGTTTAACCTTAATTACCCCCTTTAAAGGCTATATTTCTAAATATAATCACCCTGGAGGGTTAGATCTTCAACATGAAGCCAGGGGTGGGAGTGAGGGATGGTGCACAATTCAGTCCAAAATGGTGGCTTTATTACTCACCTGTTCTAATTCCTCATTTGGGATGGTTGGAACATCTGGAGGCTGGTTGGATATTCTTCTCTCTCCGAAAGGCTTCTCACTGTGGCTAGCTTGGGATTTCCTACAGCATGGTGGTCTCAAGATAGTTAGACATCCTATATGGTGCTGGCTTTCAAGAAAATAGGAGCTTTGAGGTCTCTTTCTTGAATGTTAGGCCAGAAACTGATAGAGCATTATTTCTGTCACATTGTATTAATCAAAGTAATTAACAATTCAGCCCAGATTCAGAGTGGGAGGAGTGGAGATATGGACTCTTCCTTCTTCATGGGTGCAAGGGCACACACATACGTAAGGAAGAAAAGAAATACTTTTTTAAAGTTTTTATTTATTTTTGACAAATAAATATTGTATATATTTCAGCTATACAATGTGATGTTTTGATATATGTATACATTGCAAAATGATAACAACAAGGCAATGAATTAACATAGCATTCTGTAGTTACCCCCCCTTTTGTTTTTGGTGTGGTATTAACATGAGATCTACTCTTTTAGCAAATTTCAAGTATATAATACAGTATTATTATCTATAATCACCATGCGATACATTAGGTCTCCAGAACTTATTCATCTTACAACGGAAAGTTTGTCCTCTTTGATTAATATCTCCCCTTTTCCCCCACCTACAGGAAGGAGTCGATGAGTTCTTTCTTTGAATGCTTTCTATCACACACCTAAAATGAATTAGTGTTCCCAGTGTCAAGCAACCTACAAAGATTAATCCTGGATAGGGAATAAATTTCACGAAAGAGACATTATACAGACTCAGGAGAGAAGCTTCTTTTTTTTCTGGGCAATAGAATAAATGTCCATATTCCAAGCCCTCTGGAGGCCTGAAGCAGTTCTAGAGTTTTTAGAAAGATTGGCTGAAATTGATTAAGAGACCCAAGGCTTGGCCAGAAGTTTTACTTTACTCTTGTGCCGTAATTTCCATACATTGTCCATACACTTTCATTAAACTCTGCCTAAAATTACAGCCTGTTATTGGTTCTGCTCTCTGGAGAGAGGAAAGGGTTTATGTCCATAATTGATATGAAATGATACAAAGGAAAAAGCAGTGGCCTTTGCCCAAAGACTAGGGAGGAAGTATTAGGGGTGATCAGTAACAGGAAATAGCCCAACCAAGGCATTGCAATAAGGCAAATGTTATCTATAATACAGACAGTAACAAGGTTACATCAATTAACAGTTCCTAATCTCATGAGAAGCTGTAACCTAGGAAATAATGTTGGTGAATGCTTGTGCAGAAAGACATCATTCTAATCCCTGTTCCGATTTAAATCACTCATGTCTTCTAGTGTATCTGGTTCCATTCATGTATCTGGTTTCATTTAAATCACTCACATCTTAAAGTGCCTATAGGATAAAAAGTAAACATCATAGCATAATATAAAAAGTCCTCTGTGATCTTGAGTCCATGGATGGACATAATTTTGATGAAAAATTCTTCACAAAATAGAGTATGTGTCTTTTCTGATTAAGACATTTTCCCTCAGATTATTAGTAGAATTCAATATCCAAAAAAATTAAAAACCACTGTCTTACTACTTATTTCTCACTGTTATTTCTGTTACACTTTACCTTCAGTCACATTATTTGCTATTCCCTGAAACTGTTTTGTTCTTCCATATTACCATGCCTTCGTTTGTTGTCTTTCTTAATCCTGGACTCCCCTATCCTTTCTGTGTTCCCTCAGAAATCAAGTACTAAGATTCAGTGGAAGCCTAAATTTCCCAATAATTCTCAGCTCCTGACAGTTCTCCCCTACTATATTGTGAACTCCTTGATGGTAAAGACCACACCTTATATACATCTCCAAAGAAAAATAATAGGAAACATTTTTAAATGATTAAAAGAATGATATAATATCACACTCAGATTTTTTTTTTTTTTTTCTTTCGGTACGTGGGCCTCTCACTGTTGTGGCCTCTCCTGTTGCGGAGTACAGGCTCTGGACACACAGGCTTAGCAGCCATGGCTCATGGGCCCAGACACTCCGCAGCATGTGGGATCTTCCCAGACTGGGGCACGAACCCGTGTCCCCTGCATCAGCAGGCGGACTCTCAACCACTGCGCCACCAGGGAAGCCCCACACTCAGATTTTAAATGTAGAGTGCACTGGCTTACAATCCCATGACACTTCAATTTTGAAGAAACTTGACAAAACAACAAATTAATCTCCTCCATATGTTCTTCTTGGAATGCACATGCATACTGAATCCCAGGGTAAAACCTCAGAATTACATAGGTTCTTAAAATAAATGTGAAAAGTAATTCTAATGATAATATTTTGTGGCATATGTTTTAGTCAAATAAAAGAAGCCATAGCAAATATGCTGCAAAAATGCTTTGGTTCAAAATGTCATTTTAGCTCATCTTTTCCCAGGCAAAGATAAACGTGATTCTAACAGTATTTGGCCAGTAAATAAATGTGTTTTCATTGATGTAGGTTGGCATTTTCCTTTTGTAAATTAAAATTAATAATTTTAGGGATTGAAAGGACATGTAAGATATGGTAACTGAGAAAAGAGACATGTATAACATCGTTTAAAAGAGTAGAACTTTCATAATATGTTTCTTCTTGGTATGCAGCTACAAAAGTGATCTTTTAACATTCATAGTGTAACAAGTTAGTTTTTTCCCTCTTGATGTTAACGAAAAATAATAAAATATTAGATTCTCCTTTGGAGTGTTATTTCTGATACAAGAAATCAAGTAGACATCAATACATTTCTCTATATAATCAGATTGCTTTATTGCAATCATCAGAAATTAACTTTGCTTAAGCATAATAGAAAATTTTTGGAAGAATATCAGGTCTTACAGAATTACATTATAGGCTAGATAATCAGGTCTAGAAAATGAACAGACTTCACCACCACTCTCTAGGTTATTACCACTGACAGCCTTCGACACTGATATGAATAATTTCTCAACTTTGCTATATACCTTCGACTCAGTTCTGAAGAAGTCAAATCTCTAGTTGGCCCTGGCTGATGGGAGCAGGGACTGAAAACATCTTACCTCTTTCTCACTTGTTGTAGGAGGTGGGACCTAGGTAAGGAAGATTTCCCACAACATAAAAAGAGTGTTGAGAAATTGGTAGCCTTCACATGTATAACCATCTGGTATACACTTTTAATACATCAGGAAATAGAACATATTACACATTTTGGCTCTTTTCAAACTCAATATTTGGCAGTCTCCATGTTAATCTAATATAAAAAGTAAAGATTGTGAGAGGACTCATTCTTTTCTATTTGAAGTTAATTTTCATAATATACATCTATGTATCATGGGCATAAAAAGATAAAAATATGTTACTGTAGAGTATGGAATCTTCCCTTATATTAATCAGACTGTTTGTACGGGATAAACTTGACAATTTTCGAGTTGACATAAAAAATAATCACCAGAAGTAAGATTTTTGTTTTAGTGCCCCCAAACTGAGTCACTGATAGACTAGGTGGGGATTCCAGAGAAGATTATGTTATTTGTTTGATGAGAGATTAAAACCCTGCATACTGTGATCCTATGCTGATTCTTATTTGTAATGCTGTAATAACAAAGTAAATGCCAATGGTTATAATTCAGAAGATAAAGACATTTCTTATGGAACTGCTGAAGGCAAATCAAATCACCAGAATAGTGTCAAGTGGTGTCAACAGAATGGAGATTATTAAAGAACATGAAAATACTAACGAAGTATCCTCACTGAAGTTCCAGTAGCATGATAATTCTTGAAATGGTGAACGACCATCACAAATAATATGTATCACCACTGCTATTAAAAAGCCATTAGCCTAGATTGGGAAGAACTATTCAAACTTAGAAGTAATAGAAGAAATTACAAACAGAGGTATAGGCATATTAAAATATACAACACTTGAAACTGATATATATCAAAATAAACATCACATCACAATTAAAGGCAAATAATATGGTACTTAAAATATTTTCAGTAAATATGACAAAGGATTAATATTCTTAATGTATCAAAAATGCTTTCAAATTGATAGCCTTTTAAGATCTCAATATATAGATGGGTAAAGAGCATAATTAGAATCAAGAAAGAAGATGCTGAAATAACTTGTACAAATATAAATATATGTACACATTCCTCAACATTTTTATAATAAAATAAATACAATTAAAAGCATCATATTTCACTTGGAAAGCATCAGTTTTTAAAATCATAATATGCATTGTTCAGTAATAAAAAGGGCACTTTTATTCACTCTCATAGGACCCGAGGATATGATAAGATTTTTGAAAGCAATATGGCTTTAGGTATCAAAGCAATAAATTCATAAACTTGAACTCAGTAATTTAAATTATACAGATTTAATTTGTCATGATATAAAAAATACTGTTTATCCCTGTATTATCTCTTGTAATTAGAAAACAAAAACTAAATGCTTCACAAGAAATAAGTGAAACAAACTATATTCAGATAAAATAGTTCAACCATTAAAATAGTTATGAGACAGTTTTAGCTCCAGAGAAATAGTCACTCCCATCATTACAACAATTTAAAAATGCCACTTCGACCCATCAGAGAACTGACATTTCAGGGCACATAATTTTCATGAAATTTAGAGAGACAGGTGAATCCAGAAAGTCACAGCAGAGATCTGATTACCTGGAACAAAAGTCATTGGAACCATAAAATGGTAGGAACACTGAATGGTAATTTTGATTAATTGCTTTAGATTGAATATAGACTAACATGAGAGGAAGAAACTCCTGGAGGCCACAGTCTTGGTGGAATGTGGGCAGCAAAATGTTCCTGAGCTTTACCTCCAGGAACTCCACTAGGTTCTCATGGTTGAATATCTAAGAAAGGGCACCTTTTGATTCAATCAACTAGAAAGAAAGAAAAATCATTCTGAAATATTACCACCGCATTGTCTATAACATAGGCCTTCTCTCCAGGTTAAAGACTACCAGAGTCTTGTTCCAGAGTCATGGAAGAAGGTGTTCATCTCATTGCAACCCCTTCTATCCTTCCTATCTTACCCAAGTACAGGACTGGAGTGGAAAACTCTACAAGAATAAACACTTGTAAAGGTCACAGGTCACAGATATGAACACACTAAAAGACAGATTTACCTAGAATGCTTCCAACTCCCACACCTTACCACCACACCAAGAGGGCTCCAGTGTAATAGTGAATTATCAGAGATAGTAGATAGCTAGTATCTCTGAAGAAGGGTGTATAAGAAAGACCAAAGTCAATACAGGAGACAAAAGCAAAAACACTACAGGGTTTTGAGATCCCTAGGGGGTACAGCTACTGCAAACTTTAAACATGGCACAACTCCTGGCCAGATTTTTTAAAAAGCACAGTGGAAGAGACAAAGCAGATATTAGAGCCAGATCCAGGTATGATACAGATATTTTCACACACAGGAATTTTAAAACACTATAATTAATATGGTAAGAGCTCTAATGGAAAAAATAGACAATATGCAGGAACAGATTGTAATGTTATTAGAAAGATGGACGTTCTAAGAAAGAATTGAAAGAAAATGCTAGAAATAAAAGCACCCTACTAGAAATGAAAGCAATCTTTGATAAGCTCATTGGTAGACTGGACATGACTTAAGAAACAATCAGTAAGCTTGAGATAGATCAACAGAAACTTCCCAGACATAAATGCAAAGAAAAAAAAAAAAAGACTGACAAAACAGAACAGAATATCCAAGAACAATTTTAAAAAGTGCAAAAATGCATAACTGGAATACTAGAAAGAGAAGAGAGAACAAATGAAATAAATACTTAAAGTAGTATTAACCAATGACTATGCAAAATTAATGGCAGACACCAAACCACAGATCTAGGAAGCCCAGAAAACACTAAACAAGATAAATGCTAAAACATAAACGTCTGTTTATCTTATTTACATTGTAGAAACTTAAAGACAAAGAAAAAAATATTGAAAGAAGCAGTAGGTTAAGAATAAGGATAGGAATTAAAGTGAATTTTTCATTAGAAACCATAATAGCAAGAAGAGTTGTGTGAAATACTTAGGTGCTGAAAGATAAAGCACTAACAAATGAGAATTCTATATCCAATAATATTACTCTTCAAGAGTGAAAAAGAAATACTTTCTCAGACAGACCAACACTGAAGAAATCATTCACCAGAAGATCTGTCCTGCAAGGAATGTTAAGAGAACATGTTTAAGGAAAAGAAAAATGAAACTCAAACCTAGAAACTCATGCTCAAAACTCAAATGAAGATAAAATAAACTTTTTTACTTTTCTTGTTCTTAATTAGTCTAAAAGTTAACTGTTTAAAGTTATAATAGTAATATTTCATGCAGTGATTATAGCATATGATAAGTAAAAAGAATGATAGTAACATCAAAGGGAGAGAAGGGAGGAACTGAAACTTCATGTAAAATGGTATAGTGTTATTTCAAGGTGGACATATATTAGTTACAAATGTGCAATTGGAAATACTAGGGCAATTACTAAAACATTTTTTAAAGTATAATTGCTATGCTAAGAGAGGAAGTAAAATGGAATAAAATACTCAATAAAAATGCTCAGTTAAAAGCAGAGAAAGGAGAAAAAGGGAAAACAAAGAACAAATGCAATGATTAAAAACCAGTTACCAACATGATATATATTAATCCTGCTATATCGATAATCACTTTTCTATGATACCTGCATGGAATCAGTTTATTCTGCAAGACTAAAACAAATTTTGTGTATATTTAAGGAGGTGGCATTCCATAATGATTTGGAACACAGTCTTTAGAAGCAGACAGAACTAAGCAGCTCTGTGTCCTTGTGGAAGTTTCCTAAACTATGTCTTCATTACTTCATCCTTAAAATGAGTTTATAATACTTCAAACTGATGTAAATGAAGTTATGCATATAAAGATCTTATCCCAAAGTCTGGTATGTGGTAAATGTAAATAAATGGTAAGTATTATTGTCAAACTTTTTATATTCCTATGGGAAGAAAGTCTCACACAAGGTAAATTTCACATTACTAACAGAAAATAAGGGCAGACACACTCTGTGTGGATGTTGCAGAGAGGAATTCATTCATAGGGTAAATTGTTTCTAAGTCTTCTCATTTGAAAGGTACAGTGATGTTATGACTTTGGTCTCCTAGTCAGTGTTTTCACTTGTGAACTTCAGGAGAAAATAGAAAAGGCATTATATCAATAATCATTTTAAATGTGAATGAACTAAACACACCAAATAAAAGAAAGAAACTGCTAGAATGTATAAGTAAATAAGATGACCCAGGTATATGTTACATACAATAATGGATAGATCAATATATGGATGGATATATATATATATATATATATATATATATATATATATATAGAGAGAGAGAGAGAGAGAGAGAGAGAGAGAGAGAGAGAGAGATGACATATAGATAAATTAAAACTTAAAGGATGGATAAGATATGTCACACTAATGCTATTCAAAAAAAGTTGGAGTACTTATATTAATTTCAGACAAAGTACATCTCAGATCAAGTAAACCAATGACATATATAAAGAAAGGAAGTACCTAATGATAAAGGAATCACTTATCCAAGGAGATATAACATTCTTAACATATATGGTCTTAAAAAGAAAGCATCAGAATATGAGGCACAAATTGCTGGAAATAAAAGGAGCACTAGGTAAATTCAGTATTACAATTGAAGACTGCAACAGCCCTCTTTCAATAATTGATACATCAAGCAGGCAGAAAATCAGTAAAGATAATAGTTGACCTTAACAGGACTATAAATCAACTAGATCTAACTGGCATTTATAAAGTACTTAATTCAACATCAAAATACACATTCTTCTTAAGAAACATGAACACTCATGAAGATATACCACTCCTGGTCTAGGAAACACAGCTTAATAAATTAAAAAAACAGAAATCCTATAAACTATGTTCTCAGACCCTAATGGGCCTATATTCAAAATCAATAACAGAAAGATAGCTGGAAAATCACCAATTACTTGAAAATTAAACAATATACTTCTAAATAATACATGGAGAAAAAAGAACTCTCAAAATAATAAAACAATATTTTTAACTAAATGAAAATGAAACTACATCTTAGCAAAATATGTGGAATGCAATGAAAACAGCACTTGAAAGGGAATTTATAGTGTTAAAGAAATAAGTCAGAAAAGAAAAATTATCTAAAAACTATCTTTAACTTCCATCTTAGGAAGTCTTTTAGAACACCAGAGAAAGACGAATTTAAGTCTAAATCAAGCAGAGGTAAATAAATAATAAAAAACAGAGCAAAAAATCAATGAAATTGAAAGCAGGAAATTAATAGGGAAAATCAATGAAATCAAAAGTTATTTCTTGGAAAAGATAAATATAATATAATATAATAATAATATAATATAATATATAAAAATATATAAATATATTATAAATAATATAATATATTATATAATATATATAATATATAATATAATATAAATTATATAAATATAATTAACCAAGAAAAAGAGAGAGAAGAAAAAACTTACCAATATCAGATATGAAAGAGGGGTCATCCCTGCTGATCCCACTATCATTAAAATTATAACAGAGAAATACTATAAAAAGTTCTATCAATTTGATAAATTATACATAAAGTATCAATTCCTTCAAAGACCAAACCACCATAACTAGGTAACCTGAGTTTCCTTCTTTCTATTAAAGAAATGGAATCAATACTTAATAACCTTACAAAAGAGAAAACACCAGTCCCAGATGGTTTCACTGCTGGATTCTACCAAACGTTTAAAGACAAAATGTAATCCGCTCTCCACAATATATTTCAGAAAATAGAAACAAGGAAAACATTTCCCATCTCCTTCTATAAGGCCAATATTACTCTAGTACCATTAATTACCATTATAACCAGATAAAACCATTACAAGAAAAGAAAACCACAGACGAATATCTCTGTAGACATAGATGAAAAAGATTCCAAACAATATATCAGCAAGTGGACTCCAACAATGTATAAAAGGAATTATACACCATACCCGACCACATCCATAGTTTTAAGTGGAAAAATCATATGATCATATACACTACTGCCTCAAGGAGATGGAACATAAATCTCCACTCCTTAAATGGTGGCTACACAAAGTGATTTTCTTCCAAAGAGTACAGTTTGGAAAGTGGGGGAAGGGGAGTAACTATACAATGCAAAAGTTGATAAATACCACTTCAGTTAGGTGGTCAAGGTTAACATCAACAGGTATAAGTCATGTTGATAGTTTGTACTCTTAATATGGTAGGATGAAAATGGCCTCTTCTGTGGTCTCCTTCCCCAAATCACTTACACTAATCTAATAACAAGAGAAATATCAGACAGATTTCAATTTAGAGGCATTCTATCCAATACCTGACCAGGGATCCTCACACTATCAACATCATTAAAAAAAATAAAAAAGAGTAGTTCTCATAACTAAGAGGGTCCCGAGGAGATATGATGACTAAATGTAATGTGCTATCCCAATACTGAAACAAAAAATATATCAGGAGAAAATTAAGTAACTCTGAATAAAGTGTGGACTTTAGTTAATAATAATATATCAGTACTGTTTCATTAACTGTAACATGCACCATTCTAATGTAAGATGTTAATAATAGGGGAAACTGCAAGTTATTTGGGAACTCTCTGTACTATTTTGCAATAAATCTTCAAATCTAAAAATTTTCTAATATATAAGAATTATTATTAAATATCTATGAGTTTTTTAATGATGGAGAGACATGCTTATATTATAAGATGAAGTGAAATACAGACAATTAAAAATATAGTAAGATCTCAGCTAGGTTAAACAATGCTCATGCAAAATAATCTGAAGAACATCTACTACAGTATTATCAGCATTGTTTGTTTTGGAGAGGCTGTAGCAGAATAGGTGATGCTTATTATTGTTTTTATACTTTGTACAATTTCAAATAATAAGAAAAATGTTACACTAAAAGATATAAATAAAGGTTGATACCTCAGCTCTGAATGTTTGAAATCACAGAATATCACACCTCAACATATTTCCTCAGTTTCCATAACAGGGTCAATGTCAGTAAAATAATAAAAATTTTAAAAAATTTTTAAAAAGAACAACCTCTTTGAACTACTCATGCCAAGTGTTACTATGGCAATATTCTAAATGAATAATTAAAGTACATTTTTAAATTAATAAACATTTGATAGTTTGGAAATGTTCCCACAGTTTCTATGGAGATAATTATTATGCCTATTTGAACAAATATTTCTCTTGATAAACAGTTTATTTTCAAAATTAAAACTAAGACCTTCTTACTTTAATCTACTTAACACAAAACAGAATTAAACAAGTAAAGTACTCTAACAATCATTGAAGACTAGAAACCACAGAAATTTCTGCACTCTATGTTTTAAAATATGAATATGCTGGATCTTTTATTGCAAGGAAAGAGGCACTTCAGGCATTTAGCTTTCCCTGAGAATAATTTTTTCAAAGACTGTAGAATAAAAGATGAACTGAGGTTATATTTCCAAAATGCAGTGTTTAGGTTAGAAGTTTTATTATGAAAGAAACAAAATTAAACTTGAGCAGTAGTTTAGGTCAAAGGTCATTATAAACAAAGATTTGTTTGATTAAAACATGTCAAGCTTTGTCTTAACCTCTATCCCTGATAGAAAATAACAGCGTTATTTTCTATCTGAACTGAACAAGGAAAGGTTAGAAAGAGTGCCCCCAAGTCTAATATGATGACTTGTAAGGTGATAAATTGGCTGGCTAGTAATTCATATACCTCTCTACAAACTTACATTATACGAAAGATCTGGGGTGGGCGGTGGGGGGGGATGAATTTGATATTAGGTAGACAAGATCCAATTAGGATTGTCTTCAATTCTAAGCAAAAGACCCAAGTCTCTCTGGACTCCATGTGACTTTCCTATGATAGATTTTGTGGGACCATGATTTTGATTTGTCCTTTCTGACTATGAGCTAGAGAATTCAAATATGCTCAGGAACAACATCAATGCATGTATTATATGAGTAAAGAAATGTGATAATAATGTGAAGTGTATTCTCTTTGAGTTTATAATAAAGTGAAAATGGCTTTTGATATTTTGTGAGAAAACTGCTCAAAAGAAGTTTGAATGCTAAAGATGCTTAAACATGTCATTTAGAGGCAAAGAAGAAAAAAAAAAACATTTTCACAAAAACTGTATGAGAAATCAATATTAAGAAGACGAACAACCCAATCCAAAAATGGGCAGAAGACCTAAATAGACATTTATCCAAAGAAGACATACAGATGGCCAAGAGGCACATGAAAAGCTGCTCAATATCACTAATTGATAGAGAAATGCATATCAAAACTACAATAAGGTATCACCTCACACAGGTAAGAATGGACATCATCAGAAAATCTACAAACAAATGCTGGAGAGGGTGTGGAGAAAAGGGAACCCTCTTGCACTGCTGGTGGCAATGTAAATTGAAGGTACAGCCACTATGGAGAACAGTATGGAGGTACCTTAATTACTAAAAATAGAATTACCATGTGATCCAGCAATCCCACTAGTGGGCATATACCCAGAGAAAACCATAATTCAAAAAGACACATGCACCCCAATGTTCATTGCAGCACCTATTTACAATAGCCAGGTCATTGAAGCAACCTAAATGCCCATCGACAGATGAATAGATAAAGAAGATGTGGTACATATATACAATGGAATATTACTCAGCCATAAAAAGGAACAAAATTGGGTCATTTGCAGAGACGTGGATAGACCTAGAGACTGTCATACATTGTGAAGTAAGTCAGAAAGAGAAAAACAAATATAATATATTAACTCATATATGTGGAATCTAGAAAAATAGTACAGATGAACTGGTTTGCAAGGAAAAAATAGACACAGATGTAGAGAACAAACTTATGGACACCAAGGGGGGAAAGTGGGGGGGAGGATGAATTGGGAGATTGGTATTGACATATATTCACTAATATGTATAAAATAGATAACTAATAAGAGCCAGCTGTATAAAAATAAAGAAAATAAAGAAAAAAATTTAAAAAACTATGTGAGAAATGTTTCAGAGTAGAAAAGTTGCAGTGATTTTGAGAGGCTCTGAGTCACCTATGGACCTTATTATTGTAGGTTTGATGAAAGTGGGGTTCAGCTCCTCTGTGGGATTGACCTTGTGGATACACCTGGTGTGCCTAACCTGACCTGGTCCTCTAAGCCTTTTGTCTCTTACATTATTCATTTGTTCTCTTACACTGTTGATCAGTTCCTTTTTTCTGTTCTCTTAAAGACTTTTAAGCCTGAAACCATAGAAATTCACAGTGAGAGTTAAATGTTTCATGCTTAATCAAATGCTCTGTCTCTGACTGTTTTTTTTTTTTTTTTCATTTTTAACCTTTCCAACATGAAAGTAAATATTAAAATATGTGTATTTTAAAATTTCAATAGAAAGTCATTGGGTCCTTTTATAGTTAAGGCCATTTTAGAATCTAGAAGCATGATGTTGTCTTTCTTGGAAGTATTCAATTTTATATCTTAGTGTTTTAATACAAATAACTCTTGGAACTTTCTAAAATCATGGAAGACTTTTTGATTTCTATAGTGGGGTTGATTTTTTGTAATTTATAAAATTAAGTTTCTTGAGATATGATTTGTATACAGTAAAATACAACCATTTTAACCATACTAGTTTTTGTTTTGTTTTTTATTTTTTTTTACATCTTTATTGAAGTATAATTGCTTTACAATGTTGTGTTTCTGCTGTACAACAAAATGAATCAGCTATACATATACATATATCCCCATATCCTCTCCCTCTTGCGTGTCCCTCCCACTCTCCCATCCCACCCCTCTATGTCGTCACAAAGCATTGAGCTGATTTCCCTGTGCTATGTGGCTACTTCCCACTAGCTATCTATTTTACGTTTGGTAATGTATATATGTCACTGCTACTTTCTCCCTTCATCCCAGCTACCCCTCCCCTGCCCACCCATATCCCCAAGTCCATTCTCTACGTCTGAGTCTTTATGCCTTCCCTGCCACTAAGTTCATCAGTACTGTTTTTTTTAGATTCCATATATGTGTGTTAGCATACGGTATTTGTTTTACTCTTTCTGACTTACTTCATTCTGCATGACAGACTCTAGGCCCATCCACCTCACTATACATAACTAAATTTCATTCCTTTTTATGGCTGAGTAATATTCCATTGTATATATGTCTTTATCCATTTATCTGTCTATGGACATTTAGGTAAGCATACTAGTTTGATTTTTTTTTTTTTTTTTTTTTTTTTTTTTTTTTTTTTTTTTTTTGCGTTACATGGGCCTCTCACTGTTGTGGCCTCTCCCTTTGTGAACCACAGGCTCTGGACGTGCAGGCTCAGTGGCCATGGCTCGCAGGCCCAGCTGCTCCTCAGCATGTGGGATCTTCCCAGACTGGGGCATGAACCCATGTCCCCTGCATCGGCAGGCAGACTCTCAACCACTGCGCCACCAGGGAAGCCCAGCATACTAGTTTTGACAAATTTAAATTTTTGAATAATCACCACCTCAATCAAGACACATTATTTTCATCCACCAAAATTTGCCTTTCCCAGGCAATCATCTCCTCCCAACAATGGCTCTAGGCAACCACTGACCATCCTTCTGTCACTATACATTCAATTTATATTTTCAAGAGTTTCATGTGAGTAGAATAATTATAGTTTTTTGGAGACTAGCTTCTTTTTCTCATAGTGTTTGTAATATTTACAATCCTCTTGGGTTCCTCAGTAGTTTGTTTCATGTTATTTTGAGAAGTAATCTAGTCTTTGAATATACCACAATTTGTTTATTCATTTAACTGTTGGTAGATTTGAGCTATTTACAGTTTTGGGCTACAATGAATAAAACTGATAGGAGTAATCATGTAAAGTCTTTGTGTTGATGTAAAGCTTAATTTTTCCTAGAAACATATCTAGGAGTGAAGTTTTTGCGTCATACGGTAACTATAGGTTGAAATTAATAAGAAACTCCAAACTGTTCCAAAGTGGTTGTATCATTTTGCATTTCTACCAGCAGTATATAAGAATTCCAGTTGCTGATATCCTTACCAAAACTGGTACAGCCAGTTCTTGTAAACTGAGCCAATCTATTGATATGTAGTATTATCTGCTTGTGATTTAGTTTGAATTTCCACAGTGGCTAAATATCTTTTCATGTGTTTGTCTATGTATCTTCTTTGTGAAGTGTCTGGTTTAAATAGTTTGTGTGTTTTATTGGAGTTTTAGTCTTATTATTGAATTGTTAGTGTTCTTTATACATTCAGCATACAGTTCTTTTATCAAGTAAATATACATATATATTTATCAGAATTACATATAAATATACATATTCATATGTCATATATATTTCTTTGAAGTCTGTGATATGCTTTTTTATGTTTTTAGTGGTATCTTTGAAAAAGCAGAAAACTTTAATTTTTTTTAAGTCCAGTTGTCAATTTTTCATATTATGTGTGTATTTGTACAGTCTTATAAACTGATAATATTAGGTTCTCCAATTTTATTTTCTTTTTAAATTGTTTATTGGTCCTTTGCAATTTCACATAATTTTAGAATTGCCTTGTCAATTCCAAACAAATAAGTATGCTGGGATTTTGAGCAGGATTATATTAAATCTATAGATTCAAATGGTGGATATTCTTAAAAAATATTGAGTCTTCCAATCCATGAACATAGTATTTCCTCTTTTGCTATATGTTCTCTAATTTCTCTACAATTTTTTTTAAGATTTTTTCATTGAATAGGTCTTTAAATATTTTGAAATAATTTATCTCTAACTGTTTTAGGTATTTTTATATTTTATAAATGTTATTTTGCTTTCAATTTCCAATTGTTTATTGCTAGGCAATAAGAAACCAAATGCATTTTGTATATTTATTTTGCATCTGGGAAACATTAATCTCACTTATTCTAATAAATTATTTGCAAATTTTGTGAGATTTATATCATATAAAATTATGTCACCTGCCAGAAAAGACAATTTTGTTTTTTCCTGTCCAATCTGTATGCCTGTTATTTTTTGTTTGTTTGATTGTATTGCACTGACTAGGATCAATACAACATTGAATAGAAGTGGGAAGAATTGTCTTTCTTTCATTTTACAAATTTTACCAGGGAAGCTTTCATTAAGTATGATGTTAGTTGTAGTATTTTAATTTATTCATTTATTTATTTATTTATTGCCAGTTCTTAAAGTGGAAAACGTGTTTATTAACATTGAAACTCCCTTCATACAAGGTCATATAAAAATTCTTAACATTTTGACTATACATAAGTCTATATTTTCTACATAGTTACAATAATGTATGATTTAGCTTTTCATAATACACTGTTTAAATACATAATTAGTTCTGTTAAACATAAGCACTATTTGCAAATTCATTACTTGAACAATTTCCTCTGTACATAGTTTAGCAGGGCTAATTAGCATAAGATGCTCTCTTTTAAGAGGTATATGATCTGAGTATTAACAATTACTGAAGTTTGGTATTTTTATATAGCATTTTTACACAAAAAATCCTTAAGGATACTGAAATTCAGTAACTAAAGTCCAGAGACATTAGCCAATAAGTCAAGTTCATACATAACACTATAGTATTAAAAACCTTAAAAAAAAAAAAAACACTTTTGCAATCTGCCCTAGTACAGACTGCTCCTCTCAGGATAAGACTACTTGGCAATAGAAAAGAAAAAGACAGCTTTGAGTCTCTGTGGTGCTGATAGGAAGAAAAATGCTAACTTACCTTGTCACCTCTCACTAATGATGGCAGAAATACCAGAACAAGCATATTCCAGCTCAACAACTCTAGGTAACTTTATGGAGATGGGAGTTGGCTTAGCTCATGCTAGGTGGCCACAGCACTGACCTTGTGTGTAAAAACATGAAACATTTGCATACTGTGATCTAGGTCTTAATTGTAAGCTATACTGAGGAATTTTTTTAATGTTTTGGCTATATTTTATTCCAAAAGAAGAGTTGATTTGATACTTGAGTTACAGCACCAGTCTGTATTAGTTATTAGTAAAATGAAGTATGCTCCTGCAGATAAATACCAGGTCAAAAAAACCTGTTTCAGTAATCTGATTAACCTGTAGAATACTAAAAAATAAGTTATTTCTACAGAAATCTCTGAAGGGAGCAAAAAATCTATATGCCTAAATAAACATTTTAAAGGGAAATAATCCAATACCCTCTGAAGGTCAAACAGTGTTTGCTATGTTCTAATCCTGTTCACCATTAGGCTGCAGTTGGACCACAACACTATCTTCATTAATTTCATTTTCTGCATCATTACTGTCAGTATCTTCATTGTCATCTTCCTCATAGTCTGAAGATTCTGTCATGTTCTGATGTGAGCGGGATTCCGACAAAGCCCCAAATAACTGGGTGCTGACAGAAGCCAAAAGTCTGAATAAAGGGGTATGTTCTGACACTTCATTTTCTTCTTGACTACTATCTGTGTCAGAGTCTGAATCGCCTTGAGAAGGAACAACTTTTTGCTTGCAGACTGGATAGGTTTTCTTGGTTTTAGTTAGCCAAGGATCTACACACTTGCAATGATAAGCACGGGAACACGGAAGGATTCTGAGCTTGTCTCCAGCTTCATATTCATCCAAATAAATGGCACATACATCATACTCTTCTCCTTTTTTGAATTTATGTATAGGGAGTTTCTTAAGTTGATCTTTACGAAGTCAGTTTCTTCTAGCTCTATGTCTATCCTGGACAAATTTGGTGATCTGTATTTACTGTCATTGGATCCCGTGTTAATGAGGTCATCAGAATCAACATTGTGAACTATGGCTGCTTTGTATCCTGCTCTCTGTTCATTTAAAACCTTTTCATCACAATTACAATCAAGTCTTCTAATTAACACGATGAAAGTGCCAGATGAATTGTCTCTTAGTGGTGGAGGCACTGTGGGTTCACAGGCATTCTCTGGTTTTGAGTTAATCAAAAAACCCTTTAAACCTTCAGCTGGAAGTCTATAACCAAATCTTGCTGGAAGGTCTTCAATGTCTGAGATGCATTTTCAAAATTATATGCTAAAATGTCCGCTTCTACAGGCAGTAGGTTTAGGAATGCAAAGAGCTGGACAGTCAAGATGGTACAGACTTGTGTAGCCAACAGCATGAGCATCCCTATGGAGAGCAGCATCTCGCCGTCAAGTCACCTGGAAGCCTGACACCACAACACAAACAGGCTCGCCAGCCACGTCACTGCGGGAGAAGTCCCTTTCCCGACTTCATGACTGAATCTCCGCACTGACCCCCACCCTAGCTGTATTATTTTTATTGATGTCTATTATCAGAGTGGGACAAAAAAGTCCCTTTTGATCCAAGTTTGCTGAATGTTTTTATTATGCATGACTGCCGAATTTTTCAAGTGCTTTTTTCCGCAACAATTATCAACAAAATAGGTATTGAGGTGGCCAATTGGACAGAAAGACTGAAAGTACTAACTAAGCCTTTATTCACTTACTGTGACAGTGAATAATGCAAGAGGTTAAAGGAAGCTCTGGCTCCCTGCTATTTTGTTTCTCTTCATAGAATGGCAGGAGAGGGACAGATGGACGCAGCACAGAAAGGGGTAGCTGTCTCTGAGGAGAGACTTAACAAAAGCCTCTTGTCTCTTCATGGACCATGGGCTGAAGGTAAGGAAAGAAGGAAGGGGTAAGAGTTGGAAGGTACTGAGTTGAAGTAGAGTGACTCAGCCACGGCACTGAGAAGGAGGCCTCAAAATAGGTGGTCAGGGCTAGGAACGCCCATATGCCTATGAGGATGCTGATGAGTGGGGTGAGGGAAATCTGAGTCCTTGACTACAACTTTCTGCAGAAAATTGCAGCGTAATGTTGTGCACCGAATCCGGTGAGGGTAAAGCAGCTTTCACTCATGAGGCCTGTCAGGCAAAGCTTGGTAATTGCCTACAGTTGGGTCCAAGGATTCCACACAGGATTTGGGGATGGAGCCAGACTCCTCAGTCACAGGTTTTTCTCCTTTATTGTCTAGATAAAAACAATGCTTTAAGATCATTCTTCTTTCCTAATATATGCATTTGGAGCTTTAAGTCTCCCTCAAAGTACCACATTGGCTGCATATCCAGTTATTAGCTATGCCTTGCCTTTTTTTAGGGGGCGGTTACTCATGAGTTGACATTATGCATCTTTAAATTTTCCAGTCTGCCTTCAGATAATATTGAAGCACTTCACACAGAATCAAAGGAAAGGCTGAAATGAAAACAGGGATCTGTGATGTATTATTTTAAAGCAGGATACTTTTTAGCTGGCTTGCTGGTCCATGAGATTAGGATAAATTAAACGTGGAGGTACAAAAGTGTGATGTGTTATAACTGTTATGAAGGAGGTATTCAGGAAGGCATCAAGTGCCCAACTGAGTTTGGAGAACACAAATTTGTAATGGCACTTGTGCATAAGGCTATATGGTTTTCTCCAGCAGATCTCAACAATCTGAATAATAAGTGGAGAAACGTGGGTTGGAGTTGAGTAGGACTGATGGGGTAGAAAGAAAAAGTTCAAGTATTGATGGTGAAGTTAGTTGATTGAAATGACACATCATCGTCCCTAAACTGGATAAGAGAGAAAAGGAATTGATGAGGTATGTGAAAGATCAGGAAACAAGGAAATTCCATATTCAGTCTAACATTTCATTTTCATGATAAATGTGAGATGAGAAGAAAATGTACAAAAAATAGAGGGAGAGAGGGAAAAAAAGAAAGAAGCATGAGAAAAATTTTAGATGTAGCAGAATTTAACAATGATATAAAATCTCTATCAGATCCAATTTGCACCATTCTTCACTGTACTCTTTTCCCTGAGAGGACAGCCTGCATAGAATTATATCATCGATAGATTTCCTTTACCTCAAGCTTCTTTCTAGGTTTGAACATTGAGAGGCACTAGCATGAGATCAGAAGACAAGACAGGTCAAAGTAGTTATTCTTCTTGATGCCTCTTTGCCAAGCCGCAGCTCCTGCCAGGATGTTCCTTCTATAAGGCTCCTGTCTACAGATTCTAATATTTATTTCCTTTCTTTGTCCCTTAAGAAGTAGGGTCATAGCCGTTTCAGGTGCCACATTATTCCCCAGATGCTGCTCACACCTTTGTAGAGCATCTCCTTATTAAGTTTACCCTGAACTTTCCAGTTTGAGTGTGCCATGTGTTTCCAGTAGGACCCAGGCTAACACACACACACACGCATACACAGTAATAGCCCAATGTGATGTCAGATTTCCTTCCTCACTGAAAATCAGTATTTCTCTTGGATTTGTTATACAAGATCACATGTTATACAAGTTCATATATAAGTGGAAAGTAGGGCCACCAAAGTGCTATGTCTTGAGTGGACAGACTGTCTGGTCTTTATGCCCCACTAATTTTGGTATCTAAAATCATATTATTAACCACTCTAAAACAAGATAATGAATCCAGAAAAATCTAATCCAAAAAATATTTATTTAAATGTTTAGTATGTACCTGGCACTGACCTGATGAAATGAACATGACTCAATGTGTGTCATGACCACAGTGCAAGTGATTTATATGAATTATCACCATTGATTCTCTCAACGACTCTGTGAAGCACATCTTGTTTCAAATGAGTAAGCTTAGAAAATTTGAGGTTTATCTAAGTTGCCTTAGAGAATGTTCCCAAAGTTACCCAAAGCTGTTAAATGAGAAATCTGGATCTGCAGTCAGAGAGTTTGATTCCAAACAGTCTACATGATTAACACCTTCACTGTCTTGCATTTCTACCTTCTTAGAAATCACTGTTTAGAAAGGTGGCAGATATTATTATACCAACAATTATATCACTTATACCAATAATCAATTGGTGATAAAGATATTAATAGAAGTGAACTATATAGGTGTTCAGCAATTAATTAGCAGGAAGAGCTAGTGTTTATATAATGATGATCGTTAAGCTAAAAACTGAAGACTTTGTTTGAGTTAAGCAGGTGAAGAGGGAGTGGAAGAGTATTTCTAACAGAGAAAATGAAAGGTATGAAAGCCCAGAGTAGGAAAGAACTTGGGATATCCGAAGAAAATATAGAATGACACTAGCCAAATTATAGTTTATCTAAACACCTAGAAAAGAGTGGGGGAAAGAGGCCACAGAATATATCCATTTAGATAGAGATGGTTGTATGTGGGTTCAACATTACAAATAGTGGAAATCTTTAGCAATTATGGATGGCATGAGGTAGCAGGATGGGTTTAGGATTAAGATTCCCCAAATGGGAAGTTTCATCAGCAACACTAAGTGAACAGATACATGAACTGTTTTGCTAAGGCTGCTGTAAAATAGTACCACCACAACAGAAATACATAATTTCACAGTTCTGGAGTCTGGAAGTCTGAGATCAACGTGCTGCCAAATTGGTTCCTTCTGAGGACTATGTGGAGGAATCTGTTCCATGCCTCCTCTAGCTTCTGGTGCTTTGTTGGCAATATTTGGCTTATAGATGCCTCCCCCCAATATCTGCCTTCATCTTCATATGGCGTTCGTCCCCTGTGCATATCTGTGTCCACATTTCTCCTTTGTATAAGGATATCTGTCATGTTGGATTAGTAGTAGTAATACTGTAATATAATGTAATACTGTAGTAGTAGTAGTAATAATACTGTAGTAATACTACAGTATTACTTTATCTTAACTAATTACATTCCAATGACCCTATTTCCAAATAAGGTCACATTCTCAGGTACTAGAGGTTAGGACTTCAACATATGAATTTTTTTGGGGGGGGCACAATTCAGTCCATAACAATACTCAATAAATAAACTCTTGCATTATTTGCCAAGTGCCTCAGGTGGACCCCAACTCTGATACTTAACACATTTATCTTATTGTAAAATACTGACAAGAAACTGGTTAGGTATACTTTGCTAATTCTAAGGACTAATTTTATTTTCTGTACTCCTGATAGCAATTTATGGAGCTTGACTAGAAGTACCTCACGAATGAATCCAAAAGACTACCTTCAAAGTTTAGAGCACAAAAGGTGGAGTATTAAATTCCAAGCGTAGGCACTTGTCTGATGGATGAGTTCTTTGATCCTTTTCTCCCTTTCTCTTAAGAGGATTTAGGGCGAAGAACTGAGTATATATAAGTACAATCTCTTTTTCACTCTCCTCCTCTCCAGTTCTTCCATTTCACTTCCTATTTCTTTGTATAAAAGACTTTGGAGAGCCCAACAGCATAGCAGGCCTTTTGTGTGTGTGTTTCAAATCAAAGAGATATCCAGTCAGCAAAAATCAAAGATCTCAAGTAGCAAATCTGTCAGGTCTGAGATTTAACCCTGTATCTTTTTTTCCAAAAGAGACAATTGACCTTCTCAATAAGTCATAACTTATGTACTATATACAGAGGTATCAAGGGTTTTGAAAGCACAGTATGTTTAATACAAAAAGGTGTATTCTGCTATCTATAAATAACAGAAAATAAGAGAATAAGTGTGACTGAGTCCACTTTAGTTTAAGTTTTATGCTAATAATAATGTATCCTAAAGAGCACAGATTGTTTTTCCCTTAGTAGGTGGAAAGATATAGAAACAGATATAATGAAAGCTACATAACATAAAATATGATTTTTTTAACTACGTATTCATTTCTTTTCTTGAAAATGTGTCGCATTCACTACATAAGTGAGAAATAAGTGATAAGAAAGAAGGGCACCCCAAGCTTGAAGAAATAGCAGAACATGGAAATAAGTCTGAGGTGAGAACCATGAAATAATATTCAGATCAGGGAAGAGAACAATTCTAACTAAAATACACTCTGAAGAATAAATATAAGAATAAAGGCAATTTTAATCTGTCATCCTATTTGAAGCTTAAGTCCACATTAAATCTCCTACTACCAGAAAAAAAGGAGGTGGTAAGAAAATACAAAGGAAGAGATTATTGGAAACTGCATAAATTAGTTGATGAGGACTCATACATAGGAGCTTTCCAAAGTTTCAAACACATATTCTGTATGTGTGTGAGTATTTGTTTGTATAACTCATATTTTGTCAAGTTCAAGAAAATTGTGACTCACAGGATTGTTGAGGGTCTGAGAGGGAGAAAATGTGTCTTAGAACAACTACCATAACAGTTGACATATAGTAGAGGATTAAAATTAGAAGTCAGTTTCTGGTGTTGGTTTCACTAGTATTGGCAGCAAAAGTTTTCACTTTGATTAAATAATTTTCTCTTTTATATTCAAAAGCTGGAAAAACATAACCTACAAAATAACATTAAAGGAGAAAAAGTAGGATGATTAAGCAGCTTGCTCCCAAGAAATCCTTAAATCTCAAAAAAGAGAATGTTGTTTTTTGTTGTTGTTGCCGGTGTGTGTGTGTTTTAGGAAAACAGCTGTATATATCAGCAGGGGATGGTTAAGTTAGGCAGAGGTCATGAGAGAATAAGTGATATGAGAGCATTTTATTTTTATTGTCTGGAACATTTTTCTCTGGGATGGAGCTTCAAAAATTGAACCCTCTCCCGTCAAGGTTTTCTCCTCATAGATATTTTGAAAAAAATCTTTTTTTTAAGGATTTTTTTCCATGATGGGTTTAAATAACTACATAAATTATTTAATGTAGTTAAAAGGCTCCAGATAGGTGACAGGGAGATTGAAGAAGGAGGATGATATGGCCCAGAAAAACTATTTCCAAGAAAACCCAGCCCCTGAAAAATCACATGAAGAGTTTGACCATATAGCAAGGTGTTTTAGATTCCTTTTTATTTTCAGTATCTTTAGGGGACAAGATGGTTAGGTAAGCACCTAATGAGGCATTAACTAAAGTGGGATGGAAGTCGGGAGATGCATAAGAAAGGAAATGTAATCATTATGGTATGTATCTCAATTGTGAATAATACTATGAATTATTATGTATTTCATAATAATGAAAATATATAATACAATTTGCCCCCAAATTTTGATATGATTACATTGGAAGAATACCTTTAAGGTGGAAGGAGCTTTATAAGAGTGCTAAACCCTCATTTTACTGATTAGGAAGGCAGTAGGTAACGTGTAACTGAAAAATAAATACATTGTATTATAAGTGTGTAATTTAAACATATAGTGCAAATACCTCCCAAAATAGTTAGAAATATGTTTCTCTTTGTGAGTGAGCAAAGGAGATTGGAGGGTGGAAGGTGGGGACTGCTGACTTAATACAATGAATCTAAACAATAAAAACATTTTTAAGTCAAGAAAGAAAGAAATGATAAATATAATTTTTAAAAGCTGTCTAGTTTTTCAGGAATTCCTTGGTGGTCCAGTGGTTAGGACTTGGCACTTTCACTGCCAGCGCCTGGGTTCAATCCCTGGTCAGGGAACTAAATCCCACACATCATACGGTGCAGCCAAAAAAAAAAAAAATTGTCTAGTATTTTATCATAAACTTAGAATAATGTTTGGACACTGTGACTAAATTAAAAAATAAATTGTTTCAAAGATAAAACCTCTACTTGTCTCTATCTTAAATAAGACAGCAGGAAGAAAGACAAAGAATGTGAAAGAATAAAGACCAGGTTGCATTTGTGCATATGAATATGACACAGCACTTACTTTTGACAGCACATTTGTAGGTAAAAATGCATACATACATCTAAATGCTAAGCATTTCTACTGCCATATATATGTAACATATTCACATCAAAGTTAATTAATGTGTTATCATTCTAAAAATAAATACCAGATTTTACCTTATGTGTTTCCCATGTCCAGGCTTCAAGACTTTATTGTGCCATTTATTCCTTTAAGCAATTGCTACTCAGAGGAATATTCAGATTGGTTTGGCAATTAACAGCATAAAGAGCTTAAGTGGCATTTGTTGAGAACTTTTTAGCCTTGGACAGAAGCCTTCTCATAGAACAAAGTTTCATATATATTCTTCAGAGAAATAATACCAGAAGGTGCTCCTTCAAAAGAGTAGTTCCAAGACAAATTATTTTGGAAACAACATATTACACTTTCATTTTGGATTTTGACCAATATTAGCCTTAATATTTTCCTCAGTTTGACTACACATTAGATAGGTTTATTCCTGAATCTTGTCCCCTTTTTCTTAGAACAATGGCAGTTAGAAATATGATTGCTGACCTAACAACATGATTATCTTCAATATCATCCTAAAAAAAAAAAAAACTAGTCAAATTCTATGAGTCTTCAGTTCCCTTTTTCTTAGAACAATTACTATAGAAAACTTGCAATTGTAAGTTCTTTCTCTGTCCCTTTGAGATGTAAATCTTCCCTCAGTCTCTTACCAGTTTTACAAACCAGGAAGGTCTCTCTCAAGCATCTGGGAGCCATTCCTGTGAAATGTAGTCATCAGGAAAGATAAAGTCCCCATCTCCCTATCTCTGGGGCAGGTATCACTAGCAAATACAGATGCCCTGATCACAGTCACCACCCTTCCATCTAAAGTCATCTAGTACTTTTCCACTAGCTCACCTCACGGCTTAAAAACTCCTAACTTTTGTTTCAATAGAGAGGAGTTCAATCCCTCTCCCCTATTCAATGGTCTTGAATAGTTTTCCCTGCCTGTTTAATGCCACCTGTTGCAGTATTTCTTTGGCAATATTTATAAAATACATTTTATATTAAATGTTTTCAGGAATACTGTAGAAAAGAAACCAACCTACCAGAGGTTCCTAACCAAATGTTCCCAATTCATAGCACAATGAAAACTTTTGTTAATACATATTCCATTATACCAGTAGTTTTCTTCAAAGCATGGTTCAAAGACCAGCAATATCAGCACCAAATGGAAACTTGTTATAATAAAGTTTTCAGGCCCCACGGAGACCTTTTGAATCAGACAATTTGGGGGTGGGGCTCAGTAACCTGTGGGTTACCAAGTCTACCAGGTAATTCTGATGCATGTACACTAAACCGACACTTTTTATCATATGTGTTGGGAAATTCAATCCTAGGTAACAGCAATAAAGAAACAAAGGCCAGCTAAGAAAGAGCATTACTCTATTTATATATTGCATTTTAATAATTGAAATTAACACTCAGACAAATTTTTGTCCTAAAATTTAGAACACAGAGCAAACAAATATATTTATATTTTATTTATGACTAAAGGCTTTTTAGGTTTCCTTGTTAGCTGTCCTCTCTGCCATGCACTCTTCTTTTCTGCTCCATGCAATATATAAATACGTTTTTATTTGTCATTATTCTAGAATGAATATAAAAGTTTTATGATCAAGAATCTAGAGGTTTATTTGCACTCTTACTGTTAATTCTGTGAAGTCTTTCTCTTGTCATATTTTTTGACATCCCATGAAAACACACAGCATTTCTCCAGCACCTAATATCTTCTTTCTTCTTTAAAACTTCATAGAAAGTTCTGTTTGAAAACATATATTTTAAATGTCTAGCTTAGCTTATACCATTGTTTATCTTTGTATGTCTACATATATATATTTCCCTGTCAGATTCAATGTAATTCATTTTTATGAATTCTGAATTGCCTGTATTTTTAAATACCCTTCATTTGCTACCAATCAACTTAAGACTCATAGAATTTGAACAGGTTTCTTTTTTTTTAGGATGATATTGAAGATACTCATGTTGTTAGGTCAGCAGTCATATTTCTAACTGCCATTACTAAACCAAATATTGTTTCTTGTGATTAATGTATTTTCTTCTAGATGCATATATAAATTGCATGTTACATTCAGAAGTAGTACAGAGTTTGCAGAGAAAGCAGAACTCTGAATTAAAGGCGATAGCCCTTACAGAAGGCTCATTTGACTTATTTTTTGGTTTTTTTAGCTGTGGAGAAATGGCACTAACTACCCATATTATTATACAGGGCTGATTTTCTCCCTCCTTTACAAACAACATCCATTCCCCACCCACATCTTTACCTTAGGTCTTTAGACAATATTTTTAACACTGAAGCTGGAAAAGCTAGGACTGAGAAAGTGGGAAGCTATAATGCCTACATACCAAAGTGTACTTAATAATCACAGTCATGCAGAGAGATAAAGTTCACCTTTTATAATAATATTTCTGAATTTTTACATGTACATAAGTGTAATAAGCCTAGCAATTCCTCCAGGTATGCATATTAAATCTTCAAGCAAAGACAGGTATACTGTGTATTTCCTTGCATTTGCATTAATTAATACTTGTCACTTTTTTTCATTGTCCCATCATGAATCTGTTGGAATCTACAGACTTTCCAGTTGGTTTTGTTACAGCACTTTCTTTTGTTACCAATTTGTCACCACATTATAGATGAGAATGACACCAAATGTAACTATCACTGAATGAAATTTGAATTTTTTAGCCCATTGGGGAGGACTGTTGGTTGAAAAATCTACTCATTCCCATTTTCCCAGAAAAATCAATGAGAGGAAATGAATTCAAGTACTCCTTTTTCTTTTTCTGGATTCTTCTCCTAGAAAATATTTAGTCAACAAGCAAACTATTTGTCACAGATTGCTTAGGGTAAATTTTACTCTGAGACAGAGAATTGTCTACATGAGAGTGTTAGAATTCTTGACAGACATGGACTCTGTCTGGAGGAACATCTTTGAACTTGGAAGCTGAAGATCCTGTTTATAAATATAAATCTACTTCATATTTTTGTAAATATGTCTTCTCTGCTTTTCCATTTTCCTTTGTGTTTTGAAGGTGTTCTGTGCACTGATTTAAAAACTATTGGGGACCCCACTGAGGTTAATGAATAGGTGGAACCAAATACTTTGATGTCACGAAGACACTGATTGGCAGTGATTGTGCTGGCAAAACACTTTCCTCTCTTCTCTAAATTCTCTATAATACCATTTTCTGTTCTGTTAGTCACATAACTGTGTGGAGGAAAAACCTTTTCAGGTTTTTTTTTGTTTTTTGCGGTACACAGGCCTCTCACTGTTGTGGCCTCTCCCGTTGCGGAGCACAGGCTCCGGATGCGCAGGCTCAGCGGCCATGGCTCACAGGCCCAGCCGCTCCGCGGCATGTGGGATCCTCCCGGACCGGGGCACGAACCCGTGTCCCCTGCATCGGCAGGTGGACTCTCAACCACTGCGCCACCAGGGAAGCCCCCTTTTCAGTTTTTAATTGCACTTGTTGTTTCCTGTAAACTACTCTTATGAAAATATCCCCATGTATTTGCCTGTGCAAATGTGCATGTAATTGCATTTTGGCAAGAGGGCAAAAATACCTCCACTTTGAAAATGAAGTCTAAGGGATGCTTGTACAATGACATTTTTAGCTTGACTCTTAGTTGAAATTTCTTTTGTACTCCTAAAACTGACAAGCTGACAGTCTTGTGATCTTAGCTTCTCCAGCCACAAGATAGGTACAAAACTGATGCTTCTAGGTTTTTCCTGACATTGAACCTTTCTCGAACATGCCACATTTAAGGATAAAGGGAATTCTCTTGTAAACTCTCATATCTTGCTGTGGGCATGCATGTGTACCTCTCAAAGCCCATCACCAACTCATATGCAAATATATTCCAAAAGGTGCCAATGCTGTCATAACCGGGAGGTTAATTGGAGGTTTTTCCAGAATACTGGTAGAAAGCTGAGCTGAAGGACTGCTGTCTGCTTCTACTTATGAATAACCTATCAAAGGTGGCACCCCAGGCAATCAGCTCACTCATGAGCAGTTGATAGATATCTAGAGTTTCATGTCAAAACTACTGAAAAGGAAAACTTCTGAAGTAAAAAAAATAGGTTTGATAAATACACAGTCACCACAGAGTACAGAAAAATTATCTTTTTATAACTACAGTATCAAAAATAGGCTATACATGTTCCTTCTCAGAATAAGAAGTACTATTATGAGGGTGCTAGAGCCTTGTATAATCTTTGTTTTCCCAGGTAGAGATCATTACGAATTTTACAGGTTTAAGCAAAGTGATCTGGCAATAATAAATGGAAATATGAGTTTATAAGCTCAGCTGTCTTGCCAAGCTGGACTGTCTGCCCATCTCTGGACTATGATTTGTGTAAGAAATAAACTATCTTATTTAAACTACCAAAAAAAAAAAAAAATGGAAAGAGTAGTGAAAGGAGAAAAATGGGAAAACTAATGGTGTTTCTCTTTTTCTTTTATTTTTTGGATTTTTTTGAATTTTATTTTATTTATTTTTTATACAGCAGATTCTTATTAGTTATCTACTTTACGCATATTAGTGTATATATGTCAACCACAATATCCCAGTTCATCCCACCCCCCCCCTCCAGCCACTTTCCCCCCTTGGTGTCCATACATTTATTCTCTATATCTATGTCTCTTATTTCTGCCTTGCAAACCAGTTTATCTGTACCATTTTTCTAGATTCCACATATATGCATTAATATACCATACTTGTTTTTCTTTCTGACTTAGTTCACTCTGTATGACAGTCTCCAGATCCATCTGCGATTCTACAGATGACCCAATTTCTTTCCTTTTTATGGCTAATAGTCCACTGTATATATGTATCACATCTCTTTATCTATTCACCTGTCGATGAGCATTTAGGTTGCTTCCATGTCCTGGCTATTGTAAATAGTGCTGCAATGAACATTGGGGTGCATGTGTCTTTTTGAATTATGGGTTTCTCTAGGTACATGCCCAGTAGTGGGATTGCTGGGTCATATGGTAGTTCTGTTTTTAGTTTTTAAGGAACCTCCATACTGTTCTCCATAGTGACTGTATCAATTTACATTCCCAACAACAGTGCAAGAGGGTTCCCTTTTCTCCACACCCTCTCCAGCATTTGTTGTTTGTAGATTTTCTGATGATGCCCATTCTAAACAGTGTGAGGTTTTACCTCATTGTCGTTACCTCATTGCAGCTTTTCATGTGCCTCTTGGCCATCTGTATATCTTCTTTGGAGAAATGTCTATTTAGGTCTTCTGCCCATTTTTGGATTGGGTTGTTTGTTTTTTTAATACTGAGCTGCATGAGCTGTTTATATATTTTGGAGATTAATCCTTTGTCCGTTGATTTGTTTGCAAATATTTTCTCCCATTCTGAGGGTTGTCTTTTCATCTTGTTTATGGTTCCTTTGCTGTGCAAAAGCTTTCAAGTTTCATTAGGCCCCATTTGTTTATTTTTGTTTTTATTTCCATTACTCTAGGAGGTGGGTCAAAAAGATCTTGCTATGATTTATGTCAAAGAGAGTTCTTCCTATGTTTTCCTCTGAGAGTTTTATAGTATATGGTCTTACATTTAGGCCTTTAATCCATTTGGAGTTTATTTTTGTGTACGGTGTTAGGGAGTGTTCTAATTTCATTCTTTTCCATGTAGTTGTCCAGTTTTCCCAGCAGCACTTATTGAAGAGGCTGTCTGTTCTCCATTGTATATTCTTGCCTCCGTTATCAAAAATAAGATGACCATATGTGTGTGGGTTTATCTCTGGGCTTTCTATCCTGTTCCATTGATCTATATTTCTGTTTTTGTGCCAGTATGATATTGTCTTGATTACTGTAGCTTTGTACTATAGTCTGAAGTCAGGGAGTCTGATTCCTCCAGCTCCATTTTTCTTTTTCAACACTACTTTGGCTATTCGGGGTCTTCTGTGTCTCCATAGAAATTTTAAGATTTTTTTATCTAGTTCTGTAAAAAATGCCACTGGTAGTTTGATAGGGATTGCACTGAACCTGTAGATTGCTTTGGGTAGTATAGGCATTTTCACAATATTGATTCTTCCAATCCAAGAACATGGTATATCTCTCCATCTGTTTGTGTTATCTTTGATTTCTTTCATCAGTGTCTTATAGTTTTCTAAGTACAGGTCTTTTACCTCCTTAGGTAGACTTATTCATAGGTATTTTATTCTTTTTGTTGCAATGGCTAATGGGATTGTTTCCTTAATTTCTCTTTCTGATGTTTCATAGTTAGTGTATAGGAATGCAAGAGGTTTCTGTGCATTAATTTTGTATCCTGCAACTTTACCAAATTCAGTTTTCTGGTGGCATCTTTCTTTCTTTCTTTCTGCCTTCCTTCCTTCCTTCCTTCTTTCCTTCCTTTCCTTTCCTTTCCTTTCCTTTCTTATTTTTGGCTGTGTTGGGTCTTCATTGCTGTGCACGTGCTTTCTCTAGTTATGGTGAGCAGGGGCCACTGTTTGTTGTGGTGTGCAGGCTTCTCATTGCGGTGGCTTCTCTTGTTGTGGAGCACGGGCTCCAGGCATGCGGTTTTCAGTAGTTGTAGCACGCAGACTCAGCAGCTGCAGCAAATGGACTTAGTTACTCCACAGCATGTGGGATCCTCCCAGACCAGGGCATGAACCCATGTCCCCTGCATTGGCAGGCAGATTCTTAACCACTGCGCCACCAGGGAAGCCCTGGTGGCATCTTTAGGATTATCTATGTATAGTCTCATGTCATCTGCAAACAGTGACAGTTTTACTTCTTTTCCAATTTGTATTCCTTTTATTTCTTTCTCTTCTCTGATTGCCATGGCTAGGACTTCCAACACTATGTTTAATAATAGTGGTGAGAGTGGACATCCTTGTCTTTTTCCTGATCTTAGAGGAAATGCTTTCAGTTTTTCACCATTGAGAGGATTATTTGCTGTGGGTTTGACATATATGGCCTTTATTATGTGGAGGTAGGTTCCCTCTATGCCAACTTTCTGGAGAGCTTTTATCATAAATGGGTGTTGAGTTTTGTCAAAAGCTTTTCTGCATCTATTGAGATGATCATATGGTTTTTATTCTTCAGTTTATTAATATGGTGTATCATATTGATTGATATGCATATATTGAAGAATCCTCACATCCCTGGGACAATCCCACTTGATCATGTTGTATAATCCTTTTAATGTGTTGTTGGATTCTGATGCTAGTATTTGATAAGGATTTTTGCATCTTTATTCATCAGTGATATTGGTCTGTAATTTTCTTCTTTTGTAGTATCTCTGTCTGGTTTTGGTATCAGGGTGATGGTGGCATCATAGAATGAGTTTGGCAGTCCTCCCTCCTCTGCAATTTTTTGGAAGAGTTTGAGAAGGATGTGTGTTAGCTCTTCTCTAAATGTTTAATAGAATTCACCTCTGAAGCCATCTGGTCCTGGACTTTTGTTTTTTGGAAGACTTTAAATCACAGTTTCAATTTCATTACTTGTGATTGGCCTGTTCATATTTTCTATTTCTTCCTGGTTCAGTCTTGGAAGCTTATACCTTCATTTCTTCCATGTTGTCCATTTTATTGGCATAGAGTTTCTTATAGTAGTCTCTTATGATGCCTTGTATTTCTGTAGTGTCCATTGTATCTTCTTCTTTTTCATTTGTAATTTTATTGATTTGAGTCTTCTCCCTCTTTTTCTTGATGAGTCTGGCTAAAGGTTTATCAATTTTGTTTATCTTTTCAAAAACCAGCTTTTAGTTTTATTGATCTTTGCTTTTATTTTATTTCTGCTTCATATATTTCTGCTTTGATCTTTATGATTTCTTTCCTTCTCCTAACTTTGGGTTTTGTTTTTTCTTCTTTCTCTAGTTCCTTTAGGTGTAAGTTTACGTTGTTTATTTGAGATTTTTCTTGTTTCTTGAGGTAGGATTTTATTGCTATAAACTTCCTTCTTAGAACTGCTTTTGCTACATCCCATAAGGTTTGGATCATCGTGTTCTCATTGTCATTTGTCTCTGGTGTTTTTTTATTTCCTCTTTGATTTCTTGGTTATTTACTAATGTATTGTTTAGTCTCCATGTGTTTGTGTGTTTTACGATTTTTCCCTGTAATTGATTTCTAATCTCATAACCTTGTGGTCAGAAAAGATGCTTGATATGATTTCAATTTTCTTTTTTTTTCTTTTTTTTTCTTTTTTTTTTGCAGTACGCGGTCACGGGCCCAGCCGCTCCGCGGCATGTGGGATCCTCCCGGACCGGGGCACAAACCCGCGTCCCCTGCATCGGCAGGCGGACTCCCAACCACTGCGCCACCAGGGAAGCCCCGATTTCAATTTTCTTAAATTTACTGAGGCTTGATTTGTGACCTAAGATGTAATCTATTCTGGAGAATGTTCCATGTGCACTTGAGAAGAAAGTGTAATTTGCTGGTTTAGGATGGTATGTCCAATAAATATCAGTTAAATCTATCTGGTCTTTTGTGTCATTTAAAGCTTGTGTTTCCTTATTAATTTTCTGTCTGGACGATCTGTCCATTGGTGTAAGTGAGGTGTTAAAGTCCCCCACTATTATTGTGTTACTGTTGATTTCCTCTTTTATAGCTGTTAGCAGTTGCCTTATGTACTGACGTGCTTCTCTTTTGGGTGCATATATATTTATAATTGTTATATCTTCTTCTTGGATTGATGATTATGTAGTGTCTTTCCTTGTCTCTTGTAATATTCTTTATTTTAAAGTCTACTAGGGCTTCCCTGGTGGCGCAGTGGTTGAGAATCCGCCTGCCGATGCAGGAGACACGGGTTCGTGCCCTGGTCCGGGAAGATCCCACATGCCGCGGAGCAACTAAGCCCGTGAGCCATGGCCGCTAGGCCTGCGCGTCCGGAGCCTGTGCTCCGCAACAGGAGAGGCCACAACAGTGAGAGGCCCGCATACCGCAAAAAAAAAAAAAAAAAAAAAAAGTCTACTTTATCTGATATGAGAATTGCTCCTCCAGGTTTCTTTTGATTTCCATTTGCATGGAATATCTTTTCCATCCCCTCACTTTCAGTCTGTATGTATCCCTAGGTCTGAAGTGGGTCTCTTGTATACAGCATACATATGGCTGTTTTTGTATCCATTCAGCGAACCTGTGTCTTTTGGTCAGAGAATTTAATCCATTTTTGTTTAAGGTAATTATTGATCTGTCTGTTCCTATTACCATTTTCTTAATTGTTATCGGCTTGTTTTTGTAGGTCCTTTTCTTCTCTTGTGTTTCCCACTTAGAGAAGTTCCTTCAGCATTTAGTGTAGAGCTGGTTTGGTGGTGCTGAATTCTCTTAGCTTTTGCTTATCTGTAAAGCTTTTGATTTCTCCATCGAATCTGAATGAGATCCTTGCTAGGTACACTAATCTTGGTTGTAGGTTCTTCCCTTTCATCACTTTAAATATAATTGTGCCAATCCTTTCTGGCTTGTAGTGTTTCTGGTGAGAAATCAGTTGTTAACCTTATGGGAATTCCCTTGTATGTTATTTGTCATTTTTCCCTTGTTGCTTTCAATAATTTTTATTTGTCTTTAATTTTTGTCAGTTTGATTCCTATGTGTCTCGGTATGTTTCTCCTTGGGTTTATCCTGCGTGGTACTCTCTGTGCTTCCTGGACTTTTGTGGCTATGTCCTTTCCCATGTTAGGGAATTTTTTGACTATAATCTTCAAATATTTTCTCAGGTCCTTTCTCTCTCTCTCCTTCTTCTGGGACCCCTGTCATGTGAATGTTGGTGAATTTAATGTTGTCCCCGAGGTCTCTTAGGCTGTCTTCATTTCTTTTCATTCGTTTTTCTTTATTCTGTCACACAGCAGTGAATTCCACCATTCTGTCTTCCAAGTCACTTATCCATTCTTCTGCCTCAGTTATTCTGTGATTGATTCCTTCTAGTGTATTTTTCATTTCAGTGATTGTATTGTTCATCTCTGTTTGTTTCTTCTTTAATTCTTCTAGGTGTTTGTTCTTTAATTTTTTTAGGTCTTTGTTAAACATATCTTGCATATTCTGGATCTTTGCCTCCATTCTTTTTCCGAGGTCCTCAATCATCTTCACTATCATTCTGAATTACTTTTCTGGAAAGTTGCCTATCTCCACTTCATATAGTTGTTTTTCTAGGGTTTTATCTTGTTTCTTCATCTGGTACATAGTCCTCTATGTAGCCTTTTCATTTTGTCTATCTTTCTGTGAATGTGGTTTTCATTCCACAGGCTGCAGGATTGTAGTTCTTCTTGGTTCTGCTGTCTGCCCTCTGGTGGATGAGGCTATCTAAGAGGCTTGTGCAAGCTTCCTGATGGGAGAGACTGGTGGTGGGTAGAGCTGGGTGTTGCTCTGGTGGGCAGAGTTCAGTAAAACTTTAATCTGTTTATCTGCTGATGGGTGGGGCTGAGTTCCTTCCCTGTTGGTTGTTTGGCCTGAGGCATCCCAGCACTGGAGCCTCTTTGGTGGGGCTAATGGCTGACTCTGTGAGAGCTCACGCCAAGGAGTACTTCCCAGAACTTCTGCTGCCAGTGTCCTTGTCCACATGGTGAGCCACAGCCACCCCCTGCCTCTGCAAGAGACCCTCCAACATTAGCAGGTCAGTCTGGTTCATTCTCCTATGGGGTCACTGCTCCTTGCCCTGGGTCCCAATGCACACATTACTGTGTCTGTGCCCTCCAAGAGTGGAGTCTCTGTTTCTCCCAGACCTATGGAACTCCTGCAGTCAAATCCCACTAGCCTTCAGCGTCTGATTCTTTAGGCATTCCTCCTTCCATTGTCAGACACCCCCCTGATGTGGGGCTCAGAACCTTCACAACAGTGGGTGGACTTCTGTGGTATAGGTGTTCTCTAGTTTGTGAGTCATCCACCCAGCAGTTTTGGGATTTAATTTTATTGTGATTGCACCCCTCCTACTGTCTCATTATAGCTTCTTATTTGTCTCTGGATATGGGTACCTTTTTTGGTGAGTTCCAGTATCTTCCTGTTGATGATTGTTCAGCAGTTAGTTGTGATTCCAGTGCTCTCGCAAGAGGGAGTGAGAACATGTCCTTCTACTCTGCCATCTTGAAGCAATCTCTCTTTTTCTGACTCAATCTTCATTCTGCTTGTGACACTATTGACCTCCCCCTTTATAATCCAATCCTAAAATATCTTGCCAAATTTTCCCACTTTAATGTTCTGATCCAATCAAATATATTGTAAATATAACTTTATTCTAAATGTGCCTCTTTCTTTCTATCCTATGTGAGTTTATATATCTTGTACTCTCATTTTGGAAGCCCTTCTCTTTGCATGAAAGTTGATGGTGATTGTCCAGAGAGAACTCCTGCTCAGTGACTCTTGCTGCATTCTCAGTTTCTATTTGTACTTGACTGAATGAATGTCTTTCACTCTTACCTAACTGTCCATAAGTAAATATCTCAAGCCTTTCAGTTGGTGGTTCCCAGACTTAAGCTTCTTTACATTCTCTATTATGCTTTGTATAAAGAGAAGGCATTCCATATTTCTTAGTAAAGTGTTTTATAATAGGTTTACTGGCATTGTGCTTTAATAGTTGACTATTAGGAGGATTCTTCTATCTTATTAAAACTCATGATCACCCATTATCACTATCAGAGAAGGATTAAAACAAAGAGCTATGCTTGCTGATGTTTGTAAAAGCAAAGCAAGTGGGAGAAAAAGATATGGAAAAGCTGATTTAGCATATAGAATACTGGTATCATGGTTCAGATTCAGGGGTTCTGGCAAGTAAGGCAGTAGTTATAAAATGGGATGATCAGTTTTAGAATCAAAGTAGGTATTATTTTAATGCACATTTCTTTTCCTCCTTGAAAATTATTTGCATATTGGGAAGAAGAATATTGGAGGTGAGTGGAGTATGCATGTGCATTTTGACAAATATCCACAAACAATTTAGAAATCCCTGTTATATATTTTCTCCCACAGGTAGGAAAACAATAACATAAGGATAGAGAGCCATAAAAGAAGAGATATAAGACTGATTTACCCCCAGAACTTCACCTTTGTGGTTCCTGGGCCTAGCACAGTGTATGCCATAGAGTAATTGTATAATACATTTGTCCTGTTAAAAAGAAAAAGAAACAGCATTACTTCCACAGTGGCATTACATACCTACAAAGAGTTCTGTAGTCAGATGTGCTTGGGAAATTCTGGATTAAATGAAGCTTAACCAAGTCTTTCCTGAAGTCTTCTCACAAATGTAAACAGGCTTTGTAAGCTTTCAAAAGAAACCATATGTTTCCCAAACTGACTTTACCGAAGGATCCTATCCCTGTGTTTTTCCAGGGACTCTAATGGAGCTCTGATTCCATGGAATAAACTATTGGAAATACTGAATTAATTTTTAAAAATTAAAGAAAACATATGTTAATATAAAAAATGAAGTCAAGCTAATAGGTCATTTGTGTTATGCTTTAACATTATTTCTCTAAAAACTTACCTTTGTTATTTACCATTTTATGTTTAAAAATATAGTTTAGTTGTTTGCTAAACTATATTTAACAGGATATAGTGAATGCAGGATTTTTTGATTATTCTTTTGTTAGTGAAGTGTGCTTCACACTGACTCACACCTCTTAACCCAACCATCACCTGTAGAAATGGAGATTTTCTCTATTCAGAATTCTATTTTACATCTGAAAGAACAAGGCCATTAAATAATTGAGCTCTTATAACAGAGCTTGGACTACAACATGGATCTCAACTCACCAACAGCGGATCTTCATATTACAATCTTTGATGTCACATTTCTGTCTACCCCTTGATCTCATGTTTCAAAATTCTCATGAGATACTCCTTTCAAAATTATTAAAAGAAACAATCAATTCATATTGTCAAGTGTTACTGATTTGCCTAAGTAGATTCACCACTTCCAGGTTTTCAGATAGAATAATTCACTCCATTAAATTACTGAAAGAGATTATTTCATCTGTATCTATCAAAGAGGAAAGAAAAATACTGATAGAAATTTTAATGCTTTGACAGACATTTTGATGATTTCGTATAGAAACAAACCATTGTTTTGAAATATTTAAGTAATAGAATCTGTCAAAAGTCAGATCCACAATAAATAGCTACCTCCAAAAGTGACATATATACTTTATGCAGTTTTCCAATTTTTATTAATCATTATGAATTTATAAATTTCTTCATAAAAAATACAAAAAAGTAAAGAGAGCAGTGTAACAAAACCTCATGTACTGCATACTTCACCTCACCAATATCAATACAAGTACAATTTTGTGTCACCTCAAACATTATACCCTCCCACTACTGAATTATTTCTAAGAAGAAAATCCCAAGCATCATATTTTACTCATAAATTCTTTAGTACCTTATGTAGTTTCATACAATATATGTGTTGCAATAAATACAATCAGTATTATCCTAATCACATTATTTTCTTTTTTAGTTCAATTCTAATGAGAGCTTCCCCAGGCTGATTTTAGGACCTTGGAGGGTTCTAAAAATGGCTCCTCTCTACTTTCTCCTAGGACATGCTATTTCCTATCAGGATGGCAATTTCTCATTGTTCTTGTCTTTCTTAATTGAATTGTTTTATTTTTACACAGAAATTCCTCTAAGTTTCTGGGGAAATGGAAAATATTACCATCTTTGTAGGAAGTCTGGGTAAGGTTGGAAACCTCTGCTTATGCTTATTTTTTGTACTAAGTTCAGATCCTGATGATTAAAAATGACTCAATCATTATTATTCATTGTATATTTTAGGTTATTTGAAATAAATAAATAAGCAGGCCAGAGGGTTCTGCATTTGTTTTGGAAGTAGCTCTTATACCAAGTCTTTAATCTGAGAGTTGGTTATTTAAGTATTTTTTTTCTGTCCTTTCTAGTAGGACCTATATTTCAAGGTAACCAAATAACTCTAAGTGATAAGGAAAAACTCTTCTTTACAAAATAACCCCATCTAATATACAGTGAAAGAAAATTTTAAAATTCACCACTTTTCTTACTAAATAATTTCCTCAAGCTAAAACCATTATGTTTTTTAAAAGTGTTTAGGAATTGAATATTTATAGTGTCCAAAGTGTCATCGGGAGTAATATAAAGATTTGTAATGGAGGAATTAGAGTATAATCACCTGAACCCCAAGTTAATTTTATCCAAACTAATAGAAAGATAAATAAGACACACATGTACACTGATGTGATCCAATATGTAATACACAGCTTCATCTCTAAAGTATTCTTGCCTAATTTTTAAATCTGAATTCAGTTAAGTCTCTTTATAAGAAATGAAGGGGATAGGGGGATATGTAAAAGGCACTGCCAGGATGAATTAGATAAACCAATAAAGAAAACTGATTTTTCTCCCAACAAGTTCATGGAATAAAATACAAGCGAAGAGCAGTGGCGTTTCTAGGTTAAAAGAGATTAAAACGACATAATATCCAACTCTTAATAATTGATTGTAGAAAGATACTTCAGGTATAATTGAAGAATAGTGAATATGAATTGAACATCAGATGATATTAAGGCACTACTGTGATTTCGGGATATGATTATGGTACTGCTATGAGAAAAAACTGCTAATGTCTTTGTTCATGCATACTAAAGTAGTGGTGAGATATAATGTAAATAAATGTAATTTATATAATAAATATATAAATAATATTTCTGTTACCCCAGAAGTTGCCCTGGACCTGCTTCAAGTCAATCCATTCTTCCACAGAGGCAACTGCCATTCCAATTCTTATTATCACAGATAAATTTTGCTTGTTCTTTGGCTGCTTATAAGGGTTGTCAAATAGATGTAATTTTTGTATGTGGCTTCACTCAACATACTGGTGTCATGTTCTTTTGTACAGCTGTATTTCCTTTTTAGTTCTGTGCCATATTCCACTGTATGAATATGCCAAAATTATTCTTACTTTGCTCAGAGTTTTTATTTTAAAAGGGAGAAACATTTTATTAAATGTATTTTACACATGTATTTAGATGATAATATATTTTTTTCTTTTTTAGTGATGAATTATATTGATTGACTCTAGGTTCTTTGAATTTTAGGATCAGCCTGTCAGTTTCTACGAAAATCTAGCTGAGATTTTATTTTTTTAAATTTTTTAAAGTATTTTTATTCTATTTATTTTTTTATTTATTCTGGTCACGCCACGCAGCTTGTGGGATCTTAGTTCCCCAGCCAGGGATTGAATCCAGACCCTGACCAGTGAAAGTGCAGAATCTGAAGCACTGGACTGCCAGGGAATTCCCTAGCTAAGATTTTAAGTGTGATCTGATCAAACTATAGATAAATTTGGAAAGAATTGACATAACAGTATTGAGCCAATCCACAAACAAGATACAGCTCTCCATTCATTTGCATCCTTAGTTTCTCTAAGCAACCTTTTGTAGTTTTCAGTGTACAAATCTTTCATATCTTTTGTTAGAATTATTTCTAAATGTTTCATATTTTGGTGGTATTGTAATATTTTATTTCAACTTCTTATGTTCAATATAGCAAATAGAAATCCTTTAAATTTTGATCTTGTATCCTGCAATATTGGTAAACACACTTATTTCTAATAACTATTATATAGATTTTATCTAATTTTCTTCATAAACTTTAGTGCCATCTGTAGATAAAGACCATTTTATTTCTTGCTTTCCAATCAGGATGCATTTCATATATTGGGTTGGACAAAAAGTGCCTTCGGTTTTTAAGCAAAAATGAAAGACACATTTTTCATTTTCACCAAAAACTTTATGGAACAATGTATTCACCCTTTTGTTCCACTACCTTCTGCCATTTTTCAGGCAACTTCATAATTCCATCTTCCCAAAACTTTTTTATCTTTTTGAGCAAAGAACTGGTCCAGGTGCCTTTTATAGTCTTCCAGATAATTGAAATTCTTTCCATTAAGAGAATTTTGTAAAGACGGAAATAAATGGAAATCCAAAGGTGCAATGTCTGGTGAATACGGTTGATGAATCAGAACTTCCCAGCCAAGCTGTAACAGTTTTTGCCTGGTCATCATAGAAACTTGTAGTCATGCATTATCCTGATGGAAGAGTATGCATTTTCTGTTAACTAATTCTGGACACTTTTTGTTGAGTCTGCTTTCAGTTGGTCTAATTGGGAGCAGTACTTGTTGGAATTAGTCATTTGGTTTTCAGGAAGGAGCTCATAATAGAGGACTCCTAATCCTACCATATATACAACATCACCTTCTTTGTATGAAGACCGACCTTTGGTGTGGTTGGTTCATTTTCGCTTGCCTCGCAATCTCTTCCATGCCACATTATTGTACAGTATCCACTTTTCGTTACCTGTCAAAATTTGTTTTAAAAACGGAATGTTTTTATTACACTTAAGTAGAGAATTGCATGTGGAAATAGGGTAAAGAAGTGTTTCTTTGCTTAACTTATGTGGAACCCAAACATAAAAGTGATTAACATAACCAAGCTGGTGCAAATGATTTTCAGTGCTTGATTTGGATATTTTCAGTATGTTGGCTATCTCCCATGTGGTATAACGTTGATTGTTCTCAGTTAATGTCTCGATTTGATTGCTATCAACTTCAACTGGTCTACCCTACCGTGGATCATTGTCCAGTGAGAAATCTCCAGCATGAAACTTCGCAAACCAATTTTGACATGTTCAATCAATCACAGCACCTTCTCCATACACTGCGCAAATCTTTTTTGACGTTTCAGTTGTGTTTTTACCTTTCTTGAAAAAATAAAGCATAGCATGCTGAAAATGTTGCTTTTTTCCTTCCATCTTCAATATTAAAATGTCTATACAAAAATTCACCAATTTTGATAAATCTTTTTTAAATACAGGCTATGACAGCTGTCATAATCTAATAAATTTGTTTTGAATGAAGTAAAAGACAAATAAATGCTATTAGAGCCATCTTATGAAAAAAAAAAGGAAGGAACCTTTTGGCTAACCCAATATTTTTCTACCTGATTACACAGGCTAGAAACTCCAGTACAGTGTTCTATAGAAGTGGCAAGAGTGGATATTCTTGTCTTGCTCTTGCTCTTAGAGGAAAATATTTGAGTTTTTCTATCAGTATTATGTTAGTTAAAGGATTTTCAAAGATACCCATTTTCAGGTTGAGGAAGTTGCCTTCTATGCCTAAGTTGCTAAGGGTAGGTAGGTTTGGTTTGTTGGTTGTTTTATCACAAAGGAATGATGGATTTGTCTAATGTTCTTCCTGCATTTACTGAGTTAATCATATGAATTTTTTTTTAGCTTGCTAATGTGGTGAATTATCTTGATTGATTTTTGAATGTTAAACCAAATTTATATTCCTTGGAGGATCTCCCACTTGCTCATGATACAATGTTCTTTTTTACATATTGTTGAATTTCTTTGTTCAAATGCTATTTTTATTCTTTTTATCTACATTCATGAAGACATCGATTTGAACTTTTCTTTTTCCCCTCTTTATCCTTTTCCAATCTGATAGAATGACTTGGAAAATATTCCTTCTTCTTCAATTTTATAGAACAGTTTGTGTTTAATTGGTATTATTTCTTTCTTAAGTATTGGTTGACTTTGCCAATGAAGGCACTTGGGCCAGGAATTTTCACTTTAGGAAGATTTTTAACTCTAAAGTTAATTTCCTTAGGGGATATAGGACTCTTCACATTATGAATTTTTCTTGAGTAAATTTTGGTACCTTGTGTCTTTAAAACAATTTGTCTATGTCACCTAAATCTTCAAATTTATTGACATAAAGTTGATAATAATATTTCTTCATTATCTTTTTGATATCTGGTGAATATCTCACCTTTTTCATCCCGTTAATGGTGATCTGTGTCTTTTCTCTCTCTTACTCTCTCTTTTTAAAAAAAAACCTATCTGGCTAAACGTTTATAAACCAGTTTTCATGCTTTAAACAATTTTTCCCCATTGTTTCTGCTTTATATTTCATTAATTTTTTATCTGATTCATTTTATTTGTTTTTATCTATATAACTTGGTTTCATTTGCTCTTTTTTATCTAGCTTCTTAATGTGGAAGTTAAATTCATTGCTTTGAGATCTTTCTTATTTTCTAATACAATAAGTATAATGCTATAAATATTCCCTAAATATTGCTCTAGTGGCAACTCACAAATTTTCTTGTGATATGTTTTCATTTTCATTCAGTTCAAAATTCTTTCTAATTTCCCTCTGTATTTTTTTTTTTTTTTTTGACCATGCTATTTTGGAATTTTTTTCCCCTACATATTTGGACATTTTCCAGAGATCTTTCTATTTTTTAAAAATTTTTATTTGAGTGTAGTTGATTTAAAATGTTGTGTTAGTTTCTGCTGTACAGCAAAGTGAATCAGATGTATATATATATATATATATATATATATATATACACATATATAGTCACTCTTTTTTAGATTCTTTGCCCATATGGTTCATTACAGAGTACTGAGAAGAGTTCCCTGTGCTCTACAGTAGGTCTTTATTAGTTAGCTATCTTATATATAGTAGTGTATATGTGTCATTCCCAGTCTCCCAATTTATCCCTCCAGAGAGCTTTCTATTGATTTCCAAGTTAACGTCATTGTTTTCAGAGAACATACTTTTTATATGTCATGAATCCTTTAAAATTGATTGAGATTTGTTTTACAGCCCAGAATATGTTGTGTACATGTGTGAGAAGAATTTGTATTCTGTTGTTTTGGGTGTCAGGAGAGAGTGTAGAAGTGTTAATATGTCAGTGTTTTTTTATATCCTCGTTGATTTTCTCCAGAGTTCTCTGGGCCCTACATAGTCTGTGTAGTGTTTCCCTGAATACATGACGGTTTCTTATAAGTATCTCCAAGGGGCAAGACACCATGTTTTCAGGAGGAAGGCAGGCCAATGCCTGGTCTCCTGACAAGTATAATTCCAGGGATAGATGGTGCTTTTATTAGAAAAAAATATTGTTTATTATTGTTGGAGCCACTAGGTAAATCATTCTTCAGTCAGACAGCAGGTTTATAGTGGCTTAAGGGACCTCCTGTGGAGCCTCTTAGACAGCTGATAAACCTTAAAGTTCCTCTTCTGCGGTGTATCACACTGCAAATTCAGATCACATCTGGCCCACATCACATCACCCTGTGTGACTTTGGACATGAGGAACTCATGAAAGGTTCACGGGGAACATGAGAAGCTCTCAGTGTACTCTTCTGGCTATGAGCAATAAATGGTCTATTCTTCGGACCCAGGGCTCTTTTGTATTCTGTCAGTATTCATTAGTCTGCAAGTAAAGTAAGATGTCAGACCCTTCAGTTTCTTACTTAAAAGAGGTCTGTTAGGATACTTGGAAACGAGGAGTTTTGTTTTCATCAAATTTGGAATTTTTTCAAACATTTCTTCTAATATTTTCTGTCTCTTCCTCTCTCCTCTTCTTGGATTCCAATCACATGTACATTAAGTTACTTTAACCTCTCTCACAGCTCACTGATACTCTTTTTTTTTTAACATCATTATCATATCATTCTCTTTTCTCTTTTGTTCTGGATAATTTCTATTGCTAAATTTTTCAAATTTACAAATCTCTTTCTGCAATGTCTAATCAGAAGTTGATCTCATCTAGTGTATTTTTCATCTCACATATTACAGTTTTCATATTTGCAACTTAAATTTTTGATCTGATGAGTATAGTCATTGGTGAGAGACAATTCTTTATGAACGGTTTCTACATATCTTTCCAGCAGAGGGACTGACTGTCTTTATGTTTTCAAGGATGGTTGCAGAGCAAACAGGCTTGGAAAATAGAGATAGTGTCTCCCTGTGGAGTAAAGAACAGAATTGTTTATTTTAATATAGCAAATATAATGTTTTCCTCTGGGGCAAAGGGCAGGATTATTTGCACTTCATTATAAAATATTTTTATTGTCTTTAAGGTTCTTCAGCTGTGATAAAACCCACTGTAGGTACAACATTCACCTAGGCCCTTTTGTGTGACTCCAGAATTTGGAGGCAAGAGGTATAGAGGTCAATATAAGTTCATGTTTTTTTGCTATGAGTAACAAACTCCTTGGTCCCTGACCCAAGTGTCCCATGTCTTGTGAGAGTATCCATAAAACCATGGTAGTGTAACTTGTTACCTTGCAACTAGTATAAAATTTCAGACCCTTCATGGTTCTTGACAGTTATCATAATTAGTTTAATATCCTTATCTACTAATTCTAAAATCTGTGTCAGTTCTAGATTAGTTTCAATGGATTGATTGTTTCATTTTAGGCTTCATTTGCCTTCTTCTTAGTATCCCTGGTAATTTTTGATTGAATTCTGACACTGATTTTTTTCTCATTGGATACTGAATAATTTTATATCTCTATACATACACTTTTTTTACACATATATACATTCTTTTTTTAATATTCTTTTATATTATGGTTTATCCCAGGAGTGGGACCTTGTTGTTTATCCATTCTAAATGTAATAGTTTGCATCTACCAATCCCAGACTCCTAGTCCATCCCTCTCCCTCCCCACTTGGCAACCACAAGTCTGTTCTCTATGTCTATGAGTCTGTTTCTGTTTCATAGATAGGTTCATTTGTGCCATATTTTAGATTCCACATAGAAGTGATATCATATGGTATTTATCTTTCTCTTTCTGACTTACTTCACTTAGTATGATCATCTCTAGTTGCATCCATGTTACTGTAAATGGCATTATTTCATTATTTTTTATGACCAAGTAGTATTCCATTGTGTATATATGTACCACATCTTCTTTATCCATTCATCTGTCGATGGACATTTAGGTTGTTTCCATGTCCTGGCTATTGTGAATAATGCTGCTATGAACATAGGGGAGCATGTCCTTTTACATACTCTTGAGCTTTGTTCTGGAATGCTGCCAAGTTACTTGGAAACAATTTGATCCTTTAGGTTTTGCGTTTAAGATTTCTAACATAAGCTAAACCATAGCAGTTCTCAATCTAAGGCTCTGGCACTCCCGTTGCATTTAAATCCTTATCTCTGTCATTATACTCATCATATTATAGTGATATTTATTAGTTTCCTTTCATATCAGACATACAGCCCTTTAAGGGAAATATCAAACATGCACATAATAGATACTTAACAAATTTGAGCTCTTCTGAATTTTTATTCTTTTCCTACGTTTGTATCAATATTCTGCATCCAAAGATTCACTTCATCTAGTGCCATCCACCCACTTCCTAAGAGGCAGCTCTCCTCATATAAACAGATCTCTTGGCCATTCTGAAATTAGAAGTTCTCAGTGGAACTATATATAAAATGGATAACTAATAAGGACCTACCGTATAGCACAGGGAGCTCTACTCAATACTCTGTAATGGCATATATGGGAAAGTAATCTAAAAAAGAGTGGATATATATATATATAAGTGAATCACTCTGCTGTATACCTGAAACTAACACAACATTGTAAATCAACTATACTCTGATAAAAATTTTTTAAAATGAAGTTCTCAATGGAATTATCTGAGTCTCTCTCACAGCCATCTCTCAGTTTTACCCTTTAGTTTCAACCAGTAGATCTTATGTTAGCTCTTAATTCATTTCAAATGTTGATCTATTATTGAGATAATGTATAAAAACTCCCTTCATATGACAGATAAATATTAGATATTGTGTAAGTACTAAACACTGATTCCATAGGAAGAATTAAATCATACCATATATTTATTAGTTAGTACTACATCTGATTTTTCTCTACTAAACATTCATTTTTATAGACAATTTAATGGAAAATTTGAAGAAAACGGGCAATATGATATTCAAAGAAGTAGGTCTCCACCTTTTACACTCATGGTACTATATTATGCCTTGAATTCTTTGTTGCTTTCTTAAACTGTGCAGCAAACACTTTTCAGAGGCTGAAAGAGCCTTGGTAGATACATATAATATGCTTTTAAATTATTTTAGTAGTGTTATAAATAGAGAAGTACCTACCAGCAATAATTTAATTACACACAAGTTATGTGGGTGTTATAGTTTAACTACACCCTGGTGATCTGCTTTGCCTGTGTCAGATTACCAACCTCAAAGACAAGCTAGCCATGTGCCAGTTACTTAGAGACCTTTCAACACTTAAGACATTTGCTTCTGCATTTAGTGTCTGTTTTGAGTCACACATATATTTTTGAATTGACATTGTATTCAACTTTATACTTTAAATATGGAAAGATTATAACAGAACGCTCTGGCTGGAATATTTTAAAAAGATACAAATATCTCAGTGCAATTAATTTGCTGTCTTCAGAGTCATCATTATTGACAGCAACAACAACAATATGTTTTTTTCTTCTTCTCCTTGGTTCTACGTTCCAAATATAAGCTCTTTCTTTTGCAATAGTTATAAAAAAGAAGAGTTGAAGGAGAGCTATGCAATGGACATTCTCTCTCCTTAAACTTTCAAGAGATAATGGTAGAAACAGCTTTCTGTTGTATTAAATTTTGTTTCACAAAGAAAGTGCAAATAATTTAATAAAAACAATCTGAACAACAAGACTTGTTACAAATGTCAGAAAGTTTAACAAGTAAATTCTATTTGCTTTTTTTGAAAAGATGACATTTAGGCATTTGAAATCATTTCTATGATTTCTGCTCTCTTTCTAGTATTTATCAGAAATAAAGTAGAATCTACTAATCATTGCTTTTAAAAGTAGTCACTATCTAAATAAATAAAAGAAAAAATATATTAAATATTTTAATCATTGTTTTTTTAAGACACCAATCCTCCATCCCCAGTGAGACCTCTTCCTATATATAACCTTTAAGTCATTTCTTTGACATGGATGGTTTACATTTTGGGCATTTTCAAAATCTTTCCTCCTAATGCTTATGCTTTTCTCTTTGAATGATTTTTCAATTAATGGAACATGCACACAAAAAAATAAAAACACAGCCATTATCTGAATTCTTCTACTATTGCAGTAAATATCATACAAGGTTGTCAACTATGTTTTTCTGAATGATGCAATACTGGAGAAACAAGCCAAGTAAATATTTTTTTCAATTTTATAAATCTGTTTTATATTATCATGGTGCTTAACTGACATTATTGTTCATCATGGTATCTATATTAACATTTTTCCCATTTAACTGTTCTATTAGAGTAGAATCATTATATTTTTCTAGAATCCATAAGTTTTTATTGTTTTACATGTAATCATGAAGGTGTAATTTAAATTTTACTGAACTCTAAGGTATATTTCTAAGAGGTAAGAAGGTAGCATAAATGCAACAAATGCTCAATTTCGTAGGGTCTGTGCAGAATTCAATATGACCAGATCATAATTCCTGACTTCTCCGTATTCATAATCCAGTTAGGGTGAACAAATACTTGTAAGGATAATTTAATAACAGGGTAGAGTGTTATAAATGCTCAGTAAAAATGTATTTTCATACAGTAGGAGTTTGGAGTGATGGAGATGCTTCTGAGTTAAGGGATCTAGAAGACTTCTCAAGGGAACTATAGATTAGCTTTCTCTGGAATTATAGATAAGACCTTTATAAGCAGATACAAAAGTGGAATGGGATTGAGGGAGATTCTGGGCAGAGTGAGCCAACATATATAAGCAGAGTAATCAAATTTAGATTAATAATTTTTTCATTATCAAATAGAATTGTTTGTTTCATTTCCCAGGTGTGTATTGAAAGTTTGTTGCTTAACTTCTATGGGCTCCTCTAGGTTTTTTCCTCTTATTACTTTGAGAGTAAAGGGTAATTTCATATAAAGTAGTGAGCACAGCACTCAGTAAACATTTACTTGTATATATTTAGCATTGTTATTATTTTGTTAAATTAAAAAATATAAAAATATAAAAACTTTTACCAAAGTAAATTTGACAAGGATTTTAATATTTGTCAGGACAAATCTTCAGTAAAATTATACTAGCATTATGTACATTATTAACATTCTTTATTTACTCAATTAGTTGAATAATGGTAGGTAACATGTTTCTCCTATTGGATTCTTCCTTTCTCAGTATTGAATGTCGAACATTCCTACATAATTTTAATTTTCATGCTATTTTGCTAAGAATATATATTGAATCAGTGGGCTACATAAGGAAATTGATAAAAGCCAAAAATACAGTGGTTGAAAGAGTAGTCATGACATAGAACATGTTTTTAAAAAAATCAATTCTTAACTTGGAACCATGTATCATAACCTTTTTATATTGCATTAGGGAGAACTTCAGTGTCTGAAAATGGACCAGGGGATGAAAATGGCTAAGAATAGTTTATGGGCTAATTGTAATTGTCTAGGTTATATTAGTTATCTCTACACTAACAAAGTTAGGTACAGACCTCAAATCCTCTTATTCGTACCAGCCATCCCTGACTGGAAAGAAAATAATAGATTTCCTATGTGTTTGTTGAAACAACTGCTAAGTCATTTCTACTGAGGTCTCTTTCTAGAGAAGGTTAGGGAAAGAGACAGCATTTATCAAATCATTATCATCTTTAGTCAAGTGGGATTTGTTATAATAATTCAGCCCACTAGTTCATAAATTGTCTCCTGAATGAGCGTTATCTTTATCCTGTGTCTCTGCAAATGAAAACTCTTTTTACATTGAAATCCTCTGGAAATTGACATTGAATGAAAACTGACATCAGTCTAACTCTTGCAAATGTATTTACACATTCTCTGAAGTGGTAGCATTTATGATTTACCACTCATTTAACAATTAAAGCAGTATTACATTTATTGTGCTTTTGTTCCGTATAGGTAATTAGCATTTCCTCTGTAGAAGTCCTTTCTCTCCCAATCTAGAATAAATACGCTAGAATAAATAAATACAACAAGAGCAAGAACAACATCAACAGTAACAACACCACTGGAGGGCAAAGGCTACCCATTAATCTTCAGATCTCCCTACAGCATGAAAATAATCTCTCCTTTGTGTCTTCATATATAGATATCAATTCAGTGAAATCAGAGAGCTGTTCGTTGTTAGTATTTATAAAAGCTCTGATTGGGGTTTCCCTGGTGGCGTAGTGGTTGAGTCTGCCTGCCGATGCAGGGGATGCGGGTTCGTGCCCCTCTCTGGGAAGATCCCACGTGCCGCGGAGCGGCTGGGCCCGTGAGCCATGGCCGCTGCGCCTGCGTGTCCGGAGTCTGTTCTCCGCAACGGGAGAGGTCACAACAGTGAGAAGCCCGCATACTAAAAAAAAAAAAAAAAGCTCTGATTGTATCTCCTACTCATGTCTTTCTATTCCAAAACAGCTTGACACAATTAATTTGTGGGATATGATTTGATTTCTATGACAGTCCTATAATTCTTATTTGATAGTCATCACAAGTATATACTGTACTTTTATTATCAAAGAGAAGCTGTGTTTGGGGATATAACAGAGAACCTCACAAGAATATCTAAATTGTTTTCCTTAACCTCCTGGAAAGCTCAAGATTGGGTTGCTCACATATAACTGTCAGGCTCTCTAATAAGCGTGTTTTAAGCTGTTGATTCTTCTTTAGTACATGGATAAATGTTATAATAAACTATAATAGCTTCAATTATATAAATACATGTTTAGGAACTTTTTAGGATGCATACTTTTGACACTATCCACTCTAACAGCTTCTTCAAAGATCTGTTATTTCACAGTCTATTTGAAGGTGCTTCCTAACATAAATTTTCAACTCTTTAACATTCATATTACTGACAAAAATGTAACATAAAACTTGAGGATATGGGGACGGGGAAGGGTAAGCTGTGACAAAGTGAGAGAGTGGCAGGGACATATATACACTACCAAATGTAAATTAGATAGCTAGTGGGAAGCTGCCGCATAGCACAGGGAGTTCACCTCTGTGCTTTGTGACCGCCTAGAGGGGTGGGATAGGGAGGGTGGGAGAGAGGGTGACTTAAGAGGGAAGAGATATGGGAACATATGTATATGTATAACTGATTCACTTTGTTGTAAAGGAAAAACTAACACACTATTGTAAAACAATTATGCTCCAATAAAGATGTTTAAAAAAAAAACTTTTTGTTGTTGCAGTTATAGCTTACAATGAAAATAATTTATGTCCTACTTGCATATCACTAATTTGTGGTTTCTCTTTTACAGTCCTTAAATGTGTGTATATGTACACAGAGATTGAAATGGCAGCAAACAAAACTGGGTGCCTTTTCATAACTCTTAAGTAAGTATCAAGCACATTTTTATAAATACAATCATTTAGCAATATGGCTTAAGTGTAGTTTAATCAAAGGCATATGGCTTTTAATTTAAGCTTAAAATACAATTATTTTAAAATATTTGTATAATTATTTGGCAGTAATATTGTTAAGGATGATTATATAATTTACATTACTTATGTAAAATGCAAGCCATTTGTAAAAGCACACATGAAACAAAAGTTGTGCTTGATTGAAATAGTATAAGTGTACCTACATAGCAATCAAATTCCAGATCACCTTAAGAAGTTGTCACTGGAGTACCCTCATCTAGTGATTAAATAGTTTTGTCACTTTAGTTCAACTCAACAGAGGTCTGAGATATGAATTGCATATGGATCTTATTCTTTTTTAAAATTTTTATTTATTTTTTTTAAATTTATTTTTGGCTTCATTGGGTCTTCACTGCTGTGCGCAGCCTTTCTCTGGTTGTGGTGAGCAGGGGCTACTCTTCGTTGCAGGTGCGGGCTTCTCATTGAGGTGGCTTGTTGCAGAGCATGGGCTCTGGGTGCGCCAGCTTCAGTAGTTGTGGCTCGTGGGCTCTAGAGCGCAGGCTCAGTAGTTGTGGCGCACGGGCTCAGTTGCTCCACGGTATGTGGGATCTTCCAGACCAGGGCTCAAACTCGTGTCCCCTGCATTGGCACGTGGATTCTTAACCACTGTGCCATGAGGGAAGTCCAGATCTTATTCTTAAACATACCTAATTGTTTGGTTAATTTTCAGAGATTCACATTTTCTGAGAAATAGTCTATCCATCAGTTTTCTTGACATTTCATGTGTTAGTATGCCAGTGTGATGCTCTTCTTCCTAGCACAGGGTTTGCACTTACATTCTAAAGGTGTTGAAATTGTTTTCTTAATTCCTCAATTATATTTCCTGCCCTCACTTTCTACCTTCCCATACCACACCTTACCACCTGGAAACCAAAATATATCTATTAATAGTATATGTGTCCTTAGCACATGCCATTTAATTTAACAGAAGTTCTGTTTGATCTGAAAGTCAAAATTGGTCTCGATATTTCAAGTGAGATTTTTATTGATTCAGCTACAAACCTGAGGGTTTCCCATGACTATAGTTCCAAAGAAGAGTTTTATACATTGGAAAAACTTGGATTTAATCCCAGTTCTGCCACAGAGAAGTTAATTATCCTTAAACTTACTGTTTGAATTTGTAAAATGGAGATAACTGTATCTGTTAAATCAAGATGTTGTGAGAATTCACTGAAATCCCATATGTAAAACCCCTAGCTCTATGTTGCCATGTCTGGGAAAACATCCTCAATTCCCTTTATATTTCACTTAAATTTTGATATTTCGATATATTATTTCAAACAATGCTACTAAATTTCTCTATGCAACTCTTGTGTTTGTGTGTTTGTTTGCTTGTTCAGGGATGCCAAAGCATATTGCTTACATGAACTCTCTTTCCATGAGAGGGCATGCTTCAGAGCAGCAGAAGATTTTTCTATTCCTCCCCTGAGAAGCTCAGACATTTTTCCTTCCATTGAGCAACAAATAGATGTTAAATAGAATTTGGTCCCAAGATAAGGCTTTCTTTTTAAAAATCTCTTATTTACAGGTTAATTTGTATTATATGGAATTTTGGCTCCATTGTCTCAAAAAATCACAACACATTATTCTATCATCCTATCACTGTTCTTTTGTTTCATGGCTTAAAATCAGAGTAAGAAGGCCTTTAAATATACAGCCCTGGATCCATATTTTGCAGTTGAGAAAAATTCAGAAAACTGGAAGGGACATAATCTAAGTCACATTGGAAGTGGTATAAACAGATTTGAACTAGGAGGTGCCTCATTTAATGCCTTTTATCTATTATACAATTTGGCTTCACTGAAAACATTTCCTATTTTATGAATAAACATCCCCATCCCATGCACATACATGCACTACCCCTGTTGCCTTCCTAAGAAAGGAACTTCTGAAACCTCATGATCAAATGAAGTATGAAAGGACAAAAACAAACAAACAAACAAAAACAAAAAGGAGAAGACACTGCCATGCCTGTCTACTGCAGACTTTGCTGGCATTCCTTTGGGTAAGATCTAGCCCAAAGTGAGGAAGAATCCAATAGCCACATTCACTACAGGGCCTTACTAGCATTTTACAGGTGAGGTATTTGAATGTGGACATGGCTGAACACTACTGCTGTTGTCCAGTCTCATAATCAATAGTGGGGACAAGCCATGACAGACTTCATTATGCTTCCAGATTGACAGCTTGGGAATCTTTCTCTTATATGGAAATTTTAGTGAGGCTATTTCTTTTCTTTGTGTTTTTGTAAAAACCAAACACAACAACTTAGGACTGTTACAGTGACTTATAATAAGCATTTTTCCTCCTGAAGACATTGCTTCCTTTCTGTTTAAAGAATATTTACATGAATTAAAGACAGTGAAAAATAAAGAAATAAAGGCTTTGCATCTCCCCCAGAATTACTAAGTTAGGGGGAAAACTAAGACTCTAACAGGGAGTATTTTATGCTCTTTCTACACAAGCGTACTCTTTCTACACTCCATTTTACTTACTTTAAGTTTCCAATAAATACACTAATTGTACCCAAGTGTATTTTTTATGTTTAGTTGGAATGGTGTTATTGGATGGTAGTGACATCAGAACTGCATAATATCCCTCAAACACCTCATCTTTATTTATGGCTTAGGCCAGGGTTGATAAACTTATTTTGTGAAAGACCAAACAATAAATATTTTAGAGTTGTGGACAATATGGTCTCTGTCACAACTACTCAAATCAGCTGTTTTATCACAAAAATCAGCAATAGACAATGCCTAATGAATGGGCATTGTTGTGTTCCAAAGTCTTTATTTGTGGACACTGAAATTTAAATGTCATAATTTTCACGTATCATGAAATATTCTTTTTTGGAATTGTTTTATCATTTAGAAATGTAAAAATGACTCTTAGCTTACAGACTGTACAAAAAAAGGTGATAAACTGAATTTGGCCTACAGGCCACAGTTAGCCAATTCCTACCTTAGACCTGCTTAAGGAGCTTTTATTGGCTAAGGGAGCATTTCTCAAAAGATATGCTTCACAACAGTAGTGACTTATCAGCTGCTATCTTATGTTACTCAAAAAAAATTTTGTCTGGTTAAATTATTTGAAGATTTCACCAATTTTATTCTTTAATAAAGGTCTAGCATACTAGATACTCCAAAATGTATTCCAAGAAGATACTATTCCCTAAACATCTTAAACCAAACCATAAATCATCCTTGAACATTTATCTATTCCATATTTGTTCAGTACTTAATAAGTGCCAGACCAATTCTGGGGTGAGCAAGTAACAAGAGAGAAATGATAACTGTTCTTATGGGTATTAAAGCCTAGTGTTGGATATAGACCTTAAATAAATACTTAATTGATTACAATTTCAATAAGAATCGCAAGTAAGAAAGTGCTATGAATGTATGTAAGAGCGTGATCTAGGATGGTCTGGAAGATCAGGAAAGCCTCCTGATATTGAGAGGAGTGGTATTTAAGCTAAAAGATAAATATTCTACCAGGCTAACAGAAGACAGAAGAGTGTACGAGTGGAAATAGCTCAAGTGAAAGAATCTGAATCACAAAGAAGCTTAGGATGTTTGAAAACTGATCAAGCAGTATGCCTAGAAAACAAGGGGAAGTTTGGGCACAATGTGTTAAGTGATTAGAGTAAAGTAATAAGTAAAAAGAAAAATGACAGCAATATCACAAGGGACAAGTGGAGGAATTGGGAATACTCTGTTATAAGGTACCTGTGCTGTACGTGAAGTGTCACAGTATTTTTTGAAGTTGGAATTAGATTATTTTTAAATGTATATTGTAAACTCTAGGGAAACCACTGTTTTTTTAAAGGAATATAATATGCTAAGAAAGGAGATACAATGGAATCATGTAAAATACTCAATTAAACCAGAAAAAGCAGAAAAAGAAGCCTGTGGCAACAATATAAAACAGTTGCAGACATGGTTGATATCAATTCAAATACAGCAAATAATAAATTTAAATGTGAACGGCCTAAATACATCAAGTAAAAGACAAATTTTGTTAAAATACATTTAAATAGGCCCAAGTATACATTGTCTACAAGAAACCTAATTTAAAGTTTCTGGTACATAGAAATAAAGGGATGGAGAAAGACATATCATGTTAACTAATCAAAAGCTAATGGAGGGCTTCCCTGGTGGCGCAGTGGTTGAGAATCCGTCTGCCGATGCAGGAGACACGGGTTCGTGCCCCGGTCCGGGAAGATCCCACATGCCGTGGAGCAACTAAGCCCGTGAGCCATGGCCACTGAGCCTGCGCGTCCGGAGCCTGTGCTCCACAACAGGAGAGGCCACAACAGTGAGAGGCCCGCATACCGCAAAAAAAAAACAAACAAACAAAAAAAAAAAACAAAACTAACGGAATAGCTATATTAATTTCAGACAAAGCATAATTCAGAAAAAGTAAAATTATAAAGAATAAAGAGGGATGCTACATAAAGGACTCAATTCTCAAAGAGACATAAAAATCCATAACATGTGTATCTAATGACAGAGTGTAAAGATGCATGAGGCAAAAGCTGATAGATATCTGAGGAAGAACAGACAAATCCACTATTAATAATTGATAGATCAAGCAGGCAGAAATTCAATAAGCATAAACATGACCTGACCAGCAATAACAGTCATATTGATATAATTGTCATGTATGGGATACTCCATCCAATTAAAGCAGGATATACATTCTTCTGTAGCTTGCATGAAACGTTCACCAAGGTAGAACATATCCTGTGTCATAAAACAAACATTCACATATTTAAAAGGTTATAAATAATACAAAGTATGTTCTCATACTGCAGTTCACTTAAACTAAAAATCAATAACAGAAATATAGTTGGGAAATCTTCCAATCTTTGAAAATAAATAACACTCATCTAACCTAAACCTATGGATAAAGGAAATCTCAAGAGGATTTTAAAAAATATTTTGAACTAAATAAAATTGCAGTATGATTCATCAAAATTCGTGGGATGGAGTAAAGGGAGTGCTTAAAAAGAAGATTATAGCTTTAAATATGCATGTCAGAAATGAAATAAAAACCAAATTTTCTACATTAGAAAACTGGAGATAAAAGAGCAAATTAAATTTAAATAAAGGAGAAAAAATAACACTAGCACAGAAATTATTGAAATTCAAAAAAAGGAAAATAATATAAAAATCATGACACCAAAATCTAGTGCTTTGAAAAAATCAGGGAAGTTGATGAACCTGTTCCAGTGGACATTAAAATGATAATAAGTAACATCATGAACAATTTAATGCCCACAAATTTGATAATATACATCAAATAAAACAATTTCTTGAAAGACACACCTAAATGATTTTTATAACCTCCAAATAGGAAAAAATCAGGTCCATATGACCTTCATTACTGGTGAATTCTATCAAACGATAAAGGAAGACATGACACAAATTCTCTAAATTTCTTCCAAAAAAATAAAAGCAGCGGTAACATTTCCTAATTCATTCTATGAGGCCAGAATTACCCTACACCAGAACCAGATAAAGATATTACAAGAAAGGAAAATTAAAAGCCGTAATACCTATCTATAAATGTTTATGGCAGCTTTATTCATAATCACTGAAAATTGGAAGCAACTTATATATCCTTCAGTAGTTGAATGGATGAACCAAATGTGGCACATTCATACAATGAAATATTATTAAGTAATAAAAAGAAATGATGTATCAAGCCACAAGAAGACATGGATGAATATTGGTGAATACTGTTAAGTAAAGGAAGATAGATAGCCTGAAAGATCTACATACTACACTTTTCCATTGTGGAAAAGGCAAACCTGTAAGGACAATAAACAGGAATTATATGTGAAGGGAGGATTAATTGGTGAGGCATAATGGATTATCTATGGATAACCACATGCAGAAAAATGAAACTGGACCCTCATCTTACACCATACACAAAAATTAACTCAAAAAGTACTGAAGACTTGAACATAAGACCTAAAACTATAAAAATCCTGAAGAGATCCTAGTAGTGGTAAACTTCTTTACATCAGTCTTGACAAAGTGTTTTGGATTTGACACCAAAAGCAAAGGCAACAAAACCAAAAACAAACAAGTGTGACTTCATAAAACTAAGAACTTTCTACACAACAAAAGGAAACCATCAACAAAATGAAAAGCCAACCTATGGAATGGAGTAAATATTTGCAAAACATGTAAGGGATTAACCAGTATGGAGGTTCCTCAAAAATTAAAAATAGAACTACCATAGGATTCAGTGATCTCACCTCTGGTTATGTTCCCAAAGGGAAATGAACAGTATCTTGATGAGACATTTGCACTCATGTTTATTGCAGTATTTTTCACAATAGCCAGATTATGGAAACAATGTAAATGTCAATAGATGAATATATAAAGAATCTATCTATCTATCTAATATAGATACAGATATATATCTCACATATATTTAAATATTACAAATATTATTTAGCCATGGGAAAGAAGGAAATCCTGTCATCTGCAAAAACATGGGTGAAACTTGAGGGCATTATGCTGAGTGAAATAAGACAGAGAAATTCTTTATGGTTTCACTTACATGTGGAATCTAATACAGCTGAAATCGTAGAGACTAGAACGCTGGTTCTGGAGGCTGGAAGGGTAAGGGGAATCGAAAGCTATGGATTCAAGAGTACAAAATTCCAGTATTAGATAAATACATTCTGGGGATCTAATGTACAGCATGATGATTACAGTTAATAATTCTGAATTAAATACTTGAATGTTGGTAAGAGTGAATCTTCGGTGTCCTCACTATAAAAAGAAATGGTAATTAGGTGACATGATGGAGATGTTAGCTAAAGCCAGCTATGGTTGTAATCATTTTGCAATATATAGGTGTATCAGATCAACACTTTTTTATTGGCATATAAAAACATTGCTTTACAATGTTGTGTTAGTTTCTGCTGTACAATGAAGTGAATCAGCGATATATATACATATATCCCCTCCCTCTTGGACCTCCCTCCCACCCCCACACCCACCCACCCATCTAGGTCATCACACACTGAGCTGAGCTCCCTGTGCTATACAGCAGGTTCCCACTAACTATCTATTTTATACATGGTATTTAAAAAAAATATTTATTGGAGTATAGTTGCTTTACAATGTTGTGTTAGTTTCTACTGTACAACAAAGTGAATCAGCTATACATATACATATATCCCCTCTTTTTTGGATTTCCTTCCCATTTAGGTCACCACAGAGCATTGAGTTCCCTGTGCTATACAGTAGGTTCGCATTAGTTATCTATTTGATACATAGTATCAATAATATATATATGTTGATCCCCATCTCCCAATTCATCCCACCCTCCTTACCCCCTTGGTGTCCATACGTTTGTTCTCTACATCTGTGTCTCTATTTCTGCTTTGCCAATAAGATCATCTGTGCCATTTTTCTAGATTCTGCATGTATGTGGTAACATACGATATTTGTTTTTCTCTTTCTGACTTACTTCACTATTATATATATGTCAATCCTAATCTCCCAATTCTTCCCACCCTCCCTTTACCCCTCCATGTCCATCTGTCCATTCTCTACATCTACGTCTCTATTCCTGCCCTGCAAATACGTTCATCTGTACTATTTTTCTAGGTTCCACATATACGCGTTAATATACGATATTTGTTTTTCTCTTTCTGACTTATTTCACTCTGTATGACAGACTCTAGGTCCAACCACATTTCTACAAATGACCCAATTTCATTCCTTTTTATGGCTGAGTAATATTCCATTGTATGTATGTACCACATCTTCTTTATCCATTCATCTGTCGATGGACATTTTGGTTGCTTCCATGTCCTGGCTATTGTAAATAGTGCTGCAATGAACATTGGGGTATATGTGTTTTTTGAATTATGGTTTTCTCAGGGTATATGCCTAGTAGTGGGATTGCTGGGTCATATGGTAGTTCTAGTTTTAGTTGTTTCTTTGTGTGTGTGTGCAGTATGCGGGCCTCTCACTGTTGTGGCCTCTCCTGTTGCAGAGCACAGGCTCTGGACGTGCAGGCTCAGTGGCCATGGCTCATGGGCCTAGCTGCTCTGTGGCATGTGGGGTCTTCCCAGACCAGGGCATGAACCTGTGTGCCCTGCATCGGCAGGCGAACTCTCAACCACTGCGCCATCAGGGAAGCCCTAGTTTTAGTTTTTTAAAGAACCTTCATACTGTCTCCATAGTGGCTGTATCAATCTGCATTCCCACCAGCAGTGAAAGAGGGTTCCCTTTTCTCCACACCCTCTCCAGCATTTATTGTTTGCAGATTTTTTGATGATGGCCATTCTGACTGGTGTGAGGTGATACCTCATTGTAGTTTTGATTTGCATTTCTCTAATACTTAGTGATGTTGAACATCTTTTAATGTGCCTCTTGGCAATCTGTATGTTTAATGAAATAAAAACAAAAATAAACGGGACCTAATTAAACTTAAAAGCTTTTGAACAGCAAAGGAAAACATAAACAAGACGAAAAGACAACCCTCAGAGTGGGAGAAAATTCTTTCAAGTGAAGCAACTGACAAAGGATTAATCTCCAAAATATACAAACAACGCAAGCAATTCAATATCAAAAAAAACCAAATAACCCAATCAAAAAATGGGTGGAAGACCTAAACAGACATTTCTTCAAATCAACACATTTTACACCTTGTTGGAATATGTTACACAACATTACATGTCAGTTATATCTCAATAAAGCTGGAAAAGAAAAAATTTTCAGGACTTAGCAATGATGTGGGAGATAAGAAAGACATGTCAAGAAATGGCATTCAGGTTCATACCCTCTTGAAGAACTAGAATTTGTTCTAAGGAACACATTTTAAGAGTGCTGGAGCTGAGATGAATCATGGTCCTCTTTTACCTATTTAATGTTCTGTCCATAATATTTTGATATTGAATACCTTGATATTGATAAAAACATTATATAATAATCCCTTGAATTTGATATGAATATTGTTCAGCAATTCTCAAATTATCAAATATAATTTCTCCCATTAAGTACAATAAGAAAAATTTAAACTTAGTCAACTGAAAATTCAAGATACTTCTTCAGTTCCTGATAAGCAATAATGAAAGATCTAAAGCCACATCATGTGGGGATGCTAGGAAGTGACTAAACTCTCACTGTCTTCTCTGTACACAGAGTTTCACACCTGCACGTAAATAAAAGGACAAGTTATTTGGGGTTATACATCTTCAAGTTTTCATGTGACTAGTGGTAAATAAAAATATTATCCAGTACAAATACCCTTTGTAGCAGTTAACATTTTGGAGAGGTAAGCGTTTATTTTGTTATATTAAAAAATTCATTTATTTTATTTATTTATTTTTGGCTCTATTGGGTCCCCATTGCTGCGCGCGGGCTTTCTCTAGTTGCAGAGAGCAGGGGCTACTCTTCCTTGTGGTGCACAGGCTTCTCATTGCGGTGGCTTCTCTTGTTGCAGAGCACGGGCTCTTCTAGGTGTGCGGGCTTCAGTAGTTGTGGCACGCAGGCTCAGTAGTTGTGGCTCATGGGCTCTAGAGCGCAGGCTCAGTAGTCTCAGTGTCCCATGGGCTTAGTTGCTCTGTGGCATGTGGGATCCTCCCGGACCAGGGCTCAAACCCACGTCCCCTGCATTGGCAGGTGTATTCCCAACCACTGCACCACCAGGGAAGCTCTGAAGAGGTCAGCATTTAAATTAAGCTATACTGGAGTTGATTTTGACCCCAAACTCTCTGTTGTTTCAGAGACTATGAGGAAGATTTAAACTCCCAAACTATGTGAATTATTGCAGCTTACTCTAAAATTTGGGGGGATAACCTGCACTCCAATTTATGTGCTGACTTACCTTCTTTCAGTCGAGAATAAAATGGAATCTTAAAGAAAATATATTAACAATTTTTTAGTCTCTCAAAGGGTAATCAACTTCATTTATGACATTGACTTTTCTCTCAACATCTAAAGATATTACTTCAGTGTAAAATTCCTGTTAGCTGAGACGTTAACATTAATATTTATCCCTATATGACTATTTATGTTAGTGATTATTAAAGATGTAGAATGAGCAGAAACATAGTGTTGGATCTTGGAAAGAGATTTCTAATTCCACCATGTACTTTCTTTATAAGAAATGTCTTGAGAAATTCATGCCACTTGCCTGGAGGCAAGCATATCTCAGTCCTGGTGAAGAAAGCTCTGAATGAATTAGCCCAATTCCATTATGTTAAGTCTGAGAAGTGTTGCCTTTACCCATTGAAAAGTTTATAATTTATTAAAGCCTCATGATCATACAATTCATCCCCTTGAAATGGAACTCAGCTTGATTAATTAAATTGAGAAAATATGCCTTTCTTGCATTTAAATAGAGAAATCACATTGTTTAGAATGCCTAAATTGCTGATAGATGTGTATTTGTGGATGGAAAAGGATAAACTATTGAACAATCCAGTGACAATTAAAATACTTTCTGAAGAATATTTTGGCTACTTTTACCCTCATTAAGTGGAATTTTACTGAGCTCAGGATTGTCTCTTGGTTCCAGAACCATGGCCATTTGACAAAGTTCAAACCTCTGAAGCTTCAGAAAATTAAATATTAAGTCACAGTTACCGGATTGCTCTTGAAGTACATAGAAACTTTAAAGATGCCCTATGAAGGTAGCTATATGTTCAAGGCAATTAAGCTCAGAGAAAATTTGAGGGTCCAGAAATGTTTCTCAGGGTCTAGTCCTTCACTCTCTACCTTGAGCATGGGAATTTTTTCTCTGTTACACTTTTATTATTGTGATTGGTAGCCAATATTTTATGTTGCTGAGAATGGATAGAGGAAAACAAGAAGCTAACCTATTAATACGAGCACAAACACTAGTCTTCTCTAAAAGAGTCAAAGTCTGAGCATCTCATCTAATCCCCCAATTCATTATCTCTGCCATCTCAACTTGCTATTTCTACCTCATCATAATCACTTCCTGCCCCCCCCTCCCAAACACAAGTGCAGAAAGCCACAAGGGTGTGGTCTCCATTGTGGCTCTATGGGCTCTACAAGACCTTTTAGAAATAAACATTCAGCAGAAGAGAAGTAGTCATAAACTGATAAATACAAGAAAGAATAACGTGAACTCTTATTCTGTTCTTGTTGGAACCTTAAGCAAGTCAATTTCTGAGTCTATTTTTTTTTCTTTAAAATAGATGTAAACTATCCATTTGTACAACTGATTCAAAAACACCTCCAGATTTGTCCACACCTTTTTCTCTTGCAATGTGTTTTTTTTTTCTGAAGATGACTGATTAGCACCATTGCAAAAGAATCCAGTCATGATTTAAAAAAAAAACAAAAACAAAAACTCTAGTTATTGAAGGTGAGCTTGCATTCTGCCTCAGCATGAAAATATGTGCATCTCACTTCTCTCATTTTGCAATAAGCTCAAATATACTTCTTTGTCAACATGGAAAAATTCATTAAGAATAAAGCTGAATTGGAGGTCACTCTTCATTGTTTCTGAGTGAGAACATACAGATTCTGTCCCTAGAAGACCCAAATACTTGCCAAAAGTAAATTGTCGTAAGTTGTGTGCTCATTTACTCTACACTCATGTGATGACTTTAAAATAATGAAATAAATGAAGCATTTAATTTAAATGATACTTCATCTGTTAATGGTATCTGTGCCAATTTTCAATAGCTTTCGGTAGCGTTAATGTTATTTGATTTCTGAGTAATTAAGCAATACATTTAGTACAGGCAAAATGATTAATTAGAAACTTTGGACAATGTGCCAAAAAAGTTATCTTTTCCTTCTTATGTAATTTATTTTTGAAGCATTACAGGAGGCTAGATTTATATAATTTCAGGCTTGTAGATCTTAGAGGCAATATAGTCCAACTGCCAACCTGAGGCATATACCAGGTCTGCATTTTCCCAGGAAAGTAGCTGCTTAAAAGGTATTGCAACATACATTATTACTTTCCAAGGAAAACTAGGCCATTGTTGAAGGGCCTGAACATTAAAAACAAACACAAAAACAAAACAAAAATAATTAAACTACTTACACTATCTATCACCTCTAATGTTGCAGAAACTCTGTTTGATGCTGGAAATGTAAGGTTGATTTAGGCAAAATTCCTGCTCCCAGAGAACTTGCAGTCCAGTAGGAGATTAACAGGTAAAACAGATAATCCTGACTCAGGACGCAAAATTTTTGATAGAGGTGTTTGTAGGACACAGTAGGAATATAGAGGAGGGCAGTTAACAAAGATTCAGGATTGAATAAAAGCTTGTCTAAGAGCTGAGTCCTGATCTGAATCTTGATGAAGGATGAATGCCTATAATAACCTAGCGGGATATTTGCAATGGACAATTGAGTATATAGGCTGAGGTTGAAAGGGTTAGAGATATAGAGCTGGGAGTCATTAGCACACAAATTTAGAACTCAAAAGCATAAAAGGGACTGAAATTGCTCAATGAATGTGCAGAGAATGAAGAGGAGTACACCAAGAATGGGTAGACAGAGGAGAGGCCTGTGAAGGAAAAGGAATGGTCGGGGGTCTTGTACCCAAAGGCATTTAATAAAGAGACCAAGAAATAGCTATCTAGAGTAGCATCAGTCAGGGACCCTGAATGTTACTGGGAAATTGTCCAAAAGCAAACCATCAATTTCATGGAATAAATTGAGAGGCCAATCCAAGTACAAACAAATTGCTTATCAAAAAAACTGGATTAATTCAGGTTTGAAATTTAAACTGCAAAAGCAAAATGAAGAAAAAGGCCAAGATTACATAGTAAATGGGGTTGTCATTGAAAGGGTAAGTGACAAAGCAGGTGGGTTGGGAGGATGAGTATAAGTCCCTGAGTCGAAAAACAAATCATTAATTCAAATGTACAGCATAGTGACTATAGTTAATAATACAATATTGTATAGATGAAATTTGCTAAGAGAGTAGATCCTAAGTGTTCTCACCAAAACAAAAACAAACAGAAAAAGTGACTATGTGAGGCGATGAATGAGTTAATTAACTTGATTGCATGTAATCATTTGACAGTCTATACATGTATGTACCAAATCATCACATTGTACATCTTAATCTTTCTGGTTTTGTATAATTTATTGGCCATATTAGGGACATGACCTAGGTGTAGTATAAGTCTTAACGATTGATTTTTTTTTTTTTTTCATGCAGTTACCTGACTTAAGCTTTGATTGCTATGGCATCCACTTCAAAGAGGGCTCTCTGAATAAACACACTGTCAACCACATGGCTAGATAAAGAGCCCGGATGTGCCCCCTGCACTACTCTCTCCCCCACATACATACCCAGACTCTTGGTTTTAGAGATCTTGGTTGATTTTAACAACTGACCATTTAGGCCTCTTGTTTTTCTCTTTCTAAGCTTTAAATTTCCACTCTTATGTTTTAAATTCACCAATAAAAAGTGAGCCCACAAAACCCTTATAAAACAAGGGAAATAAAAGAGCATTGCTTACCAACTAGTTCTACAAGGACTGAGTCATTAGTCACTGCAGTCACCAACCAACAGTGCACCCTGAGAAGAATTCAGAATGAAAACCAGGATGAGGCACTCTGTGCTTTGGATAAACAGGCCATATGGATAGTTAGATGCATATCTCAGGAAGAATTCTAATGAACCCAGATTCTTGCATCTTCCCATACATAGAAAAGCACTAAAATCATTAACTTGGGATATCCATTCTTTGTGACTAGTGGTAATATTTTACCAAGATGTATGCTGGACTGCACATATTCCCTAGCCAAAAGTTATATACTGGTTTCTACCCTACTTCTCTGGAGCAATTTCCCCAGAGCTACTGAGAGGCTATCTCCTGGGCTATAGTCCTAGGTAAGATTCTGAGTAAAACCTAAACTCACAACTCTTATGTTGTGCGTTTTTCTTTAAGTTGACACCCTAGGCCTCCACCATTCAACCCAATAAAAACAGAATTTCAGGCCTGCGTGTTCTTTCTGTCTCACTCTCTGTGACCTCACTGTGTGACCCCAGAACCTGTAAATATGAAACCTCGTCTCTTTAAAAGTTTTCAGGGCTTCCCTGGTGGTGCAGTGGTTGAGAGTCCGCCTACCGATATAGGCGACACAGGTTCGTGCCCCGGTTCGGGAAGATCCCACATGCCATGGAGCGGCTGGGCCCGTGAGCCGTGGCCGCTGAGCCTGCATGTCTGGAGCCTGTGCTCCACAACGGGAGAGGCCACAGCACTGAGAGGCCTGCGTACTGCAAAAAAAAAAAAAAAGTTTTCAAATAGTTATTGCTGAGGGTATCTTGTAATCATAAGAACAAGGGTTGGCCAAGCCACAACACAGGTTAGTCATATGCTGAGACTGTAGGCAGATAGGGTTAGGAGTCCCCAGAAAAAGAAGGAAAAGACATAGCTTTCTTGACATAAGAGAAGCCATTTTAGGCCCCAGGCCATTCTGTGATCTATGCCTGACCTCAATACTTGCCCAAGCACATTTCTTGCAGAACTTCCTGGATGAAACTGTAGAAGAAGAGACCTCAGTAATTAATGATTTTAAAGGAACAAAGAATGCAAGAACAAGCATCTATTACCAGACCAGGAAAATAGTTTGACCATATCTGAGACAATAAATCAGTCCCAGAGACTCCCAGTTCTGTTTCAAAGTAAAGATCAGCCTGACACACATTGGACATTCTTGAGCTCTTTTGCGGGTTTCAAACCCCTTGAGCACTCAACCACCAGACTAACTGGAGCCTGAGAATCAATGAGGACAACGCTTACTGGCCCTCATGACTTCAATCAGAGCCTGGACTCTGTCAACCTAGAATGACGTTTGCCCCAATTCTGTGATGAAATCTCGTCTCCACCAGGCAAGCACCCCTAGGACTCTGTCTCTCTACCTGGAACGACTATACCTTTCCTTCATATAGTATATGCATGCACCCTTAGCTTAAAAGTTCCCTGATCTTGCTATTTGGTGAGACACTACTTTGGGAAGTATCCCTGGTGTTCCCCTTACTTGTTGCAAGGAATAAAATCCTCTCTTCTCTTGCTCCTTAACTTGGTTGTGCCCTCTGACTAGATACCCACCAAGAGGTGAACCCAGTTTTCAGGTAACAAAACCAGCACAAAACACCTGGGCCTCTAGAGACATGACTGAAAAAGGAATATGCTAGGTATAGCTTATGGCCGAGTTCCAGAGTGGGTGTGCCCTTCCCCCCCTTTAAGGACAAGATATCTTTTTCTAAAGAATGGACTTTTAGACTTTTTGTGTTTCAACATTCTAATTTGCATCTAAAGCTTGCACTCTGAGCGGATTAAAGCTTTTATGATATTGGTCAAATAATTGGATAATTCACCTTTTTCCATTAATTTGTGTTTTGAGCTCCGCAATGTAAACAATATTAGAAACTCAATTCCAGAATTCCTCCTAGGGAGGGAATTGTCTTTGCTTTCAGAGATTCATCAATGAGTGATTAAGATAAAAAATTATACCCTGGGGGCTTCCCTGGTGGCGCAGTGGTTAAGAATCCGCCTGCCAATGCAGGGCACACAGGTTCGAGCCCTGGTCTGGGAGGATCCCACATGCCGCGGAGCAACTGGGCCTGTGAGCCACAACTACTGAGCCTGTGCGTCTGGAGCCTGTGCTCCGCAACAACAGAGGCAGCGACAGTGAGAGGCCCGCGCACCGCGATGAAGAATGGCCCCCGCTCGCCGCAACTAGAGAAAGCCCTCGCGCAGAAACGAAGACCCAACACGGCCAAAAATAAATAAAATTAATAAAAAAAAATTATACCCTGAATACCTGAGGGATGGCTGCCAGTAAAGCATCAGAGAAAATGGTTTATAAATAAACAAAGATAAATAAATAAATAGATGCATTTTAGCTTGCTGACTTGGTATTGTTTTCTCCTAGGAGGAGGGACAGTGTTGAGATTAGAAAAGATTACAGAAAACAAGAGATGACAGTGGGGCTATGAAAGCATGTGCTCTTGGCTGCTGTGGAAGGATGAAGAGAGCAGCCACTGGGTACATGTGAATAAATAATATTTCACAGAATAGAAATTTCTAATAAACTGTTTTATTTTTTCTTTTATGTTCAATATATGTTATAAATCCCATGCAACCATTATGCAATTGAATTATTTCCAAAGGCTAATGAAGTTGAAAAAGCTGAGCATTTTATGTCTTTTAGACATGGTACAAAAGTCCACATGGAAGGAACTGCTCAGAGGGAGAGAAGTAAGCTTTGATGGGAAAATGCATAATTGAGGGATTGTGTTAGGCTATCACAAGGTATGACATGGGGCTGAGGTATAGGTGAAAGTTTAAAGATAACTTGATTTTACCAATAGCTGATAAAGGCTATTTTGTCCTAGCTCATAGGTAGATTACACTGTAAAGAAGGATACCTCACATTACTTGTTTAAATATGGAGTTTGATTATTGGCAAAAGACCAAAGATTGCTGGGTTTTGACTGGTTAAATGTCCTTAAAGTGTGATTGGTCCATAACAAGTGACACACATTTACCTGACTGGGCTACAATAACCTATCTTGCAGCAAAGTGTGGTTGTACCAGTTTTATATTTTACAAGGTACAATTTACCTTTCTTAGATTTGCTTTATTTCTTTGAAACATTTTACAGTATCAATTTCAATGGATTCCATAATTAAATTCCTCAAAGAAAAATGCTCCCAAGATAAATGGCTGAAAATATGTTTATTAGTAGCATATAGATTATAAAAATTATACTGTTAAAATGGAGCAGAAACATGTTCATTGTCAAATTCACATTCTCTTGTTAGACCAAGAACATGTTGGTTGTAGTCTAGCGTTAGGCTGATGGTCTACCAAAGTTTCTAGTATAATTCAACACATAGTTCATGACTTATCTTTCATACCACACAGCTGCTTTTTGAGCTATTTTTTATGAACATAATTTAGCATTTATATTATTTGTCTTTTTAGGTTGATGTTATACAAAGTCCTAACACTTCTCAAACATCTAAGGCAGAAATAATGAAGGTATATCTTAGTATTATTGTTTTCATTAATATTTTTATTTCCAAGAAGCTTCCTTTGAGATGTTAAGCTCTGCGCACATAGTTTAATTATCAGGATTGAGAGTGGAGACCAACATTTTCTAGGGATTTCGCGATCAAGAAGAAGGCAGTTAAACCAATACGTAACTTCACTGCAAAACAATTTATCTGAACAAAGAGTTTGCTCATCTGAGTAAACAACTTACTTTTAACAGAATAGTTTACTTACATGGATTCATTTCAGTTCTCAGTTTGCTGTGTCTACCAACCCTAAACTATTATATTACAAATGTCACCCAATTATGACTTTTTTCCCCTTTAAAGTAAGTAAGTTAAGAAAGTAAGAGCTAAATTTGATTGATCAATAGTTTTTCTGGTGGTCTTTTTATGGAAGATGACAGTCATCAACCTTAAGAAGTTATTTATGTCAACGTGTCTGTTACATTATTTGTAAATAGAAATCAGTATGTTTTTTGTGATTACATGAAATAATTTAAGTAATATACTAATGACAGTTCCAAGAACATAGTGATTGCTCAGTAAAAATTGGTTATTATTAATCAAAAGCATTAAGAGCAATCCCATTGTTCTTAGAAATACATGGACACAATATACTAGTTTGATTTTTTTATGATAACATTGTTTCCCTTTAGAAAATTATGTTAAATGAAAACGATGTTAAACTATTTCTTAACTTCTTTCACTTTAATCTGATTATTTAAACCGGGTGAGGTGACTTGATATTTTATTGAGCACTAGGTGCAGTTTCCTCAGGTAATAAATTTAAAGAGGAATAAAACATTAACAAATATACTCTTAACCATCCTTTATGTGAGATGCCCCAGGGAAAGGAGTGTAGATATTTCTTGGAGAGAACAAAACCTATGAGAATATGAAAACGTGAATCTGGTTGTAGGTCCATAACATCTAGAGGATCAAGGAACAGAGTGAGAAAGAGTAAGTGATAATCAGTCAAGGAAAACATGTTTCTTTTTCCCTGGTAAAATCCACCTATAAAATTAACTCAGCATCACCTTTATATTGAACTGTTCAAACATGGCCAACATGGTTTTATTCTTGCGTTAAAAGTGGTTTTTTTCACAGGTTTATAGAACAAACCTGACACAACAATAAAGCTTTCACAAACATGTTAGTCTGTCTAAATTTGGCCATTTTTTTTGCTTCAGTATGTTTTCACACTTGTCCAAGTCAAAATCATCTTTAGATTGTGAGGAAATACATTGCAGGAAACTTGTTAAGCTGAAGCCATCTTACCTGGTAACTTCATTTTAGAGTGAGAAAAATGCTTCATAAAATTCTCATAATGACCAATAGAGCAAACATCCTTATTCTATAGTTGCATTAGTGAATTTATTACTTAATGTGTCTCAAACATTTCTGTAGAGGCTTTTGGTTTTCTTTTATTTAAAATTTTTATTGAGAATCATATGAGAAACTTTGCTGAGTCCTATAAAACAAGTTACCTCAGTTTTCAACCTAGCTAAAATTCTATCTTTAATGTGATGGGAAATGTCTGCATTTTCTGGAGCTCTTCTATGTTTTTATGAATCACATTTCTTTAATTGCCAAATAACTGAGTGGTATCTTTATTGACGTCACAGACATGGCCACAAGGGACTGACTTTCCAATTCTTAAATTATTTAAAAACAAACAAATGAAATATCTTTGGGTGAGGATTGGTAAAACTTATCACTGAATCATCAGTTGTCTTCTCCTTCTTCCTCTTCCTCTTTTTTTTCCCCTTCCCCGTCCCCTTCATTTCCATCATCAGTATAAGCAGCTGTCCTCTTATGGCCATATTTTGACCTTTCTTGTTTCATAAGAGTTTTATAAGGTTAAATATAAAATTTATGGAGAATAAAGCCATATTGAAATTTCTGTTTTTGCATAATCAGATAATTTCACTCATTAATCCAGTGTTTTTCAAAGTCTGAGTCATGATATCAGTGTAAACAACATTAAATACATAATTAGATTAAATATATCATGATAAGAAAATGAATCATACATAGAAACATTAACAGACTTTTACTTGATTATCTGTTGTAAATGCTCACCTGTAGTCATGAGAATCCTGGAACTAAATTTTGTAGAATCTCCTTCTATGCATTTTTCCTTGTTTAGAGGCTTCAACTAAGAAGCACGCCAGTGGGTAAATTCTGATGACAATTTAGAAAGACTCACCCATAGGCAGAGTTTGAGCTCTTGAGCATCATCTCTCTTAAGGATGTGGGCAAATAAAATCTGTGGCAATGGTGGCCACTCTTGCATGCCTAGAGCTTCACTTTGTTGAAACTGTGGGTAATCATTAGTCAAATCCATTTCACCTGCTTTCACTAATCAAGATCTTTTTAATTATTGCTACAAAAGACTTTCATGTCCTCCAAGAGGCTCGTAGCCTAAACAATAAGATGTTTGCCTGAGCTGTGTGTTTCAGGAATTTGGAGTCAGCTGTGTCTACTTTGAGTTGAGCTGGTTAAGATTGAAATTGAACGTGAAGAGGCCTTGTCGCTTAGTTACGCCTGCGCAGAACGGTGGTTACACACATTTTCCCAATCATCTTTCCCCACGCTCCCTACGTATCCCACGTTCCCTACGCTCCCTATGTGTCAGAACGTCTTCTTTCTTTCTTCTCCATGCCGTAGGTAGCCCAGGCCCCTTACCTTTGAGACGCCAAAGATTGCAGTATCCTGGCTTGCTGCGCGTTGGGCAAAACAAACCTGGTTGTCTCTGGACTGGTGAACCTAAGATTTACTATCTTCATTCTAGCATGAGGTTGAGACTGTCTTCAGCCTTCAGCGTCTCCCTCTAAAGTCCTGAGACTCATGGTGGCTTCCAGGTGAGTTCCAAAGAGTTATAGCTTTTAAACGCTGCTTTTATTTTTTTCTAATTCCACCAGCACTCCCAAAGGTATACGTAAATCTAATGTTATGATTTCTCAGACGAACACCCTTCAATTGCTTTTTAGTTCTATATTTTTTGTTGTTGAGTTGAATGACCTGTTTGCGTTATTTTGGAAATTAAGCCCTTGTCGGTTGCATCATTTTGCAAATATTTTCTCCCAGTCTATAGGTTGTCTTTTCATTTTGTTGATGGTTTCCTTTGCTGTGCAAAAGCTTTTAAGTTAATTAGGGCCCATTTGTTTCGTTTTGCTTTTATTCTATTGCCTTGGGAGATTGACCTAAGAAAACATTGGTACGATTTATGTCAGAGAATGTTTTACCTATGTTCCCTTCTAGGAGTTTTGTGGTGTTGTGTCTTATGTTTAAGTCTTTAAACCATTTTGAGCTTATTTTTATGTACGGTGTGAGGATGTGTTCTAACTTCATTGACTTGCATGAGGCTGCCTAATTTTCCCAGCACCACTTGCTGAAGAGACTTTTCCCCATTGCATATTCTTGCCTCCTTTGTCAGATTAATTGATATAGGCATGTGGATTTATTTCTGGACTCTTTATTCTGTTTCATTGATCCATATGTCTGTTTTCTGTGCCAATAACAAATGCTGTTCTGATTACTGTAGCTTTGTAGTACTATATGAATTATGGGAGGGTTATACCTCCTGATTTGTTCTTTTTCCTCAGGATTATTTTGGCAATTCTGGGTCTTTTATGATTCCATATAAACTTTAGGATTCTTTGTTCTAGTTCTGTGAAAAATGTCATGGGTAGTTTGATAGGAATCACATTAAATCTGTAGATTGCTGTGGGCAGTATGGCCATTTTAACAATATTAATTCTTCTAATCCAAGAGCATGGGATATCTTTCCATTTCCTTGAATCAATTTCCGTTTCCTTTATTAATGTTTTGTTGTTCTCAGCATATGTCTTTCACCTCCTTGGTGGGGTTTATTCCTAAGTATTTTATTTTCTTTTTCCTTGATTCGATTTTAAAAGGGATTGTTTGTTTACATTCCCTTTCTGATATTTCATTGTCATGTCCCTTTAGTCCTCCCCAATCTGTGGCATTTCCTCAGTCTTGTTTCATTCATGACATGAACACTTTTTTTTTTTTTTTTTTTTTTGGTGGTACGCGGGCCTCTCACTGCTGTGGCCTCTCCTGGCCATGGCTCACGGGCCCAGCCTCTCCGCGGCACGTGGGATCCTCCCGGACCGGGGCACAAACCCGTGTCCCCTGCATCGGCAGGCCGACTGTCAACCACTGTGCCACCAGGGAAGCCCGACATGAACACTTTTGAAGAATATTGCCCAATTATTTTGGAGAATGTCCCACCGTTTGGGTTTGACTGATTTTTTTTCTTCATGACTAAATTCAGGTAATGTGTTTTTAGTAGAAATGCCACCAAGTGATGTTCTGAGTTGTCACCTTCTCAGTACATCGCATTGGAAGGCACAGAACATCTATATGCATCAGTATTGGTGATGCTAACCTTAGTAATTTGGTTAAGGTTATGTGTGTCCAGTTTCTCCACTGTCAAGTTACTGTTTTGCCCTGTATTATTAAGTATATTATGGGAAGATATTTTGAGACTATGCAAACATCCTGCTTATCATATTTTTGCTCACCAATTTTAGAATACAGTGATGATTCTTGTTGCAAACAATTATTACTGTACTGTTTGCCGAAAGACACTTTTCAATTTCTGACATTCTTTCCATATTTATGAAATTGAATTTTTACTATTAAGAGTTTTCTCCTCTCAATTCAATTATTTATACTAGTATTATTTTATTCTATTTATATTAGAATGAAATCATGGGTATTTTGTTTACATTATCTAAGATTTCTCCATTGGCAGCCCCTTCTAGTTGTTGGCTATTGACATAACACCATTTTTTGAGCATTTCTTACTTTCCATGACTACAAGATATTCCAGGATCACCTTGTGTTTTCCCTGTCCCAGCAGTCTTTATATTAGTTATATTTAGAAAATAAGATATGAACACTAGATATTCTCATTACCATTCATGTATATTTTGCCTCCAGGGCCTCTAAGCAGATATACATACCTATAACTAAATCTATTTATCTATCTATCTATATATACAAGACATGAGTTCACAGTGATAACTCTGAGTGCAGTCTAACTCCATAGGGTTTATTCTAACCTTTATTTATTTATAACTCCTGTATGGAAAATGAGAAACCTGACTCTCATTTCCTCAGGTATTTCCTTATTTACTCAATCCTGGAGTACTTTATATTTTTTGTTAAATACCTTCAAAATTGTTAACCTATTTAACCCTCTGAAAAACGTACTGGCTAAATGTAGTATTTTGTATCCTTTTTTTTTTTTTTTTTTTTTTAACTTTCCAGTATACAGTCAAAATTCCTTTTCCAAAGTTACTTAGATGAGTTATTTTCTATTCAACATTTTTCACTGTAATTATGTCATGAATCTGTAAAGCAGTTAGGTTCATTTGTAGATCATGGAATCTAGAAAGAGAAGAGAGGGAAATCAGAACAGAAGAAATATTTTAGAAGATACTGTTTGACAGTTGTCCAAAATTAATGACGAATACCAAATCACAGTTCAAAGACACTCATAAGTCACCAAAGCAGGATAAATGCCAACAAAAGCACACACACACACAAAACTAAACATATCATATTCAAGCTGATGAAAACCAAACACAGACAAAAAATCTTAGCAGCCATAAAAAAATGACATACAAATTAAAAATATAATAGTAACAGTAGATTGCTAATCAAAAACCATGCAAGCCAGAATAAAATTGAGTAAATCTTTAAAGTACTGAAATTGAAAAAAAAAGCTGTCAATCAGAATTCCATACTAAGTGAAAATGACTTTACAAAATAAAGAAGAAATTGATATTTTTTCATATAATCAAAAACAGATAATTAATTGCCAGCAGACTTCAACTAAAGAATTGTTGAAGGATTCTTCAGGTGAAAGTAATATATTTAAATCAAACCTAGATCTAAGGAAATGAAGGTGTTGTAAATGGCACAGATGAAGGAAAATAAAACATTTACATTGTCCTTATATTCAATAGTTCTAAAAGATAACTATCTAAAGCGAAAATAGTAGCTATGTGCTGTGTTCTTACTGTATATGCAAAATTTAAAGGTATGACCAGATATCACAAATGATTGGTGGAGAATTTTAAATTACAGGTTGTAAGTACTTTACAGGATATGTGAAGGTAGATGTTGAGTTATTAATGAAATATATTCTGTTAGAGTATCCATTAATTTTGTTATTTGTGTATTCATCTACTCTCATTTCCACCTTTGTTTTAGTCTTGGGTCTACACATATGTTAAAGTGTTTACCATCAGTCTTTTTGCTGAAGGTTGGATGAAGCTCATCCTCTAGTAGTTTTTTTTTTTTTTTTTTTTTTTTTTGCGGTACGCGGGCCTCTCCCTATTGTGGCCTCTCCTGTTGGTTGCAGAGCACAGGCCCCGGACGCGCAGGCTCAGCGGCCATGGCTCACGGGCCCAGCCGCTCCGTGGCATGTGGGATCCTCCCGGACCGGGGCACAAACCCGCGTACCCTGCATCGGCAGGTGGATTCTCAACCACTGCGCCACCAGGGAAGCCCTCTAGTAGTTTCCTTAAGAAAGACTCAGGGGTGCAGAATTCCCCTGGTTGTTTTACATTTAAAACCATTTTTTCCAAAGCTTTGATTAAATGATTTAGGACTTGTAAGATGCTCAGAATGGTATCTGACACATAGACAAGTGCTTCACTGACAGGTGCTTTCATGTTCTGATACAGTGAAACTTTCTGGGACAGATTGGGGTGTATTTGATAAATGGGATCAGGCAAGGATCTAACAATATCCACAGCTGTTCAGTAGAGTTGAATTAGTGAGGCTAGTTTGGACCTGAAGCCAAGATGTAAACATTGTACCTGCCCTTGGAATGAAAAACAGTCACATCTATACACCCTTAAACACCTACCTTATTTTATTATCACTAGAAAATATGGAAAGGAAACGGATGGTAAATATGCAGAATTAGCTCAGTCTGCTTACCATAGGGAGAGAGGAAGTGCAGGTGTTCATTGTGATTAGGTGCAGGCAGACTCAAGGGACTGTAAAGCCGAGGCATGAACTGTGTGTGATCTTTTAATTAATCCCACCAGCCAGCGAAACAAGAGCTGCTGGATATCAAGCTCTCACAAATTAGTTTATTTACTCCTGTTCCTCAGAAGAGGGGTGAAAAGAACGTGTATACTAATTCCAACATTCTACTTTTCTAGGTAACTTTATTGAGCACTTATTATGTGCTTCATTGTACAAAGCATGTAATATACACACTGTCCCTCTTATCACAGTAATTCTATAAGGTAGAAACAATGATAATGAATATTACACATGAGCAAACTCTGATGAAAGAAGATAAAGAGTCATCTACAGCAGAGCTTCTCAAAATTGAGTGTATTAGAACCACCCTGAAGGCTTGTTAAAATACAGATTTCTGGGTCCCAACCCTCTGACTTTGATTCTGTGGGTTTGGAGTGGGGGCCCAAAATGTGCATTTCTAAAAAGTCCCTGGGTGATGTGATATTGTTCTTAGAGGACCACACACTGAGAACTACTGTTTGGTAGAAACATTAGTGTAAAGTGAGAATACCCTTCTTCACCCTCCAACATCCCCCATGTTTGTTCTCTTCATCTTAACAACCAAGCATGGTATTAATTAGAAACTTGGGTCTCATTAAGGCCATTCCTGTGATTTCTAACAATATTCCTTGGGATTTCTCTGTGATAATTGGTAGAGAATTTAGTTTATGCCCCAAGAAATATCCAAATTCTGTCAAGTTATATTGCACCACAGGTCAATTATTTCCTGCCTTTTCTGTTATGTGTTTCAAATTATACCAACCATGTTTTTCAGTGTAACTCACCAGAGATTATACAATAAACTCTAGTGTATAATGAACAAAAAGTCAAATTTGAACACTATCAAACTCATATTATTCAATTTCCACAGAAAAACTGAAGTAATAAAATAACCTTAAGCTGAAGTTCAAAAACATTAAAAGCCAAACACTTTTCCTATTCATTTGTTTTTTCAGTTTCCTTCAATGTATCTTAGCAGAGGAAAGCCCAGTTCCTTGTTTCATTTTTCATTTTTTTTTCCAGTAGAATAAATTTGGCTTCTCTGAATGCTCCAAATTTGAATAAATCCAATTCCAACCTGATCCTGGCTTGTCTTCCTTTTCCATAGATACTGTTAATGGATTTAATATTAAAAGAGGATAAAATCAGGATTCTCACATAAAATGAACACATTAAAATCTTTATTTTACTCACACTAATGAGAACCAGGTAGTTATTACAACTAGCTCAAAGGAGAATCCAAAAAAACAAACACATTTATAGATCAGAAATATTGAAATAAACTTGTAAATGGATATAAAAGTGACCTTTCAAGGTGGGAAAAGAGTTTTCCCACTACCAGACAGGATTCTTTTGAATACCTACAAACAAAATTAATTTTACATTGCTGCCACTTATCTTTGATTTACAAAATTGTAAAACAGCTCAAAGGAATTTAATGGCTAGAATGGATAACCCATAAGGCTATGTCCCAACAGTGTACATTCTTCCATTAGAGATACCCAGTAATCTTTTTGCTTATTCCAAATGTCCTTAATACTTCAAGGGTCATGGGTATGTCTATATGATCATCATAATACCTACACACATCTCTAAAATTTTGAAAACACTTACAATTTTTCAAGTCATATAATAATCATTCCAAGAAATAATTCTTCTTGGATGCAGTATAGAGTACAAGACAAATCTCCAATGTCTACAAATCAGGGGTTATGGTAGAGACTTGAAAAGAAGCTAGAGAGAAAAAAAAAATCATTAAAGAGATTTCATTATCTTTTTCAGCATCAAGAAGTTAATTGAAATACTAAGCTTGCCATGTGATGTTGGAGGAGGTAGTTCTAAACAAGCATACACCCTCTATTGTCAGAGGGCAGCATTTGAAATCTTTTGCATTTTCTTGAAAATTTTAAACGTATATACAGTGGTGACACCCACCTCCTCCAGCTTCCCATCTTCTGACACTCCCCTTTCTCATTAATACTCATCCCACATATTTAAAACTGCTTAACACTTTGCCTTTGAGTCTTAGATGTCTGGCCTTCTTTATATACAGGCTTTGTCCCCTTTCCTCATTCCAAGTAGAATATCCTATATTTATAACAGGAAACACCATAAGCACAGTTTATTGTCATGCATTTTGCACAGATACAATATGCTGTTCTTTTTTGTGCCCAGAGTGATCTTAATACATTTTTAGTTGCTCCATACTTGCAGATTCGACTTCCTTTTCTGTAATTTTTCAAATGCATAGGTTATTTTTGCCTCAGTTGGACGATCTCCACAATAAATTGTTGAAGTGAAACAACTGGTGATGCTAGAAAATAAATCACCCATGTCAGGTCAACATCCCTCACATTCGCTGTCCCTCAGCTATTGAATTTTTACCCAAAACATACTTTCTTTATACATCTTTTCTTCAAATAATTATCTATAATTCTAATGTTTTACTTCCCCCCTGCCAGTTATTGTAAATAAGTCCAGCTATATGTTTATCACTTCAAACTACTTATTTTAGTTCTTTCCTTCCCCACCTCACTCATGCTTTTCACTGGACTTAGAGACCCTCCTTCTTCTTGCTTTCAGGTCCAACCTTTACCTTCTGTCTTGTACTCCAGATTCTGTCTTGCAGAGTCTCCTGTAGTGAGACATATAAAAACAATGAGTTCTGAATTTTTCAAAAGCATATAGCATTTAAGTAAATTCACATCACCTTCTCTCTCATGAAGACGATTTTGATTTTTCATCTCTCTGTGCTTTTATTTAGAGTTTATTTAAATTTCCCAATCCATCCTTCATATTAACTCTATTACTTTATTTATTTATTTATTTTGCGGTATGCGGGCCTCATTGTTGTGGCCTCTCCCATTGTGGAGCACAGGCTCCGGACACACAGGCTCAGCTGCCATGGCTCACAGGCCCGGCTGCTCCGCCGCATGTGGGATCCTCCCGGACCGGGACACGAACCCGTGTCCCCTGCATCGGCAGGTGGACTCTCAACCACTGCGCCACCAGGGAAGCCCTACTTTAAAATGCATTTCATTCTTTCAAAAGTATTGTACATTAGTTTTCTCATGACTTTTTCATTCAAATTTGTCCAAATGTTGAATCATCTCGTAGCTAGTTTAATCATAATGGAGCTGTTTCTCATTTGCTTTCATAATTGATTTTTGATTAACAGCTTAAAAAGGAGTCCTCATTATAGATTTCGGGAGTCTTGGTTCCTCTGGAAGAATCAATTAGGCATCTGAGATCTCCTCTTTGTTTTCTTGTTTTCCTCTTGTTTTGTTGTTTTCTTGGTTTTTCTATTTTTGTTTTTGTTTGTTTTATTTTCGGCTCTAGTGACCCTCCTAACCAACAATAGCTCAGTTTTCTCCTATTCTTCTTAGTTCTATCTATAAGGTAGGCCTTCTCTTCCCATTTGATAGACAGATGATAGGGTGATCAATCTATTGATTGATACATAGGTAGATAGACTAATAGCTTGGTCTCTAAGATCTCAATCTTTCTCAAAATACAGTCACTTCTTTCCATCAGGCAAACCATGTGTCTTTCTTTTTTCCATAATTCTATTTGAACTGCAAGATCATTTTGGATTTCAATTTATACCATTCATTCTTCTGCTGAACAAACATGGCAACTAGAAGATCTGGGTTTAAGTAAGTCTTTTTTTTTTTTTAAGCTTATTTATTTATTTATTTTTGGCTGCATTGGTTCTGTGTTGCTGTGAGTGGGCTTTCTCTAGTTGTGGCGAGTGGGTGTTACTCTTCATTGCAGTGTGTGGGTTTCTCATTGCAGTGGCTTCTCTTGTTGTGGAGCACAGGCTCTAGGCATGCAGGCTTCAGTAGCTGTGGCATGAGGGCTCAGTAGTAGTGGCTCATGGGCTCTAGAGCACAGGCTCAGTAGTTGTGGTGCATGGGCTTAGTTGCTCTGCGGCATGTGGGATCTTCCTGGACCAGGGCTCAAACCATGTCCCCTGCATTGGCAGGTGGATTCTTAACCACTGTGCCACCAGGGAAGTCCCTAAGTAAGTCCCTAATTTCCTTCCAAGATTTTATTTTTGTAAAATTACATTAAATTATTCCTCTACTTCAGTCTAAGAAAATTACATATTGCCATATAATAAGGATCCTCATTTTTATCTGTTATTTAATGAGATGTACTATTTGAGCATAATTAACCTACAAGCTATGTCTCTGAATTAAACAATGATAATCAGAGCTTATAAAATAGAACAAAATTTATACTGTGTACATGTGATTGAAAATAATTGTCTCCATTCTGGTGATGGCATAATAAAAGAAGAGAATGCAAAACAAAAGACAATTCCCTAGCCAACCCAACTATCCTTAAATAGCCTGTATAGTGATGTTATTCTTTCTTCGAGGTGAGCCTTACCTGGAAATTAACAAAAAAAAATTCCTGGTAATCTAGCATCTAGACCATCTAGGCCTTTAGGAATATCCATGGTCACAGTGTAAGAAGCTGCTGAATGTGCAGTTTATTTCTTGCTTGCTCTAGATCTGCTAAAGCCAGTTACAGCACAAGCACCTAAAGCCTCATTCACTATACAGTACTTTGATAAATCCCAAACCAGTGTCTGTGTTTATTCATAAGGATTTCTTGTTAATCTCTCAATATTTGCAGTGGCATGGGGAGATGTAAGAGTAAGCCTAATACTCATTCCTCCTTGCTTTGGAGTATAACCAATGAAGAATAGACCCAATGAACTAGGCCTGGAATGGATTTGAACTGGGAATCAATATGTTAGTTTTAATGATTGGTCAGGTAGGTACCCAGCAGCTCAGAACTCTGAAAGAATAAGGCCATCTAATAAAGTTAAATTGGAAAATGCAGCTTGAATCAACAATCAAAGTGGAGGGCTCCTTACTATTTCCTCACATTTAGAAATTAATTATCATTGATGGAAAGAACTGGGTCTGCAGAGATATTATAGCTGTTGACATTGAAGATTTTAGACTTACTTCATCACGTAATTGTTGGCAAGACACTGAGCAGAAAGAAGGGAGAGAGGGTCACACACTGTCTTAATGGAGCAATCCTTAACTCCTAGTATAAATGTTAGATGCTCGGTAATAAGAGTAAATATCTTATCTCCCTGTAAGAAGAATGAGTTAATTAAATGAAAAGAGAGGCTAAAAGCATATATTCTGATAATACACCCTTGTGGGGGAGAAAGAAAAGTCACAAAACGTGAACATGACATACATGGGTCCTAGTGCATTCCAATGTTTAGATGGAAGGGTTGATGGTCTAAGGATCATCTTTTTCATGAACATCCACAATTAGTAAAGCTGTCAAAAAATGAATAGGTTAGAGAAGTAAATAAATGATTTCAGTAATATTTTTTAAAAGATGTCAAGGAAAAAGTATGATCAAAATACATTAATGTAATTAAAAAAGAGAAAGAAGATGGAGGCAAGGCTACGGGATTATGTCTGCACAGGAAACATAATTGGAAACAAAACTGGGAGTAGAAACCAGATGGCAAGTGAGGGACTAAATGGAGACAAAGAAAGCACATCCCTCATTTAAAAGTTTGGTAGATCAAGGGAATGAGGGACATAGTGAAGATGTTTACATGATTGGACAGAATTGCACATGCTTACAAAGACAGAAGGATCAAGTAAAGAATTGGTAAAACTACCTAGGACCTGCAGAAAGGATGAAAGGGGTACTCAGTGAGAAGAGGCTTCTTGATTTGGTCCTGTATACTTAACCTTATCAAAAATCCACCTGGTTCCCTAACTACTGAAAGTTAAAATAGTTAATTGTAGAAATGAAAATGCCAAGAAGGGATGGTGTCTGGGTGCAGTAAGCTTTAGAGGGGATGAGGGAAGACCTTAAACTTAAGGGAAGGATGAGAAGATAGATTTAGAGCTGTAGTTCTCAACCTTTGGTGCACACGAGAATGATCAGCAGAGAGTTTTAAAATTCTGATACTCAAGTCACACTTCTGCCCAACTACATCAGAACTTGTGGGAGTGGGAACAGGAATCAGTGATTTTAAAATTACCAAAGTGATTCCAGTCAGTAGCCAAGATTGAGAAGCACAAACATAAAGCACATTTTCCAAACACGTTCTATGGAACATTAATATGCTACTTGAAATAGTTGAGACATTGAAATGACTTGGGGAAATTGTCTCCTTTATATTCTCTTTCTAAGTCAAAATGTAGTGTAGAATATCGAAAAGCCTGAGAAGTCCCACAGTTAAGGAAAAAAGCCAATTCCATATTGTTAATCCAGCATTTCCCCCAAGTTATACACCACAGAACTTGAGTTCAATAAATCTCATTTTAGAATTTAGACGTATAGGGGAAATGGGCTAATTAGAAATGAGATTATGCATAACATTTATAGGTGACATTAATCTCTTTTTTGAAGTAGGTGGCAAGGAAGACAAGAAGACAAGACATATCATGTACTAAGCTAGCATGTGGTGAATGAGATTATGGACATGAAGCCTAAAGAAAAAGGTTTCGAAGAGTATATATGGGAGTGTGATAAGGAATCAGAATAAGGAAGGGGTGCTATGCAGGGGTATTGCTCTTAGCTTTGCTGCTGAGGTAGCATTACTTTTTAAAATTTTTTCAATTTTTGGCTGCATTGGGTCTTCATTGCTGCGCATGGGCTTTCTCTAGTTGCAGTGAGCGGGAGCTACTGTTCGTTGCAGTGTGCGGGCTTTCATTGCGGTGGCTTCTCTTGTTGCGGCACATGGGCTCTAGGCACATGGGCTTCGGTAGTTGCAGCACGCGGGCTCAGTAGTTGTGGCACAGGGGCTTAGTTGCTCCGTGGCATGTGGGATCTTCCTGCACCAGGGATTGAACCCTTGTCCCCTGCATTGGCAGGCAGATTCTCAACCACTGTGCCACCGGGGAAGTCCGGTAGCATTACTTTTCATGAAATAAAACTACATAGTGACAGTATGTCTTCATATATAAATTAAGTTTCTAAGTGGCTAAGCCAATGTCACACAATTTATGTTAAATTAAGGATCAGAAGAAAATCTGCAGGGTGTAAATGATTTTGTTTCAAATTTTCAAGCTTAAAACAAGAGTTTTAGTTAGAGCCTTATTTTAGATCTAAAAATTGTAATGAAATTGTGAGGTGTGATTATTATTCAACTGTTAGGTAATAAATATGAGATTGATGTCTGTGGTATTTTTAAAATTTGGCTGTTAGTTTTAGGGGCATAGAGTCAGTGATTTGTAAAAGAATACAGGATTCTGCTGTACTTATTTTATGTTGTATGAAATGATGCAGGGACATTCAAAACAAGTTTTCCTAGCTTCATTGATAGTGCTTTTATGCTCTCCTCTGTTTATATCCTGTTCAAGTACTGAGGTCCAGGGAAGCAATTCAATGATTATATTTCTTGAAGTTTCAATACTAAAAACAAAATTGAACTGAGCATGTTCACTTGTAATTTATTCACTAGGCTTTTGCCAATAAGATATTAAAGCTATTTGTTTGGTCATGAAATTTTACACCCCCAAAACAAATTTACCAAGCTGAGAAATATACTGAATTATCTCAGTAGTATAACGTTCATGGATTCCTCATCCACGGATTGGTCATTAATGGAATTCTTAGATCTTTTGTCAAAAGATATTTTCAGTAATGCAATAAATACTCTTAACTCTTATTTGGAGAAGTGGAGGCAGGGACAAGGGAGTTAGAATTTTCTGCTTATTCAAATATTGGATTTTCATCATGTATCGAGGGTCCATTTTTAAACACTTAAGGGAAAATGAAATACGTTGACATCATCTTAAACACTGCTCTCTGGTAAGTTGATAACTAACCCACTTGTGTCAGTTGCTTCAGGGTTCCTTAAGGGCATAAAATTTTACCACACTGTAGAAGCTGGATAAGAATGATTGTGCTTCAGGGAGATCAGCTCAGTGCTCTGTGACACCTAGAGGGGTGGCATACGAAGGGTGAGAGGGCTAGAAAAACTTTTTTTCTAGATAGGGGTAAGGGGCCCTGTTTAACTTCTTTTAATTGTGAAGTTATAAATTACAGTGTAAATTACTTCACCAGATGATTTTGTAAAAAATGCATCAAGCTATGTGTATGAAAACGATTTGCAATGTATTGTGTATTATTCAAATGTAAGGCATTTTTAAAACATTATATGGATGGCTTTCTGATATGTCCTATTTTCTGTGAATCTTCATTAGAAATAAAAAGATGAGGCAAATTTGAACGAAGTCTGAATCACAGAGTTAATGTGTCACCATTCCCAAGTGTCCTGGGGCCCTATCAGTAATGTACGTAGAAGATTTTTCTATGAAACATACCAAGAGAATGGCAGATGGTAGCAGGCTTCTCTGACCCACGGCCTGGGGCCATGGCCACAAGTGTTTGCTATCTTTTTGTTCACCTAAAGGGCAGCAAAGTATTTGTCTATGAATAATTCTTTAAAAATCCATTGAGAGGGGCTTCCCTGGTGGCATAGTGGTTGGGAGTCCGCCTGCCAATGCAGGGGACGATGCAGGGGACGATGCAGGGGACGCGGGTTCGTGCCCCGGTCCGGGAAGATTCCACGTGCCGCGGAGCGGGTGGGCCTGTGAGCCATGGCCGCAGGGCCTGCGCGTCCTGCGCGTCTGGAGCCTGTGCTCCGCAACGCGAGAGGCCACGGCAGTGAGAGGCCCGCATACTGCAGAAAAAAAAAAAAAAAATCCATTGAGAAACGTTTCACATAAAACCACAATGTGCTGAAATTCCGAAGTAAAAATAAACACGATGTCTCTCTGCAGTTTTTCATAGCAAACTTCATGTTTGTAACTAACAGCAACTTTGAAAATTTTTATGACAGACAAGATCAAAAGAATTTCCCTTTAGACTATTTTTAACAAAACTCTTTGGAGAATTCTGCAGCCAAGTATACTCTTTACATGTGACAGTTCTTTCACACTCTAAACAAGTGTCATTTTAATCAAGTATGTGAATTTACAAATTGTGGTATCAGCTTCGACATTTCTGCCACAGAGAACATTTCTTCCTAGAGGAGCCTTGACAAAAATTGAAAATCATTAAATATGTTTAGGTTTTTCTAGTCAGTAATTTTGAGAGATTATGTTAGAGTGATAACAAAAGGAACACAGGTGAGAGCTATATGGCATTTAGTGCTGACAGCCTCTTGGAGGATAGGGAGCCCTCTGGCTTCACAAAATACAGCAGTGGCCTGAAAAGAGGGCAAGCAACTGTGGCATGGAACCACACCTTTCTATTCTTGATGATCTGCAAACACTGGTGATATATAGAGAGAGGTTACAATCATTCACGTAAAATGCAGAGGCTGCTAAGGGGAAGGACGAAGCACTGTGGGAGAATCACATTTCAGAATTCAGTATTTCCCCATCGCCTCAGGACAGTATTCTTTGCCTGGAGTCTGTGTTTTATAATGAAAGGTTTTTTTTTAACTCACTCAAGGGTTAGCATCAATATAAAGGCTGTGGTAGTGTTTAACATGACTTGTTAACTGATGTTCCTCCCATCACGTTAACTATTTTTAAAAGTCATTGATCTATTTTTACTTGAGAATACTTTTGCACTTATAGAAAAGTTACAAGAATATTAGAGAGTTCCAATACCAGTTTTCCCTATTGTTAATATTACTATGGTGTATTTGTCACACTAATAAACCAATATTCATACATTGTTATGATCTGAAGGGCCTTTATAAGGCTTTGGCTCCCTTCCCCATAACAGTCTTTGAATTTTACCCACGTCTGTGTCTCCCAAATGCAATAATTATTATTATTGAGATCCTTTCCATGTTCTAGAATGCCATCCAAGATACTACATTACATGTAGTTGTCAACTCTCCTTAGCCTTCTCTAGACTGTGAGAGCTTCTCAGAAGTGCATTGTTTTTTTTATGACCTTGACAGTTTCGAGGAATACTGGTCAGATATTTTACTGAATGTTCCTCAGTTTGGTTTGTCTGAAGTTTTCTTCATGGTTAACCAGGGTTATGTCGTTTTCAGAGGAAGAGCACAAAGGTAAAGTATAATTTGCATTATATCAAAAGTGCATACAATCGATGTGAACCATTACTCACGATGTTAACCTTGCTCATCTGGCTGAGGTGGTATTTGTCAGATTTCTCTACCGTAAAGAGTTACTCATTTTCCTCTTGCCATACTGTACTCTTTAGAAAGAAGTCACTATGAACAATCCACACTCCGGAATGGGGAGTAATTTGCCTTATCTTTTAGGGAAAAGAATCTATATAAATTATTTGGTAGTTTTCTGTATGAGACATTTATCTTTCCTGTTTAGTTATTTATACATTTATGTATATCCATATGGGCTCAGAGATATTTATTTTGTACTTTGGGCTATCATCTAATACTATGTCATTTATTTTTTTGCTCACATTCTTTAGCCACTGGGGGCTATTTCAGTTGGTTCCTGTGCTCTTTGACAGATCTCCATCATTTTGTGTTTTTAAGCACTTCCTTATTTTCTGTCACTACAAGATACTCCAGGTTCATTTTGTATATTCTCTGCCCCAACCCTAGAATCAGCCAGTTCTCCAAGGATCTTTGATTCCTTTTATTGGAGAATATTAGAAACCAAGATACGGGTGAAGGGTGTGTTTGTTGCCACCAGTGTATCATTGCTTCAAAACTCTCGGTGAGCAAAACTAGTTAAATATGTGTGTACCAACTTGTGTATACATATATATCTATGAATATTTCTGTATGTAACCATCTGTATATATTGTGAAAGGAATATCAAAATGCAGTCAGTGTTGCTAAGAGAGCTCTCTAAAATGAAACCAGGAAGTGTGAGGAAGTGTGACTTACACATGTCTTAGCCTGAATGGAATCTGACCTTTTGACCACTTTTTGTCTTAACATAGGCATTCAGAACATCTACCAAATGTTCCAGAAACTCAAGATACTTATTGGGCCCTTGCCCTAAAATAACTCATGACAGCCTATCCCTTAAGGACAAATATTCCCTTTCCTGCGCCAGAGTCGATTATAATTCCTGCTAGACAATTTTAACAATCTTGTGGTTTTTGCCTTTATAAGCCTCTGACTCACTTTCCCATAACACTCTTTTGGTTTTACTGTTTTGTAATTCCCAAGGCCCCAAATAAAGCTTTCTTCTTTGCAGCCTTGATACTGATTACTGCCTGCCCCCCCTCCTCTCTCTCTCTCTCTCTCTCCCTCTCTCCCTCTCTCCCTCTCTCCCTCTCTCCCTCTCTCCCTCTCTCCCTCTCTCCCTCTCTCCCTCTCTCTCTCTCTCTCTCTCTCTCTCTCTCTCTCTCTCTCTCTCTCTCACACACACACACACACACACACACGTTTATACTTTTGGATATAAATCTATCCAAGTATTCATACTGATGTTTCTAACTCCAATCCATTACCATATATTGCTTTCTAAGCTTCACCCTTTGCTTATTGGTAACCCCTACTCCAACAGTGAGCTGTTTGTAGTTATAGGTTTGTAGTTATATTCACTTTTTCAACACGGAGTTGGGTGGTTGACACAATTTTAAATTGAAGTATCATTGATTTACAATACTATAGTATGTATAGTGTGTATCTTATTTATTTTATACATAATAGTTTGGACCTCTTAATCCCATACCTCTATTTTGCCCCTCCCCCCTTTTCCTCTCCCCACTAGTAATCACTAGTTTGTTCTCTATATCTGTGAGTCTGTTTTTGCTGTTATATTCATTTGTTTTACTTTTTATATTCCACATATAAGTGATGACATAGGTATTTGTCTGACTTATTTCACTACATATAATACTCTCTAGGTCCATTCGTGTTGTTGCAAATGGCAAAATTTCATTCTTTTTTATGGCTGAGTAATATCTCATTGTGTGTGTGTGTGTGTGTGTGTGTGTGTGTGTGTGTGTGTGTGTATCACCACTTCTTTTTCCATTCATCTGTTGATGGACACTTAGCTTGCTTTCATATCTTAGCTATTGTAACTAATGCTGCTATGAACATTGGAGTGCATGAATCTTTTTGAATTAGTGTTTTGTCTTCTTTGGATGTATACCCAGGAGTGGAATTAATGGATCATATGGTAGTTCTATATGTAGTTTTTGAGGAAGCTTCATACTGTTTTTCATAGTGGCTGCACCAATTTATGTTCCCACCAGCAGTGTAGGAGGGTTCCATTTTCTCCACATCCTCATCAACATTTGTTATTTGTGATCTTTTTGATGATAGCAGTTCTAACAGGTATGAGGTGATATCTTGTAGTTTTGATTTGCATTTTTCTGGTGATAAGCAATGTTGTACATTTTATTCATGTGCCTTTTGGCCATCTGTATGTCTTCTTTGGAAAAATGTCTATTCAGGTCTTCTAATTTAAAAATTTTTTTTTATTGAATGAGCTGTTTATGTATTTGGGATATTAACCCTTTATCATTCATATCATTTGCAAATATTTTCTCCCATTTAGCAGGTTGTCTTTTTGTTTTTGTCAGTGGTTTCCCTTACTGTGCAAAAGTTTTTAAGTTTAATTAAGTCCTGTTTGTTTATTTTGCTTTTGTTTCCTTTGTCTTAGGAGACGGATACAAAAATACATTGCTACAATTTATGTCAAAGAATGTTCTGCCTATGTTTTCTTTTAGGAGTTTTACTGTTTATGTTGTTGCATTTAGGTCTTTAATCCATTTTGAGTTTATTTTTGTATATGGTGTAAAAAAATGTTCTAATTTCATTCTTTTACATGTAGCTGTCCAGTTTTCCCAGCACCACTGATTGAGAGATTGTCTTTTCTCTATTGTATATTCTTCCTTTGTCATGGATTAATTGATCCTAAGTATGTAGGTTTATTTGTGGGCTCTCTATTCTGTTCCATTGATCTCTGTGTCTGTTTTTGTGCCAATACCATACTGTTTTGATTATTGTCGTTTTGTAGTATATAGTCTGAAGTCAGGGAGTGTGATACCTCCAACATTGTTCTTTATTCTCAAGATTGCTTTGACAGTTCAGGGTCTTTTGTGGTTCCATGTAAATTTCAGGATTATATGTTCTAGCCCTGTGAAAAATGTCATAGGTATTTTGATAGCTATTGCAGTAAATCTGTAGATTGCTTTGTGTAGTATGGACTTTTTTTTTTTTGCTTTGCTGATTTCTTTCTTTTTCTTTTTCTTTTTTAATTTTTTTAACATCTTTATTAGAGTATAATTGCTTTACAATTGTGTGTTAGTTTCTGCTTTATAACAAAGTGAATCAGCTATACCATATCTCTTCCCTCTTGCATCTCCCTCCCTCCCACCCTCCCTATCCCACCCCTCTAGGTGGTGGTCACAAAGCACTGAGCTGATCTCCCTGTGCTCTGTGGCTGCTTCCCACCAACTATAGGTTTTACATTTGGACAGAGTGAGAGAGTGGCATGTACGTATAGATGTTTTAACAATATTAATTATCTCAATCTATGAACATGGAATATCTTTCCATTTCTTTGTATCATCTTCAGTGTCCTTCATCAATGTTTTATAGTTTTCATGGTTTCTTTTTCACCTCTTTAAGTTTATGCCTATATATTTTATCATCTGATGTGATTTTTTAAAAGAATTGTTTTCTTGTTTTCTGTTTCCCTTTAAAACAATTTTTTATTGACATGGAGTTGATGTATAATAGTATATAAGTAACAGGTGTACAATATAGTGATTCACAATATTTGAAGTTTATACTCCCTTTATAGTTATTACAAAATATTTGCTAAGTTCTCAGGGAGGAGCACTATAGTGATAGGGGATTAAGAGGTACAAAATATTGGGAATAAAATAAGCTACAAGGATATTTTGTTTTCTATTTCTGATAGTTCATTATTAATGTATGGAAAAGCAACACATTTCTGTATATTAATCTTGAATCCTGCAACTTTACTGAATTCATTTTTTCTAATAGTTTTTGGAGGGAACCTTTAAGAGTGTTTATATGTAGTATCAGGTTATCTGCAAATAGTTTCACTTCTTCCCTTTCAATATGGATTCCTTTTCTTTTTCTTACCTGATTGCTTGGCTAGGAAGTCCAATACTATGTGAAATAGAACTGGAAAGAGTCAGCATCCTTGACTTGTTTTCAATTCTAGAGGAAAAGATTTCATCTTTTCACCAGTGAATATGATGTTATCTGTGGGTTTGTCATAAATAGGCTTTATTATGTTGAGATATTTTCCCATTTATACCAACTTTGATGAGATTTTTATCATGAAGGGATGTTGAATCTTTTAAGAATCATGTGATTTTATCCTTCCTTTTGTTAATGTGGAATATCACATTGATTTGTGGATATTTAACCATCCTGCATTCTGATAATAAATCCCAATTGATCATGGTGTATGATCCTTTTTACATCTTGTTGAATTCAGTTTGGTAATATTTTCTTGAGGATTTTTGCATCTTTATTTATCAGAACTATTGGCCTTTAATTGTATCTATTTTTAGTGTTTTAGTCTGGTTTTGATATCAGGGTAAAGATGGTCTTATAGAATGAGTGTTAGAAGTGTTTCTGCATCTTCAATTTTTTTGGAATCGTTTGAGAAGGATAGGTATTATCTCTTCATTATATGTTTGGTAGAATTCCCCTATGAAACCACACAGTCCTCGCCTTTTGTTTGCTGGGAGGTTTTTTGTTTTTTTTTTTTTAACCAATTCAATTTCAGTACTAGTGATTGTTCTGTTCAGGTATATTTCTTCCTGATTAACTCTTGGAAGATTTTTTGTTTCTAAAATTTTATCTATTTTCTTGTAAGTTGTCTAATTTTTTGACCTATAACTGTTTATAATATGCTTTTATGATTTTTTTTGAATCTCTGTGATGTCAATTGCAATTTCTCCTCTTTCATTTCTTATCTTGTTCATTTGGGTACTCTCTTTTTTCTTGATGAGCCTGTTAAAGTTTTATCAATTTTATCCTTTCAAAAAATCAGCTCTTGGTTTCATTGATCTTTTCTATTGTTTTCTGATCTCTTTTACTTATTATCTATCTGATAATAATTGCTTCCTTCTTCCTTCCTTCAGCTGACTTTGGCCTTTGTTCTTTTTCTAATTCCCTTAGATGGTAGCTTAGATTATTTGAGATTATTCTTGTTTCTTGAGCTAGGCCTGTATCACTGTATACTTCCCTTTTAGAACTGCTTTTGCTACATCCCATAGATTTTGGAAAGTTGTGTTTCAATTTTCTTTTGTCTCAAGGTATTTTCTGATTTCCTCTTTTATGTCTTCACTAACTCATTTTTTAGTTACATGTTGTTTAGTCTCTACCTGTTTGTGTTTTTCCCATTTTTTCCTGTAATTATAATTTCATACTGATGAGGCCAGAAAAAATTCTTGACATAATTTCTATACTCCTAAATTTGTTGAGACTTGTTTGTAGCCTCATATGTGATCTATCCTGAAGAATGTTCCATGTGAACTTGGAAAGAGTGTATATTCTGCTGTTTTTGAATGACATGTCCTGTAGATATTAAGTATGACTCCTGTAATGTGTTATTTAAACTACTGTTGCCTTATTGATTTTTCTGACAGGATGTTCTGTCCATTGATGTAAGTGGGATGCTAAAGTCCCCTACTGTTTTTGCATTATTCTCAATTTCTCCCTTTATGTCACTTAATATTTGCTTTATATATTTAAGTGCCCCTATATTAGGTGTATATAAGTTATTGAATGTTATAGCCTCTTCTTATATTGATCTTTTTATCCCTATATAATGACCTTCCTTGTCTTTTTATAGACTTTATTTTAAAGTCTACTTTATCTGGTATGAGTATTGCTATCCCCACTTTCTTATCATTTCCATTTGCATTAAAAGTCTTTTTCCAACCCCTCACTTTCAGTCTTTGTGTGTCTTTAGCTCTGAAGTGAGCCTCTTGTAAACTGCATGTAGATAGGTCTTTTTTTTTTTTAATCCCAATCAAACACCTGTGTCTTTTGATGATAGCATTTAGTCCATTGACATTTAAAGTAATTATTGATAGGTCTGTCATTACCATCTTGTGGTTGGACCTTTTGCTCTATGGTTGTTTTTATCATTCTTCTATGTTCTTTTCTTCTTTCAGTTTCTTAATTTCTGGTTTGATGATTTGCTTTAGTAGAGGCTTGTGTTCCTTTCTAGTTTTCGAGCATTTATTGCTGGTTTTTGAATTCTGATTATCATGGGGTTTATATGTGTTAATGTATAACTATATCTACTTGTTTTAAACTAATAGTCCTTCAGGTTCAAACACATTCTAAAAGATCTACATTTTTCTCCCCTCCCCCATATTTTGCCTTTTCGATGTCCTATTTTACATCTTCATGTTTATTCCTTCACTGGTTAATGTAGTTATAGTTGCTTTTTACAATTTTTTGTCTTTTAATCTTCTTATTAGGTTATTTAAGTGGTCAGTCCACAACCTTTACTACATACTTGTGTTTACTAGTGATATTTTTCATTTTCTATAGATTTTTACTCCTTGTAGGTTTTCTTTTCCACATAGAGAAGATCCTCTAACATTTCTTTGTAGGGTTAGTTTAGTGTTGATGAACTCTTTTATGTTTTGCTTATCTGAGAAGTTCTTTTTCTCTCCTTCAGTCCTCAATGGTAATCTCACTAGGTAGAGTACCCTAGGTTGTAGATTTTTTTTTCTTTCAGCACTTTAAATATAACATGCCGCTCTCTTCTGGACTGCAAAATTTCTGCAGAAAAATCAGCTGATAGCCTTACAGCAGTTGTCTTGTATGTGACTCTTTGTTTTTCTCTTGCTGCCTTTAGAATTCTCTCTTTAACTTTTGCCATTTTAATTATGATATGTCTTGTTTTGGGTCACTTTGGGTTCATCTTGTTTTGGACTCTGTGCTTCCTGTACCTGGATATCTCTTCCTTCTTTAGCTTTGGGGAAATTTTAGCCATAAATGCATCAAATACATTTTTGACCCTTTTCTCTCTCTCTTCTCCTTCTGGGACCTCAGTATTGTGAATATTAGTACATTTGATGTTGTCCTAGAGGTCCCTTAAACAGTTGTCATTTTTTTTTCTTTTTGCTCTTTTGATTGGGTGATTTCCATTATTCTGTCTTCCAGATCACTTAAGTGTTCTTCTGTATCACCTAGTCTGCTGTTAATTCTTTCTACTATGTTTTTTATTTCAGTTATTGTATTCTTCAGTTCTGAGTGGTTCTTTTAATATTTTCTAGGTCATTGTTAAAATTGCCACTGTGTTCATCTATTCTTTTCTCTAGTTCAGTTAGTATTATTATTACTAATGCTCTGAACTCTTTATCTCCATTTCATTAGTTGTTTCTCCAGGGTTATTTTTTCTTGTTCTTCTGTTTGAAATAAATTCCTCTGTCTTCTCATTTTGCTTAGCTTTCTCTGTTCCTATGAAATTATGTAAAACACTTACCTAACTTGGTCTTGAAGGAATGTCCTTGTGTTGGAGCATCACTGTGTAGTCTGCATGTACCCAGTGGCTTTGGTGGGAGGGCTGGTTCTGAGATGAGCGTGCGTCTCATCCTTCCCCAGTAATGCTGCTAACTGTCACCTTGGTGCTAGGTGTGGCTGGAGTTTGAGTGGCTAGATCCAGAAAGTTAGGGCTTTTCCTATGTTCAGTGGCCAGCTGCCCTATTGGGGGCAGGGTCTGGCCCCAAGGTGCTAGAGCTGAAGCCCTGAAGGTCGGGTCCAAGCTGGTTTTGTACTCTCTAATTTTGTGTTTTCTTACCTCCCAGCAATGGCAACTTTGCCCCTGAAGGGATTAGCCCTGGAACAAGAGGGGCCAGAGCGGGCAGCCAGTACAGGGCAGAACTCATTCTGGGACTCTCCTACCATAACAGTGAACTCTTGTTCAAGACAGCGCCCAATAAGCCCCCTCCACAAGTGCCAGTAACAGCTGCCCTTGAGCTATTTAGATGCCTTGATGGGTTCTAGCCAGCTCTGTCCCCAACAACTTCACGCTCTCCTTAGTGATGGCAGTCCCCACCCTAGTAGGGAGTTGCACTGGAGCAAGAGGGGCTTGAGTGGGCACTTAGTGTGGGCCAAAGTGCACTGGGGCTGTTGTGGGAAACCACCCATAGTCCCAGGTAGTTAAAATCTGTACACTCTGCCTTACTGTGGGTAGTAAGCAAGCCAGTGTGTGCTCTTCATGAGCTGAATCTAAGTTTTCTTTACAGCCATCTTGTTAGTCCCACTGGTTTTCAACCAGCTAAGGGGACTGGTCTTCCAAGTGTCAGACCTCAGGGCCGGGGTGCCCAAAGTGTAATTTGAACTACTCAATCCCTGGAGGGGGGGAATCTCTGAGATCATGTAATCCCTTTCTTCCTCCTAGTGGCACGGGTCCCGATTTGATCACTTCTCTTCCTACCTGATTCCATGTGATTCTACAACCTTGGTTGTAGAAGAGTCTTTCTGCTAGTCTCCAGTTTGTTTCCAGTGAGAATTGCTCTACATCTAGATGTATTTTTGATGTGTTCTGGGCAGGGGGTGGGGGTGGGAGAGCTCAGCATCCTCCAACTCTGTCATTTTGATCTCTTCCCTATTCCTTGTTGCTTTGATTTGCATATCCATAGTAACACATGATATTGTACATCTTTTCATATGATCATTTGCCCATCTGTATATCTTCTTTCCTGAGGCATCTCTTTAGAGACACCTCATTTTGCTCGTTTACTACTTGGATTGTTTATTTTATTATAGTTGAATATTAAGAGTTCTTATATATTGTAGATATAAAACTTTTATCAAATATGTGTTTTGCAAATACTTTTTCCCACTTAGTGCATTGTATTTTTATTCTCCTAATGGTTTCTTGTATTTTTTATTGAGGTAGAGTCATGTACAATATTATAACTTTCAGTTGTATGAGAGTGATTCACAATTTTTTAAAGTTATACTCCATTTGTAGTTATTATAAAAATATTGGCTATAGTCCTTGTGCTGTACAATATACCCTTGTAGCTTATTTTATACATAATAGTTTGAATCGCTTAGTCATCTACCCCTATCTTGCCCCTCCTCCCTTACCTCTCCCCACAGGTAACCACTAGTTTGTTCTCTATGTCTTGAGTCTGTTTCTTCTTTTTTGCTACATTCACATGTTTGTTGTGTTTTTAGTTCCACATATAATTGAAAAACTATAGTATTTGTCTTTCTCTGTATGATTTACTTCACTAAGCATAATACACTCCAGATTAATCAATGTTGTTGCAATTGGCAAAATTTTATTATTTTATATGAATGAGTAGTAGTCCATTGTATGTATTTATAATATAAGACATTATAACACATATTCTTTTTTTTTTTTTTTTTTTTGCGGTACGCGGGCCTCTCACTGTTGTGGCCTCTCCCGTTGCGGAGCACAGGCTCCGGACGCGCAGGCTCAGCGGCCATGGCTCACGGGCCCAGCCGCTCCGTGGCACGTGGGATCTTCCCGGACCAGGGCACGAACCCGCGTCCCCCGCCTTGGCAGGCGGACTCTCAACCACTGTGTCACCAGGGAAGCCCTATAACACATATTCTTTATTCATTCATCTGTTGATGAACAGTTAGGTTGCTTTATTATCTTGGCAACTATAAATAATGCTGCTGTAAACATTGGGGTACATATATCTTTTCAAATTAATGTTTTTGTTTTTGTCAGATGTATACCCAGTAGTGGAATTGCTGGGTTATATGGTAGTTTTAATTTATTGAGAAATCTCGATACTGTTTTCCATGGTGATGCATCAATTTACATTCCCACCAACAATGTATGAGTGTTCCCCTAGCTCCATATCCTCACCAACATTTGTTATTTGTACTCATTGATGATAGCCATTCTGACAGGTGTGAGGTGGTATTCTGTTGTGGTTAGTATTTGCATTTCTCTGATGATTAACAATGTTGATCATCTTTTCATGTGCCTGTTGGTCATCTGTATGTCTTCTTTGGCAAAATGTCTATTTAGGCCTTCCATTTTTTAATTAGGTTGCTTTTTTTTTATATTGAATTGTATGAGCTGTTTATATATTTTGGATATTAGCCCTTTATCAGTCATATAATTTGAAGATATTTTCTCCCATTCAGTAGGCGTTTTGTTTTGTTGATAATTTCCTTTGCTGTGTAAAAAATGTTAAGTTTAATTAGGTCACATTTCTTTAATTTGTTTTTATTTCCATTACTTTAGGAGATGGATCCAAAAAAGATATTGTTGAGATTTATGTCAAAGAGTGTTCTGCCTATGTTTTTCTCTAGGAGTTTTACAGTATCTGGTCTTACATTTAGGTCTTTAATCCATTTTGAGTTAATTTTGTATATGATGTTAGAGAATGTTCTGATTTGATTCTTTTACATGTAACCGTCTAGTTTTCCCAAAACCACTTATTGAAGAAACTGTCTTTTCTCCATTCTTGTCTCTTTTGACATATATTAATTGACTATAAGTATGTGGGTTTATTTCTGGGCTCTCTATTCTGTTCCATATCTATGTGCCTGCTTTTGTGGCAATACCATACTATTTTGATTAATGTAGCTTTATAGTATAGTCTAACGTCAGCATAATTCCTCCTGCTCTGTACTTCTTTCTCATGATTGTTTTGGATATTTGGGGTCTTTTTTTTTTTCCATACAAATTTTAAAATGATTTGTTCAGGCTCTGTGAAAATATCCTATACAAAGAACATTGAATCTATAGATTTCCTTGAATAGTATTAATTTTATATCCTGCAACTTTATCAAATTCACTGATGAGCTAAACCAGTTTTTTGGTGACATCTTTAGGATTTTCCATGTATAGTATCATGTCCTCTGCAAACAGGGACAATTTTACTTTTTTCTTTCCAGTTTGGGTGTGTTTTATTTTTCTTGCCTTACTTCTGTGGCTAGAACTTCAATACTATACTGAATAAAATAGTGGCAAAAGTGGGCATTCTTGTCTTGTGCCTGATCTTAGAGGAGATGCTTTCAGGTTTTTACCATTGAGTATGATGTTAGCTGTGGGCTTGTTATCTACAGCCTTTATTATAATGAGATATGTTTCCTCAATGACCACTTTCTGGAGAGTTTTTATCATAAGTGGATGTTGAATTTTGTCAACAGATTTTTTTGCATCTATTGAGATGATTTTTATTCTTCAGTTTGTTAAAGTGGTGTATCACATTGATTTGCAGATATTTAAAAAGTCTTCCATCGCTGGAATAAATTCCACTTGATCATAGTGTATGATCCTTTTAATGTATTGTTGGATTTGGTTTGCTAATATTTTATTGAGGATTTTTGCATATATGTTCATTAGTAATATTGACCTGTAATTTTGTTTTTTGTGATATCTTTGTCTTGTTTTGGTATCAGGGTGATACTGGCCTCATAGAATAAGTTCAGAAACACTGGCCCTCTGAATTTTTGGAATAGTTTGAGAAGAATAGATATGAATTCTTCTCTAAATGTTTGGCTTAGAATTGACCTTTGAAGCCATCTGGTACTGGATTTATGGTTTTTGGTTTTGTTTCTATTTTTGTTTTGCTACCGATTTAATTTCATTACTGGTCATTTGTCTGTTCATATTTTCAATTTCTCCCTGGTTAAGTCTTGGGAGATTGTACATTTCCAGCATTTCATCTGTTTCTTCCAGGTTGCCCATTTTATTGGCATATAGTTGTTAATGGTAATATCTTAGGATCCTTTGTATTTCCATGGTGTCACTTGTAACTTCACCTTTTTCATTTCTGATTTTATTGATTTGGGCCCTCTCTCTTTTTCTTGATACATCTTGCTAAAGGTTTATCAATTTTGTTTATCTCATCAGAGTACCAGCTCTTAGTTTCATTGATCTTTTCTATTGTTTTTGAGTTTCTATTTTATTTCTTCACTGGCTTTTATTATTTCTTTCCTTCTACTAACTTTGAGTTTTGTTTGTTCTTTTTCTAGTTATTTTAGGTTTAAGGTTGTTTGGGATTTTTGTTTGTTTGTTTTTGTTTCCTGAGGTAAGCTTGCATCTTTATAAACTTCCTCTTAGAAATGCTTTTGGTGCATCCCATAGATTTTGGATCATTGTGTTTTCATTTTCATTTGTCTCCATGTATTTTTTAATTTCTTCTTTGATTATTCAGTGATCCACTGGTTGTTTAGTAGCATACTGTTTAGCCTCCACATGTTTGTGTTTTTTGCAGTGTTTTCCTGTATTTGATTTCTAGTCTCATAGCATTGGTCAGAAATAATGCTTGATATGATTTCTATTTTCTTAAATTTACTAAGGCTTGTTTTGTGGTCTAGCATGTGATCTGTGGTAGAGAATGTTGTGTGTGCTTTTGAAAAGAACGTGTATACTGCTGCTTTTGGATGAAATATTCATGTATACCTATTAATTTCATGTGGTCTGAAGTGTCATTTAAGGCCAGTGTTTCTTTATTGATTTTCTGTCTGGGTGATCTGTCCATTGGTGTAAGTGGGGTGTTGAAGTTCCCTACTATTATTGTGTAATAGTCAGTTTCTCCCTTTTTGTCTGTTAATATTTGCTTTATATATTTAGGTACTCTTATGTTGGGTGCATATATGTTTACAATTCTTATGTCTTCTTCTATGATTGATCCCTTGGTTATTATGTAATATCCATCTTTGTCTCTTGTAACAGTCTTTGTTTTAAAGTCTATTTTGTCTGATATATGTATTGCTACCCCAGCTTTCATTTTATTTCAATTTACATGGAATACCTTTTTCCATACCCTCACTTTGAATCTGTGTGTGTCTTTAGATTTGAAGTAAGTCTTTTGTAGGCAGCATATATATGGGGCCTGTTTTTGTATCAATTTAACCACTCTAGGCCTTTGAGCATTTACTCCATTTACATTTTAAGTAATTATCCATATGTATCAGTATGTTCTTGTTGCTATTTTGGTCACTGTTTGGGGGTTGTTTTTGTAGTTTGTTTTTGTTCCTTCCTTCTTATTTTGTTCTCTTTGCTTGTGGTTTGATGTCTATCTTTCATGTTATGTTTGTATTCCTTCTTCTTTTGTATGTGTGTATCTATTATAGACTTTTGGGTTTTGGTCACCAGGAGGTTTATATATAGCAATCCATATATGTATATATGTCATTGTTTTAGGTTGCTGATCTCTTAATTTCAACTGTATTTTAACAACCCTGCATTTGTATTCACTACCCCTTACAATTACTGTTTTTGACATCATATTTTATCTCTAATTGTTTTGTGTAGCCCTCAGATGCTAATTGTGGATATAGATAATTTTACTACTTTTGTTTTTTAACCTTTCTACTAGTTTTGTGTGTGGCTGATTTCTTACTTTTACTGTATGTTTGCCTTTACTAATGAGCTTTTTTCTTTTGTAATTTTAAAATACTTCTAGCTGTGGCCTTTTCTTTTCCACTTAGAGAAGTTCCTTTAATAGTTCTTGTAAACCTGGTTTGGTGGTGCTGAACTCTTTTAGCTTTTGCTTGTCTGTAAAGCTTTTGAGTTCTCCAACAAATCTGAACAAAGACCTTGCTGGATAGAGTATATTTGGTTGTAGATTTTTTCCTTTCATCACTTTAAATACATTAAACCACTCCCTTCTGACCTGCAGAGTTTTTGCTGAAAAGTCAGATGATAGCCTTATGGGAGTTCCCTTGTATGTATCATGTTGCTTTTCCCTTGCTGCTTTTAATATTCTCACTTTATCTTTAATTTTTGCCATTTTAATTACAATGTACCTTGGTATGGTCCTCTTTGGGTTCATTCTGTATGGGACTCTGCCCTTCCCGGACTTGGATGTCTGTTTCCTTTCCCAGGTTAAGGAACTTTTCAGCTATTATGTCTCCTAGTATGTTATCAGCCCCCTTCTCTCTCTTTTCTCCTTCTGGGACCCCTATAAGGCAAATATTAGTGTGCTCGAAGTTGTCCCAGAAGTCCCTTGAACTGTTCTTATTACTTTTCATTCTGTTTTCTTTTTTTCTGTTCAGCATCAGTGATTTCCAGTACTCTCTCTTTCAGCCTGCTGATACATTCCTGTGTTTCACATAGTATACTCTTGATTCCTTCTAATGTATTTTTTCTGTTTCATTTATTGTATTCTTCACCTCTGATTGGTTTTTCTTTATATATTCTAACTCTTTGTTTAAACTTCTAACCTCTCACACAGAGCATCTATTCTTCTCCAAGTTCTTTTGTCATCTTTACAGTCACTCCCCTGAACTCTTTATCAGGTAGATTACTTATTTCCACTTCACTTAGTTCTTCATCTGGGGTTTTATCTTGTTCCTTCATTTGGCACATGTCCCTCTGACACCCTATTTTTGCCTAAGTTGCTGTTTTTATTTTTATGTATCTGGTTGGTTGCTTACATTTCCCGACATTGGAGAAGTGGCCCTTTGTTGGAGATGGCCTATGCCTCCTATCAGTGTACTCCCCTTTCTTCACCAGTACTATTTGCTTTAGGGGTTCCTCCTATGAGGGCTGTATGGGTCTTTCTGGGCTGACTATATGGATGGTCTGGTGGAATTTCATGGCCCCAGTCCAGTTGGTAGTTAGCCCCTACCTTGTGTGGAAGCTATCTTTTGCTTGTTGGCAAGACTGAGTCACAGAGCTGCTGACTGTGGGACCCTGGGGGGCCATGGGGCTAGTGCTGCATTACTGGTGGACAGTGTCAGGGTGCAGGTGGCCCTCAGGCTGTTGCCTGCCCACTGATGGCTGAAATAAGTACTTAGGGCTAGTGCCAACCTAATCGCTGGTAGAGCTGAGTCCTGGGGTCTGGTTGCAGGGCCCAGGGTCCCAGAATTGGTGTTGTATTGCTGGTGTGAGGGACTGGTTCCTAAAACAGTTGGCTGCAGTTTCCAATGTGGTTCAAAACTTGTGGCATACTAGTGGGCTGGGCCAGGGTCCAGCCAGTCCTAGGGCATGTTTGGCCTCCTGGTGACTGGGCTTCTCCACAGATGCACAGCTGCAGTTTTCTTGAGGCTGGTTTCTGCTCCCTGGTGGATGAAGCTGGGTCTGAGGATAGAGCAGCCATGCTGTTGGGCAGGACCAGGGCCTAGCTGATCCCAAGGCAGGGTTTGACCTGCTGATAGGCAGACCTGGTCCACAGACTGTGGGTCTGCATTTTCTTGCAGCTGCTGTCTGCCCCTGGTGGATGAGGCTGGACCTAAGGCTAGAGATGATGCCCTAGTGGGCAGGGCTGGGACACGAAGATTCTGGGGCTGGTGCCTGCCCACTGGTGGGTGGAGATGGGTCCTGGGTTCTCTGGCTGGAAGGCTTTGTGGGCCCCATTCTAGTGCCTATGCACTGATGTTCCTATGCATATCCAGGGTGGCTGTGAGTTAAAATCCCCCACTATTATTGTGTTACTGTCCATTTCCCCTTTTATGGCTGTTAGCATTTGCCTTATATATTGAAGTGCTCCTATGTTGGGTGCATATATATTGACAATTGTTATATCTTCTTCTTGGATTGATCCCTTGATCATTATGTAGTGTCCTTCTTTGTCTCTTGCAGTAGTCTTTATATTAAAGTCTATTTTGTTTGATATAAGTATCACTACTCCAGCTTTCTTCTGGTTTCCATTTGCATGGAATACCTGTTTTCATCCCTTCACTTTCAGTCTGTATGTGTCCCTGGATCTGAAGTGGGTCTCTTGTAAACAGCGTATATACAGGGCTTGTTTTTATATCCATTCAGCCAGTCTGTGTCTTTTGGTTGGAGCATTTAATCCATTTACATTTAAGGTAATTATTGATATGTATGTTCCTAGTGCCATTTTCTTAATTGTTGTGTTTGTTTTTATAGGTCTTTTTTCTTCCCTTCCTTTTTGTTATCTTCTCTTGTGGCTTGGTGACCATCTTTAGTGTTGTGGTTGGGTTGCTTTTTCTTTTTTGTGTGTGTAGCTATTGTAGATTTTGGTTTGCATTTCCCATGAGGTTTAGATAAAATAGTCTCTCTCTCTCTCTCTCTCTCTCTCTATATATATATATATATATATATATATGCACAAAGTTGTTTTAATTTGCTGGTCTCTTAACTTCAAGTGCAATTCCCATTTCCTGCATCTCCTCTTCTTGCAGTTGCTGGTTTTGATATCACATACGCTTTTACTGTATGTTTGCCTTTACCAGTGAGCTTTCCCATTTATGATTTTCATGTTTCTAGTTGTGGCCTCTTCCCCGCCCCCCCTTGCCTAGAGAAGTTCCTTTAGTATTTTTTGTAGAGCTGGTTTGGTGGTGCTGAATTCTCTTAGCTTTTGCTTATCTGTAAAGCTTCTGATCTCTCTGCAGAATCTGAATGAGAGCCTTGCTGGGTAGAATATTCTTTGTTGTAGGTTTTTCCCTTTCATCACTTTAAATATATCATGCCACTCCCTTCTGGCCTGCAGAGTTTCTGCTGAAAAATCAACTGATAACCTTATGGGGTTATTTGTTGCTTTTCCTTTGTTGCTTTTAATATTTTTTCTTTGTATTCAATTTTTGCTGGTTTGATTAATTTCTGTTCTCAGTGTGTTTCTCCTAGGGTTTATCCTGTGTGGGACTCTCTGCACTTCCTGGACTTGGGTGACTATTTCCTTTCCCATGTTAGGGAATTTTTCAGCTATTATCTCTTCAAATATTTTCTCAGGCCCTTTCTTTCTTCTTCTCTCACCCCTATAATTTGAATGTTGGTATGTTTAATCTTGTCACAGAGGTCTCTGAGACTGTCCTCATTTCTTTTCATCCTTTTTTCTTTATTCTGTTCCACAGCAGTGATTTGCACCATTCTGCCTTCCAGCTCACCCATTCTTCTGCCTCAGTTATTCTGCTATTGATTCCTTCTAGTGTATTTTTCATTTCAGTTATTGTATTTTTCATCTGTTTGTTCTTTAGTTCTTCTAGATCTTTTGGTGTTGTACCAGTAACTTATCTTCCAAACCAAGTTTATGCCTATCTTCAACTATGTTTCATTTTAGAAGTTTCATAGTTTTGCATTTTTCATTTGGGCCTTTGATCCATTTTGAGTCAAGTTTTGCATGAAGTGTGAGGTCTCTGTATAGGCTTATTTTTTTGCATATGGAAGTCCAGTTTTTGAAAAGATCATTCTCTTTCTGTTGAATTGCCTCTGTGCCATTATCAGTAGTTAGTTGACTATATTAGTGAGTCTGTTTTGGGCTCTCAGTTCTGTTCCATTATCAATGTGTTTATTCTTTTGCTAGTATAATGCTGTCTTGATTACAGTGTCTTTAAAACAAATTTGAAAGTCAGGTTTCAAGGATGAGAGTAATGACTTCCAAGTTCTTTACATATTGGAGCTGAATCTAGATATTTCATTATATTAATGTTTGCATATATTCAAATTGTCATAATTTAACGCATGTCCACACCAAAAGGAGTTACAGTTTTACTCTACTTTACCACCACTTTCTACCTTTTAGGATTTCTAATTTCTAATGACATTTCACATAACCTTTAATCATCCTAGTATCTGTCACAGTAAGGGAGAACTAAGTAATATATCCTTGTTTTTCTGTTAAATAAATTAAGACATAGATAAAGTAGCTGACTTATCCAGATTCATACAGCTAGAACATGGCAGAAAGAAGTTATTCTTTTAGAAGACTGAAATCCTGCCTTTTCAGAAATGAGAGAAATACAGCTCATTATCAAAACTTTCTTAATTCATTCTGTTATGTTGAATAAATTCAAATTCTTGTTTTTAAAAGCAACACAAACTGGGACTTCCCTGGTGTTCCAGTGGTAAAGAATCCATCCTGCAATGCAGGGGATGTGGGTTTGATCCTTGGTCGGGGAACTAAGATCCCACATGCTACAGGGGAACTAAGATCCCACATGCCACAGGGCAACTAATAACCCATGAGCCACAATTACTGAGCCTGCACATTTCAACTAGAGAAACTGTGTGCTGCAAACTACAGAGCCCATGCGTTCTGGAGCCTGTGTGCCACAACTAGAGAGAGAAAAACTTACACACCACAACTAGAGAGAAGTCTGTGCACTGCAATGAAAGATCCTGCATGCCGCAGTGAAGATCCTGCATGCTGCAACTAAGACCCGAACAACCAAAAATAAAAAATAAATTAAATAAATAAATATTTTTTTAAAAAATAAAAGAAACAGAAACTGAAGTCAAAATTCCCAAAAGTCTTACAGTGAACAAGTACCATTACTTTATAGTCACAACCCACAAATAATCATTTGGTTTTTTTTTGTGTTTTTTTTTTTTTTTTTTTTTTTTTTTGCTGTATGTGGGCCTCTCACTATTGTGGCCTCTCCCGTTGCGGAGCACAGGCTCCGGACGCGCAGGCCCAGCGGCCATGGCTCACGGGCTTAGTTGCTCCGCGGCATGTGGGATCTTCCCGGACCAGGGCACGAACCCGTGTCTCCTGCATCGGCAGGCGGATTCTCAACCACTGCGCCACCAGGGAAGCCCAATCATTTGGTTTTTCACTAAGTTCTTTCTGTGGTTGTAGCACGAAGTGAAACATAATTGTATAGGTTAAACATTTAGGAGGTCAAGGAAGATAATCACCATTGGTTTATATTGGCAAAAATCCATTCATTATTTAAAATATTTACTCTTCCCTGATTCTGAATTGCTCTGGATTTTCCTCTGGTTTCTAGATGTAGATTGCTGGCTGAATTACTGAGTTTTAAATTCACATCTTGGCAATGTTTGTAGAGAAAATTGAATCTACATCGCATTAGTAAGTTCAAGCCCCAAAGTGCTTGGATATTACAGCTTTTGTATGGAATTGGGGAAATGAGAAACCTTGTTTACAGTCCTAATTCATTATGACATTGCTTTGGCCCAGCTGTAGGAGTTCCTTTCAATTAGCACTTTATCCAGAATAGTAAAAGCTCTTCTACACTTTGAAATAAATTATGGCATTTGATAATTTCTTTTCATTTAAAAAAATATATATTTATTTATTTTTGGCTGTGTTGGGTCTTCGTTTCTGTCTGAGGGCTTTCTCTAGTTGTGGCAAGCAGGGGCCACTCTTCATCGCAGTGTGCGGGCCTCTCATTATCACAGCCTCTCTTGTTGAGGAGCACAGCCTCCAGATGCACAGGCTCAGTAGTTGTGGCTCACGGGCCCAGTTGCTCTGCAGCATGTGGGATCCTCCCAGACCAGGGCTCGAACCTGTGTCCCCTGCATTTGCAGGCAGACTCTCAACCACTGCACCACCAGGGAAGCCCTTCTTTTCATTTTTGATCTAGTTTGTTATATACATCAATGCATCAGTGTAATATAACTGCCAAACTTATGAAGGCACCACCTATGACATTTCAGAAATACCTTATATCAGAGTATAAAGTTCAAGGTCTAAACTCCAGGCCTAATTACCGTTGTATCCTAGAGCCTCAGTCTGGCATATAGTTTGTACCTAATATTTTTAAATAAATTATTTGACACAGTAGATATCATATAAACTGCCATTGTCTCTCAGTTCTAGCAAGAAGTTGATGGATAGTTTTTAGAGATCAGTGAGTAGAGCCTATATTTCATGGAAGACTCTAGGCAAGTTTATGCTCTAGTCTTCTAAATGTTTACACTCAGTTTGGAATATAAGACTTAGGATTGAAGAAAAATAGTTAAAAAAAAAAAAGAGATACTGAGACAATAATGTAAACATTTTAGAGAATATAGTATATCAGTATGTTTTAAATTGATGATAAATGTAGCATTAAGTTTAGAAAGAGGTAAATTTTACCTAGGTGAGCATCAAGACTGTACAAAAATATTATTTTAAAATATATTGATAAGCATTTTTAAAACTTTCCTGTCTGCCACCCTTTCCTATTGCATTCCCCACATAGCATCAGGGGCTCAGAATTTTTTATTTTTTTTTTACATAGGAGGAAGACAAGGAGAAAAAACATTACTTTTCATCATTAGACTTTAAGATCCAAGGGACCATTTCAGACACGAAAAGAGTGAAAGCTACAGTTTAATTACAGGGAATTTTTTGTGCTCTATTTTTGTAGAGGTGTAGTTGATTTACAATATGATATTTGTTTAATGTGTACAACATAGTGAGTCAATAGTTTTAGAGATAATACTCCATTTAAAATTATTATAAAATAATGGTTATATTTTTGTGTGCTGTACAATATATCCTTGAAGTGTATTTTATACATAGTAGTTTGTATCTCTTAATTCCATACCCGTATCTTGCCCCCCTGCCCTCTCCCCACTGATAGCCACTAGTTTTGTTCTCTATATCTGTGAATCTGTTTAGTTTTTTCCTACATTCATTTGTTTTATTCTTTAGATTTCCACATATAAGTGATAATATAGAGTATTTGTCTTTCTCTGCCTGACTTATCTCACTAAGTATCATACTGTCTAGGTCCATCCATGTTGTTGCAAATGGCAAATTTTCATTCTTTTATATGGCTTAGTAATATGCCATGGTCTATATATACTACTTTATTTATTCATCTGTTGATGGACACTTAGCTTTCTTCCATACCATGGGTAATGTAAATAATGCGGCTGTGAACATTTGAGTGCATGTATATTTTTGAAATAGTGTTTTTGTTTTCTTTGGATATATGATCAGAAGTGGAATCAACGGATCATACGGTCGTTCTATTTTTATTATTTTGAGGAACTTGCATATTGTTTTTCATAGTGACTACATCAATTTACATTCTCACAAACAGTACATGAGCATTTCCTTATCTATGCATGCTCTCCATCATTTGTTATTTGTGGTTCTTTTTTTTTTTTTTTTTTTTTTTTTTCGGTACGCGGGCCTCTCACTGCTGCGGCCTCTCCCATTTGCGGAGCACAGGCTCCGGACGTGCAGGCTCAGCGGCCATGGCTCACGGGCCCAGCCGCTCCGCAGCATGTGGGATCTTCCCGGACTGGGGCACGAACCCATGCCCCCTGCATCGGCAGGCGTACTCCCAACCACTGCGCCACCAGGGAAGCCCTGTGGTTCTTTTTTGATACTAGCCATTACGACAGCTGGGAGGTTCTATCTTGTGGTTTTGATTTGCATTACTCTGATGATTAGCAATGTTGAATATCTTTTCATGTGTTTGTTGGCCATCTGTATGTCTTCTTTAGAAAAATGTATATTCAAGTCTGTCCATTTTTTAATTGGGTTGTTTGGTTATTTTGGATATTGAGTTATATGAACTGTTCATGTATCTTGGACATTAACCCCTAATGGTCATATAATTTGCAAATATTCTCTTCCATTTAGTAGTTTGTCTTTTTGTTTTGTCAATGGTTTCCTTTGCTGTGCAAAAGCTTTTAAATTTAATTACATCCCATTTGTTTATTTTTGCTTTTATTTCTTTTGTCTTATGAAACAGATCCAAAAAATACTGCTATGATTAATGTCAGAGGGTGTTCCGCCTATGTACTCTTCTAGGAATTTATGGTTTCGGGTTTTACATTTAGGTCTTTAATCCATTTTGAGTTAATTTTTGTGATTGGTGTGAGGTAATGTTCTAATATTAATCTTTTATACATAGAGGTCCAGTTTTCCTAGTACCACTTATTTGTCTGTATTTCTCCATTGCAAATCTTGCCTTCTTTCTAAAAAATTAATTGACCATAAGTGTGTGAGTTCAATTCTGGGCTCTCTATTCTGTTGCATTGATCTATGTGTCTGCTTTTGTGCCAGTACTGTGATGTTTTGATTTCTGTAGCTTTGTTGTATATTTTGCAGTTAGGGAGTGTGATATGGCCAGCTTTGTCTTTTGGTGTTTTTTTTCTTTTTCTCCCTCAAGATTGCTTTGGTTATTCAGGGTCTTTTGTGGTTCCATACACATTTTAATATTATTTGTTCTAATTCTTTGAAAAATGTCACGGATATTTTAATAGAGATTGCATTAAATCTGTAGATAGCTTTGGGTAGTATGGACATTTTAACAATATTAACTCTTCCAATCCAAGAATACAGGATATCTTTCCATTTCTTTGTATCATTTTCAAATTTCTTCATCAGTGTTTTTCAGTTTTCATAGTACAAGCCTTTTACCTGTTTGGTTGTTTATTCCTAGGTATTCCTTTTTGATACAATTTTAAATGAGATTCTTTTTTTGCTTTCTTTTTCTGATAGTTTATTATTAATGTACAGAAAAGCAACAGATTTCAGTATATTAATCTTTATCCTGCAGCTTCACTGAATTCATTTCTTAGTCTTTTGATGGAAACTTTAGGGTTTTCTATATGATGTATCATGTCATCTACAAATAGTGACAGTTGTACTTCTTCCCTTCCAATTTGGATGTCTTTTATCCTTCTCTGATTGCTGTGCCTAGGGTATCCAATATTCTGTTAAATAGAAATGGTGATCATGGGCATCCTTTTCTTGTTCCTGATATTGTAGGAAAGAGTTTCATCTTTTCTCCTTTGAGTATAGTGTTAGCTGTGTTTTTTTCATAAATGGCCTTTATTATGTTGAAACATGTTCCCTCAGTACCAAATTTGATGAGAGTTTTAGCATGAATGGATATTGAATTTTGTCAGATGCTTTTTCTGCATCTATTGAGATTATTATGTAATTTTTATCCTTCATTTTGTTAATGTGGTAAATCACATTGAATTGCAAATGTTGAGCAATCCTTGTGTCCTTGGAATAAATACTGTTTGATTGTGGTTTATAATCCTTTGATATATTGTTGAATTCAGTTTGGTAGTATTTTGTTGAGGATTTTTGCATCTATATTCATTAGAGGTATTGGCCTGTAATTTTCTTTTTTGTAGTGTCTTTGGTTTTGGTATGAGAGTAATTGGGCATCATAGAATAATCTTGGAAGTGTTCCCTCCTCTTTATTTTTTTAGCATATTTGAGGAGGAACGGTATTAGCTCTTATTTATATGTTTGGTAGACATCACCGGTGAATCTGTCTGATCCTGGATTTCTGTTTACTGTAAGTTTTAAAATTATAAATCCAATTTTACTACTAGTGATCAGTCTATTCAGATTGTCTATTTTTTCTGATTCAGTCTTGATATATTGCATCTTTCTAGAAGTTTGTCCATTTATTCTAGGTTGTCCAATTTATTGACATTTAACTGTCCATAATATTCTCTTGATTTTTGTTTGTTTGTTTCTGTGATATCAGTTGTCATTTCTCATGTTCATTTTTTACTTTGTATATTTGGGTCTTCTCTCTTTTTTTTTAATGAGCCTGACTAAATGCTTATTAATTTTGCTTATCTTTAAAAAAAACTCTTGATTTCATTGATATTTTCTATTCCTTTTTTGATCTTTGTTTTTTTTTTCCACTCTGGTATTTATTATTTCCTTCCTTCTATCAACTTTGGGTTTGTTTGTTCTTCTCTTTCTAACTCCTTTAGACAGTCAGTTAAATAGTTTATTTGATATTTTTCTTGTTTCTTGAGCCAAGCCTGCATTGCTATAAACTTCTCTTTTAAAACTGCTTTCACTGCATCCCACAGTTTTGGAAAGTTATATTTCCATTTTCATTTGTCTTAAGGTATTTTCTGATTACCTCTTTGATTTTTTCATTGATCCCTTCCTTTTTTAGTTACATGTTGTTTAGTCCCCATGTGTTTATGCTTTTCCCAGTTGTCTTCCTATATATATAATTTATTTCTGGATTCATACTGTTGTGGTCAGAAAATATGCTTGACATAATTTCTATCTTCCTGAATTTGTTGAGACTTGTTTCTGGCCTAGCATGTGATCTATCCTGGAGAATGTTCCATGTGCACTTGAAATAACATGTATACTGCTGTTTGGGGATGGAAGGTCATGTAGATGTCAATTAAGTCCAGCTGTGTCATTTCAGACCATTGTTGTGTTATTGATTTTGACAGGATGATCTGCCCATTGACAGATGTGGTGTTAAAGTCCCCTATTATTATTGTTTTGTTGTCAATTTCTCCCTTTAGGTTTAATATTTGTTTTACATATTTAGAAGTCCCTCTTTTGGGTGTATATATGTTAATGAGTGTAATTTCTTCTTGTATTGATTCTTTCATCACTGCATAATGCCTTTTTTTTGTCTTTTGTTATAGGCTTTGTAAGTATTGTTAACCCTGCTTTCTTGTCATTTCCATTTGCATGAAATATCTTTTACCATTACCTCACTTTTGGTCTGTGTGTGTCTTTTGCTCTGAAGTGAGTCTGTTATAAGTAGCATATAGATGAGTCCTGTTTTTTAATCAAATCACTACCACCTTATGTCTTCTGATTGGAGCATTTAATCCATTGATATTCAAAGTAATTATTAACAGAAATGTCCTTATTGCCATTTTATTATTTGTTTTCCTGGTCATTTTTTGTAGTTCTTTTTTCTTCTTATTTCTTCCACTTTTTTGGATTATTTTCTTCAGTAGTATGCTTGTGTTCCTTTCTCACTAGTTTTTGTGTATGTATTGAGGGGGTTTGATTGTGGTTACCATGGGGTTTATATATGTCGACCAATAACTATATCTACTTGCTTTAAACAGGTAGCACTTTAATTTCAAACACATTCTAAAATATCTACAATTTTAATTTCCCTCCCCCACGTTTGTTTGATGTTGTATTCTACACCTTCATGTTTTTCCCTTTGCTGATTATTGAAGTTATATATGATTTTACAATTTTTTTGTCTTTGATCTTTGGTCTAGCTAAATTAAGTGTTGATCTTCAGCCTTTACTATGTATTTGCCTTTATTAGTGGGATTTTTTATTTCCTATGGATTCATTCTCTGGTAGCCTTTTCTTTTCCACTTAGAGAAGACCGTTAACATTTCTTTATAGGTAGGTTTACTATTGATGAACTCTTTTTGTTTTTTCTTATCTGAGAAGTTCTTTATTTCTCCTTCAATTCTGAATAATAATGTTGCTGGGTAGAGTACCCTAGGTTGTAGGTTTTTCCCTTTCAGCACTTTGAAGGTAACAGGCCACTCCCTTCTGGCCTGTGAAGTTTCTCAGAAAAATCGGCTGACAGCCTTACATGGCTTCCCTTATATATAATTCTGTTTTTCACTTGCTGCCTTTAGAATTCTCTCTTTAACTTTGCCATTTTAATTATGATATGTCTTGATGTTTTTTTCTTTTAGGGTTCATCTTGTTTGGGACTCTCTGTGCTTCTTGTACCTGAATATCTGTTTCCTTTTACAGGTTTTGGAATTTTTCAGCCACAATTTCCTCAAATACATTTTTTACCTTCTATCTGTCTTCTCCTTCTGGGACACTATGATGCATATGTTAGTCCACTTAATGTTGTCCCACAGGTCCCATAAATTGTTTTTATTTAAAAATTTTTTCTTTTTTCTTTTTGATTGCATGATTTCCATTATTCTATCTGCCAGATCACTTATACATTCTTCTGTATCACATGGATTGCTATGAATTTCTTTTTGTGTGTTTTTTGTTTCAGTTATTATATCCTTCAGACCAACTGGCTCTTTATTATAGTTTATTTTTCCTTGTTAAAATTCTCACTCTGTTCATCTATTCTTTTTCCCTAATTCAGTTACATTCTTATTACTAATGCTTTCAATTATTTATCTGGTAAATTTTTATTTGTTTCATTATTCATTTTTTCTGGGGGGTCTGCTCGTGTTTTTTCAAATGGGACCAATTCCTCTGTCTTCTCATTTTGCTTAACTTTCTCTTTCTCTATGAAATTAAGTGGAAAAAAAAAAAAACCCTCCCTATTGTGGTCTTGAAGGGGTGTACTTCTGTGGGAAAGTTCCTCTACAGTCTGCATGTGCCCAGTGGCTTTGGTGACAGAGCTGAATCTGTTGTGAACACAAGTCACATCTTGATCAGCGTGTGCTGGCAGCTGTAATGTTGGTAGGAGGTAGGGTTGGAGATAGGGAAGCTAGGGCTATAGCCAGGGGTGAGCCAGGATTTCCTCTTCTGCTCAGTGTCTGTCACTCCCCTATTGATAGTGTGAGAGAGTCTCAAGTCCCTGGAGCAGTAGCCCTGAAGGTCAGGTCCAAGCTGACTCTGTTTGCTTTAAGTTTATCCTCCCCCTGCACCCAGCCACAGTACTTTCACTCCAGAGGGGAGTGGTGCTACAGCAAGAGGGGCTGGTGTGGGCACTTGGAGTATGTCAGGGCACATGCTTAGGTGGTCCAGCTGGGGTTGGAGATCTACACGACTTCTCACATCCTGCCTGTTAACTGCAACTAATGGCTGACCCTGGCCCTGCTCAGATGTCTCTTCAGGTCTGAGTTTCCTTTGTCCATCCATGCTCACCACCAGGGACAGGCATAAGAACCAAGACTTTGCTTTAGGGTAATCTGTCATCATTGAGATCCCTAGAAGTTTTCTCTGTGGAAGAGCTCTACTCTCTGCCATTTGGATTGCTGTCGAAAGAAGGCAGCCCACACACAGCTGTTAGCACTGATTAATCATTCACTTCTAGTAACCTCTCCCTGGACATAGTTTTGTAAGCCTATCTGAATTCTCCTGAGTGACGATTTTCCTTAAGCAGGAATGAATGCAAGATACCCAGAGGGAGTAATTGTTGTTAAAATGGAAAAACGTGGTCTGTCACCTCTGCTGGTTCTGCTTTACCACTCATCAGTTGTGTTCATTATTCTGTATGCTTTATTTTTCTTATTTGGGTTGAATTAGTTAGAATCATTCCCACCTCAAAATAGACAAAGATAAAAATCTATTCCATGTGTAGGCATCCAAGTTATATCTGTTGTAAAAATGTGATACAGTGAGAAAAGTTGAGTACCTCTGTCTGTTCCTTCCTATTCATTCAAAATTTGGTAACATAAGGATCCAGGAGCCCCAGTACTTACCTTATTAATATAATGAGACCAATAACATGATTCATATAAGCATTTTGAGGAATAAATAACTAAATATATACTTAATAGCTTAGCAGTGTTCAGCACAAAGAACATATTAATTAAAAATATGTACACCTCTCTCATTCCCCAACAAAGAGATGGAAGTGAAATAAGCTAAAGGAATAAAGGGAAATCCACAAACAGCCTAATCAAAAGTCCATTGGGAAAGAGAAAGAGAAAGAGGAGTCAGAAAGGCTTCTCTCTTTAACACAATTGGCCAAACAGCGATACAACTAATCCCTTCATTTTGGTTTTCTTCATTATCTGCAATCTCTGGGCCAATCAGAATGGGCTTCCATGCACTAACTGTGAAGACAAATGAAACAAATGAATTGTGTGAGCCATGGTCTGTTTGTTTTATGCAATTAAGCATCAGCTGTTCTCCCAGAGAACAATCCACGACCAAATAAAGAATGTGATGTTTTAAGTAGAATTCATCTAAGAAGCACCATCTCCCTGACCGCACATCACAAACATGTGGCATTCATTTTCCATTACCCTTCAGAAGTCACCAAAAACATCATAACATTTCATTTGAGCTGCAGTTGAGAATAAATGTCCATTTTATTATCTCTTTAAGCATTAGTAGATGAGCAAGGAGGGGAGAATTTAACTGTCTGCTCTTTTCTTTTATAGCCTTTGACAGAAGTAGAACCTTAACCAACGGATGGACAGTGGCACAAAGGGGCACTAAAGTTATATTAGTTATGTTTGCATCTTATTATTCAGGTCCGATCTTGAACAGATGTCTAGCATCTTCAAAGGGGATTTAGAGCATTAGAAAGCAGTGCAGCAGCCCAAGTAAAGAAAGATCTGTGAGAAGTCAAAGTCACAGAAAGATCTGTGAGGAACATAAGTCAACCCAAACATTGTCACTAATTATCACATGTGCTGGCTAAAGTCATAGTTTCATTATTGGTATTGTTCTAGAAAGTTACAGATAATTTACAGAACTTAGGAGAAACTTGAATTATGTAACAATCTTTAGCCTATTGCATGGGCAACAGTTGAATTTGCCAAAGTCTAGCAAATGCAGTGATGGCACAGAGGAGGTGGTAGTGATAATGAGTAATGAGGGGAGATTGGGGGAAATCCAGCAATCATTTTTTATTACCACACCCCAATAACTACTTTATTTTCCATTATATTTAGCAAGGAAAAAAAAAGAAAACCCTGGCATCTGGTCTGCCTTCACACTCTGAGGAATTATGCTCGGTTCTAGGCCTTCAGCATAATCACATTGGCTGATTAAATTTGGAGGTCTGTGGACCATCTTAAAATATTTAGAGTTCATCTTAGAGGAAAGCTCTTTAAAAAAAAATTAGAATCGTGAACATTTAGTATTGCTACCAGGGCCTGTCACCTCTGTGGACTCTACTTTATCCCTTATCACTTAGGCTCATTATTCTGGAAAAATTTCAGTTTTCTTATCTATGTGTTAGAGAATAAAAATTGTAAACACTCCTATTGTGATTGCTATTATTAAGTGACTATATTCACATAAAGTGCTTAGCACAGTAAGAGGCATTTGAAAAGCACTATTGTCATTATTATTTCTGGTTATTGTGAAAATACTATGCCTCTACAAAACATGACTTCTGAGCATCAAGGAATGTTCTTTTTTTTTTTTTTTAGGAATATTATCTCTGATGTCAGTCAGAGTCCTACCTGAAGATACGTAATCTTTTTCTGAATGTTATGTTGTCCCTGTGGACATTCTAAAATTTAATATGCTAATCCTATTTTTTGTAAAGTCTCTTAAGATTTTATGTTGTTTCCAGTATGGTTAGAATTTTATAATACAGTATTGAAATTGTAGTCTGTGGCTTAATAAAACCTCCAAGGGTATCTAAGATAACTATATGTGTGTATGTGTTATAGTAGTAGTAGTAGTACTAGTATAGTAGTAGTAGCAGTAGTAATGATTGTAATAGTGTTTTTCTCTTTATGCCCTGAATAGGAAAAAAAAAATGGTGCTTCCACTATTTAAGAAGAAAAGAAAAGAAAAGAAAAATGCCACCATAATCCGTAGACTGGATTGAAGAGGGCAATGATTACAAATAGAGTTTTGTGGGCTACTCCTTTTAATGTAGCCTATCACATACTATTGAAAGCAATTTAAGTTCATTGACAAATTTCTGAAGCAAATTTGTGAAAGATGCCATCAGTAAACCCCACATATGTGAAACCAAGTAAAACCTTTAGGGTATCCTAACTGCCTTCTTCCCCTTTTCTATCTCAAAGGGTCATGTATGCTCTCTCCACAAAGTCAAGAGAATGGTAGGGGGAATGTAAAGAAAAGAGGAGGAGTTTTCAGTGCAAAGGAGACCAAAATTAAAAAAAAAAAAAAATCACCAGTCATGGGAATTTAGCATTACATAGCAAAGAAAACTGTTTAGAATACCTGAGTGGTAGCTTGGAAATTCCACTCACTTTATTTTGATGGCATTATTTTTATTATTTTTTGTTAATGTCTCTAGTTTGTAATGGATGCAAAATATGCCATTTTCCATTCTAATGAGTTTAATAGTGTTTTGAAAGGTATTCAGACTTATGAAAAAGTGAGATAGAGTGTTTGCTTTTTTCATCTAATTTTCTTTTTTCTCTTCCTTCTTCTCATCTACACATTTAATAGTTTTTGTGGACTCTTTAGGGTTTTCTACTACTATGTCATCTACAAACAGATAATTTTCCTTTTCCAAATTTAATGTCTTTTATTTATTTATTTTGTCTATTGTCCTGGCTAGGAATTCCAATACTGTGTTGAAGAGAAGTGTGGAGAGTGGACATCCCTGACTTGTTCTTGATTTTAGCAAAGTTTTCAGTGTTTCACCACTGAGTATGATGTTAGCTATTGGCTTGTCATATATGGCCTTTATTATGTTGAGGTACATTTCTCCTATACCCAGTTTCTTGAGAGCTTTTATCATGAAAGTGTATTTAATTTTATCAAATGCCTTGTCTGCATCTATTAGGATAATCATGTGACTTTATCCTCTGTTCTGTTAATGTGGCATATTGCACTAATTCGTTTATATATATTGAACCATCCTTGCATCCCCTGCATAAATCTGACTTGATAATTTATTGGCATCTTGATTTCATTTAGTTATCTGTCTGTGTTCTCTTATAACTCACTGAGCTTTTTAAAGATGATTACTTTGAATTCTTTCTCAGACAATTCTTAGTTCTCCATTTTTAAGGACCATTTACTGGAGATTTATTTTGTTCCCTTTTTGGGGTCATATTTCCTAATTTTTCATGTTACTTGCGTTGATGCCTGTGCATTGGAAGAACAATCACCTCTCTGAGTCTTTACAGAATTGCTTCATCAAGGAAAGACCCTCACCAGTCAGACTAGCTAGAGATTCTGGGAAACTCTTGAAACTTTTCTATGATTGTATGCATTTTATTCCTCTTCTTTCCTCCTGGGAGTTAAAAGGTGTAACTTTTCTTAGTCTCAGAGATGTGCTGGTCACAGTAAGCCTCCTCCCCCTTTCCTGAGGCAGTACACTAAAAGACAGGAACAGTGGATGCACACTCAATTCCTCTCCCTCCCTCATGATGACCAAGTCTTAGCATTGAGCATCTTCTCCCAGTATCACAGAACTATACCGGCTGCTGGGAGCCACTTGTTCCTTTTCCTTAGGTCAGTGCACTGAAATTCTGGGACATTGAGTGGAGGCTCCACTTCTCTTTCTCCTGAAGGAAAAGTCTCAAGATATGTACCTTCTCCCAATTTTGCAGGGCCATGCCAGCTGCTGAAAGCTGTTGGCCCCTTTGCTTTGTTCTTTGTCTCCAAGTGTTGCAACTATGCCAGTTCCCTCAGCATTCTGGGTGAGATTATACAGTAACAGGTCTCTCTGAAATGCCTTGAGACTTGTTGCACAGTTAACTCTTTCCACTCATGGAGAAATTGATGGCTGAGGGGATCTATCTGGCTGCTAAGTTATGCTGGTTTAGTAGAAGAGCTGACACAGGTGAAATGCAACTGCTCTTAACTATTTCAGTGTGACTATTCTCAGTTTTGAACTCATCTAATGTACTGCAACTTCTTAACTGGATTCTGGAGTTTTCATAAAGGCATTTTGTTCCTTAAAGTGTTATTAAATTAGTGGTTCTGTTGGGGGATGAGAGCTGGGACTTCCTATTCTGGCATCTTGCTGATACCACTCCCTCGAATCTAACTCAGTGTCTGCTCTTCCAATCAGAAGAGTCAGGGAATGTCTGTAGTGAGATATTTAGCATAGAAATAAGAGAAAATAAGGTTTTGTTTATTTTATGATATTATATCAAATATCATTTTGATAGATGTTTATTTTTATCTACTTTGAATCTGTTTATAGCCTCTAATGCAGGCTTTTAATGAATCCTAATTGAAATTAACCCTACTCATCATTAAGAGAAAAATATATTTTTTCACCCCACCACTCACTTTGAGGTAGAATAACTCCTCTGAAAATGTAATTACCAAATACCCTTTGAGTGAAAAAAATCACCTGCTCCTTTGTTCATTAATCCATCTCAAGTGCATGATTACCTATATATCTGAAATGAGTTTATACACTTTTGATATTCCCTCTGAACATAACAAAACTTTACAACTGGAAAATCATACTGCTACTATGCCATTTAGGTTCACACAGATTATTTTGAGAATCAGAGCAGAATAGGAGAAGCATTCTTGTAGAATTACAGTGATTCTACAATTACAGTAAGGACTCAACCCACATGTTTCTGAAAATATGTAGGTGGAAATATTTGTATGATAAACATCATTATTGAAGAAAAACTCATAATGTCATATAGTCCTATATTTTCTGATCTTCAAGATGTAAAGGTTAATCACTGAGTTTCTATGTAAGATGACTCCTAAATGAAGCAGAAAGTCACTGTCATGGACCAGGGTTTCCATAGAATACGTGAGATACTTCAGGCCACCACATTGTGGGGAAACTGGATTTAGGCTTCCATTATGGTGGACCAACAGACAAATCAATTCCATATTTTTGTACTGAAGCCAGTTACACAAGTTCAACCATAACCAGGTTTAATAATTTATTCAGTTCAGATCTTAAATATTTTAATTATCTAATACATTAAAAAAATCTGTGCAAGAAAATGTCTCATAAGATATAAATCAAGAACTCTCTGCTAAACTATGTTTTAAAAGCTGTATCTTCTACCTACTCAACTGCCCATTCTCTCACTCCATACCAACTCACTACTTACCTCTGCCCACAACCACTCCATATTCCCCTCTTTCAATTAGACTCTCTTCTGAACTGATAAGTATCAGGATTTTAGTTTATTTCATAAAGAGCAATTTGTTCTTATATACACCGACAAAGAACTTTGTGTATTTATTTTCCTACAAGGGAAGCATTTGTAGGAAAGTCTCTAGATGATGTCTTTAACAAGTTTTTGTGTCCTAAGATGATATCTTTGTGGTTTCACCTGAGTGAAAGTTTGTGGCAGTCACGTTGCACATTTATATTTAGGAAGAAAAAAAAACATAAAAATAAAACTGTTAGGGGAACACTAACTGCCAATTCTTATTTGGGCTGACCTTCCCTGTCCACAACATGTGTTGTTCAACGCAGTCTAGTTGAGAATTGCTGAGTAATGATGGAGTTCTTGGCCTTTGTCATCACCTCATTGCTGGTTCTCTGGAACTCTCTAAGATGTCAAGTCCTTCATCCTTACCTCATTACTTAATGAAGTCCAAAGGTTCATAATTGGTCAATATCCTTTTGAGAAATGGAAGGTCACTTTTTTCCTTTTATTTTTTAAATTTTATTTTATATTAGAGTATAGTTGATTTGCAATGTTGTTAGTTTCAGGTGTACAGCAAAAGGATTCAGTTATATATATATATATATATATATACACATATATATATACACACATATATATATATACACACACACACACACATATATACATTCTTTTTCAGATTCTTTTCCCATATAGGTTATTATTACCTAATATTGAGTAGAGTTCCTTGTGATATACAGTAGGTCCTTGTTGATCATCTATTTTGTATACAGTAGTGTGTATATGTTCCCAAACTCCTAATTTATCCCTCCCCTCACCTTTTCCCTTTGGTAACTGTGAGTTTGTTTTCTAAGTCTGTGAGTCTTTCTCTGTTTTGTAAATAAGTTCATTTATATCATTTTTTAAATTCCACATATAAGGGATATCATATGATATTTGTCTTTCTCTGTCTGACTTACTTCACTCAGTATGACAATCTCTAGGTCCATCCATGTTGCTGCAAATGGCATTATTTCATTCTTTTTAATGGCTGAGTAATATTCCATTGCATATATGTACCACATCTTATTTATCCACTCCTCTATCGATGGACATTTAGGTTGCTTCTGTGTCTTGGCTATAGTTAATAGTGCTGCAGTGAACATTGGGGTGCATGTTTCTTTCCTAGCCATGTGTTGTTCTGGATATATGCCCAAAAGTGGGATTGCTAGATCATATGGTAATTCTATTTTTAATTTTTTAAGGAACCTCCATACTGTTCTCCATAATGGTTGCTCCAATTGACATTCCTACCAGTAGTGTAGAGGGTTCCCTTTTCTTCACACTCTCACCACCATTTATTTATTTATTTATTTTAACATCTTTATTAGAGTATAATTGTTTTACAATGGTGTGTTAGTTTCTGCTGTAGAACAAAGTGAATCAGCTATACATATACATATATCCCCATATCTCTTCCCTCTTGCATCTTCTTCCTCCCACTCTCCCTATCCCACCCCTCTAGGTGGTCACAAAGCACTGAGCTGGTCTCCCTGTGCTATGTGGCTGCTTCCCACTAGCTATCTATTTTACATTTGGTAGTGTATATATGTCTCCAGCATTTGTTTGTAGACGTTTTGATGATGGCCATTCTGACTGGTGTGAGGTGATACCTCAATGTAGTTTGGATTTGCATTTTTCTAATACTTAGTGATGTTGAACATCTTTTCATGTGAGTTTTGGCAAAAATGACTATACCACCCAAGGCAGTCTACAGATTCAATGCAATCCCTATCAAATTACCAATGGCATTTTTCACAGAACTAGAACAAAAAAAATTTAAAATTTGTATGGAAGCACAAAAGACCCTGAATAAGCAAAGCAATCCTGAGTATGATAAACAAAGCTGGAACCATCAGGCTTCCTCACTTCAGACTGTACTGCAAAGCTGCAGTCATCAAAACAGTATGGTACTGGCACAGAAACAGAAATATAGATCAGTGGAACAGGATAGAAAGTCTAGATGTAAACCCACACAGCTATGGTCAATTAATCTATGACAAAGGAGGCAAGAATATACAATGGAGAAATGGCAGTCTCTTCAATAAGTGGTGCTGGGGAAACTGGATAGCTACATGTAAAAGAATGAAACTAGAACATTCTCTAACACCATACACAAAAATAAACTCCAAATGGATTAAAGACCTAAATGTAAGACCGGATACTATAAAACCTTTAAATGAAAACATAGGCAGAAAACTCTTTGGCATAAATTGGAGGAATGTCTTTTTGGATCTACCTCATAGAGTAATGAAAATAAAAACAAAAATAAACAAATGGGACCTAGTTAAACTTAAAAGCTTTTGCACAGCAAAGGAAACTATAAACAAAACAAAAAGATACCTCAGAGAATGGGAAAAATTATTTGCAAATGAAGCGACTATCAAGGGATTAATCTCCAAAATACACAAACAGTTCATGCATCTCAATATCAAAAAAACTAACAACCCAATCAAAAAATTTGAAGAAGCTCTAAAGAGACATTTCTCCAAAGAGGACATACAGATGACCAAGAGGCACATGAAAAGATGCACAACATCACTAATTATTAGAGAAATGCAAATCGAAACTACAATGAGGTATTACCCCACACCAGAATCTCACCATTTAATATTGGAATAATTACTGGGAGTAGAAGTGTTAGTCTTATTGGAAAGATAGACATATAAACAGATATTTTTAACCTATGAAAAGCAAGTTTGAGATGTTATGGGTTAGAAAAGGAGCACCATTGCTTGCTATGTTAGTACTGAGGGTAACCAAGAGTGTTTTAATGTTCCCTTCAGCTTGAATGAATTTTAGACAGCTTTCTTCCTGACTATAAGCCCCTGACTTCCTTTTTCTTAGTGTATTTACTTTAGAAATCTCATGATTTTAAATCCTTTCTCTGTCCCTACAAGGTGCAAATATTCTCACAGCCATTTTACAACCCAGGTATGTCTTTATCAAGGACCTGGGCACCATCCCTTTGAAATGTAATCATCAAGGAAGATAGAAGCCCCACCTCCCAGTTTCCATAGGGGAGTCCGAGTCTATCTTAGATCAACACCAATTAACCAACACAGATGGCCTAATCATATTGACCAACCCTTCCCATTAAAATCTTCCAGTATTTATCCACTAGCTCACCCCAGCATTTAACAGCTATCCCACTTTTTGTTTCAGAGGAGTTGAGTTCATTCTTTCTCCTTTATTGCAATATATTGAATACAGTTTTCCTTGCCTGTTTAACCTGTCTGGTACAATGAATGACCAAATACAACATCCTAGAAGAAAGTTTAGAAACTAGTGAAAGCAGGTTGAATAAGCATTATCATGGTTGTAGGAATTTGGCAATTTCTAGGGTCTGGGTCATTGCTTCCTGCTTTTCTGAGAACAGCACAAAGCACTGATGATTACAGATAGAACCATTCTATGCTTCCCAGCAGCTATGAAGGAATTCTCTAATATGACAAGGGGAGAGAGTCCTTCAGCCTGTACATGGATTTTCCTTTAACATTCTTCTCTGTCCACCCTTATTCATTCTCTCTTACAAGCCAGTTGTAACACTCTTTTACTATTTTAAGCTTCTTTGTCCGTTCCCTTCTGTAAAGTTTTAAAAATTAAAATATTTTTTTTTTAAATTTGAACAATCTATTAAGAAATTTTACATTTTATTGCATAGGCTTTATTTTTAAAATGCATTTTATCCATCCCCATACCTCAAATCATAACATATCCCTTTACCCTGGCCCTTTTTAAACAGAAGGTAGTGTAAACATTTTCTAAGGCTTGTCTTTTCAGGAGGTCAAATTCTAGCACATGATTGCTGAAATGCAGTCTTAGACAATCTACTCCTTAGTTTTAGACTCTCTGCCTGAGGGAGTCTCCATTCTGATTTCTCTTCCCAATACCATGCCAGCCCTAGGAGAATATTGTTGTCCCTTTCTCTGTTTCTTCAAATGGGCAAAAAAACTAAATGCTCCTTCTTTTTCCCTCATTAAATAAAAGATGTACGGTCCATGGGAAACCAAAGGGGAAATTGACAGCAACAAAAATTTAAACAGGATACAGCTGTTCAGTTTGTATTTTTTCAAATTTGAATTTCATCAAAATTTGTAAAATATATAGAAATGGATTACTCTCATTAAAGTCAAGTTATCTAGAGCTTCTCCTGCTTCTTGGTCTCCCTCCTGTACCCTGTTATAGTCCTGAGAATCGTTCATTAAACTTTAGGTCTTTGAGAAACTCAAATTGAAAACTATTGATCTAGAAGATTGGAATCATAGTGGTTATCAAACGTTAGGGTGCATACAATCATTGGGAATCACTTGAAAGTGAAAATTGGAATAAAAGAGGAATACTGAGCCATATCTTAATAGTCAGGGAAAATGATGAGAAATTTTATTTTAAAAATTTGAGGCTTAGGTTATTCCTGTGGTGGGAAAATGTTTTACAGTTAAAATTGACTTTGAAATTGAAGGGAAACGTAGACAGCTGCAAAAATTAGTAAGTAGTTAAAATACACTCTTCAAATGGTTAGCAAGTTCATCTTCAATTCTGCTGAATAGTGCCTATTTCTCATTTTGAGTTCCAGGGATCCTAGAATGCTATCTTTTCTAACATTAAAAGAATTACTTTGGAAATACAATTTAGACATCTAACAAAGAACAAGCATCCCTTATTCTTCTTCCTGCCTCCATTTCTGTGCTTAAAAAAAAATGTTGCTGACAGTTGGCTTGCCATCTGTTCTAGCAGAGCAAAAGAATAAAACTTTGAGATATTTTTCAATGGAAGCAGTTGATTATAGATAACATTATTTTCAGAAAATATGTCTGTTAATGTCTCATTAAAATATTAACCAACAAAGCATTTAATCTGAAAAGAAACTTCAAGAACAAAGTTGGCACATTTGTTCCCAAGGTATCCATAATTTTGTTTTTCATGTTAAAGCTACTAAAACTTTGACACATATGTTTGGGCAAAGTGTAGGGACAGCAGAGTGGTACACTGTTATAACTTTCCAATCTGACATTTTTGACTGCATGGGCTAAAGACTAACTGGCCATTATTATTACACTAAATATTATTATAATGGTAGAACAGGGACAACTGGCAAATTGTTGTAGGATGATAAGTTCTTTGGTCATTCAATGAGAAAATGGAAAATGTAATTTCTTCCAATATCATTCTGTGACTAGTAGCAAGTACTATTTATGTTAAGCCCTCTGGAGAATTTGTGTAGTGAATCCACAGCAGTCCACTTTCTAGATCACAGTTTTCTCTCCTGTAAAGTGGGAATATCCATATGCACATTTTGCATTTATCCGACTATCAAAAGAGACCCCAGTTACTCAGCCTTACTGATCTTTCCAGTAGACTCAGAAATATGACTCTTACCTGTAGTCTAGGTATATGGTAACAGGAGGTCCACAAAGTCATGTAGTGGGACTCAGGTCAGCTGACAAACCATGTCAGGGTGCAACTTATTTACATGTATCACAGTGGAAAAAACACTGAGAAGAGACTCCACAGATATTAATCCTCAGCCCACCCCACACATTTTTCCCCATAATTAACTACTAGTTTCCCATTTTTAGTTATTTAAGATATTAGTATCAAGTTATTGGCATGGTAGAACTTGGAGAAAAAAATCCATCCTTACTACCAAACCATCCTAGACTGATGCAGTCATTCCGTTTTTCATGTCCTTGTCCAATTTCACCAGTAACAACTTTCTCTCTCTTACTCAGATAAATTTTAAAACCATGGTCTATAAGCAGAATTCTTCCTATTGGGTTTCCTCTTATTCTGTTATCAGTGCTGACAGTGGAGAATTTTCACTGCAAGTCTCCAAGCAAGAGTTTAAAGTGGATCCTTTGCCCTTAGTTAATTGTAAAATAAGTACTTCTCTTCCTTTAAGTGCCCTCCTGTCCAGCAGGGATTGTGTTGGAGGAAAGCGCACCCCAAGAGTCACTGTTCTCTCTCTGGGAAGTCTCCACTTACGTGAAGAACATTATTACTTTGCCCTTCAAGTTGCTTCTCTCCAAAATGAATAAATTCAATTTCTTTCATCTTTCCTCTAGGGCTTTCTTTTCCATGCATTTGTCATGTTCTCTTTGTATGAGACATCCAGAAATAACAATCTATGAGTGAACAAAGCCAAATGTTATAAATGTACAATTAATATATCCAATTAATTCCTCAATGCTATGTGGGAAAAAGTAGCTTAAATGTTATTTTGCTTTACTTTCAGAATATTCAAACTAAAAAATATAGTATTTTTGTTGTTTATACATTAGGATTATTTTTTCCCTAGCCAAAATTTCACTTGTTTTGTTATTAATCTCTTGCAATGGATACTGCTTAGAGTAGAGCAGGATTGTCTAGCTTCTGTCCCTCTTGACCTTCTGTGTGTAATCTAATGGTTTATTTACTGAACAAATACAGATCAGAGATATTTAGTCTTCATTAAAGCGTGTTGGCTCAACAAAAGTGTAATAATAAAAAGAAATCTGATAACAATGGAAGTGAAGAAAAGAAATCAAAATTTATTACTCTGTTAATGTGCTAGCACTCCCTAATGAAGACAAACTCTTCCTGGCCAACTAAAGGTCAATGTCAACTTGAATCTCCTGTATTTATATATGTCCCTGGTACCTATAAAGACCTTGGGAGACTTGAAGGAATAATTTGTGTGTTACTATGTGGAATAAAGTCTAATAACACTCTAAATCTTACTTCTAACCCTAAGTAATCAAGGCATGACGTGAGGATAGACTTAAAATTGTTTTCCCACTCACTCTCTAACAGTACAGACCTGCTGCACTTACACTGCTGTAGATCTGTTCCAAGCTAGTATTTTAAACCTTCAAATGCCTGAAACAATAACCTTAAAAGTGTATAGAAACTTGTATAAATATACACCAAAGTGTCTTTAAGGGCCCACAACATCATTTAACAGTGGCCACCCCCTTTAAAAAAAAGGAGTAAAGTGTGTAGTGGGAAAAAGGGGATGGTGGGTGTGTCTGATTAAAGGGGAATTTGGGGCTTCCCTGGTGGCGCAGTGGTTGAGAATCCGCCTGCTGATGCAGGAGACATGGGTTCGTGCCCCGGTCCGGGAAGATCCCGCATGCCGCGGAGTGGCTGGGCCCGTGAGCCATGACCGCTGAGCCTGCGCATCCGGAGCCTGTGCTCCGCAGGCCACAACAGTGAGAGGTCTGCGTACCGCAAAAAAAAAAGGGGGAATTTTAATTATTAGTTAAAATATTTCAGTATTTTTGGATTCTTTTATTGTAATACTATATCAACGCATCATTTTGTACAATTTAAAAATAATGTAAAGCAATAACCTTTGAAAAAACTAACATTCTCAAATAGTTCAAAAAAATCTCCATAAGTTGATTAAATTTTTACTTGAAATACAGTACCCATTAATCCTAGATGTTTATATTTTTTCTTCTTTTCTGGTATACCTTTGTGTAAGCTGAAAACTAACAACAACAACAAAATTTGGATGTACCTGCATATCCCAAAATGTCCAACATTAAGAATTACATTCCTGGAAGTAGCAGGAAAAAAAGCCATCATACATCCCAGATCAATTCAATCACCAGGAATAATATAATAAAAGCTCTGGCTACAATATTTGGTTATTTGATCTATTTGCATTAGCAACTGGCTTAATCTCAAGACTGAGTCTTTCAAATTCATATATTTTGTCTCAGGGTATGTAGTTCTTTTTTTAGAAAACATTATTACTAGATACCTTAAAATACTGCCTAATAAAAATGAATTTTGTTACTCTCTTCACACTGTTTAACTGAGAGGTAGGCCAATATGCCATCAAAGCAATAAACAAATTGCTGCCTTTAATGCAAGATGTTCCCTGACACAGAACTTATTCAGCAGGTGCTGCATAGAACACTGATGACATCCAATGGTCAAATCAATGATTTGCAGACTTTCAGCTGCTTAGTAGCAGGGCCTTCCCTCAGGTGGTATCTATCCATCTTGGCATCACCTACATGTGGTATCTTCTCCATAGCAAAAAGATTAAGTATAATCTCCTTATATGGAGAGAGGCATGAAGAAACCACAAAACAAAAAACAAAAACCCCAGAATGGGAAATGGAGACAGCAAATCTTTGAATTATCTTGCAAAGCCAAACTCTGAAGGAGATCATTTCTTTAGTGAAGCCTCATGGGAAATCTCATTTAGATCCATGTTTCTATGCTTCAGCTACATTTGGTGTGAATACTGCTTAGATGGTAAAGTTTTGATGATCATTAGGTTTTTTGAAATCAGAAGATCCCATACCATAAGTTAAAAATATTTGAGGAAATTGAAGACCCAAAGACACTATTGTAAAATACACCTGTTCTTGTGGTGGATGAGTTCTGTTCCCTGATTTTGTTACAGTTACATCATGTCCATTAACTCTGATAACACAATTGCTAACTTCCAGAATGACTGTTACTGTATCATTTTCTTCTTGGTTAACAGCCTGCTTCATTACCATTACCTTAAAGGTGGCTTGTGACAAAGAATGAATCAACTGTGAATCAACAATGAAAAATGGGGAGGCTTTCTGGGTAGCGCAGTGGTTGAGAGTCCGCCTGCCGATGCAGGGGACACGGGTTCGTGCCCCGGTCCGGGAGGATCCCACATGCCGCGGAGCGGCTGGGCCCGTGAGCCATGGCCGCTGAGCCTGCACGTCCAGAGCCTGTGCCCCGCAACGGGAGAGGCCACAACAGTGAGAGGCCCGCGGTAAAAGAATGAAAAATGGGGAATATTTTGTGTAGCTCCTTTGCACCTGTTCTGTGAATATGTTGTGTGCTTTTACAGTTTTTGCCTTTGCTTATCCTGATCCCTAAGACTGAAGTCATATTCTTTCTACTTCCAACAGGCTCAAGTCAGGTCATACCATAAGTTATTATTTTATATATATTTTTCCACTTCATTTTTTATGGAGTAGATTTACAATATTTTATTAGTTTCAGTATACAACATAGTGACTCAGTATTTTTATAGGTTATAATCCATTTAAAATTACTGAAAAACAATGCTTATTTTTCTCTGTGCTGTACAATATATCCTTGTTGTTTATCTATTTTTTACATAGTGGTTTGTATCTCTTAGTCCCCTACCCTTGTCTTGCTTGTCCTCACTTCCCTCTCCCAACTGGAAACCCCTAGTTTGTTCTCTATGTCTGTAAATCTGTTTCTGTGTTTATATATACATTTGTTTGTTTCCTTTTTTTTAGATTCCACATATGAATGCTAACACTATTTGTCTTTCTTTGTTGGACTTACTTAACTAAGCATAATACTCTCCAGATAATCATGTTGTTGCAAATGGCAGAAATTCATGCTTTTTGTGGCTGATTAATATTGCGTTATACATATATATACACAGTATCTTCTTTACCCATTCATCCGTTGATGGGCACTTAGGTTGCTTCCATATTTTGGCTATTATAAATAGTGCTATGAACATCGGGGTGCATGAATCTTTTCGAATTAGTGTTTTTGTTTTTTTCAGTTACGTACCCAGGAGTGGAGTGGCTAGGTCATATGGTAGTTCTATTTTTAGTTTTTTTGAGAAACCTCTATACTGTTTTCCACAGTGGCTACACCAATTTACATTCCCACCAACAGTGTGTGAGGGGTCCCTTTTCTCCACACCCTCACCAGAATTTGTTATCTGTGGTCCTTTTGATGATAGCCGTTCTATCAGGTGTGAGGTGATATCTCACTGTGGTTTTGATTTGCATTTCCCTGATGATTAGTAATGTTAAGCATATTTTCATGTGCCTGTTAGCCATTTGTATGTCTTCTTTGGAAAAATGTCTACTTAGATCTTCTGCCTATTTTTTATTGTGGTGTTTTTGATATTGAATTGTATGAGCTGTTTATATTATTTGGATATTAACCCCTTAAGTCATATCATTAGTAAACATCTTCTCCTATTTAGTAGGTTGTCATTTAGTTTTGTTGATGGTTTCCTTTGCTGTGCAAAAGCTTGTAAGTTTAATTAGGACCCATTTGTTTATTTTTGCTTTTGTTTCTTTTGCCTTGGAGACAGCTCAAAAAAAAAATATTGCTATGAGTTACATCAAAGAGTGGTGTGCTTATGTTCTCTTCCAGGAGTTTTATGGTTTCACGTATTACAGTTAGGTCTTTAATCCATTTTGAGATTAGTTTTGTATATGGTGTGTGAATATGTTCTAAGCTCATTCTTTCACATGTAGCTCTCCTGTTTTCCCAGCACCACTTACTGAAGAAACTGTCTTTTCTTGATTGTGTATCCTTGCCTCCTTTGTCATAGATCAGTCAACCATAAGTGTGTGAGTTTATTTCTGGGCTGTCTATTCTGTTCCCTTGATGTATGTTTCTGTTTTTGTGCCAGTACCACATGGCTTTTATTACTGAAGCATTGTAGTATAGTCTGAAGTCAGGGAGCATAATACCTCCAGCTTTGTTCTCTCTCAAGATTGCTTTGTCTATTCAAGGTATTTTGTGATTTCATAAAGTTTAGGATTATTTGTTGTAATTCTGTGAAAAATGTCATGGGTATTTTAATAAGATTGTATTAAAATCTGTTGATAGCTTTGGGTAGTATGGACATTTTAACAATGTTAATTGTTCCCATCCAAGGACATAGGATATATTTTCATTTCTTTATATCACCTTCAATTCCCTTTATCAATATTTTTATAGTTTTCAGAGTATAAGTATTTTATCTCTTAGGTTAAGTTTTTTTCCTAGGTATTATATTTTTAGATGCAATTTTAAATGGGATATTGTTTTTACTTTCTCTTTCTGGTAGTTCATTATTAGTTATAGAAGAGCAACAGATTTCTGTATTTTGATCATGTATCCTGCAACTTTACTAAATTCATTAACTAGTACTAGTTTTCTGGTGGAGACTTTAGGGTTTTCTATATAAAGTATCATGTCTCTAGCAAATAGTGACTGTTTTACTTCTTCCCATCTGATTTGGATGCTTTTTACTTTTATTTCTTGTCTGATTGCTGTAGCTAGGACTTTGACTACCATGTTAAATAGAAGCAGTGAGAGTGGGTTTCTTTGTCTTGTTCCTGATTTTAGAGGAAAGACTTTAAGCTTTTCCCAGTTGAGTATGTTAGTTGTGGGTTTGTCATAAATGGCCTTTATTATGTTGAGGTATGTTCCCTCTATAACCACTTTGATAAGACTTTTTACCATGAATGGATGTTGAATTTTATCAAATGCTTTTTCTGCATCTGCTGAGATAATCATGTAATTTTTATCCTTCCTTTTTTTAGTGTGGTCTATCACATTGCTTTTGCAAATTTTGAACTATCCTTTCATTCCTGGAATTAATCCTGCTTGAATATGGTGTATGATCCTTTTTACATATTATTGGATTTTGGTTTGCTAGTATTTTGTTTAGAATTTTTGCATCTAGATTCATCAGAGAAATCGGCCTATAATTTTTTTTTTTGTAGTGTCTTAGTCTGATTTTGGTATCAGGGTAATTATGGCAACCTAGAATGAGCTTGGGAATGTTCCTTCCATTTCAATTTTCTTGGAATAGTTCAAGAATGATAGGGATTAGCTCTTTGTTTGGTAGAATTCGTCTGTGAAACCATCTGGTCTTGGACTTCTGTTTGCTGGGAATTTTTAAAATTGCAAATTCAGTTTAATTTCTAGTGATCACTCTTTTCAAGTTGTGTTTTTCTTCTTGACTCAGTCGTCAGACTTTATGTTTCTAGAAATTTGTCCGTATCTTCTAGGTTGTCCAGTTTGTTGGAATATAACTTTATAGTTTTCTATTATGATTTTTATATCTCTGTGATATTGATTGTTATTTCTCCTTGTTCATTTCTTATTTTATTTGAGTCTTCTCTGTCTTATTCTAGGTGAGCCTGGGTAAAGGTTAATTTATTTCAACTTCATAAAATTATTTAATTTATTCTCATTTTTTAAATTTGTTTTTCTTTTTGCTGTTCTGATTGGGTGATTTTCATTATTGTCTTCCAGATCATCTATGCATTCTTCTGTATCACCTAGTTTGCTATTAATTTATTCTAGTGTGTTTTTCATTTCAGTATGGTATTCTTCATTTCTGACTGGTTCTTTTTTATGTATTCTAGTTCCTGGTTGACATCTCCCTGTGTTCATCTATTCTTTTCTCTAAATCAGCTAGCATTCTTATTACTGATGCTTTGAATTTTTTATCTGCTAAATTGTTTATTTCTGTTTAGTTATATTTCAGAGATTTTCTCATAGTGTTTCATTTGAGATAAGTTCCTCTGACTTCTCATTTTCCTTAATTTTCTCTTTCTTTATAAAGTTATGTGAAATACTAACCTATTGTGGTCTTATAGGGGTGTTCTTATGTGGGAGCTTCCCTATCCAGTCTGTGTGTGCCCATTGGTTTTAGGAGCCGAATTTGACTTGAACACAAGTCATGTCTTTCTTCAGTGTGTGCTGGTGGCTATCTCCTTGGTAGGCAGTGGGGCTGGTGATGCAAGGGTTTGGCTGGAGCCAGGTGTGAGCCAAAATTTCCTTTTTGCTTGCTGACTGTCATAGCCCTATCAGGGGACGTGGGCAGGTCTCAAGTTACTGCAGCAGAATCCCTGAGTATCAGGTCCCTTTTATGGCACGTTTCCCCCCTCCAAGTACCTGCACCTCCACACCGTAGGGGCAGTGCTGGAGCAGTAGAGCTCGCATGGGCACTCAGCTTGTGTCTGGGTACAGGCTTTGGCAATCCAGCCTGGGACAAAAATCTGGATTGCTTCTGATATGCTGCCTGTGTAAGTACCAGCCATGGCTGCCTCCACCCTTCTCAGATTCCACCTTGGGCCTGAGTCTCTTTTGTTTTTCTCAGCTGGACTCTTCCCCCCAGCCTCTGGTACTGTTCTTGCCCTAGTGTATGCCATGCTGCATGTTAGCCTGGGCCTTTGTGGGCTCGCAGTGTGTCAGGGTGCAGGCTGTGGAGGTCTGGCCACAGACAGAAATAGGGATGCTTCTGATGAGCTGCCGGTGTAAGTGCCAGCTCCCACTCTGCTCAGACACCACTTTGGGACCAGCCATATCTGTATCTCACAGCAGCATTCCCAAGCAGGGTTGGAGAATTTGCTCAACTCAGGCTGATGTATGCCCCAGGGTGGTTGCAGGAAACTGAACAGCCACTCATGCAGGCTTCAATCCACTACCCCTACCTGACTCGAGAGTAAAAATGCAAGCAAGCACGTGCTCCTTACGAGTGGAGTCCAGGCTTCTCAGAGCCCACCTGCTATTCCAGTGGCCCTCCAACCAACCAAGGGGCTTGTCTCCCCTGTGTTGGACCCTAGTTCTGGGGTGCCCAATATATGGCTTGAAACCTCCCCAAAGAGGATCTCCACCCATGTAATCTTCCTTTTCCTCTGTGTCCCTTCTTAGGGGCACATGTCCTGACCTGACTGCTTCTCTTCCCTTCCTACTGATTCTGTGTGGATCCTTCTTATAGCCTTGATTGTATAGGAGTCTTTTTTCCAGTCTCCTGTTAGTTTTCAGTGAGAATTGTTCCACATGTAGATGTATCTTTGATATGTTCATGGGAGGAGGTGAGTTCCTTGTCTTCCTTTTCTACCATCTTCATGCCTCCTGATAATTCAGTATTTTAATATAGGTTTCTCGAACCAATCTATTAGGAATTATGCATTCTTTCCTAGGTTGAGCGACAGCTTTGTTTCCTCACTTTCTACTAATTTCCGTCACATTTTACCCTATGTATCAATTCCCAGCTCTCAATCTTGAGATTTTCAAGAGCAAGAACCAGATATTATCTATGCCTGGGTCTTCCATAGTAATTCAGCAGGTGCTCAAATCATGTTGGTTTAATTAATGTCTTCACATTATTACATTGTCTTGTCTATTCTCAGTAGTAGTCATATTTTTAATCTGTTAACAACATTAACACATTGGATTATTTTTCCCTGTTTGGAACACTTTGTTCATTTGGCTTTCAGGACAATACCATTTCTTGTTTTTTTGTTACTCTCACTGGCTATAATTTTTATTGGTTTTGATTCATCGCTACAGCTTCCAAGGTGGTGGATTGAAGGTTCTACATTCTCTACCTACATTCGTTTCTTTGGGAGACTCATCCTATCTCAATATATTAAATTTTATCTATACTTTGATGAATAGTACATTTCTATTTCTAGCCCAAACTGTACTTCAGACCCCCAGATAGTCATCTGAACTCCTGATCTTCATCCTGAAGCATTCTTCTCCTATTGTCTTTTTGAAAGCAGCAAACTGGCAGTTCTACCTTCTGGATGCTTAGGCCAAAAACCTTGAGATGATCCTTGCCATATGTGCTTCATTCACAATGTACGGTGATCCATCATGAAATCTGGTCAGCTCACCTCTTTTCTCACCTGTCCAAACACTATAATGTTTAACGTGGATATAGCATTAATCCTTCAACTTGTCTTTCTGTTTCTGCCTTTATCTCCGTTCAGTTTGCTTTCAACACAGTAGTCAGAGAGATTCTTTTAATATAAGCCAGATTAGGGAATTTTTCATCTTCGAAACCCTTCAGTAAATTCTTTCTTAATCCAAAGTCCTGCAAAGCCCAGTATAGTCTAATCTCCTTGACCTCATCTCCTTCTACTTTTCTCACTCATTCCTCTTCAGACTTACTGGCTTTCATTTCAAATAACTTCTACTTCAGAGCCTTTGCATTGCTTTTTCATTTTCCTAGAATACTGTTCTCTCGGAGAAACATAGCTCTCTCCCCTTCTTTCTTGTCTTCCCTCCCAAGCATCACCATTTACAATATTTGGTATTGTCTGTCTCTACCTGATCACCACATGAAAATAGAACTTTTTGTTTGTATTGTTTTATTTATTGCAAATAAGTAATGATATTTATTATCCCTAACACCTAGAATAGTACACAACAAACAGAAGGCACTCAGTAAACTTTCCTCGAATGAAAGAATAAATGAATAAATGATTGAAACAACATATTTGCTCAGTTTTTCCTTGTGTTCCTAATACTAGGTAGAAGGAGAACCATGACTGGACTGTCCTCAAAATACATTCAAACAACTACTTGGAAACATAACGGATGAATACATCTGCCTCTTTGCAATTTAATCATTTCTTTCCAGAATCCTAGGGCAAGACAATCTATAGATTATATTTTAAATATATAATAACTTATGTAGTTATATAAATTGATACTGTAAATCTCTATTATATATTAAATATTTTCCATGATTTTTGTTAAAGAAAATATGGCGATTATAAAAGATTATATATAGCCATTTTTCTTTGATGAATGGAGTAGAAAGGAGGAAGGAAATAAATAAGCCATTTGAAGAATATAGACCAACATGTTATCAGAAGTTATCTATGGGTGGTAAAGTAATTTACTTCCTTTTTCCCCAATTTTCCATTTTTTATACATTTTATAATGAGCAATGTTAATCAGGAAAAATGTGGAAAAGCTAAACCTTCATACTGAAAGAGATCATGACTTCTTGTGTTTGGACTACCATTTTTCTTATTTAAACAAAGTTGAAGGAATAGCTAGTTGAATAGGGCCTTATTCTTAAAATAAACTGAAAACAAACTCTTTTAATTTTTCCTTTCTTTAGAAATTCATGTTGGATCCTCACCTTCACCCACTTATACATTTTCTTCTACATTCTGCTTTTGGTGGAAGTTGATACATACTTCTTTAGGGATCTGAGATTTAAGACTTTTACTCCTTCTCTCGGCTTACTTAATTACTATAGGAACAGCTGTGTTTCTTGTCCATTCCATAGTTTGCCCCTCCAAAAAACCAAACAAACAACACAAAAAAAACTCCCACAAAAAAGGAAAAATACATAATAAAGTCACAAATAGCTTTCTGAGAAATACTTTTTTTAGAACCTCAATACTTGTCAAGGCAGAGCCTGATCATGCCAGAGAAATAATTCATCTCTAAATATTTTTTGAGAACCCGGCTTGCTTGAACAGTAGTAAAGAAAACAACTGCCGTCTCTTCTGTTCTAACAATTAGATTTATTTATAATTCACTTTTAATTTTAAAACAATATGAAAGTAAATTTAACTGTCATTAGCATGGATCTCATATTAACTAATGAGTATTTTCTGAGTGGCATTGTTTTCCTTTTTCAGCATTTCTCTGTAATATTTACTTTCCCTCTCTTTTCATACCTTGCTTTTTGCATTTTGCCTCACAATTTTATGTCTTTGTTTTTATGTCAATAAGAAATCCTTTTTTCTGTGGTTTTATTTCTTTGACTACACTTTTGTCTTTCTCGAGCATTGAAGCACTTTGGCGTTCATCACTTGGAACTGTAGGGACAAGTTAGGTAATGAATGAAGCTAAAATATCAGACCTATAAGAGCAAAGGATCATTTCTTGTTCAGGGTATTTATCCTGTTGACCCTTGAACAACAGGTTTGGACTGCATAGATCCACTTTTGTGCAAATTTTTTTCAATAAATGCGTATTATATGATCCCTGGTTAGTTGAATCTGCAGATGTGGAACCATGGACATGGAGGGTCAACTGTAGAGTTATACACAGATTTTTGACTGTGCAGAGGTGGGTTGCCCTAACCCTGGTGTTGTTCAAAGGTCAACTTATGTATGTGTGTGTGTGTGTATATATATATATATATATATATATATATATATATATATTATATATATATATATATATATACTGCTACATGTTGTCTTCATTGTAGTATCCAACTTGAGGAGGAAGCCCTTATCTGGAATATGGCTGGGCTTGTGTTAAAAGAAATATGGTGGGGAATTTCCTGGAGTTCCAGTAGTTAGGACTCCACACTTTCACTGCCAAGGGCACAGGTTTGATTCCTGGTCAGGGAACTAAGATCCCACAAGTCGCATGGCACAGCCAGAAAAATAAAACCCCAAGAAATAAAGAAACATGGTGAAACACAGCAGTCTTTTTCTTAAAATTTCTACCTGGAAATAACACATGTCATTGGGGCTCTCATTCTATTACCAAAGTAAGTCAAATGACAACTTAAAAGTTCAATAAGATGGGGATGTATGATACTTGTACAGAAAGAAACAATAAATATTCATTGCTTTATAACTTATCACTTATCCCAAGTCTAGGAAAATATCTCAAGTTTAGGAAAATAAATCAGAAATGGAGTTCTAGTGGAGGTGAGCTTGGAGGAGCGTTTTTAAGAGGAATCACTAAGTTATGATATAAAGGGTCACACATAAAGTCAGGGAAAGAGAAAGTATAGGAAGGAGGCCAAAGTAGAGAGTTTTTCATGGCATGTGACTCTCTAGGTTATGAAAATTAGGTGGTTGAGATTGTCAGTAAAGGAAATGCGACTGGTAAGTACCTAAAGGTTAGCAGTAGATTTCACACACACAAAAAAATGGACCACAATAATCTTTTGTGTATTGAGCTGATGTAATTTTAAAATAGCACTATGATGTAGGCATCTAACGTTGAGTGAATATAGACAGTGAAGTTAAGGTGCTTATTTATCAGCTGGTGACTTCCAGCATGCTGTGTTTGTCTTTGGATGTATGTACTTCTGCAAATGTGATGTATGTTTACTTGGAGTTTTGTGATGGATAACTACCACTGAGTGACTGCTATGATTATACAAATACTCTCCCTGTCTAAGTTAAAAGGTTCTTTATCTTTCATTTTTTTTTGCATTTTTTCTTTTTTTTAAAGGAAGTATAGTTGATTTACAATATTATATGTATTTCAGTGTACATCGTAGTGATTCAGTCTTTCCATAGGTTATAATCCATATAAAATTATTATGTCTGCCAGAAAAAGACATACTCTGTTATCACTTACATGTGGAATCTAAAGAATAAAACAAACATGTATATAACAAAACTGAAACAGACTCACAGATATAGAGAACAAACTAGTGGTTACCAATGGGAAGGGAGAAGGGGTGAGGGGCAAGATAGGGGTATGGGATTAAGAGATACAAACACTGTATAAAACATATAAGCAACAAGGATATATTGTACAACACAGAGAAATATAGCCATAATTTATGTCAGAGTGTTCTGCCTATGTTCTCGTCTAGAAGTTTTATGGTTTTGGGTCTTACATATAGGCCTTTAATCCATTTTGAGTTTATTTTGTATATGGTATGAGGAAATGTTTTAAACTCATTGATTTACATGTGGCTGGCTGGCTTTCCCAGCACCGCTTGCTGAAGAGACTGTCTTTTCTCCATTGTATATTCTTGCCTCCTTTGTCATAGATTAATTGACCATAGGTGTGTGGGTTTATTTCTGGTCTCTCTATTCTATTCCATTGATCTATGTGTCTGTTTTTGTGCCAGTACCATACTAGTTTGGTTACTGTAACTTTCAAATATATTCAGAAGTCAGGAAGGGTTATACCTCCAGCTTTGTTCTTTTTTCTCAAGATTGTTTTGACATTCAGGGTCTTTTGTCATTCCGTATCAATTTTAAGATTTTTTTTTGTAGTTCTGTGAAAAATGTTCTGATATTTTGATAGGGATTGAATTACATCTGTAGATAGCTTTGGTAGTATGGATATGTTTAACAACATTAATTCTTCCAATCTAAGAGCACAGTGTATCTTTCCATTTCTTTGTATAATTTTCAAACTCCTTCATCAATACTTCATAGTTTTCAGAGTATGTCTTTCACCTCTTTGGTTAAGTTTATTCCTGGATATTCTATTCTTTTTGATGTGATTTTATATGGGATTGTTTTCTTTCATTCTCTTTCTGATAGTTCATTTTTAGTTATAGAAACCAACAGATTTCTGTATATTAATCTTGTATCCTCAACTTTACTGAATGCATTTATTCTAATAGTTTTCTGGTAGATACTTCAGCGTTTTTGATATAGAGTATCATGTCATCTGCAAATATTGACAGTTTTCTTCCCTTCCAATTTGGATAGTATTTATTTCTTTTTCTTGTCTGATTTCTGTGTCAAGGAAATACAATACTATGTTAAGTGGAAGTGGAGAGAATATGCGTCTTTGTTTTGTTCCTGATTTTAGAAGAAAGGCTTTCAGCTTTTCACTGTTATGATATCAGCTATGAGTTTGTCATAAGTGGCTTTTATTATGCTGAGATATGTTCCCTCTTTACCCATCTTGATGAGAGTTTTTTTTTTAAACATCTTTATTGGAGTATAATTGCTTTACAATGTTGTGTTAGTTTCTGCTGTATAACAAAGTGAATCAGCTATACATATACATATATCCCCGTATACCCTCCCCTTTGTGTCTCCCTCCCATCCTCCGTAGCCCACCCCTCTAGGTAGTCACAAGGTACTGAGCTGATCTCCCTGTGCTATGCAGCTGCTTCCCACTAGCTAGCTATTTTACCTTGGATAGTGTATATATATATCAATGCCACTCTCTCACTTCATCCCAGTTTACCCTTCCCCATCCCTGGGTCCTCAAGTCCATTCTCTACATCTGCGTCTTTTTGATGAGAGTTTTAATCATGAATGGATGTTGAATTCTGACCAATGCGTTTTTTTTTCTTCTTGTATTTGTTGGGATGCTGATGTGAGTTTTTCCCTTAGATTTGTTAATGTGGTGTATCACATTGATTGATTTGTGAGTGTTGAACCACCCATAGAATAAATCCCACTTGAATATGGTATGTGATCCTTTTATATAGCACTGGATTCGGTTTGCTAATATTTTGTTGAGGATTTTTACATCTGTATTCATCAGAGATATTGGCCTGTAATTTCCTTTTTTGTAGTGTCTTCGTCCAGTCTTGTAATTAAGGTAACGTAACCTCATAAACTGAATTTGGGAGTGTTGCACCCTCTTCAATTTTTGCAATAGTTTGAGACTAAAAGTTATTAGCTCTTCTTTATAAATTTGGTAGAATTCCTCTGGACTATTTTTTTTCTGAGAGTCTTTTAAATTATTAATTCAATTTCATGTCTAGTTATCAGTCTGTTCAGACTGTCTCTTCCTGATTCAGTCTTGGCAGGTGGTACAATTTCTAGAAATTTGTCCATTTCTTCTAGGTTGTCCAGTTTGTTGGCATATAACTATTTGTAGTAATCCCTTATGCTTTTTTGGTGTCTCTGTGGCATCAGTTGTTATTTTTTCTTTTTTATTTCTTATTTTGTTTGTTTGAATTTTCTCTCTTTTCTTCTTTAGGCTGGCTAAAGGTTTATTTTGTTTGTCTTTTCAAAAACAAAGGTTTGATTTCATTGATTTTTAAAATATTTCTGTCTCTATTTATTTACTTTCCAATCTTCATTTTTTCTCCCTTCTGCTGCGTTTGGGCTTTGTTTGTTCTTCTTTTTCTAATTCCTTTAGATGATAGATAGGCCTAGCATGTGATCTATCCTAGAGAATGTTCCATTTGCATTTGAAAAGAATGTATATTCTACTGTTTTTAGATGGAATGTCCTCAAATACCTATTCAGTACAACTACTCTATTGTGTCATCTAAAACTTTAGTTGCCTTTTTGATTTTCTGTCTGGATAATCTTTCCACTGCTGTCAGTGGGGGTGTTGAATTCCCCCACTGTTATTATGTAACTGTTAACTTCTCCCTTTTTTTCTTTGCTTTATATATATAAGTCCTCCACTATTGGGTGCATATATGTTATTGAGTATAATATCCCCTTCTTGTATTGATCTTTTTATCATCATATAATGCCTTCTCTGTCTTTTGTTATAGTCTTTGTTTTAGTCTATTTTATCTGAGACGAATATGGCTATTCCTAACTTCTTGTCATTTCTATTTGCATGAAATATCTTTTTCCATTCTCTTACTTTTAGTCTGTGTGTGTCTTTAGTTCTGAAGTGAGTCTCTTGTAAGCAGTATAAGATCTACATTTTTAATTTCCCTTCCCCACATTTTGTGCTTTTGATGTCATATTTTACATCTTCATATTTATCCCTTTACTATGTATTTTAGTTATAGTTGCTTTTACAATTTTTTTTTTCTTTCATTCTTTGTACTAGCTTATTTAAGTGGTTAATCCTCAGCCTTTACTATGTTTTTCTTTACTAGTGGGATTTTTCTGTTCCTGTGGATTCATTCTTCCAGTTAATGCCTTTTATTTTCCACTTAGAGAAGACCCTTTAACTTTTCTCTAAAGTAGGTTTAACATCAATTAACTCTTTTAGTTTTTGCTTGTCTGAGAAGTTTATCTCTCCTTTAGTTCTAAATGATAATTTTGCTGGGTAGAGTATCCTAGGTTGCAGGTTTTTCCCTTTTATTTGTATTTTTTTAAATTGCAACTTCAGGAAAAGTTCCTGCTTTATTATTCCAAATAAATTTTCACATGTAAAATAAATGTCCAATAGTTCCTGGTATGTGGGAAGATGATGTTTGTTAAAGTCACAATGAAGATTTATTGTCAGAAGCCTGGTTATATAAACAGCACAAGTTGAGAAAAGGTTTAATCTCCAAACCTATTAGACTGGATGAAGTAAGATCAGTAACAGCCACCTTGCAACATTACAGGAGGTCTCATTCCTATCGGAGGTTGAGGAGGCCCACCTTGGTAAGGGGGCACCATTGGCGGTCCCTGCCCATACGGCGGCATAGCACCAGGAAGATAACCTGGCATGCCTTGATGATGACCACCATGCTGACCATGAGGCAGCATTGGGGGTGTCATTCCTTGTTGCTGTGGGATGTCTGGCTGTGGTGGCATCATACCTCCAACTGGTCCAATGGGTGGATCACCAGTTGGAGCCTCTCCTGGTCGAGGAAGATTACGTTGATATTTAGGTAACTGTGCTCTTCTCTCTTCCAGCAATATATCCTCATCTGGATGGATCAACTTACTGGTTGCACTGGTTGTCGTAAGTGTAGCAGGCTTACTTGTTATTGAAGTTGCTGGTTTAGCTTCAGTGCTATTTGTTGTTCTAGTGGTTGAAGATGTAGACTGTGTATATGCAGGGAATGTAAGCTTTGGGGGTTCTGAAATTGTTGCACGGATACTATTTAAGGGCTTGAAATCTGTACCAACAGGTCCTTGGACAGCTGCCTGAGCCTGTCCTGCACTGGGGAAAAGAGGCTTAGTAACTGGAGCCTGTGGAGCTGGAACTGTTGCTGTTGGTGTAGGTGGTCTGTTAAGAATATCTGGCACTGAAAACAGCCTGTGCTTGAGTCATTGGAGGAATTCCAGGACGTGGAACAGGAGGGCCATACCCAGTGGCATACCAGGCATCAGAGGTGGTATTCCCGGTCCAGGTGGCATCATTCCACCCATTGGCATCATTCCAGGTGGCATTCCTGGCATAAGTGGTGGCATTCCTGGCATCAGAGGAGGAACACCTGGCATTAATGGAGGTATGCCTGGAGGCATTCCTGGTGCTCCTGGAACTGGTGGTAGTCCTGATTGTGCCATTGGGGGGATATAACCTTGGTGAGGTTGAACAGGCTGTGGTTGAAATGAAGTTGAAGCTGCAGAGTCATCATCATCATCATCATATTCATCAGAATCCTCTGGTTGCTTCTTTTTTTGACTCTCTGCTTGTGTTTTCTGTTCAAGAAGTCATCTTCTTTCATCCATGCCTTTTTCTGGAATACCTTCCGTACCATATATTTCCAACTCTATGTCTGTTCTCCCAGGTATTGCATTTGGTACTGCATCTATTGTCTCTTTATGCACCTGCATGCAATGAATAGCTAAGCCAGGTCCTGTATACAATTTCTTATGACATATATGGCATTTAAAATGCTTTGCTTTTTGGTGCTGTATAAGGATCTTCTCATCATCAAAATCTCTATTACAATACCAACACCATGGCTTCAGCTGCTGCTTCTTCTTGCGACCCATAACTGTGCTCTACTGACAAAAAAAAAAAAAAAAAAGGGAGGAGAAAACAAGCAGGAAAAACTAGCCAAAGAGTCACTCACTCTTCCGACCCAACCACCACCACCGTGTCCCACAGGAAAACCAGGTTTTTCCCTTTTAGCACTTTCAATAATGATGCCTGTCCCTTCCAGCCTGCAAAGTTTCTGCAGAAAAATCATCTTATAGCCTTATGGTGGTTCCCTTACATATGACTCTTTGTTTTTCTTTTGCTGCCTTTAAATTCTCTGTATCTTTAACTTTTGTTATTTTAAGTATGATATGCCTTAGTGTGGATCTGTTTGGACTCATCTTGTTTGGGATCCTCTGTGCTTCCTGGATTGCATAGCTGTTTTCTAAAGTTTTGTGAAATTTTCAGCCATATTTTCGTCAAATATATTTTCAATCCCCTTCTCTCTCTCTTCACCTCTGGGGCCCCTGTAATGTAAATGTTGGTATACTTGTTATTCCAGAGATCTCTTAAATTGATCTCATTAAAAAAAAAATTCCTTTTGCTGTTCTGATTGGATGATTTCCATTATTCTGTCTTCTGGATTACTTATGCATTAATCTGTATCACCTTCTCTGATACAGATTAATTAATCTGTATTAATCCTTTCTCATGTATTTTTTATTTCAGTTATTGTATTCTTCAATTCTGACTGATTAAAATTCCACTGTGTTCCTCTATTCTTTTTGTTAATTCAGTTAGCATTCTTATTACTAATGCTTTGAATTCTTTACCTGATACACTATTTCTCATTATTTGTTTTTTCAGGGGGTTTTCTCTCGCTTTTTCAAATGAGACCAATTTCTCTGTCTTCTCATTTTGCTCAACTTTTTTGTCTCTAGAAAATTTGGTGAAACAGTTCCCTGTTTGAGATCTTGCAGGTGTGCCCTTATGTGGGAGCCTCCCTGTACAGTCTGTGTGTGTCCTGTGGCTTTGGTGGGAGAGTTGAATTTGATGTGAACGTTAAGCCATATCTTTGCTGTTTTGCTGGCAGCTATCATCTTGGTGGGAGGTGAGGTTGGAGAAGGGGGATCCATGGCTTGAACTAGATGCGAGCTGGGGCTTCCCCTCTGCTCAGTGGCCATCATCACCCTATCGGGGGCAGGGGCCCATCCCTCGTTGCTGGAGCAGAAGCCCTGAGTGACAGGTCTAAACTTTCTCTGTTCTCTTTAAGTGTGTGATCTCCCCCCTCCTAGCGCCAGCAAACGTGCCCCATAGGGGAGAAGTGCTGGGGCAAGTGGGGCCCATGGAAGCACTTGGTGTGTGTTGGGGCATGGGCTGTGGTGCTCCAACCACATACAGAAGTCTGAGCTGCATGTGATGCACTGCCTATGCAAGTGCCAGTGCCTGGGCCAGCTGCGTATGCCCTGCTCCACTCAGGTGCTACTTTGGGTCTGAGTTTCCTTTGTCCCTCACAGTTGATCTCTCCTCTTTGCCTCTGCCACTCCTGCCCTGGTTTGGAGCTGCACTGCAGTGCAGGCAGGGCCTGTGTGGGCTCTTTGTATGTATCGGGGCTGTGGCGGTTTGGCTGCAGACAGAGTTTGGGCTACCTCTGATGCACTGCTTATGCAAGCACCAGTAGTGGCTGCCCCAGCCCTGCTCAGATGCTGCTTCAGATTTGAGCTGCCTCTGTGTCACGTGGTCGAGCGCTTTTCCTCAGTGGTAGAGCTGTGATACGAAGTAAACAGGCTGGAGCATTCCCTTGGCTCAGGTTAGAGCTCACGCTGAGGATGTCATGGGAAACCAGTCAGCCTCCTCAGCAGTTTCAATCTGTCCTCTTTGCCCTGTTTCGGGAGCAGACCAACTCATGTGTGCTCCTCATGAGTGGAGTCCAGGATTCCCACAGCCCTCCAGGCAGCCAAGGGGACTAGCCTTCCCTGTGTTGCACCCCAGGACTGGGGTGCCCAATATGTGGCTGGAACCGCCCAGTCCCTCGGGAGGATCTCCACCTGTGTAATCTCCCTTTTCCTCTGTGTCCCCTCACAGGGCACAGGTCCTGACATGATTGCTTCTCTTCTGTTCCTACTGATTGTGTGTGGATCCTTCTTACAACCTTGGTGTACAGAGTTTTTCTGCCAATTTCCAGTGGGATTTGTTCCATTTGCAGATGTATTTTTGATATGTTCCTATGGGGAGGTGAGTTCCACCTTTTCCTATTCTGCCATCTTCATCTCTCTCTCTCTCCCAAGTTAAACATTTTAAGAAACAGAAACTGACTTAGGATGGATTAAGCCTAGAAATATTGATAAGTTTATTGTAAGTATATTGGGCAGCTAAAATCGATGGGAGAGCTGGAATACCAGGAGAAATGGCCAGAACCACATCTCAGACCTGGGTTGATGTGGAAAATTCTTCTCCCTTCACTACCTCTGCCAGGAAGCAACCACCTAAGCCCTTGGTTTTTGCCGCATTTAGCTCCTGAGACAAAGACCAGAATGCATGTATCGAGTGCTGTGGCCAAAGATAATGCCTGGGCCTAAATGCAGGCAAGTCTGATAAGCAAGTGCCTGGCAACTTGCTCTTCAAAGAGAGACAGCTTTCCCCCTGTCAAATCACACTCTGAAAGTGTGAAAACCCTAAATATCAAAAGGCATTTAGATGCTAATTTGTCAAAATGAAGGAAAATACCCATACAAGTAGAAAGTTAAGAAGCGATTGATATGAAAAGAAATAAAATAGTTGATTGGGAAAATGAGTATTGAGAGATGGCAAGAGGAGATCTGAAATTAGTTTGGGGAGTGTTTGTGCTAAGGGACCAGGAAGATACACATACTTTGGTGGCAAGAAAATTATGACCTTTGGAGCCAAAGAGAAGGGAATTTAAATCCTTGTCTTGATGCATATTAGTTGTGTGTCTTACTCAAGTTAGTCCAGGAACCTCAGTAAATTGGAGATAACGATATTAGTATGAAGATCAAATAAAATACGTAAAGGTCTGTCATTCTGTCTACCATATGGTAGGTACTCAACAAATATACCCACCCACCTATTCCACCCAAAGCTTTAGGTTAAAAGCAATGAGGAAAGTCAGTACAAAGAGTTCCATGTTGTTCTAGCATCTAATGTTCTGAATTCCTCACGAGATGTTGGTTGGTAAAGGAACAATAAGAGAGTAAAATTTAGAGGTAAGTTTTGTTACTGGTTAGGGATAGAATCTTTTCTGGAAGCTGGCTGGGATCACAGGTTGCCCTATGGTTATTTTTAGTTTTCTCTCAACCAAGGTGCTGAAGACAGACTAGTCCGTAAACAGTCTTAGTGAGCAGGTGTACTCCCTGGATTTTCCTCTGCTTCTGCACTATTTCTGTCCAAGTAGATCTGGATTTCCATCCAGTCTTACCTTCTTCCTTCTTCTGAATCCTTTTTGGAGGGAAAAAATAAGAAGCAGCCAATCTAAAGGGAATTCCAGTTAAAAGCATTAGGAGTCATAAAAGGTCTACAAAAGGGCCCAAATTCAAATATATTGATAAATATTAGCATCATCCTTGGGCAAGACAATTGTAAGTAGTGAGTTGATAGGACTGAGGTTTTGTTTGAACTTAAAGGAATTCAAATTCAAATTGCTTATAACTAAGCAAAGTGAAATATAAATGAAGGCAGATAGCTGTCAGGTTACAGATCCCAGCCTACATCTGGGGTTTCTTATCTTCTCAGAATCCTCTTGCCTCTGAGGAAACAGGGTTGGAAGACCCAAGGTGTGAAGACTCTCTGTTTTGAACTCAAGCAGCTTTACTTTGCATCTCTCATGCACATTGAGGTTACACAAGATATTATTTGAAAACAGGGCTCTGTGGCTACAAAGGACATTTAGACTGTGATGCTCTTTTATGCAGATTTCCAAGACTCTCTCATCACATTTATAGTAAGTGAAGACTACACTTTTCCCAAAGCATTTCCATATACAGTCTTTCAATGACCCTCCTAAGAACCTAGTGGGGAAAGCATATGACTTGAATATTGGTGATCAAGAATATAGCCACATATAATTTTCAGTCAATAGAATAAAACTTGATGATTTTTTTGAATGGCGAACGAGAGATTACTATTTTCTTCACAGTCAGTGATTTTTGCTAAGTCTCTAATAGGCTCATTCTGACCAGGAAAAATGGATTTGGGTTGGGAACATGGAATGTGAAATCAGTGTTTCAGGGACATGGACGTTCACAGAGGCCTCTGCAATCACCATGTTCCTGGCTAGTAAAACCCACTGAAATTATTTTCTTGCTATAATGTTGTGATTTACAGCTTAAACGTGTTCTAGTAAATAGAGATGCTTCCACGGCTCTTCCGCTTCCCACCCTTTTTGCCAGATCTCGGCACATCTGAGAAAAATTATGAGATCTGATGTTAAAAGATCTAATGGTACATGAAATGTGTTTTCTCCTTATGTCTTGATGTAATGGGGAAAAACATGTCTCTAGAATTGGCTATTCCATTCTCAATGGCACCAGTTATTTAAAAGTGTCATTTATATACAGACCCTGCAGCTACATCAGTGCAGCTGGAATTTAATTTAATCCATTTACTCATTTGTTCAATTAACATTCAGTGAACACTGAAAATGTTAGGCCTTAACTGCAGGTGTTCTCTGCAGTAGTGGGAGAATTGGAACCATCCAATCAATCCCAGCAAGTAAACACAACATAAGTAATAAACATTAGAAAATGGGTAGTTCAAACATGTAAGTGCCGCCTTCTGTAATTTAATATCCAACACTACTGTTGAGATTCACAAAGAGTTTTTGCTCTTAAGAAACGTACCTATTGGAAATATAAATGTATATGAATATATATAATATATATATATTTTTTTATGTAGACTTACTTCAGCATTTGACAGTTAAAATACATGCACTGGAATCTTGCTGCTATAACCTCACTAGACATAACCATATAGGATAAGTTTGTTCTTTCTCTTAGCCTCAGTTTTCTCACCATCTGGTGTGCCTGAGTTGCTTTATGGGAATTTTGTGAGGAGTAGGATAAAGCATGTAAAACATGCAGCACAGTACCTGGTGTGGAGTAACTATTCACTAGTGGTTGGTGTAGGAATGATATTGATGATGATGCTGCTGATTATAGCAATGTTACCTCCTATTGTCTTCCCTTTACATGAATGTGAAAAGAAGACAGCCAGCAGCAGGAAGCAGAGGAGTGAGATACCAACTATTCAATGATAACAACATAATTTTATCTACCAGCTTCTCTTCAAAGGTCACCTAAAACTTGGACTCCATTTTTGAGGGGTTTTGATTATGTAATAGTAGATGATGTGCAAAGGGATGCTAATCACAATAACTTCAGAAGCCTCCTGAGAGCCAAAGAACCACTGCTCTACCCAGACAACACGAGATGTCAGCAAAGTGGAAGAGGATGAAATAGGTTTACGGTGCACACATCCCCCCACACACATATACATCCCATATATATTATAATACGTATTATATAATATTTATTTGACAATCATGTTGTTTTTCATTGTGCACTTATTTTGGACCAGGCACTGCACTAAATATTTTATATGCATAATTGCAGTTAATACTTAAAACAACCCTATGAGACAGTTGTTATCCCCATTTTACAGATGAAGAAAATGAGGTTCAGAGACATTTAATAAATTTTCTGTCTTAACATCAGTAATTTGAGGAGCTGTTATGTGAACCCAGTTAACCTGACTTGGAACACTTCACATCAGTGCTACACAATGTCTTTTAAAGGTGCTTATTATGTTCAGATCTGTGTGTAAAACCTGACTCTTCTGCCCCTTATCATCTGTCTTTCTTCAGCAATTTATTTAAATGCTGAGCCTTAGTTTTCTCAACTGTAAAGTGAAGATGATGATAATACCCACTTTAAAGAGCAATTATTCAATGAAATCTTGTTCATAAGAGCATCTAACTTAGTGATTTGTATTTAGTGCATATAACAGCAAATATTCCTAAACTGAGATATGCTAATTGAATACGTTCTCTTTATTGATGTAGATTATTAGAAAACTGTGTTATAAAAATAAGACAAAGCAACCTGCAGCTACAAAACAAAAGATGACCTCCTTATTGAGCCCATGGTACCTGTGATTGAGCCATAATAATGGGAAAAGTTATGACAAAGGAGACAAGACTGTACAATGGAGAAAAGATAGCCTCTTCAATAAGTGGTGCTGGAAAACTGGACAGCTACATGTAAAAGAAAGAAATTAGAACACTCCCTAACACCATACACAAAAATAAACTCAAAATGGATTAAAGACCGAAATGTAAGGCCAGACAGTATAAAAGTCTTAGAGGAAAGCATAGGCAGAACCCTCTTTGATATAAACCACAGCAACATCTTTTTTGATCCACCTCCTAGAGTAATGAAAATTAAAACAAAAATGGACAAATGGGACCTAATTAAACTTAAAAGCTTTTGCACAGCAAAGGGGATCATAAACAAGATGAAAAGACAACCCTCAGAATGGGAGAAAATATTTGCAAATGAAGCAACTGACAAAGCATTAATCTTCAAAATATATAAGCAGGTCATAAAGCTCAATATCAAAAAAACAAACTACCCAATCAAAAAATGGGCAGAAGACCTAAATAGACATTTCTCCGGAGAAGACATACAGATGGCCAACAAACACATGAAAAGATGCTCAACATCGCTATTAGAGAAATGCAAATCAAAACTACAATGAGGTATCACTTCACACCAGTCAGAATGGCCATCATCAAAAAATCTACAAACAATAAATGCTGGAGAGGGTGTGGAGAAAAGGAAATCCTCTTGCACTGTTGGTGGGAATGTAAATTGATACAGCCACTATGGAAAACAGTATGGAGGTTCCTTAAAAACCTAAAAATAGAACTACCATACGACCCAGCAATCCCACTACTGGGCATATAACCAGAGAAAACCATAATTCAAAAAAACACATGCACCCCAATGTTCATAGCAGCACTGTTTACAATAGCCAGGGTGTGGAAGCAACCTAACTGTCCATCGACAGAGGGATGGATAAAGAAGATGTGGTATATATATATATATATATATATATATATTCACACATACATACATACATACATACATACAATGGAATATTACTCAGCCATAAAAAGGAATGAAATAGGGTCATTTGTAGATAAGTAGATGGACCTAGAGAGTGTCATACAGAATGAAGTAAGTCAGAAAGAGAAAAGCAAATGTCATAATAATGCATATATGTGGAATCTAGAAAAATGGTATAGATCTTAGTTGCAAAGCAGAAATAGAGACACAGAAATAGAGAACAAATGTGTGAATACGAAGGGGGAAAGGGGTGGGGTAGGAGGAATTGGGAGACTGGGATTGACACATATACATTATTGATATTATGTATAAAATGGACAGCTGATGGGAACATGCTGTATAGCACAGGGAACTCACCTAGTGCACTCTGGTAACCTAAATGGGAGGAAGTCCAAAAGGGAGGGGATATCTGTATGTGTATAGCGGATTCATTTTGTTGTGCAGTGGAGGCTAACACAACATTGTAAAGCAGCCATACTCCAATAAAAATTAATTTAAAAAATAATGGGAAAATTTAATGGATGTATAGAGATTTCTATATATAAAGCATTGTTTTAAGTGCTTTTATATATATCATTTGTTTAATTCTTTTACAAATCTAAGAAATAAGTACCCAATTTACAGATGAGGTAACATAGGTACAGAGATATTAAATAATTCAAACTTGGGTTGTCACACTCAGAGTTCTCACTTCTAACCATTGTACAGCCCTTCCTCAGAGTCCCTGTGGGGAAAGCATCTGTCACACCTGATCGTCTTCCTGTCTACTCCAGTGAAAGCCCATCCAGGATAGACCCTCTAACCAGGTACTAACCAGATATCTATGAGCTATTTGATATCTTCACTTTAGTAATCAATGGAGATCATACATACACAGATGGTGTGTGTGTGTGTGTGTGTGTGTGTGTATGCATATGTATATGTATCTATATATGAACTAATGGAGATTTTAATATCTATGCATATAGAAATGATATTTTACATATACGATGGATGTTATATATAGAAGGATTATATGTATATAAATGGAGCTTATTATGTGTGTATATATATATATATATATATATATATATATGTAATTACAGATTTCCTGCATCTTCTCTTCCTTCTCCTCCTTCTCTCTCATCTCTTTTCCTCTAAAATACCTCATAATAAATGACAAAGGAGCCGTTCCCTTTTGGACCTCCCATTGTAAATTCTTCCTGAGGATGAATAACTCGACCTCGAATTCCTCCTGTAATGTGTTACTTTCACAGAGGGACTGGAAATCCCATTTCTAACCCACTTGTGAGAGGAAGAGCCCTTGTGCAGGGGTGAGATGGGGAGACAGTTTAGACAGGACAGAGCCCTGAGCAGAGGAAGGGGTCCAAAGCAGAGGCTGTGACTCACACAGACAATTTGTAGCTGAGGAGTTGTGCCTTCTATTTGGTTTGAAGTATTTCCGTCATATTCGATAAAATGGATGGCAGAAATAGAAGCCCATGTACTTTGTCCATTTGTAAGAATGCAGCCTAGGGTCATACTCTCCCTCCCTCCGAGGAGGAGAATGTGTCAAGTTGGCATGAGAGCCAGCGGCCTGGGGCTGGAACAGGGGCCTCAGCAGTGGCTGAGCTTCCTTGAGGAGGGCAGCCACGGAGCTGGGCTCTTGCCTTGCTTGCCCTTTGGGGAATCGTGAGGGCAGGATTTGTCCTGTCCCTTCATTGTTCCCCCCACCATTTCCACCTGGAACCTGGCTACGTCTCTGACTTCCTCTTCCCGCAAACCAATCTGCACGTTCTCCGCTAGCCTGTTTTCACACGCTGCGGGGGCCCCGGCCCACAGACAGCAGCTTTGCACCTACTGTTAACTGTTTGCAACACTCTTCCCATCCCACTTCACCTGGTGAAACTCTACTTATTCCTTAGATTTCAGCTTAAGGCTCGCTCACTTCCTCAGACCAGCCTTTCCCGTTTGTCCTAATTTGGCCGAAAGCCCTTCATTTTAGGCTCATGGCACCTGTGTGTCTCTTCTGTGGCCATCGTCAAAGATACAGTTTTACGCTTTTGGACCCATTATTTAATTAACTCCTATTGTCTCTGCTAATCTTTAAATCCTTGATGAAGAAAGATTGTTTTTACTGACCAGTACTAGTCATCCCTAGTACCTAGAAAAATATCCAGCCCACGGGTATACTATATCTGTTGGCTGAATTAATATGTCAGCTACTCTCTGCCATTCCCTGGCATGCTTATGCTTTCCTGCTCCAGGCTTTTCTTTCTCCCTGGTCCTCCTATAAAGAAACTTTCAGAAGTCCGTTTTGTGTGTGTTTAATCTTGAAGCTTATAAATTGTGTATATGATGATAATGGTTAAATTTTATATTGTGTTTATCTTGTGCCAGGCATCCTTCAAAAGTATTTTACTTACATTCATTCATTCAATACTCATAACAATCCTGTGTGGTAGGTTCTATCTCATTTCACTGAATATGAGGGACATTGATTGTAAAACACATCATTGTTTTGCCAGTCGAACTCTGAAACGTCATCTCTCCCTTACGAATGAGAATTTCAGGATAATGAAAGGTTTAACGACTTGCCCAAGAAAGGCTGGTGCTAAAAATGATGGAGGCATGGTGCAGATGGGGTAAGGCAATGCCAGAGGCCATGCTTTTCACCATGGGGCCATCTTGCCACAAAGAGTCACACATCTGGGTTGTTTCTGCATTTCTTAAATCAGATACAGCCATCCCAGCGGATCTCAGAGGCCACGTGAAGTCACAGGATAAACACGGTGCCACCTACTTAACTCTCACTATTTGACAGGCAAATGTTAAATTGCCTTTACAGTAAAATATACTTTATTAAAATAAACAAGGATATATGAAATAGTAGAATGCAAATGTATCCATGTTTTAGATAGAACTTATAACCTGTGATTGTTTATGTTTGGTGCTCCATAGTTTATTTTGAAAATACTCTTTTAATTCCTAATGCTATCTTTTCACCCAGGCACTTGTTTATATCACAAAGGATTATAGCAACTGATTTTTCCCATTCACTTTCCTTACTCTGAATACCAACCCTGCATTTCACTGTCTAACTAGTCATCTTATAACTCTCTCTGCTTGTATTAGAGAACTTGTTTGCTAGGGAGATATGAGTATTGTCCCCATTTACAGATTAAAGCTTTAGCACCTTTGCCTGACATTGAGATCCTCAGTGAATTAACCCATTCGTGTCTTTCTGAGCTCCTATCCTAATGGGGCCATCTAGAACTCTTCGCTTCAGCCAGTTGACTCCCACGCGTGATGTTCTCATTCCTGTCTTTATGCCTTGGGTCATGTCCGTCCTCCTCGAATGTTATCTTTCTTCATCCTGCTAGACCATACTCTCCTATGAAAACCTCTATAAAGGTCCCTCTTGAGTCCTGAAACTTGCATTGCTTTCTTGTACCCTGGGTGAGATTGCCACGAGCTGCATTTTTATTTCCCTTCCTCTGCTATTTACTTTAATTAACTTGATGAGTCGCTGTCTTGATTCCAAAATATTCATGCTTCTTTCTATCACCCATAGCACCTTTGCATATAACCGTCCCTCAAGAAATATTTTTGACTGTTGAATAAACAAATGAGTGAGAAACAGCCCATGGCTTTTCCTCATCAGTGACTTTCATTTATCTAAGGCGGCAGTGATGGTTTTGGAAGAGTAACAGGGAGAATTAGGAGCTTTCAGATCCTGTCCTTGACACTAGTTACTGTCTCTGTAAACTTGAGGATTACCAAACTCTCAGAATTTCAGATTAGATGGTTCAGAGAGGGCCCAAATCACAGATCAGTGGAGTTCTGGATTCATTCGTTTGAAATAAACTCATTCATGAATTCACTCCTTCCTTCCAGAAATATCAGTTGAGCTACTCCTATGTCAATCACTGTGCTATAGCATTGGAGAAACAGAATGGACACAATATTATCGTTGCTTCCAAGAGTTTATAGTATAATAGAGCTGAGGAGTGCAAATGCTTCTCTGGCATCAGGCTCTGTTACAGCATGCAGGTCTTCTTCTTCCAAATTTAGCCCTCAGAGCAATAAGCCTCAAAGTGACTGCCACAAAATGGATGAGACTGGTGGATAGGAGATGCTATGAGCACTTCACGGAAGGATGGAGACATTCCAGAACCCAGCTGTGGATTCCCGGCACTGTCACAGAGGCTTCCTCTGAAGTCAAATAAAAAGCAACAACAACAACAAACCTATTAGTTCTCTGCCCACATCTGCTCTGAATCAGTGCCTGCAGAGGGCATCCCACCAAGTGAGGGAGATCTGTCTTCCAGAGGACAGCTCACTGTGTTCCTTGGGGTTTGTCCTTTCCATCGTTACAAAGGGTGACGTGTCGACTTCATCAGCACACCTAACATTCTGTCACCACCACAAACTAGAAAGGGTAATGAGAAGGCAGGAAAAGTGCCAGGGACAAGGGGATTTCTTCAACTGTCTGTGGTGCTCAGAGTAGCAGATCAGGCCTCCAGGGTCCTCAGGGACAAAAGGCAATTTAGCACAAACCTGGGTGTGATTTACTCTCCCCAAGTCCCTCCCTTTGCCATTGCCCTTGGCTTTGACATTCCCTGTTGACTTCATGAAAATTCCTTTCTCTGGCCCTATACCTCAGGAATCTCTCTTCCAAAACCAGGGGATTCAGACAGAACAGGGGGCCAGTTACTTGACAAGGAAGTACAGCAGCTTTTCCCTCATAAGCCCCAGGATTTTGGACATGTGGTGGCTGGAAGTTACATCTGTGAGTTACTGCTCCTGGATGGACTGTTTAATGGTGTTGCCCAGGAAGTCTCAGGGCATCAGCTCAGCCTCCAGGCAGAAGCAGACTCTTCTTGCCAAGCGTGCTTTTAGTTCCACTTCCATCCCCAGAGCGAGCATGACGGCAGATCAAGGTGGAGAGAATGCTGCTGCCAGAGCAAAGATGGGCTCCTGGGGCCCAAGACAGTCCGACACAGGAAGGCAACCCCTTGCTACCATGTTCATTAACAAGGAGGTGGCCCGTGTCTAGCAGAACTGAATGAGGGCAGTCATGGTTTTTCATAGGAATTAAGTTATAAATACTCTAAACTTACAGACTGTGTTTGAAGAAAGTGCAGAAGCTGACTGAGCCTTAGCAATAAGCGCCTGGAGCAGTGGGAGCGCTGAAGGGGGAAAATGATGTCCCAGAACAGACAACAGTGGTGTATAAACACTGGAAGGGTATCCTGAGACTATCTGCATGAGGTTCGTGCTGAAATAGATGATCACCAGCGTGCAGATGAGGAAGCTAAGACAGATGTTCAGAATCTATTAATATTCAGATGCAGAAACATCAGTAGAGCCAGTGGTATTCCATGCCCACCCTGTAGTATGTGTTCAGTCTTAGAAAAATTATTGGTTCTTTTCATAAAGTCCTAAGCTAGAGAGACAGTTCTTTAACTACACAGACATTATTTTAAAAACCTAATGTCCATATTGAACAAAAAAATGCCATTTAAACTGAAAATTTAATTCTATCACATATGGTCTCTGTTGTCTTCATACGGTTGTTTGTGAAAGTACCCTCCCAAATTGTAGAACGTATAATTGAAAGAGAGTAGGAATGAAGGTAATACCTGGACTAGTGGTTAGACTACTTAGCAATTCATTACCTTCCCTTTTTCTGTTCCCACTCAAGACACATACCACCAAAGATAAACGCCAAACACATAAACAGTTCTTTCAGTTTTATTGCTTTAACATACATAGTTTATCAGTTGAGCAAATTATTAACAAACTATAGTGACATGAGTTGAAATAAATATTGTTTCAAATAATACTGCATAATTTCAAAACAAACCCAGTGTTACATGCATGAAAAAAATTGAGAACACAATGAAAAAAAATTTTGATTCAGTTAAGCACAAAAGGCATGCAGAATCCCAAACAAGGAATATCTGACCTGCTATGTCAGTGTCGTGAGGGTATTAAAGAGCTTTATCTATTCCTGGATAAATAATTCATTTTTATTGATTGCTGAAATTGACTTTAAGGATAAATAATGACCAGAAAGCTCTACTAGTGCTTTAGCCAAAGTTTATCTATGGCCAAACCATAAACGTACTTTGAATTGGCAGTTACTATAGTGGGTGCTTCACTCAGCCCTATTCTGCCTTCTGCACAGCAGGGTGAGGTGTAGAAGCAAGGTACTGATAGTTTGAAACACCTCAAATGCCACTAGACTTAAGTTCTCAAGATATTGCTACAGTAAACGTGACTATTATCAACTGCTTGCTTTTATTTAATCTCAGACTGTCAACTTAAATCTGCCTTCACCCTGATTTACAATGTGCATGTTACCTTCGGAAATGTCACTAAGTTTAAAATGTCAAAGTTGTTGCCTGTAAAAGTACATAAGGTAAAGTAATTGAATTTTTTTTTTTTTTTTTTTTTTTTTTGCCAAGTCAGTATGGAACTAAAACATAACCAAAATGGAAAGCAGGGGCATCTGGAAATCTTTCACTGGAAGTTTTAATTCATATTTAATCACCCAAAAACTTGCTCAAGAAAATTTTGTTTTAAAGGTCCCAACTATTAGTTACTAAATTGGGCATAACGTATGTCTACTTCTGTTTTCAGGGAGTTGTTAGTCATGGATATCAAAGAAAAATTATTATGCCGTCATTCAGGTCCAGTGAAATTTTCTTTGGAGGAATTTTACCACTCAAGGACAATTTTCAAAATCAGTCAGAAGCACAGCTTAACCCTGCATGACAGTTGCTGAAATTCTCATATTTATATCTCGTTGTATACCAGCACATAAAAATAGAGAGTTATAATGGTATAAGATTCAGCAAGCAATGGAATACTATCTCTACAGTATTTTCAAAATTAGTTTTATGTTTAAAGCTTAAGGAAGAAGGAAAGTTCTGTGTAACTGAGAGTGTGAACTAACCTCTCAGAGTTGCCCCTTTGCTTTATGAATAAACACTCCAAGCCAGATTTGATGTTAGAAGCCCGGACTTGTCAGTCTTAGCTAGACTATCACTGAATATCACAGAGAGGTTCAGATAATTCGTAAAGATGGGAAACTGATGGACATGTTGAGGACTGGCCTGGGATTACGTAATACATGGTTGTCTGAATAGAAAAAGTGATCTCCTGGCTTTGAACTACTGATATAATTATTGAAAGGGGGCTTTAAGATGTTTAGAGATGCTACATATCTTTAAGACCAAATACTCAGAACAAAAAACAAGCATTCGTCTTGAAAATGCAAAGGAAAGAAAACTTTAGAACTAAAAAATACCTCATTTGGAATGAAAACACAGGACATAAGTAGAATTAGTATTCTGCTAATACCATTTAAGTGGCTGTTGTATATCTCCTACATTGAAGAGATTTTTAGAGATGGTTGTTAGAAATCTGAGCCTCTTTCAGAAAGAGTTTCCCTCCAGAGCTTCCTTTTATGGCATTTGGGACCAGGCACCATCATGACTGCCAGGTACCCAAAATTGAAGACCCCAAATAAATACATTCCCAGCTTAAGGAAACATTTCTGGATCCACTTTAAGAAAGATCAGAAAGTCATTTAACTACCCCAGGCCTGAGATAGGGAGGTCTGTCCAGCAACATGGGCAACAGGGAGAGTCTAGACTTCAGTTGTCTTTAGGAAGAAGGACCATGTAAAGTTAAAGGACTAAATTTGCTTACAGTCAGACACATACTGTATACATTGTTAGCTCTATAAAGAAGGAAACATACATTTCCTATGGTTCAGTCAGTGTGGAATACAAAGAAACTTTAGCTTATTTCAATAATCCTGGGCCCATCCCCCCCCGGGGATATATAACTTTAAACACACATTAGCAGTAAAGAAGGAAAGAAATGGTGTCAACAAATTGTTTTCACCAATCAATGCTAAAGATGGATTTTAAACAGGCATTTCCATGGAAGATTTCACCTCTGTGGAAGTGAAAGTAATTTGGTAAGTGTTTTCAGATCACGTAGATGAAATATTCACTCATATATCTGATATTTTTATTCAATTATTAGAGGTTATAACATTCAGCTAATTAATTATGTACCTGCTTTTTATTTGCTTTGAGTGATGTAGGTATGGATTTATATACCATATATATAAAAGTTTTGATCCTTTTACATAGGAAGCCAGCCAGCATTTGAAATGTGCATCTCATTTTCAACTAAAATATCCAATTCCATTTTCCAGGAAATCTGGATGGTGCGGTGGCTAAAAGTTCAGACTCCAGAGTGCAACCAAATTTTAACGCCAGTGAGTTTTCCAGCAAGATCTGTATCCTTAGTTTCTTTTTCTAAGGAATAGAGCTGATAATGTTTATCCCCTAGGATTATTGAAAAAATTAAATAAGGTCTGCCCATAAGGGCAAGAATCACTGTTTGTTTTGTTATCTGGTATATCCTAAGAACCTGGAGCAGTGCCTGGAATATCAAAGTTGCTCAACAAATATTTGTTAAGTATATAATATCCCGATTCACTCTGATACTGGGGAGAATTTCACCCATCAACATGCTAAACAATTGACTGAATTTCGGTTTCTCATCTTGCAAACAATAACACTAAATGATCCTCAAAAATTATATAGTTTGTCCTCTGCCCTGACATGACTTCACACAAACTGCCAAAGATAAGTGCCCTATCCTATCCTTAAAATCTTCCTCAGGAGAAGGCTGCCTAATCTTCATAGAACTCAAAACTCTTCCTCTCTCTGGTATAAAAGTTACCTGCTTCTGCAACTACCTCTCTTATTCCCTCCTCTACCTCTGTCACTTTCTTACCCACTTTCTTTTAGAACTGCTCTGTATTTACTGCTTTCCCCCCCCCTCCAATTTGTTAAATTCATTTTGAAGGTCATTCCTTAGGAGAACAAAACGTTCTCCTAAACCAGTGGGGACTGTTGGATTCCAGAAGCCAGCCTGCAGCCATGAAACATCTCATCCCAGGATCTACATAAAGGCCAGCCCTACAAACCATCTATTGTCTGTAGGTGGGATTCTGGTAAGGTTGGGTTCCATTTGGAAGCGGTTCTCTCAATTAGTATTATCTTCTTTTGAAGTGTTCAGGAATAAGTCCTATCTATCTTGGTAGGGGAAGAAAATTCACATGTAAAATGATTAATATAGGAAATTATTCTTTCTTTTGCTTTAATAGAAAATGTTTCTTGTTCATGTAAATTAGTTAAAATGGCCAAAAAATGCATTAAAAATTTTAATCCTTCTCTCAGATGTCTAGGATAGCGTTAAAACCTTGATTACAACATCGTTAGTTGCATACACCTGGTTTTAGTAACATCCACAGTTTTCTATCCTAATAGACCCAAAGAACCAAAATGAAAACTTTAAATTACTTTGTGTGTAGACTCTTCTGTCATTAGGCCTGGCTTGTTTATTTGGCAGTAACATGAAAAATATTTACTAATATTACAGATATTATAATGATAGGGAAAGAGAGTTAGGACAAAAAATGCTATAGGGTTTTTGTCCGATTAAGTGTTATTTTCTGGTATGTGACATATAAATGAAAATGATAAATAAATATAAATTTTTCAGGTTGCAGACATTTTTCTAGTTGACTTAAAAAGAATTATTAAAATAATATGGAAGTTACAGTCTTTTAACTGGATGCCCCTAAATTTTCTGATGAAGTCAAACAGAAGTATTTCTGACTTTCCAAAAAGAAAAATGGCTGTTTGATACCTAAATATGCAATAAGCAGACTGTCATAACAAAAGACAGGCTGACAAAAGAAAGTACAGATTCTACTCAACTTGATATTCTGGCGCTTGCTTTGCTAACCTAGAGAATTACTTACAATGCAGGTGAAACAGGCTGGCAGCTCTGCAAGGAGTTCACTAGAGAAAGGTAAATATCACCAGGAAAAGTCTCGATCTCACTCTACTCATCCTGCCACTGTACAGAAATATGTATCCATGGGAACCACAGTCCCTAGCATGGAAGTGTTCATTTGACACCAAAAAAGATAAGAATGTTTTCTGGAATAGAAAAAAAAAGGAAAAAAGATAATGGCATTGGGAATTAAAATTAATAATTTTAACTAGAATGCTACAGAATGTATTAATCAGTTGATATGCGGGATGGTCTCCTAAGGGGATGAGAGATGAGCGAGAGAGATTTTGGTGCATGGACTAAGAGGAAAAGACATTATTTGGGGGTAATTGATTGGTATGAGCAGGCCTGCTGCATCATTCTGGTAGCAAACTGTCAGCAGTTTATAGGAAGATACGGAGCTCAGGGATGGTGAGATGAAAAGACCACCCTGAATGTGAAGGTGTAGGAAGTCACTGGAAATACTTGCTCTGTTGTCAGACATTAGTCTTTTCAGTCACTCATTAAATTTGAGGAGCACTAATTATTAGGTTTGAGGCCCAGATTGGGCACTTAACTGTGTGTTCACAGTTTTAAACAGCTTGCTTTACTGTGCCTTGAAAACTGACCTCTCTGAAGATGTTAGGTATGCAAGGATGTCAGCCTGACGAAGTGGGCCTTTCTGCAGAGTTGTGGAGGTACTCAACCCTCATACAGAAGGAGTTTTATGGGGAACGTATATGTTATATTAATACTGATAAATTCAGAGATTTGCAAAGACCAGAAGGCAATTAGAAGAATATTGTATTTTCTAATACATTCACAGTTTTCATTCATGTCATAAGACAAGCAGAAAGGGAATAATTAACAAATTTCCTTAGAAGTTTAGTGTTTGAATTTTTTTCCAGACTCATTCATTTAGTCCATTAGAAAGAAGGAAATATTTTAAGCCATTAATTTCCACTTGTGATAAGTAAAAGGGAAAGATTTATATTGATCACCTTTCCGATTAAATGAAAACCTTCCAGGGCTTCCCTGGTGGCGCAGTGGTTGGGAATCCGCCTGCCGATGCAGGGGACACGGGTTCGTGCCCCGGTCAGGGAAGATCCCACATGCCGCAGAACGGCTGGGCCCGTGAGCCATGGCCGCTGAGCCTGCGCGTCCGGAGCCTGCGCTCTGCAATGGGAGAGGCCACAACAGTGAGAGGCCCGCGTACCACAAAAAAAAAAAAAAAATGAAAACCTTCCAGTTTTTCTAACTAAAAAATCTTGAGTAGATTATGATTTCACAGATATTTTCTAACTTATCATTCTGATTTCAGTCTAATGTTTGCCAGTGATGCTGGTGACTAACCAGTACGGAACTGCTGTCCTTCAAAGGTGATATAAACCCTCTCCTCCCTCCCAAAGATTTTTTTTTTCCTTCATAAATTAACATAACTCAATTTCACTAAAAGAGAAAGGTGAGTTTTGATTAGCAAGATAAAGCAAAGGTATCATTAGAAGAAGCACCAATCTCTGTGATGCAATTTCAAAAGATGCATAGATGGGCCACCAAGCAATCACTCTCATTAAGAAATTTCTGTCATTCCCCTGCCAGAAGAAGGGCTTAGTTATAAGTATATACACCACCTTCATACTTACTGATTAGATTCATTTAACTGTGTTTTATAATGTGAGGATTTGTTAATATATTTGCTGCTAATTTTTCTTCTAAGTATTATACTATTAGCGGGTTTGAAGTGAATTAAATCCTGAAATGCTGCCCACTGCAGGAACTGAGTCAGGTGGCCAGATGTCCTTCTCAGCTCTGTACATCTTGTGCTCATTGCACCTTTGATTATTGCACCAGACTTTACTCCTGGGACATTCTCCAAGTTAATTTTTTTTAAATTAAGTTTTGCTTAATTATAGTTGTTTGCTTTGAGCTAAGCTGGAAATCTGTCTACTTTGAAGAGGAGGACTTGTTCACATCTCATTTTTAAAGAGTCATTTTCTTAAGATAGATACAGAAGTTATTTGATAAGTGTATAATTTCAAATTAGTTATGTTCTTTTGGCATCCAGTGCTGCATTCTAAACTCTACCCTGTGGAAAGCTGATGTAGAATTAAACAGACATTAGATTTTGTAAATGAGACTCTTATGGTTCTTGAGCATGTGGCTTTCGGAACTAAGATATACTAGTAGTTTGGTAATTAAAAAAAAAAATTATTTTCTCAACGAAATTATAAATTCACACTTCTACCTGAGAAAAGGAAGTGTCATAGATGTAACTCTTGTAATGTCTACTCTTAGAACAGAAAATGATGGTAGCATGTCAACAAAAGAAATTCCCTGTTTTGCCTCAGTTAGCTAGCTAGTTCTGGACAGTATAATTATCTGGATTCTCTAATTCCTTTCTGCACTGCCTTTTCTTTTATGGAGTGGACTCTGTCCAGAATAATACTGATCGTGGGCCAGTGCATACTGCAAGACAGGCAGGAGCTTATTGCTTTCACTCTTAGAAAGTGTATGTATCAATACTTAGCCCAGGTAACCTAGCATTTTGGAAGAACAATATAACATATTACAATGAAAAGTTTACATTTTCCCCATAATTTATTAACATATTGACCAATTAAATCCCTTTCCCATACCATTTTGTTCAAGATACCACACACATCATGCTCTCCACCTTTATGCCTTCTTATGTTTCACACATTCTTTTACCCAAACTGGCCCTCCTGACATCAACTGATGTTGCATGTTTAAACTTTACCTAGTCAAACTAAGATGACATGGTTGTTGAAACAATTCATGGATGGAAATGTTTTACAAAGTGAACTTACAATTTTGGTATAATTTTTGATAAAGTAGAATAGGAAATTCATGTTTAAAATCCTGTGAATGGGAACTCTATGCATGAGCAAAGGTAAAAGTGAAAGTTAACTCCTCCAGAGACAGACAGAGAGAAAGAAGTAGAAAGAGAGAAGCAATGCACTAGACTCTGAAACTATTATAAAGTCCACTATGAACTCAATTCGGGATGAGCGCAGTGACTGCAGTTATAAAATGACCTCAGTGACTTTTATTTTAAAAAATGTTATTAAAGTCACTCCAGCTTCATTGCCACTAATTCTACTTCAGAGTTCAGTGGTACAATTCACACACATTTTTTGAGCTATAGTTTACTCAATGACAAAATATTTTTCAAACTGGCCTTTTCCTTTTAATTACACTTGCAAGGTGATACAAATGGAGTCATGCAGAACTCCTTGCATTTCTGTTATCAGTCATGACTCGCTTGGGGATAGAGTTAAATGCCCATATCCCCAGTGGATGCTAAACTCTTCCTCCATGTATGTAGTATTCTGGTGGGCCTTTTTAAATCCAGAACTCAATGTGCAGAACTGCTGAACACAGTGGAGTCCTGAAATGCACATTTGTGGCATGAAAACTCATTGTAAACTTTATAATGTTAATAAATTGTTTCATAAATAATTAAGGCGGACCTTGAAAATCCTGCAAGTAACTTGATTGCTCAAGCTTGGTTAGTTTCTGATGGATATTAGCCCTATCAGTCGACAGTTGTTACAAATATCTAGAGATTGAATTTTTTTTTTTCCTGTAGAAGGAATCACACACGTCTGTCAGGTTACATCAGATAAAGGAAGTATGGAGATTAAATGGGAAAGTATTTTATGAAATCTTTTGTTTCCACTGAAAACCAAGTCAAGAGCTCATATCACTATTTTAATTCAAAATGAAAAGGGTGAGTATACTTAAACTGTTACAGATGAACAGGACTCATCTGAGTCTCCTGTGTTCATTTAGTAATGAATATAAGATATTCTCTGTGCTGGGAAAGGCTGAATGACACCTGAAGATTTCATTCATTCAACAAGCATCTGTTGATTACTTATTAGGTGCTGGCTATACAGAAATGACAATGGCATGATCCCATATATATGCTGCTCGTGTTGGTTAGGCTTTCAATGTTTTACATTATTTGTGAGTTAAATTCTAAGTTAGTGAACTCACAGAACTAATCAAGTGTAAAAATAAAGCAGTGTGTTTAGCCAGGACTTTGTAATATAAACACGAGAGTAGAATAGTGGTTTCAGTAGATATGTCTTCCTCTAAATTCACTCATCACTTGCACTGGGTGGATTTTTTTCTTTGCTGAGCCTCGTCTGACAGCTGCGTAAGTTTCCTCTGGTTTCTCTCTTTTAATCAAGGGTTTTTTTGCAGGAGCCTTCATTCTCCACATAACAACTGGGTGCCGGGGCCCAGCAGGACTCTGAATTCGGATGATCTTGGTTGAGGCAATGTAAGACATTTTCACTGTTTGCACTACAGCATTCATTAAATTTTTGGCTGCTTGGATCAGGGAGGTGACACTGTCCAACTGTAGGAAAAAAAAACAAAAAAAACCAAACTATTATTCAGAGAGTGTAATCAGGAATTTAAAGAGATTTAATGTTACAGAAAATGAAATATGCCACTTTGTTTTTATCCCAGAAATGAATGAGTTATTCCTCATTTTATATACCTATGTATATTATTACATCAGTCCATTTTTAATCATTTATCTAGTCTTCTGATGCATAAGTAGTTCCATATTCTATTTTCTAAGATGATAGCTTAGAATTTTTTTCTTGGTTTTCAGTGAAATCAATTCTGTACCTTCTATATCATATCATAAGAACTAGATGGTCACTGCTTTCTTTGTAATGGATCTCCATACTTCCAGGGTTAATGTTCACCCCTTTTATAAGAAATGACTGTCTACAGTAAAAGCTATATCATATATAAGTAACTTAATAAAACAACAACTGAAGAATCTTCTCAGGGAATTCATAGTCTATGATAAATATCACACACACATATGCATATACACATGCATGTATACCACTCATTTTCATGACTATCTCCCAAATAATTCCACCTACAAGAGTCTGTTTTAAAAACACGTAATTCTTACACCTATCAGGCAGTGTATTAAAACAGATCTTTTCAGTCAAAGTTGGTTTAAATTCCAGATCTGCCATTTAGTAAAACATAAATCATTTAACTATTTTCACCCTAGTTTCCTCAGATATAAAATAGGAGAAGTATACTTATTGAAGTTAAATAACATGTGTAAAGAGCCTAGTAGACTGCCAAATTGTTGTTATTAAATATTTCCTTTGTTTCTTGTGAAGGCTGACAAAATTGCTTAAAGATATACCAATGCAATTTCTAAAAGAGACCTTTTCTCACATGATTCTATTTTGTAATTGTTGTTATGTTTTCTGGGTTCACTAAAACCATCTCAGGGCAAAATGAGGTGCTATTCCTAGAATCTTGCAAGATACTTTAGAGCTAAGCCCAGCTGGTTCATTTTTATATAACTAACGCCTCTTCCATTATTTTAGTTTGGCAGACTGTCATCCACAGCCACAACTCACACAGGAAGATGTGCGTCCACTGTCACCTGGCTGTGATGTGTGCTGTCGGGGTGAGGCTCAAACACTGCCTCTGTAGTTACTGAAATCCATCAGCAGCTGACTGGCCTGAGTACTCAGTTTGCAGTTCGAGGAGTCTCATGTCACACACAGAATAAATGAGCGAAGGAAAGTAGTAAGCTCAGGTTATGTGCCTGGGGCAGTGGTCTAGCTGGCTGCTTCCTCTGTGGAACATTTAATTAGCCCCATTATATGCCAACCCTGAAATCCTTGAGAAGGTAACACCAAAAAATATGTAATTTGAAAGGCAGTAATACTTGAAATCTACACATCTTTGAGTCTTTTTTACTTACTGAAGCCAGAAATGTAAAATCTTTGTATGTGTCAGGAACGACAAATTTTTTTTTTTTACAAACGTTAAACAGGATTTCATGAAGCACTCACATGTATTTCAGAGAACACTTAGAACTTCTGAATCTGTACACAACTTTAAAAAAAAAGACAGACTTTGAATAGAATAACACACTTTGTAATTAACGTTAGTCTGTGGACAAACTGCACGCTAAAATCTGCTGTTTAATAATTAGCAATTTTCATTAAAGACCTCCTAGAGCTAGTTAGATTCTGAAAGTAGTTTCCAATCTCACTGTAGTAGGAAGAAAGTTTTTCTAAATGATGAATTAACCTGATTAGTATTGAGGATCCTTGGTAATCTTCTCTTTCAAACATGAAACTATTTGGTGTATTCTGAGGGCTCTGTGCTGCCATTAAGTCTTCTGGAGAAGAAGGTCCTAGGGACCTGCTGTCATGCAGGATTTCACCAGGGCCTCTGACCTTCCCACCCTAAAACTTACATTCTATTCTCCTTTTGACTCTGTAATCTTGTCATGTATAGATTGTATTTATTTCATTTGCTTTTGAAGCAAATGAACCCACCCATACAAGTGGGTTTTATACATAAACTTGTCGTCTTGAAAGGATGTTGAAGTTAAACTCATGACTTACAATGTGGAAATTGCCTTGTCTTCTTTCCTCACTGAATCAGCAAAGCCCTGTCTGTGCCATTGTGGTTTCTTATTCTGGCCTCTGACAAATCTTTTTATTTTAAAATCCTAAATGACTGTAGTAGGAGTTCTCCTCCAGTAGACTGAAGAAAACCACAGGACAAAGTATCCCTCTAGGAGAGCATGAAAACTAGTTTTGCAGACAGATTAGGACAAGTGCTGCAAGAATACTGTTATTTCACGAGGAAAGCTTGTAAGACATTCTATGAGGATCTTTGAGGTCCAAGAGCTATATGCCCTAAGATGCCTGACTTTTTGCTATTAGCCAAATCACAGGCCACACAAGCAAGGGGCACAGACAAGCCAAGCAAATGGTAGGAAATTTTGTTTGAGGCCTAAACAGTGCCTCAGGCCTACTCGTAGAGAATAACTGCACAATTGCATGTCTCCAAAAAGTATTATAAGTCCTCTTACCAGGCTTAGTTTAATGAAAAATCCTCCAAGGGAAGAATTCAAAAGAATTCCCTTTGTGGAAACAAAGCATATTTGAGTAGGGTAATGTACCACTTTGGGATCTCTGTGTTCAATTTCTTGAACAAAATTTTCTGAATTTCACCAGTGTACCTGTGCAAGCGAGAATGTTATTTTACTCTAAAGTCCTGGTAGAGTAAACCAATCAGACTATAAAACTCAGGTCCAAAAATTCTCTTACCATTACAAATAACTTTCATCAACTGAAAAGGCTTCTAAGTAAATGTAACTTGAAATGTTTGCCATAAAATGAGCTATTTACATATAAATATGTAAATATTTTTGAATGCAAGTACATATAAGTAGCTTTCTGTTGCCTTCTTTCCATAAAAGTGGATGAGGTTAAAAAAAATAAAGAAGATCTTGATCCAAATTAAAGGCCTGTGATCTATATAAATTGGAAGTCTGTTCTCCCACCATAGTAAATAGGAATATAGCCATCCTTCTTATGGTAGCGACTTGTGCTTATTCTTACAATACCGATGTGGTTTCAAAATAACTGAACTTATGGTTCTATTAATGTCACAATAAGATCTTCAATATTGTCTATGTTTAAAAGTAACTAGGACATAGTTCATAAGTTCTGCTTCTTTTTTTTTTTTTTTTTTGGAGGATCTTCATGAATATAGAGATGATGCTCAGTGTTAGCTCTAACTGCAAGATGTATTTTGCAAATAATCCAAATTGAGACCATCTAAATAGAGTCCTTCTCAATATTATCATTCGACAGATCTTAGTTCATTTTATTGCAATGTCTCTTTTGTGCTTTGTGGTATGTAATCTGTGATTTCAGTTAAGCTCCCGTACAAATCTGTCCAGTTCTAAGAATGCTCTCAGACAGAAGGCTTGGTCCTAGTTAGACATGTGTCTGCAAGCCTTTGCTGCGGAAAAGGATTATAACAACAATAAAAGGTATGTTCTTTTTCCTCATAAAATGTCAAAATTTTGTTCATGTATACGTAAAATGGCTGGATCTTTTTACAAAACTCGAAGTTAAATACCTGTGATAAGAGTCCTCAACAACTACATCAGGGTGGAATGTTTGCTGGCAAATCTTTGTTCAAAGCTTACTGTAATTATTGATAGTTAAGAGGAATATCCAAGAAAGACATGCTAATTATTCCTTCTTTAAATTTTGTAAGTTCCTCATCTACGTTATGTCAGAACACCAGAATGTCTTGTACTATACTACTCTAACTCTCCGCATTCTGGATACAAGACCTTTGTCAGAAATGTGTCTTGCATGAGGTTGCTAACTCCCACTGATGTAGATCCCATACCTTTGCACCTGGGCTGTCACCTGGGGAAAGCAGAGATAGCTCCCCAACCCCTGTGTGAACTGCCGTGGCAACTACAGTTCCTGGGACTCCTGTGGAGAGAAAAGCCTGGTGTTGCCTGGAAAAATATATTTCCTGTCCTATAACCTTCTAGGTAAACTGGTGCCAAGGGCAGCCTCTGATGTTCTTGTAAGTGTCAATGTTTACCTGAACTTAAAGACCCCTGGTGGATGTAGCACCTGCACCAAAGTAGTACTTGAAAGGCAAATGTGTGCGATTTGGCTCCCAAGTATAATAACAGCTTATAATAATTGCTAATATCTATTGTGTGCTTCCTATGTGTTGGCACTGTTCTAAGCAGTTGACATAAATTAACTCACAGCAATCCTATGAGGTAAGTACTATTATTATCTCCATTTTAAAGATGAGGAAACAAAGGAACTAGAAGGTTTGGTAGCTATCTCAAGGCGACACAACTATTAAATGGTAGAGTTGGAATTGGAGCCAAGGCAGTGTTGTTCAAGTACCTGGTACTTTTACCCATCACACAACCCTGCCTCTCAGTAATATGTCACTTCCAACGTGTATTTATTTTCAGATATTGTATAGTTGAAGAAATTGCACCAGCATTAATACAATGACTAAAATTTTTAAAAAATGACTATTCAATAACTGTTTTTAGAAAGGTTATAACATTTTTGCATGCATGTTGGTACTAAGAAACATGAGGGTATCTTACTTGCCAATGTATTTTGTTAGGATGATGGTTTGATAATGTTTATACTCCATTATTTTCCAAGCAGCATGATTTTGAAATAGTAAATGGAAATACTCAGTCATCGTCATAAACCCCAAACAGTTTGAAGACTTTCAGATTAAAGATATTTTCTAACAGAACCTTTAAAAATTTTTAAATGTAGATCTCAGTTAACATATCAATAAGGCAAAGATAAACCATAAACAAATCTTATAGGTTCTAGGACATGGAATTGTATAACATTTACTTCATCTTTAAAATGTGTCATACTGTAAGTACAAAGCAAACTTCTTTTCTGATTCTCAAACAAAATTAAATAAATTTCTTTGCCTTGGTTTTGCAGTAGAAACCAGGATTTTGTCCCCAGACCCTGGAGTTTCTAGTTAACCTGTACTTAGTTTTAAAATGCTCAGTTAAAGTATTTGGAAATAAGGTTAACATAGGTAATGTTAAAGGGCATTACATATGTGTGTTGGTAGATAACAAGTGACAGCTTAAATATTTCTTAAAAGTAAACACTGTTATAGTCTTTCTAACTTATGATTGAACTAATAATGGTAGTTGTACACCATAGGAAATATTTAAATACACATTTGTTAGCAAAAATACCTCATCTAATTCAACATGTTTTTAGTATCCACCCTGAACTTTTTCTGAGGACCTAATTTTATCCAAATACTTGCTTAACACATCCTTTTGTTTCTGAACAGATTTTTAGAAGAATGGCCTGTATTGAAAACATTCTCCTTTTCAAGTTGCATTCAAAAATGTTAAAGAGCCAGGCTGGCTTAATGGGAAAATCAAATAAGGGGCTTTGTTAAGGCGAGTCAAAATGGAGTTATACATCCAAATTGAAATCGTCAAGCTTATAATTAAATTGAGAAGGTAGCGCCTTCTTTGAATATGAAGAGTTATTCCAGTGGGCCACTGATAGGATTCGTCTTGTAAATTTGTCCTTTGCCAGCTCTCCATTAGATCATGACAACAGAAAAGGACAACTTAAGTTGAAAGGGGGAAAATCAATGTATGGAATAACTAAAGAAATTTCATACTGCTGAAAGGGCCATACATGAAATGAAATATGACATTTATTCAGTTGTAATATATTGTCCTGTCAAAAAGCATTTTCAGATCTTATTGTTTTCTAAAGCACATATTCCAGGTCAAAAACATTTTATGTCATCTTAAAAGGAAATAATAAAAAACATAACACCAATTCAGGTGGCTACTCAGAATGCTTTTTAATCCTATTTGAAATGGCCTATTTTAGAAATACTATTGGTAATGTTAGTGATTAGCTATCCTATAGTCATGTTGGCTTAAAGGCAAATGATTAGCTGAAGAACTAATTTTCTATAACAATTATACCCCAGCTACTAGTTACACAGATTCTTTACTAAGTAGTGCTAGCAGGAGGGGCTGGGTTTGGTGTGGTTCTCTGACCTTCTGTGTTTCAGCCTGTGCTGTTCTTCTCTCCAGCATCAGGTGGCGCTCTGAGCTCTGCTCACAGACATCTACTGATAATACTCAACGTGACATCCTAATGGCATTGCAAGAACTCTGCTGAGGGTAAGAAAGCACCGTTGTTGGTCCTACATCGTACACTCATCGCTTGCATGAGCATAGGTAAGGAGAAACTAGGTTGTGTGAAGCTAAAAATCTAAATAGCATCCGTTCTCCAATCCATGTAAGGACTTCCATTTCATAGACCTTTTCACATTCCTCAGTACTGTTTTTCAACCTGTCTTGATCATCATCATTCTACCATTTTAACCCCTCTAGCTGCAGTAGTAAACATTTCTTAGCTTGCTTCTGTATGCTACAAACAACCAGTAGAAGACAGATGTCCATGTTCCCAGCACTGATCCATAGGTTACTCTCTCTTAGAGAATCCCCTCACTGGCCAGATGGGTTTCTAGATAAATTGGTGGCTACCAACCTGAAGCTGACAGACAATGCTTTTGTGTCTTTAGCCAATTATTGCACCCATTCTACCCAAACACTATTTCAAACTTCCACTCTAATCAAACCTTTGTCACTTCACATTCTCACTTGTTCTGCAGATTACTTCACTTAAAATATAAAATAAACAAGAAAGCAAACAAACAACAAAATAGTAACAAAAACAGAAGCAGCAAAATGAAACTGCCTGAACTTGTCCTTAATTCTTGTCCATTTTTATTAAAATGAAAGTTATCTCTTTTTCTCTCTATAAATGATACTTCTAATTATACCCTAGATTCTATTCCCTCTCTGCCTTCTTGGAGATTTTGCACAATTACTAATTATTATCTACCAATGCAGCTTCATTGTATTCCTTTCTGTTGGCTTTTTCACTGTGGTATTTGTTTATTTTTTATATTTTTATTGAAGTATAATTGATTTACAATGTTAGTTTCAGGTGTACAACACAGTGATATAGATCATAATACATTTAAAGCTTTTACAAAATATTGGCTATATTCCCTGTGCTGTACATTACCTACTGTATCGTATTCATTCATAGCAGTTTGTATCTCTTAATCCCATACCCCTATCTTGTGTCTCCCCATTGTTAATCACTAATTTATTCTCTATATCTGTGAGTCTGTTTCTGTTTTGTTATACTGACATTTGTTGTATTTTTAGATTCCACATATAAGTGAAAAAATAGTGTTTGTCTTTCTCTGTCTGACTTACTTCACTAAGCATAATATGGTACAGGTCCATCCATGTTACTGCAAATGGCAAAATCTCACTCTTTTTTATAGCGGAGTAGTGTTCTGTTTTCCTGACACACACACACACATCCCACATCTACTTTATCCATTTATCTTCTGATAGATGTTTAGTTGCTTCCATATCTTGGCTACTGTAAATAATGCTGCTGTGAACATTGGGCTGCATATATCTTTTCAAATTAATGTTTTCATTTTCTTTGGATATATATCCAGGAGTGGAACTGCTGGATCGTGTGGTAGTTCTATTTTTAATTTTTTGAGGCGCCTCCATACTGTTTTGCACAAACCAATTTACATTCCCAATAACATTGAACTAGGGTTCTCTTTCTCTACATACTCACCAACATTTATTATTTCTTGTCTTTTTGATGGTAGCCATTCTGACCGGTGTGAGGTGATATCTCATTGTGGTCTTGATTTGCGTTTCCCTGATGATTAGAAATGTTGAGCATGTTTTCATGTGCCTGTTTGCCATTGGTGTATCTTCTTTGTAAAAATGTCTATTCAGATCTTCTGCCCATTTTTTAATATGGATTGTTTGTTTTTTGGATACTGAGCTGTATGAGGTGTTTATTTGTTTTGGAAATTAACCTCTTATATGACATATCATTTGCAGATATCTTCTCCAGTTCAGTAGGTTGTGTTTTCATTTTATTGTTGGCTTCCTTTACTGTGCAAAAGCCTTTAAGTTTGATTAGGTCCCATTTGTTTAGTTTTGCTTTTGTTTATCTTGCCTGAGGACACAGATCCAAAAAGATACGTCTAAGGCTTATGTCAAAAAGTATACTGCCTATGTCTTGTTTTAGGAGTTTTACGGTTTCAGGTCTTATGTTAGGTCTTTAATCCATTTTGAATTTATTTCTGTATATAGTGTGACAAAATGTTATAATTCCATACTTAAAAAAACATTTATTTTATATTGAAATATAGTTGATTTACAATGTTAGTTTCAGGTGTACAGCAAAGTGATTCAGTTATACATATATGTATATCTATTCTTTTTCAGATTCTTTTCCCATATAGGTTATTACACAGTATTGAGTAGAGTTCCCTGTGCTATACAGTAGGTCCTTGTTGATTATTTATTTTACATATAGTAGTGTGCATATATTAATCCCAACCTCCTAACTTATCCCTCCCCACCACCTGTCCCCTTTGGTAACCATAAGTTTCTTTTCTAAGTCTGTTTTTGCAATTTCATTCTTTTACATGTAGCTGTCCAGTTTTCCCAGCACCACTGCTTGAAGAGACTTTCTTTCCCTGTTGTATATTTTTGCCTCCTTTGTCATAGATTAATTGACCATAAGTTCATGAGTTTATTTTTGGGCTCTCTATTCTGTTCCATTGATCTGTGTGTCTGTTTTTTGTGCCAGTACTGCACTGTTTCGACTTTTGTAGCTTTGTAGTACAGTCTGAAGTCAGGAAGCATGATAACTTGCAGCTTTCTTCTTTTGTCTCAAGATTGCTTTGGCTATTTGAGATCTTTTGTAGTTCCAAATAAATTTCTGGATTATTTGTTCTAGCTCTGTGCAAAATGTTGTGGGTATTTTGATAGGGATTGTATTAAATCTGTAGATTGCTTTGGGTAGTATGGATATTTTTAAAAATATTCATTTTTCCAATTCATAAACATGGGACCTTTCCATTTATTTATATCATCTTCAGTTTCTTTCATCAATGTCTTACAGTTTTCAGAATATAAATCTTTCACCTCTTTGGTTAAATTTATTCCTAAGTATTTTATACTTTTTGATGTGATTGTAAATGGGATTGTTTTCTTGACTTCTCTTTCTGATAGCTCATTATGTGCATATAGAAAATCAACAGATTTCTGTAAATTAATCTTGTATCCTACAACTTTACTGAAATCATTTTATTTGTTCTAACAGCTTTTTGGTGGAGACTTTAGGGTTTTCTATATATCATGTCACCTGCAAATAGTGACGCTTTTACTTCTTCCCTTCCAATTTGGATGCCTTTTATTTCATTTCTCTGATTGCTGTGGGCAGGACTTCAATACTGTGTTGAATAAAAGTGGTTATAGTATGCATCCTTGTCTTGTTCCTGATCTTAGAGGAAATGCTTTCAGTTTTTCACCACTTAGTATAGCGTTAGCTGTGGGTTTGTCATAAGTGCCCTTTATTATGTTGAGGTATGTTCACTCTCTACCCACTTTGTAGAGAGTTTTTAACATGAATGGATGTAGAATTTTGTTAAAAGCTTTTTATGCATCATGTGATTTTTTTATGGTTCCTTTTGTTAAGGTGGTATATCACAGTGATTTGTGGATATTGAACCATCCTTGCATCCTTAGAATAAACCCCCCTTGATCTTGAGGTATGATCCTTTTAATATATTGTTGGATCTGATTTGCTAATATTTTGTTGGGAATTTTTGCATTATGTTCATCAGTGATACTGGCCTGTAATTTTCTTTTTAGTGATATCTTTTTCTGATTTTGATAGCAAGCTAATGTTGTCCTCATAGAATGAGTTTGAAAGCATTCTTTCCTCTACAAGTTTTTGGAATGGTTTGAGAAAGATAGGTGTTAACTCTTCTCAAAAAGTTTGATAGAATTCACTTGTAAAACCATATGGTCCTGGACTTCTGTTTGTTGGGATTTTCTTCTTTCTTTTTTTTTCTTTCTTTTTTTTTTTTTAATGATTCCATTTCATTACTGATAATTGTTGTGTTCATGCTTTCTATTTCTTCCAGATTCAGTCTTGTGAGACTGCACATGTCTAGGAATTTGTCTATTTCTTCTAGGTTGTCCATTTTATTGGCATATAGTTGTTCTTAGTGATCTCATATGATCCTCTGTTTTTCTGTGGTGTCAGTCATAACTTCTCCTTTTCCATTTCTCATTTTACTGATTTGGGACTGCACTCTATTTTTCTTGATGAGTCTGACTAAAGGTTTACCAATTTTGTTTATTTTTTAAAGAATCAGCTCTTAGTTTCATTGATCTTTTTATTTTTTTTTTTTATAGTCTATTTCATTTATTTCTCCTCTGAGCTTCATGATTTCTTTACTTCTACCACCTTTGGGTTTCGTTTTTTTCTTATTTTTCTTGTGCCTTTAGTTGTAAGGTTAGGTTTTTTATTGGAGACTTTTCTTGTTTCCTGAATTGGTCTTGTATCACTATAAACTTTCCTCTTAGAACTGCTTTTGCTGCATCCCATAGATTTTGTATCATTGTATTTTGCTTTTATTTCTCTCCAGGTATTTTTTTTTAATCTCTTCTTTGATTTCTTCAGTGATCCATTGGTTGTTTAGTACCATATTGTTTAGCATCCCCATGTTTGTGTTTTTTGCAGTTTTTTTTTTCTTGTCGTTGATTTCTAGTCTCATAGAACTTTGGTTGGAAAAGATGCTTGATATGATTTCAATTTTCTTAAAGTATTTTTGGGATATAGGGCTAGAGTTGGAGGGGCTAGAGCCTGAGCCAGGTGCACACTGTGGCTTCTCCCATGCTCAATGGCCATCATAGCCCTATTGGGGTTGGGAGTGAGACCCAAGGAGCTGGAGCTGAGGCCCTGAGAGAGCTGGGTTTCTCCTGGGTGTGGTGGCCATCTCTGACTTGGTTTCAGATATGGCTGAGGCCTAGGGGCTTGAGGCTACACTTCTGTGCTTGTTTCATTTTTCCCTGTGTGTATTCCTTGGCTGGAGACTGGATCATGTTTGGAGAGGTTGATGCCACACCACTGAGCTGGCCCCGCCCCTCCCAAGTGGGCAAGAGATACATGCTCCTGTGATGGTGTTTTCTGCCTGGAGCTATCATTGCTCCCTCCAAAGTGTGTGCAGGGACAGATGAGAGAGTTGGGAGTGGCTGCCTCTGCCCTGATCAGAGGCAGGGCTGGGGTCCGAGCTGCCTCCATTCTCTCCAAGTTTGTGCACTCTTGTTGGCAATGGTTGCCTGGCACTAGTGGGGAGCAGCACTGTAGCAAGAGGGTCTGCAGTAGGAGCCTGGTGTAGGCTGAGGGGCACAGAGCCCCAGGCAGTTTTAAATTTGCTGCCTCTGTGCTGTGACTGAGAATAAGCAAGTCTGTGTGTGTATTCTTTAAGAGTAGAGTCTTGGTTTCTTACAGCCCTCTAGTAATCCCCACCAGTTTTCAAACCAGCTAAGGGGGCTCATCTTGCCAGTGTCAAAGCCCAGGGATGGGGTGCCTAATATGTAGCTTGAACCATGTTTTCCCTGAACATCTCCTACTCTGTGATATCCCTCCTCTTCTTTGTCCCCCACTAGGGATGTGTGTCTCAATGACCACTTCTCCCTTCCTACCAGACTCCATGTGGATCTTTCTTTATAGCTTTGGTTGTAGAAGAGCAGTTCTACTAGGCTCCAGGTTGATTTCATCAAGAGTTGCTGTACATGTAGTTGTAGTTTTGATGTGTTTTTGAGGGGAGGTGAGCCCAGTATCCTCCTACTCCTCCATCTTGCTCTCTCTCCACCTTCACTGTAATATTTAAATGTTCATGAAACCCTATCTTAAAATATAGCCAGACATTTTGAAAGGTGTTCTGTACTCCCTGACAATATTTTCTTCACTTCTCACTTATTCTCAAGCAGTCAAACTCTTAGTACATTTTCCCTCTTTTTCTACTACTGATAGATATATACACATATTAAATATATATATCTAACATTACATATGTGTTAAATATACAACACATGTTAAGTAATTTAATGTGTAATCTTGTATATTTGGTTTCTTTCAATCATTTCATTTATAAGATCAATTAATTCTCATTCTGCTATACTATTCCATTACATAAAGAGTTTATAGTTTATTTAGTCATTTTTCTGTTGATGGACTTTTACATATTTGGGGGCTATTATGAATAGAAATTTATAAATATTCTGGCATGTATATTTTGGTGAACAAATATATGAAAATTTTGTTGGGTAGATACCTGAGAGTGCAATTGCAGAGTCATAAAATTGCATATCCACAGATTTCCAAAGTGCTGTTGCAAATTTACACTCCCACCAGCAATATATGAGAGTTCCAACTGCAACACATGTTCACCTATGCCTTTTTCCCCATCTTTTTCACATTAGCCATTTTGTCAGGTTTATATTTAAGATTTTAATTGGCACTTCCCTGATAACTAATGAAGCTGAGCATATTCTTATATGTTTATATTAACCTGCATCTAGAGACCTTGCAAAATGCTCTTAATAATTCTTAGATATTTTTCCAGATTTTTGGATTTTCTTAGAATACAAAGCATGTCATCTATGAATAATATTTCTTTTTTATTTTCTCTTTTTTTCCCTTTTATTATTACACTAGGTAGAAATACCAGTACAGAAGTGGTGATACCAGGTATTATTTTATTCATCTTCCATCTCAGAGAATGTTTTCAATATTTAAGCATTGATTTCTTAGTTACCTCATGGACTAGAGACTTATTTTTTTGAATTTTCTGGTGAGAGGATTTACTAGTTTTCTTTTTATTTTCTACCTAAAATACTATTGTAGTACGAATGATTTCAAAAATGTACTATTTGTTGAGGCTTTCCTTATGACCCAACATGGGGTCAAATTTGATATGTGTCAGGAATACAGGAAAGTAAACTTTAGTATTGTTATATTAGTGTTGTTTTATATCAGATAGTTTCCTTAAGCCTCTTCTCAGTTAAGCCCATCCCCATCCCAGGTTTCAGGCAACAACTGATCTTTGTATCACTATAGATTAGATGTACCTTTTCTAGAGATGCATACAAATGAAATTCTACAGCATGTGCTTTTTGTGTGTTTTACAAATACAATGCTGAGGGAAAGCAAGCTTCACCCATGTTAATGCATGTATCAGTAGTTTATTATGTTTATTGTTGAGGAGTATTAAATTTTACGTGTATACCAAAACTTACTAATCCAATCATCTGTTGACTAGCATTTTTTTTTTACAATTTTTATTATTATGAAAAAAAGTGCTATGGCCATTCTTGTACAATTATTTTGTAGTATGTTTTTATTTATAAGAAACTATCAAAATGTTGACCAAAGTTATGTTACCATTTTAAATTACCACCAGCAATAATATTAAATTATAATTACATCCTAGGCCGTATTTGTTTTTTTTAGACATTCTAGTGAGTATGAAGTGAAATGTTACTGTGGCTCTTCTCTGATTGTTAATGATGTCGAGGATATATTAGAGTACTTAATGAATATTCACACATCTTCTTTATACATTCTGGATACAAGTCCTTTGGATAATTTTCTTCCAGTCTGATTTTTCTTTTCATGTTCTTGTCTGAGTCTCTTGAGAAGTGCAAGTTTTTAAATTTGATGAAATATTTATCAGATTTTCTTTTAGATGTTTGAAGTTTTAGATTTATGTTTAAAGCTAGGGCCAACTTTGTATTGATTTCTGTTTATGGAGTGATGTACAGTACACTTATTCCTTATTGATAACCCACCAGTTTTCAAGCACCATTCGGTGAAAATACTATTTTCCTTTGAATTATCTTGGACTCACTGTCAAAATTAAATTGATCATCATATGTGGCTGAGTCCATTTCTGGACTTGCAATTCTTTTCCATTTCTATGTTTTTCTTTATCTTAAATACTATATAACTATGTTTGGAAGTAAAATATATTGAATATAAACTTGTTCTTTTAAATGATTTGATTATTTTAGGTCATTTGAATTGCTATATGATATATAAAAATGATTTACAAATTAGTTTGGTAAGTAAGTCCTACAAAATGCCTACTGGGATATTATATTGATGGGGATTATGTTTAGTATATGGATCAAGCTGGAGAGAAATGACAACTTGGCAACTTTGACTCTCAATCTATGAAGAGAGTTTGTCATTTTTGGTTTAAACATCTTGCTTATATGACAATGGATTTTTCCCTATTATTTTTTGATGCTACTGTAAAAGTTATTTTGAAAATGTCATTCCCCAATTTTTCACTGCTGACATGTAATGGATTTTTGTTGGTTTTTTGGCCTCGTTTCTTGCAACATCTCTACAGTCCACAAATTGTCTCTAGGAAGAAATCCAGAGTTGATGTAGGGCTCACCTTGTTTGTTTTCCTTCTCTCAGAGATTATGGTCTTTGGATATTTATTGACCAGTATTTGAAAATAGTTCTAATATCTATCTCATTCAGTGTTGTGGTTTCTCAGGTTATGTTTACAACTATCATATTAATCATTGTTTCATTCTACATATTTTCATATTATTTTCCTCTTTCTTGTTTTGGGAGGCTAATGAAATATTTTACATTATTCCATTTTTACTCCCTAGTACCTCCTCAGTTATATATACATTTAGACTACTTTTGATTTGGTTCCTCTGAAGATAAAAACATGCTTCTTTGATTTACTAAGGTTTTAATATAAAGTATTACTTATACCACACTTCTGTAATGCTAGAATCATAGAAAATTTGAATTCCACCTACTCATTTCAATTTTTACAATACTGTCTGTCATCCTGAATTTCAATTCTAAACAAACAAACATATTCTAAATTACCTTGGACTTGCCATTCTCCTTCACCCATAACACTTAGTCAATCACCAAGGTCTGTTAGTACAGAAGGAAGGTATTGACAGGATTAAGCTAAACTATTACTACCTTAGAGCTGGTCATTATCTAACTTACTTAGAGCCCCCAAACATATTGCAGTTATCCATTTTGCTCCCCTGTAGTCCATTCTCTACATTAAAACTATTAAAAAAACCAACAAAAAAAACATTTCTTTTACAGTACACTGATGGATTTTCATTAGACTTACCTTCATTCTAAACTTTTATTACAGATCCCAAAGCCTTAAATTATCTTGTCTCTTCCTGCTTTAACCAACTTTATTTTTTGCTTTTACATTACAAGGTCCAGCCATACAATGAAACTAAACTAACTAAAAAATACTTTAGTTTTTAAATATGCCACATATTTCTCCTCACCTCCAAGCCTTTTCACAAGGGAACTCTTCTTCCCTTAGGTGTTACATTAATATCACTTTCTCAGAGAAGCATTCCATGATACCTAGACTAGGCGGGACAGCTTTTTATATGTTGTTATAGCAATTTAGAGTCATCATAAGGCAATGAGGTCCATGTAGGAGAGATAAAACTCTCATTTTCACCCTAATTGTTTCACACAGGTTACAGGAAATATTAGACACAAAAATAACTTGAAATATTTATGAGTCCCTGTGTCTTTCATCACAAGAAACTTGAGGAGGAAGTTTGGACTTTGGAGCACAATGATCCAAAACCTATGGGATGCAGCAAAAGTATTTCTAAGAGGGAAGTTCATAGCAATGCAATCTTAACTCAAGAAACAAGAAAAATCTCAAATAAAGAATCTAACCTTACACCTAAAGCAACTAGAGAAAGAAGAACAAACAAAACCCAAAAAGTTTAGAGCAGAAATAAGTGAACTAGAGACTAACAATAGAAAAGATCAATGAAAGTAAAAGCTGGTTCTTTGAAAAGATAAACAAAATTGATAAACCTTTAGTCAGATTCATCAAGAAAAAAAGGGAGAGGGCTCAAATCAATAAAATTTAAAGTGAAAAAGTTACAAAGGACCATACAACTACAAGCAACTCTATGCCAATAATATGGACAACCTGGAAGAAATGGACAAGTTCATAGAAAGATACAATCTCCCAAGACTGAACCAGGAAGAAACCACAAGTACTGAAACTGTAATTTAAAAACTCCCAACAAGCAAAAGTCCAGGACCTGATGGCTTCACAGGTGAATTCTATCAAACATTTAGAGAAGAGCTAACACCTATCCTTCTGAAGCTTTTCCAAAGAATTGCAGAGGAAGGAACACTCCCAAAATCATTCTATGAGGCCAACATCACCCTGATACCAGACAATGATACCACAAAAAAAGAAAATTATAGGCCACTATCACTGATGAACATAGACGGAAAATCTTCAACAAAAGTACTAGCAACCTGAATCCAACATGATCGAGTGGGATTTACCCCAGGGATGCAAGGGTTTTTCAGTCTCTGCAAATCAATAAATGTGATACACCACATCAGCAAATTAAAGAATAAAAACCATATGATCATCTTAATAGACGCAGAAAAAGTTTCTGACAAAATTCAACACCAATTTATTATAAAAACTCTCCAGAAAGTGAGCACAGTGGGAATATACCTCAACCTAATAAAGAGACCATATAAGACAAACCCACAGCAAACAATAATCTCAATGGTGAAAAACTGAAAGCATTTCCTCTAAGATCAAGAACAAGACGAGGATGTCCACTCTCACCACTATTATTTAACATAGTTTTGGAAGTCCTAACCGCAGCAATCAGAGAAGAAAAAGATATAACAGGAATCCAAATTGGAAAAGAAGAAGTAAAGATGTCACTGTTTTCAGATGACATGATACTATACACAGGAAATTCTGAAGATATTACCAGAAAACTACTAGAGTTCATCAACGAATCTGGTAAAGTTGCAGGATATGAAATTAATAAACAAATCTGTGGCACTTCTATACACTAACAACAAGAGATCAGAAAGAGAAATTAAGGAAACAATCCCATTTACCACTGCATCAAAAAGAATAAAATACATAGGAATAAACCTACCTAAGGAGACAAAAGACCTGTACTCAGAAAACTATAAGACACTGATGAAAGAAATCAAAGATGACACAAAGAGATGGAAGGACATACCATGTTCTTGGATTGGAATAATCAACATTGTGAAAATGACTATACCCAAGGCAATCTGCAGATTCATTGCAATCCCTATCATCAATGACATTTTTCACAGAACTAGAACAAAAAAAAATCACAATTTGTATGGAAACACAGAAGACCCCGAATAGCCAAAGTAATCTTGAAAAAGAAAAATGGAGCTGGAGGAAGCAGGCTCCCTGACTTCAGACTATACTACAAGGCCACAGTAATCAAAACAGACAGTATGGTACTGGCACAAAACCAGAAATATAGATCAATGGAACAGTATAGAAAGCCCAGAGATAAACCCACGTACCTATCATCACCTAATCTATGACAAAGGAGGCAAGGATATATACAATGGAGAAAAGACAGCCTCTTAAGTAAATGGTGCTGGGAAAACTGGACAGCACATCTTAAAAAAAATGGAATTAGAACATTCTGTAACACCATACACAAATATAAACTCAAAATGGATTAAAGACCTAAATTAAGACTGGATGCTATAAAACTCTTAGCAGAAAACATAGGCAGAACACTCTGTCATAAATTGCAGCAATATCTTTTTGGATCTGTCTCCTAGAGTAATGGAAATAAAAACAAAAATAAACAAATGGGACCTAAGTGAAATTAAAAGCTTTTGCACAGCAAAGGAAACCATAAACAACATGAAAAGACAACCCATATAATGGGAGAAAATATTTGAAAATGATGCGACCAACAAGGACTTAATCTCCAAAATGTACAAATAGTTCATACAGCTCAATATCAGAAAAACAAATAGCCCAATCAAAAAATGGGCAGATCTAAATAGACATTTCTCCAAAGACAACATACAGATGGCCAAGAGGCACATGAAAAGATGCTCAGCATCGCTAATTATTAGAGAAATGCAAATCAAAACTACAGTGAGATATCACCTCACACCAGCCAAAATGGCCATCATCAAAAAGTCTACAAACAATAGCTGGAGAGGGTGTGGAGAAAAGGGAACCATCCTACTGTTGATGGGAATATAAATTGGTACAACCACAGTGGAGAACAGTATGGAGCTTCCTTAAAAAACTAAAAATAGAGTTATCATATCATACAGCAATCCCACTCCTGGGCATATATCCCTAGAAAAGCATGGTTCAAAAGAATACATACACCCTGATGCACATTACAGTGCTGTTTACAATAGCCAAGACATGGAAGCAACCTAAATGTCCATCAATAGATGAATGGGTAAAGAAGACATAGTATGTATATACAGTGGAATATTACTCAGCCATAAAAAAGAATGAAGTAATGCCATTTACAGCAACGTGGATGGACCTGGAGATTATCATACCAAGTGAAGGAAGTAAGTCAGACAGAGAAAGACAAATATCACATGATATCGCTTATATGCGGAATCTAAAAAAAATGATACAAATGAACTTATTTATAAAACAGAAACAGACTCACAGACTTAGAAAATGAACTTATGGTTACCCAGGGAGAATGGTGGGGAGAGATAGACTGGGAGTTTGGACTGACATGTACACACTGCTATATATATATATATATATATATATATATATATATTTTTTTTTTTTTTTTTGCGGTACGCAGGCCTCTCACTGTTGTGGCCTCTCCCATTGCAGAGCACAGGCTCCAGACGCGCAGGCTCAGCGGCCATGGCTCACGGTCCCAGCCGCTCTGCGGCACGTGGGACCCTCCCGGACCTGGGCACGAACCCGTGTCCCCTGCATCAGCAGGCGGACTCTCAACCACTGCGCCACCAGGGAAGCCCCACACTGCTATATTTAAAATAGATAACCAACAAGGATGTACTGCATAGCACAGGGAACTCTGCTCAATAATCTGTAATAACCTCAATTGGAAAAGAATTTGAAATAGAATAGATACATGTATATATATACAACTGAATCACTTTCCTGTACACCTGGAACTAATACATTGTTAACCAACTATATTCAAATATAAAATAAAAATTTTAAAAATTATTTGAAATATTTATGTTATAGAGCTATGTACAGAAACCATATATAAAATATTTTCAAAGATAGGCATGATTTCAATTATTCTCTTCTATTCTTCCTCCAAACAATATTTCCCAGACATTCCACAGCTAAGGTCCATAAAACAAAGTTTTCTGCTGTCTAGAAATGGCATTCTTGATTAAATGATGCTTTTCATTATTTGTCAGAAAATTCCAAATTCCTACATTTATATTTTTTGTTTGTTTGTTTTCTGTACGTGGGCCTCTCACTGTTGTGGCCTCTCCCGTTGCGGAGCACAGGCTCTGGACGTGCAGGCTCAGCGGTCATGGCTCACGGGCCCAGCCGCTCCGCGGCATGTGGGATCTTCCCGGACCGGGGCACGAACCTGTGTCCCCTGCATCGGCAGGCAGACTCTCAACCACTGCGCCACCAGGGAAGACCCAAATTCCTACATTTAGATAAAGATCACTCAGTGATTTAAATGTAATATCAATAAGATATGTCTAATAGCCTAAGAATAAAATCATTTTTGTAGTATGTAACCTATTATATTTGAATCTCAACTCACCACATCCTAGATATGCAGTCAGGGAAGAAATTAATTAGCTTCCCTGAGCTTCTGTTTCCTTTCAGGGTTGGTTGTTAAGATTAAGTGTGATACTTAGGTAGGGCTCTACACATGCATGTACACATGCACATAATGAAGCTATGATTTTTACAAATCTATAAAGTCAACTGGCAAATAATACAACACAGAATTTGGAGATTTGGATGGAACAAAACTAAGGATAAATTCTACCTACGTTTGCAAAGCCAGGAACAGCACAAGAACATTTCTTGAGAATAAGGTGCAAGAGCAAGTACTAAGACTCTTTCTCATCCCAGCACGCACGCACGCACGCGCACACACACACACACACACACATCTCAAATGAGCATGAATCCAGTTCTGCTCATCACAATCCTTTCAGTGAGTGTATCAGGGTCCAGTGAGGAAGATATAAACTATCTCAGGTGTTTCAAACATGGAATTTAACACAGAAAATTGATTACTGTGAGGCAGCCCTCAATTTGCCATCAGCATGAAATATTACCATTCCTAGTACTGAATGAAATGGAAAAGATGAGGCTATGACAGGCAGCTAAAACACCAAAAGTGGATGACTGCTCGCCAACAGAATGCCAGTTGCTCCCTTTGGTTAAACCTAGCTAAAAAGTAGTAGTCAAAAAAATCTTGGGTAGAGAAAGGTTCTGGGAGCAAAAGTGACCATGACTAGCAAAATAAGATTTTTGCCCGAGCCAGCACATCCCCTCAATTTCAGTGTGTCATGGTTTCATTCATAAAATCTCGTAGAACTTACCTTTGCATTATGTGTGTTTGAAAATGAAAGTTCATGTCTTTGCTCTCATTAAATCAAATAAATGTTCACACAAAATCAAGTGGTTCTTTTCCTACCTCTATTCTTAGTAAAAAAAAAAAAAAAAAATATGGGAGAATGCTGGCTTCTTTAGCTCTCAAAGATTTTACATACTTACGATCTTTAAGATGCTGTCAAACACACCTATGCTTCTTTAGAAAATTTTTGCTATTTTGTTGGGAAAATAGAGGCTATAAGAATAAGGGACTGCATAAATGAACTCTAAATTATTATATAGATAAGCATATACATTTTATATATTTATATACAGGATGTGGTTTTCTGACAGTAAAATGTCACCTTTCCTATTTTGAAGTACATCTGAAATTCCACCTCATGTTACAAATTTCCTTTGCAACCTAGATTTTCCCGTCTTTGATGATTTGACCATGGTTTAAACATAACTCTATAAAATATAGCATTAGTCTCTATTTTAAAATTAAAAACTGAATTTCACAATTATCTATAAAATAGCTATACTGAAACCATGACTCGCTTTAGACAACAACTGCCAGTTTTCTGGACTCTTGTGTACCTTTTTAATATCGTATGCTTCCTGTGATCTCACTTAAGTGGTAGGTCTGGGTGCAACTCCAGCCTCATGCCCACTATGTCCTACAGACATTACAGTCATGTTCTGTGTCAGTGGTTTGAATCTAGGATAGGAAGCAGCAGCATTAACTCATACCATTATTGCTTCATCCACACACTGGAAGGAAAGGGTAGCAGGTAACAAGACAGAACCGTGCTTCAGAAATTATTCCAGGGAAAGCCTGGCGCAACATAGTGCTGTTATCTTAAATGTGAAGCATGGAATATGTCAGGTGTAAAAAACGTACCTCGAGGAAAACAAAGTGTTTTGAAAAATGACTGTCTTCTATTTATTTGAGACTCACAAACTTTGTATCTGAGTAAATATCAGAGGTTCGAAAAGCATCCACATTGGGGAAATACTAAAATGTTCTGTTCTGGAATTTAGTCTCTTTTCAAATCAGAAATCTCTCTCATCTTGCCTAGAATGTCTTATAAAACAGAAAACCCTCTTCCAGAGTCTTTCTATAGATAATCACAGCTGTCTTTTAGTTGAGGGGATGAGATTCAAAGGCATTTCAGAGCAGCTGGTTGTTTCCTCCCAGCTGCTTGGAAAATGGAAAACTTTATTGGCAGCAAGCCTCAACCCCAAAGCTGTAGATGCTAAACTAGCTCTCAGGCACTGGAATTCAGCAGGCAACCAGCAGAAACATGAAGCCATGAGTGTTTTTTAATCACTGTGATCTTAGCTTTTGTGTGAATTTAAAGTATAAAGCCCACAGGGTTGGTAGGTTACTGTATAGGTGTGCTGGTATGTGTGGGGAGAGGGGAGGAAGGAAGGAGAGCCAGGTGGTTAGGAATATGGACTCTGGAGACAAACTACTTAAATCCAAACAAGTTCTTTCTCTACATCTCAGTTTTCTCCTCTGTAGAATGGAAAACCGACAACGTCTACCTTGTAGGATTGCCATGAGGACAGATTAAGGATATAGCACAATGCACCATAAACACACTGATTCACTATCATTATTATATTACTAAGGTTTTTTAAACAACAACATTCCATTCCCACTGGTTATTGCAAAAAGTAAAAGAATGACGAAGGGGGAAGTTGTAATAGTGACCCCTATTTTTGTAAACTTGTGTCAAGACCATATGCTTTAAAATAGTATCTATAATCCTAATAATAACCCTGTGGGGGTAGGTATTATTTTTCCCATTTATCAGATAAGGTATCTAAGAACTATGACTCAGAGAATTTCAATGCCTTGTCCCTGGTTAAGAAGATTTGGGATTAAACCCAGATCTCTGTAACTCCAGATCCCCTGCTCGCTCATTTAGTGAAAAGTCTTGTTTGGGACTGTTTTGCTCTGGCTGAGACCTCCCAGCCCACTCTTCTTGTTCTCCCTCAAATATGTTGCACTGAGGTATTCCTCCTTGTTATCTGGGGAGTTTTTTTTTTTTTTTTTTTTTTTTCTTTTAAGCCCTGAACATTTAACTCTGTTAGTGATCTCCACTCAGTTTCTCTGAATGGCACTCCCCAGTCTAAATCTTGTACTCCAGAACTGTGTGCCAAATGTGATTGCTCATAATTTTCCTACTGCATCTTAATCAAGAGAATGATTGATTTTTCTGATAAAAATTGAATTTATAGGTAAATCTCTATTTTTGTAGACCATGATTTTTGACTGTTTATTACACACCTAACAATGGGCTGAGTGTTGTGTGTATGTGCGAGTGTTTGCCACTTCGGGTGCCTAGGGTTTTCTCTTTTGAATCTCACTATTCAACTTGAACATCTACACATCCAGGAAATACAACAATGTAATGACAATATCAGAGTGGTCACAGAGAAAGAAGAGGGTTGTCCTCTAGTTGAAAGCTTTTAACCCAGGGTTCAGACACAGTGGTGCATTTCAATTACTTGTGCCATGTGTCACAGGGTCCAGAATTTGTTGGTAATAATAATAGTTCAAATACTGAAATTGGAGAATGATTTATTGTTTTCCCATAGATTAGAGTGGCTTCAAGGTTATCTGTCTAATTATATCCTTTCACTCACTTGCATTCTGATATACTTCTTGGAGTGAAAAAGAAAAGAACTAAAACTAGTTTTCTAATAATTAAGCTAGAAGCCCACTTTATCAATACAGTGTTCAGTGAAGTGTGTCTGCTCATAAGAAATATGTTCTGCATATGAATGCATGTCATGGCAGCAAAACAAAAACAGAGTTACCGTTCTCTGGGAACTGGAGGCTGAGACTAAACAGATTATTTCCCTTCAAAGGTGTTCCCCGTAACACCAATATGAAATAAATAATATGGTCATCTTCTAAGATTCAAGGTCTAATTTACTTTTCATAATCTCTGTTTTATACATTTCATAAGTATTCAGTTCATGTTGGTTCACATTCCACAGTGTCTTCTGTGGTGGACACTAGCAGCTGAGTACCCAATAGTCATTTCCCCATTCTTCCTTAATAACTAAATTTCTGCCTGATTTTATTCAGGCAGAAATTTACCCAACATTGAGAGATGAAACATTGGTCTGTTACCCTTTACAAATGATTGGTGTAAGGGTGTTTTATGTGACCCAATCCTGAACAACTGGGTAGGGGAAAATCTCCTGGGTGTGATTCTGGGAAAGATATTTTTGTAATAAAAAATCATGTCATATAAAGAGAAAGCTCATTGTTTTACTTCTTAAAAAGTAGTTGTGTAAAAACATGAAGTTTGCAGCCGCTGCATTCATACTGAAATTATAAGGGAACCTTATAATTTAATGTTATAATTTAAATTATAAGAGATGACGGTAGAGGGAAATATGGAAAGAATCTAACTTTAATGATATTATTAAATATTGCAGCAACCACTATCTGGACTTCTTGTTATGGTTTAAACCACTGACAGTAAATTTTGTTACTTGCAATTAAAATCATTTTTCTCTCAAATCCTATTACCACTTCTCTAAGCCCAGCCCAAAATATTCAGAGGAAGATGATGCCATCATTTTCCTAGCTGGTATTCCACGTCCTAACCATCATGGAAACATTGGTTGCAGCTATTTCCCTCCAGCACTATTCGTACAAGAACATACAGAAGCTCTTTACTATGGGTTTCATACTATGGGTACTCAATTTTGCACTCACTTCTTATTTTTCTCCCAGGTCATATCTTTATTTACGCATGACCATTGCATTTGCTATTGCTCACCTACACCTAGTTCATTCTGTCTCACAATTTGAATCGCAAACTATTTTACCTATGAAACCACACCACACTCACCTAATTCACACCTATTTCCACCTCTAAAATCCAAGTTTTAAAGCAAAGTAGTCTATTATTTTCAAGTGTCTGTAGATATGGAACCAATCAGCATGATACTGAGATCTTCAACAATCTGAGAAAGAAAGAAAAAATGGACAGAGAAGTCTCTGAGAAAAGGACAGGATAAACTTCTGGGAGAATGGAAAGAGGTCAAGGCACAAATGTTGCACTGAGGACCAAAGCCAAGCTCACTTAGGAGTCAAAGACCTTAGGTACAAGGAGGTCAGACTTTTCACCTTAGATAAACATTGATTTGGGACCTATAAAAGATAGTCACTCCTTTTAGGAAGCCATGTGGCTTTTTAAAGCAGAAACTGGGGCCTAGCATTGCAGAACTGGAGATTTCACCGCCTAATAGAACCATAACATCACTGAGAGAAAAGGGACTACCAAGTAGAAAAGTAGCAATGCCAGAAGATTTACACTTGTTTTTGAACACAATAAATACACCTCCTGTACACTCCCATAAGCAGCTGGAGTCACAAGAGTTTTACAATGCAGTGAAATTTGAGTTACTCCTGTTACTGTAACCCTATACAACATTTGGGTTATTAAGGCCTAGACAATTTTGGGCTACAACACTAATCTTTTGTCCTATCTTTGAACATATCCAATTCTTCAATAAAATCTACCATTCAAAGGAAGAATAAAGTATTTCTTTTTCAAGGAGCTGATAAAATGCATTTTGCTAGGCTCCCTTTCCTTTCAGGATTCTCAGGGATGGATCTACCAATTCCATGAAGATAATTTGTACTAACTTACATTTGAATTTTCTTTATTTCACAGTTCCACTTATAATCATGTCATGTTTCTGAATTGTACTCTCTTAAGCTATCTGGTAATTATGTATGAGTGTGTTGACTTATTTGAATTAGGCAGAAAAAGTGACAAGGTAACATCCTGTACTAGAACTTTGGCAAATTAAAAATGCTTGTCTTTCATTTTACAGAATTCTTATTACAACTTTTATAGCCTGTAAGGAAAGTCTTCCTTAACAACGGTATGACAGTGCAGCTCAAGTAATGATAAAATTACTTCATGCTAACATTTTGTACTTTTTACTTATTTTGTCCTCCTAATTCACCAAAATGTTTGAGTGTATCTCAGGGTCATAGGCAACATCCATTTCAATCTGTGGAAAAACTTGAGCTGAATATAGAAGCCTAGGGATATCTCAAGTGGGTGAACTTTTATGGGTAATGATACAACAAATTTATAGTTCAGCCTTCATGAATTCATATTTTATCAGAACTGACAAAGAAGTGAGGTGGTCTGTGGAACAGACAGTCAAGAGTTTAGATGATGAAGTTTTACAACAGCATGGAAAATAAAGTATCAATTCTACTTTTTTGTCCAGATACCTGATATACATTGGCCCCAGTCTATACAGTTTATTGTCCAAAATGTTCATTCACCAGGAGAGACAAATGGCTATTTCCAGTTGTCTTGTAAGAACAGTAAAACTTTGTTTAGAGAGTTGACTATTGGTTTAGAAGAGAGACTACTCTGGTTGTTCAAATCTAGATTCAGTAATAGGTAAATGTTGATTAGTAGTCTCAATTTATTTAAACAAGCTCTTAGTATCTGGGATTAATGCAGTTAGAGTACAGATGTGTACTCTTTGATATTTCCAAACAATGGTCAAACAACTGTTTCAAATATATACAAATCATGAAACCAAAACTTATTTATGAAACAATAAAGTAGCTGTTGTTTTAACATTATGAAAGCATCTAAATCCAGAGATTCTTGATGCCATCAAGCTATCTTGACTTCCCTGCTGCATTTATTTGGGTCAAAAGAAGAATGGATAATTTCTTGGACATATATCTATGACTTCCATTAACACTCATACACTGAAGCATTCCACATCTCTATCTTCGACCTGACATTCCTTTGGGGTTCCGTTATCATATTTCCAATTACCTCTTGGATATTTACACATGGATGTGCTCTAAGAACCTCAAATGCAATCCACTCCTAATTCCCTATATTCTCACTAGGTTGATCAGCACAATGGTTAACAGTGATTAAAAACATATTTTTTAGAAGCAAATGACCCATGCTTGAAACTTGTCTCTGCCACTTATTAACTGAGTGACCTTGGATAATTTAATCTCTGTGTACCTCAGTTTTCTCATCTGAAAAGGCACAATAACTTATATCTAATTAAGTTGACATGACAAATACATGATAAATTATCTTTGTATATGTATATTAAACCCTTAGGAGAGTAGCTGGCACATATTATGCAATATATGTAAATGTTTAACTACTATTACAATGGCCTCCAAATCTGTGCCTATTCCACTCATAGTCACCAAAGTGTATTCATTCTAGCTCCTAAATCTCTCTTAAATCTAAACCCCCATTTTTGACTTTACATCCACTTTATTAATTTGAGTCAATGTCCCTTTTATGTGAACCACTGAAAGAGCCTCCCATTAGTCTCTTAGAATTGTCCCCCTTCTTTTAATGCACCCTCCAAATGGTACATAAAAGAATTAACTTTCTAAAATGTAATTCTGATAATTACATTCCTGTTTAACAAACTTCAGTGTAGCACAAATAACCATAAAGTCATAAGTATTGAGCATGTCGTATTCTCAAATGACTTTGCCGCCTTATTTGCCACCAATCCAACTACTCATAGTTCCTTTCTCATAGCATACAATGAAAACCATGCCACCTTGCCTTTGTGGATCTTTGCCTCTATTTCAAGAATCTTTCTTGAATTGATATATATTTTTCAAGACTCAGCTGGATTATTCCAGTAATTCCCCAGTGAGATGGTCATGATTTCCCCTACTCCATTTTCCACTTTCAGATACAGACCAACATTAGTTTCTCTGTGCTCCCTATTTTACTGTGCACATACTTCTATAGTAGCACTTACCACAATGAACTGCTGTTTACTTTCGTTGATCTTCACTGTGGAAAACAGAGATGAAAAACTAAAAATGTGGGATAAACCAAACTCTAATTTTATTTGGTTGTTGGCCCACAGTAAGTGGTGATTACATTTTTTTAAAAATCCTAGAGAGATGGCTATCATTTTCTTTGATTTTGTGGATCTAGTAAATCATGACACTTTGCAAGCATGTTTGCCTCACAAGAACAATCAAAATAAGAAGTTGAAGAGAAATGCCAATTAGTCAGAGCAGGTTCAGATTTACTGTTCTATATCCAAAAATTGAAAACAAAAACAAAACTCATTAACAGGCTCTTTTGATGTTGCCTTAATACAAACTAAGAACATTTAAAAGAATGGAGGAGGCTGAATAAAATATTCCATCAAGGAAAAAAAAAAGAATTTTTTAAGGTGAACAGTGGTTGTGAGCAGTCTCAGTAAGAATGCTATAGTTGAGGTGACAGTTATTTCTGGATTGAGTGTGAAAAATCAATAACCCTCTGAATTTAGCTGAATGTTGTATTCTGCAGTACTTGACTCCATTAAAACTGGAATCTGAATGCTCTGTTCTACTTTCCTAACACTGATACTTAAATATGCTTCTTAAACCACCCTAACCAAAACACATGAGTAATCTATATGTAATGTAATGGCACCAGGAAGAGAATACACAATTTCTTCTCAGCCAAATTTGTTTCTCCCTGCTATGTCAGAGAGATGATGCAAAATGTCACTGATGTCATGAATTGACTGGTCACATTTACAACCTTGACACTGTTTATTGGAGTTAAGTAGGCAGTAACGTTGGTTGGAGGCTCAAAAGGGTTGGTAAAGACTTGACAGGAAGAAGTCTGATTTATAAACTTTCTCATCTATGGATTTTCAAGAGAACTTTAATGTTCTAACCTTTGTGGCAGTGTCCAATTTATCCAATAAACTGTCCAATAAACAGTTCTTGAGAGGTTTGTGAAGACTTGCTGCGACTGTTCCCCCAGGGCTCAACACAGAGGGAGCAGAGAGAAAAAGCCATCTCCCAGTCTTTCCCTGGAAGAGGTCTATTTGCACACTGTAAAAGCTGCTTGCCTAAGGGTCAGGCTTCTAATCCAGCACACATGTAGGAGCTCATTGCCCTCCTTCCCAGAGACTGGGGAGGCCAATGGGTACCATTTCCACATTCTCCATCTGGCTCACTCCAGGTCGCTGGAGTCTCCCTGGAGGGAGCTTATAAACATGTGTGGCATCCCAGCTTTTGCAGCTGCCACCCAGAGGATGAAGCCCTTGACTGCCTGGCTCTGGTGAACAGTGGAGCTTGTGTTCCCAGGCCACATAGGATTGTTGCAAACCAAGAAACGGTTCTTAACCAGCTATTACCTACCCCCTCATCCTCCCAAGGCTCAGTGCAGAGGGAACAGACAGAAATTCCCATACCCAGTCTTTCCCTGAAGAAGGCCTAATTGCATACCTTAAAAGCTGCTTCCTGAGGGTTAGACTTCTAATTTAGCATGAATCTATGGGCTGAATATGATCTTCCCCAGAGACCAAGGAAGCAAGCAGACAGCGTCTCCACCTTCTGCCTGTAACCTCTACAATTGCTGATATCTCCCTAGAAGGAGTTTGTGCTCAGGCCTGGCAACATGGCTTTTGCAGCTGACACTCTGGGGACACACCCCTGGATCACCAGGCTCTCACTGGCTTGTGTTTGCCTCTTCCACACAAGAGCAGCAAACAGTTTTTAACCAGCTATCTCTCCCCGACCCCCACCCCTCAGGGGCTCAGAGGGAACAGAGAGGAACTCTCATCTCTTAGTCTTCACATGAAAGAAGTCTATTTGAATAATTTAAAAGCTGCTGCCTTAGTGTCTGGCTTCCAATCAACCTGCATCTAAGTGTAGAGTGGGATCCTCTCCTTTGGTACACTGACAAATCTTGGTACAACCTAAAATCTTGGGAGCCACTAAGAACAAAAAAGGTGTCTATAACAAACAAAAACGTTTGTTTTTAAAATGATAGTCTCTTCACAAAAAGGTTATGAGAAAACTAGACAGCCACATGCAAGAGAATGAAACTAGACTACCATCTTACACCATCCACAGAAATTAACTCAAAATGGATGAAGGCTTGAATATAAGACCTTGAAAACATAAACTCTTAGACGAAAAGGAGGTAAACTCCTTGACATGGTTTTTGATTTGACAAAAAAAGCAAAGGCAGTAAAAGCACAAATCAACAAACGAGACTACATCCATCTAAAAAGCTTCTGTACATTTAGGGGCTTCCCTGGTGTCGCAGTGGTTGAGAGTCCACCTGCCGATGCAGGAGACACGGGTTCGTGCCCCAGTCCGGGAGGATCCCACATGCCGCGGAGCGGCTGGGCCTGGGAGCCATGGCCGCTGGGCCTGCGCGTCTGGAGCCTGTGCTCCGCAACGGGGAGAGACCACAGTAGTGAGAGGCCCGCGTACCACCAAAAAAATAAAAAAATAAAAATAAAATAAAAAACTTCTGTACATTTAAAGAAACCATCAGAAAATGAAAAGTCAATGTATAGAATGGGAGAAAATATTTGCAAATCATACATCTGACAAGGGGTTACTATGTAAAATATATAAGGAACTCATGCAACTCAATAGCAAAAAAGCAAAACAATAAAATAAAAAATTGACAGGAAAAATGAATAGATATTTTGCCAATGAAGGCATAAAAGTGTCCAACAGGTACATGAAAAGGTAATCAACATCACTAATCATCAGGGAAATGCAAATCAAAACCACAATAAAATACTAGAGTGGCTCCTAATCAAAAAGACAAGAGATAATAGTCATCGGCAGGGATATTAAAAAAAAGGGATCCCTTGTGCACTGTTGGACATTTAAATTAGTTCAGCCACTATGGAAAACAGTGTAGAGATTTCTTAAAACTTAAATAACTACTGTATGATCCATAAATCCAACTTCTGGGTATATATCCAAAGGAAATTAAAACAGGATATCAAAGACAAGTCTGCACTCCCATGTTCATTGCAGCATTATTCACAATAGCCAAGACATGGAAACAACCTACGTGTCCATCAACAGATAAATGATTAAAGAAGTAGTAGTATATATACGATGGAATACTGCTCAGCCATGAGAAAGAAGGAAATCCTGACATTTATGTCATCATGAATGAACCTTGAAGGTATTATGCTAAGTGAAATAAGCCAGACAAAAAGAGAAATACTGCATGGTATTGCTTATATTTAGAATAATAATTTTAAAAAGTCAAATTCATAGAAACAGAGTAGAAAAGTGGTTTTTAGGGGCTGGGAGGTAGGGGAAATAAGGAGAGGCTGATAAAAGGGTACAAACATTCAGGTATAAGATAAATAAGGTTAGTCTAAGAAAAGAAAAGATAGTGACTATAGTTAATAACACTGTATTGTATAATTGCAATTTGCTAAGAGAGTAAAACTTAGATGCTTTTACCAAACAACAAAAGGATGTCAGATAGATGTGTTAATTAACTAAATGGAGGGAAATTCTTTTAAAATGTACATGTACAGTAAATCACCACGATGTACACTTTAAATATCTTATAACTTTTAATTACATCTCAATAAAGCAAAACTTTAAAAAATGTTAAATACAGTCATAAGGGTGGGGCTCTAATCAGATAGAATTAGTAATTTAGGAAGATCTCCCTCTCTCCCTCTCTCCCTCTCTCACTCTCTCCCTCCCTCTCTCTCTCCCTCCCTCCCTCCCTCCCTCTCTCCCTCTCTCTCTCTCTCCCTCCCTCCCTCCCTCCTTCCCTCTCTCCCCCTCCCTCCCCCCTCCCTCTCTCCCCCCCCCCACCCATGTGAAGACATTGCAAGAAGGCAGCCATCTGCAAGCCAGGAATAGAACTCTCACCAGGAACCAAATCAGCTAGCACTTTGATCTAAGACCTCTGGCCTCAAGAGCTGTGAGAAAATAAATTTATATTGTTTCAGCCACCTGGTCTATTGCATTTTGTTATGGCAGCCCTAGCAGACTAAGACATCACACATGCCACTTGTTCTCCTGATTTAGTAGAGATGTTTGGAACATAATCCTATACTATACAGATATTTTACCCACTCCTCATAATTTACTAGAAACTACAACCTAGCCTAATGGAATTCTATGAGTTTGCATTATCCCCTAATGCTAGCTTCCCTGGTGTATCCCTTCTAAATTCTCAATGAACAAATTAATTAACAAAACATCATCTATTTACATATATATTAGATTCTCAAACTATTATCATAGCACAGTTTGGTAATATAAACAAGCATGAATGTGCTAGAGTGTAATTATTTGATAAACTGGGTAACTGTACGATCCTTTCTGCTTTAGCAAGATTACAACAAAACACAGTATGGTGGTGTTTGGGGCAAAAGCAACTTGAACACCAAAGCTTTTAATCTTGATCAATAAAGGGGGAAACATGAAATATCCAGGTAGGGAATTGTGTATTATTCATGGAAAAATAAGTCAACTTGAATTGGGCAACAGATTTTTGTTGATTAAATAATGTATTTGTGTACCTACTAACTGATAAATTTAATAATTAATAGAATACTCCAACCAAAAGACAAGACATCCACTTCTAATTTGTATTGATAATTTCAGTTTAGTGCACTCAGTATTTCCTTTAGTGCATAAAAAGCATTTCTAACTCTGTAAGAAGGACCCTAAATAATCAATATGTTGTAAAAATTCAGATGCACTACACTATTAAGCATGGACTATAATTGTTCCTTGCACTTTGAAACCAAAATAAATTGTAAAAGACCTATTCAATATTATTTCATAATAATAGGGAACTTAGCAGCTAGTTATTGAGAGGAAATATATTCGATGATATCTAGCCCCAGATTAGTCTAAAACATTAATAATCTAGAGTATGGTCATTTACAGCTCTTGGCCTCACCCTACCATAACAGAAAGCTAGCAAAACGTATTATTTTACTATGTCTTTTATATATTCATGACCAATATATACTATATTTTGTTAGGCAACCTAAACTGCCCCTCTTACAACATATTGAGAAGAGGTTAGATGAGACTTGCGGCAAATGCAAGAGTACTGAAATATTTATTCAGAAAATCTGGGCGTTCATTTTACTTACAGACTTTGGTTGTATACACATGGGTTTTTAGCAAAAACAGAATTTAGATGCATAGGCTTCTATGCCTGCACTGCAACAAAATTTATCTGATTTAAGGATAACAGTCTAAGTATTTCAGTCTTATACATGGCAAAATACTGGCATTTACGGATTCCCAATCAAATTTGGGGATTATAGCTTATTCAGAAATCACCTTGTAAAACTTGAAATGCTTTTCAAAAAGAAAGCAATATTATACATGGTTGTAGTATGCTTTATCAGACTATCTACTAAATCTTTCTTATTTAACTCATGTTATATATAAAGTATTTAATCAATGGTTATCATGAATCCCAAAATAATAATTAGTATTTACTGATTCATTACCACAGCAAAAATATTACATCTATTATCACATCTATTTCTGCAGATGAACCAAAAAAAATTCAATGGGATATGTGAAATTGAAATTCCCATTATATACTAGGTAAAGGAGGTTTATTACCTTTTCTAAGATCATAAGTTTAGTCAAAGTAGCTAATATTTATACAGTTTAAATGCACAATAAACAGTACTTGTTATCTGCTAAGCATTATTAAAGAGCTTCCCTTGTATCTAAATAATTTAAAACCATCACTCCCAATTTGGGGTTTAATACCTTTATTAAATTGATTCTAATGTTTACCTCCCAAATATGACTGTGGTTTGTTCCACATGCTTAAACTTAATCATGAGATGTGTAGTCCTAAGATGTTCTGAAGATGTTCATGACTTGCAATAATGGGGAGAATGTAAGTGGATAAAAGTCACATTTTTGGAAAAGTTCAACTCCTGTTTATGATTTATGTCTGGTGTTTCTGGGTCACTCCATTTTAACGTGGAATGTTCATATCATGTAAATTCCTGCCCCAGAGCCCCCATCCCTTGTTTTGTTTTATTTTACTGTTTGTTTAGATAGTACAGAAGAAAAATATATATATTAGACATAGGTGAATCTTTAAAAGTGTCAAAGGAGTAGATTTTACCTAGATTTCAGAGAAGAACTCTATACTCATCTGTTCAATTTTCATGAAAGCAAGCTGATCTTAAAATCATTAAAATAAAATTTAGAGCAGGATGAGGGACAGGCTCCCCGGTGGTGTGGAGAGCTGCTGGAGATACATGAGAGCTTGGGGATAATAGCAACGAGACTGCCACTGTCGGAAGACGCATCCCTACAAATTCATTTTTATTTTATTTTTTGTCTCTTTTCTCTTCTCCTTAATAATATGTCTTCCTATTGAAACTTCTTATAGGGAGAATGAGAGAATAAGAACTAGAAAGATATTTAGAACAGAGGAATTTTATATCATTAAGCTAAAATAAATTATTCATTTACTTAAAGAATATTTAGATTTGAGAGACCGCGAAATATAGTGGGTTAGGAGTGTAAGCTCTGAAGTCAAAAGGCCTAGATTTGAATCTTGGCTCTACCACATACTAATTATGTCACTTCAGGGGCCAGATACTTAATTTTTGCCTCAGGTTTTAATTTACAAAGTTGTGATAGCAATAACAGATATATAGTTATTTTAAAGATTAAATAAAATAATTCATGTAAAGAACTTAACACACTCTGGCATATAGGAGGCCCCAGTAAGAGTTAACTATTGTCACTGTTGCTATTGGTAATAGTAATGTTATTTTAAAATATGAACTCTGTTCTAGAATTCTAAGGTGATAGTTTTACACAGAGATCTATACAAATAGTAAGCACACAAATACTCTCCAATATTGCTGATGGGATATTCTAATGAGAAACAATACCATATTCTGATATGATGTAGGAAAAACAAAATCTCCAAATGACCTTACATCAGCGGTCCCCAACCTTTCTGGCACCAGGGATCAGTTTCGTGGAAGACAATTTTTCCACAAGAGGGGGGTAGTGGTGATGGTTCAGGCCGTAATGCGAGCGACGGGGAGCAACGGGGAGCAACAGGCAGCGGCAGATGAAGCTTCACTTGCTCACCCGCCGCTCACCTTCTGCTGTGCGGCCCGGTTGCTAACAGGCCGCAGACCGGTAGTGGTCCACGACCCGGGGGTTGGGGACCCCTGCCTTACATCAAACCCATTTGCTGCATGCAGCTAGCAGGGTGAATGGTAGAGTGGCAAAGTGGAACTTTCTATCAGGATTTCCATTGCCATAGGCTCATGGACCCACAGACATGAACATTATGGGGTCTCTGGAGGGTTTAGGCATCATGGACAGGTCCCTACTTTTTGATTCAATTTCTTTAAAGAGCAGGAGAACCTCTTAACAAAGTATATGGGTGAACTTTAAAGAAGCCTGAGTTCCCCCCTTGGCTTTACCTTACAATAGGTTTGTGAACCTGAACAAAGTATTAAACTTCTATGAGACACAGACCCAACATTTGTACAGTGGAGATGATAATACATACACACTAGGCAGATAAGAACTAAAAAGGATGATGTATATAAAACATAGTTGCTTACATATAATGAGGCTTTAGCAAGTTGGCTATTCTTGTATTATAATATCTAAACATTAAATTGGAAAATCAAGCACAAACTTACTTTTTTAAAAAAAAAAGCTAGTATTTGTATATGTGTACATATGTATGTATTTTCATATTTAGGCAAAGGCCCTTGGTATATGTCCCCAGAGATCGTGGCTAAAACAAAATCGTTTTTACTTGAGAAGCCCTTTAAATTTGAAAGGTTGGCAAGAGCAGATTCTTAAGTCCTCCTGTATGAATTAGTAGACCATATTTCTCAGCTTTCAAATCACTTTTCCCAACATAGACCACAGTCCAAATATTTACACTGACCCCTCCAAAGTATAAGCAAACTGGGCTTGTACTGAAGCTTTGTTCATCACCTTCCCATTTCTTTTCAGCTCACTCCCAGGCACTTAATGCCATTAGGCAAAAGTAAGCCACTGATGGCGCTGCACTTGGCAGGGCTGGTGCTCCCAGGTGGAGAAGCAGATGTATAATGGACCTATTTGAAAATGCTACATCAGAGAAAGAGCTCTACAAACAAAGTTGGTGAGATAATGCCGAGGATTGCTCTTCCTTTTGTTCCATCATAAGAAAAAGGAATTGCCAGGTAAACCATGGAGGAGCACAATTAAGGGGGCAGGCAAAGTGAAGGAGTTTTGAGGTGGCAGACGTCCCCTGGATATTGTGCAGGGAAAGAGAATGCAAACGAAGGCATTCGGCTCATATGTCCCTGCATGTTAAGCCATTTGGCTGGTGTATGGAATGTTTCAGGTTGTCCCAGGGGTAGAGACAAGGAATTGAATATTGACTCAGCAAGAGCTCAAATGAGAGGTCTAATTTAATTAAATAGTACAAAGGGGAGGCTTGTTTCATAGACTCCAGTAATTGCTGAAAAGTCAAAAGAGACGAAATAAAGGTCAAAAAGGTAGAGTAACAACCAGGCAGATGCATATAGTGAGACATAGGGAAGACATAAGCATAGAAATGAACAAAAGTTCAAAGGCTACTGTTGGCCCAATTGTGAAAAATGATGAGATGTTGTCATGACCGTAAGTAATTAGTGCTGCCTTTGAAGTCTGGCATTGACACTAGCAGCAGCGTGTTAGTTTTTTACTTTAATGACTGGCTATGTGCAGAAATGCCTTAGGGTAATGCCCTTTCCTTGGACGGACTTGATTAAGAGCTCATGGAGAATAGGTGTAATGCTTTTGAGCTCTAAAAGTGCTGTGTTTCAGGTTCCACTCCAGAAAGGACAGTGTGTAAAGGACCATGAGCATGACTCTAGGGTACTCAGGGTTGGCTATTTCATAATACAATGTTGGAAATATGGGATAACATTATGTGAACAGGTGGAAAGATGAAGAAAGACTCTGATTTTATTTCTGTGGCCCCAAAGCTCCCATCACTGGACACTGTGGGTAGCAGAGCCCCTCCTAGATGAGAGAATGAAGGTGGCAGAGAGGAAGAAAGAGACAGATCTCCCTCATTGTACTTAAGCTCTCTGAGCCTTAGTTTCTCATTTTAAAATGGAAATAATAGTCAGACTTTCCTCAGAGCATTGTTTGTATATAAAATAATGAATAGATGTGAGGGATTTAAAATATCTGGTCATTATTAACAGCTCGATAAACGTTAGCTATCATTGTTGCTATCATTATTCTTCTTGTAATTATCACAAAAGTGAAGAATAAGCACCTTGTCCTAAAAAAGTGCCTCATCTGCTCACATTTTGAGATATGGACCCCGAATCTACTCAATTTCCCATTTTCACTAGAGCTTCAGTGCGCATTGCTGGGCAACTTAGTATTACTTATATATGCTTTAGAATCAGAGGACTGGGTTTAAGTCTTGCCCTGTCTCTTAACAGCTTTGTGGTCTTGGAGAAGTTGTTCAACCTCTTTAAGTTTCAGTTTCCATATCTATAAAATAGCAATAAAACTTCTTTCTGATAAAAATTATGAAAGCAAATGCATTTCAAATATTTAGGGCAATGCCTAGCATTAATGAGCACTCAGTTTCAGGTACATACACAGACATCCATATATTACATATATGGTTTACATATATGAGCTATACTTGCATGCACACACACACACGCACACACCATCATTTATTCCCTAAAATCTAGAGTCACAGAATTTTTTAGCTTGATGAGACCTAGGCATATGGTTCATTCTCACTGTCCTTGTCAGTCTCTGTTTCTATCTCTGTCTTTCTCTCTTTCTCATTCACATTCATTCACACACACACACACACACACACACACACACACACACACACACACAGAGAGACACATGCTATGCAGGGAAAATGTTTAGGGGTTTATACTTACACTATTTCTTAATCCAGACATGCCTTTCCTGATTTATTATTTATCTAGCATCTATTAAATTATCTGACATTTTAGAGCAATTCATAATTTCAGCTCAGTTTCATAGACCTTTTCTTCTCTCCACCTAACCAAATTCTTCCAATTTTTTTTATTATTTAGCTCAAATTTTCTGTGAAGTTCTTCAGACTCTGCAAATCAGAGTGCTTTCTTTGCTGCAGATCTTGGTCATTTATTGCTTAAAACGTATTTGTTTATTAATTTGGTGCTGCTCTTAAGCATTTCTGTAACATATTGACTTAATGTCCTCTGCCCATCATCTTAAAATCCCATGCTATCAGAAATGTTGGTCTTGCCAAAACAATTCCCCTGAAATTTGGGGTAGCTTAAGTTCTACTCTGTGTTGCAATTGAATAATTCTGAACATATGACATTTGCATAAACACTCTAATGTTGAATAAAAATATTTCTGTGCCCAATCTTTCTTAAAGTCTAAGAGTTAAATGTCTCCATTTGCATTGGCAACAAGTAGATTACAGTCCAAATGTCTATCTGAAGATCGTTTATCTTATGCTAAATGCAGTCAAGGATAGCCCAAGCTGTACTTTGTACAATTCTTCCAGTACTTATCAGCCATGCATGGACCAAACTCTAACCTTGGCTCAGAAGCAAAGATAATTATTCTTCCTCAAATCTCTTATCAAATGCCACTGCTAAAAAAGGGATGGGCAATAAGCAGTCTTACGATATGCAGAGGAATTATCTCACTAAAAGGAGAACATTTTCCTAGGCTTCGCCTTAAATGTAATTTAAAATAAACATTTATAACTAGATGAAACACATCAATAAATAATATCACTTCATGAAAACTTATCATTAGCCCACATTAGCTAATACTATGACTACTGCTACTACTACTACTATTACTGCCACCAGTTAGTAGTTAAAATGAGCACCTGCTATATGCCAAACACTATGCTAAGACCTTACATGCAGTATTTTATTTCCCTCCTGGAAGGTGTTTATCAGCCAGTGAGCAACATTTCTAGCCTTTCGTTTCCTAGTACAGAGATGTTGGAGGTCTCACAGTGAGATTTGAGAAAGTACATAAACCCTTTTTCTGATTAACTATGTAAGTAAAAGCTCCCTAACTGGGCTTCCCTGGTGGCGCAGTGGTTGAGAATCCGCCTGCCGATGCAGGAGACACGGGTTCGTGCCCTGGTCCGGGAAGATCCCACATGCCGCGGAGCAACTAAGCCGTGAGCCATGGCCGCTAGGCCTGCGCGTCCGGAGCCTGTGCTCCACAACGGGAGAGGCCACAACAGTGAGAGGCCCGCATACCGCAAGGAAAAAAAAAAAAAAGCTCCCTAACAACTTGTATCAATCTTGAAAGTGACCAAAAAGTAAAAACTTTGTTGTTTTAAATCACTGAGAATTGGAAACCATTCGTTATGACAGCAGAATCTAACCTAAATTGACTAACTCAGGGTTGTTGACTAGAAAAACCTTCTTTAACTTTCTTTTTTCCATTATAGATATTCTTTTCTATGTTATTTGATGCAGAACCTGAGGCTAGATTAAAAATGATTTATTTTTGTGCAGAAGGGGAGTTAATCTGTACTCTACATCTGCTTGAAAGTATAAGTGAAGCTCCTAAAACATTCAAAAAGGATGTCAATTTTGTCATTAGTAATAATACCATGCATGTGTGCACGCACACAAGAAAGCACACACACATATACACAGTACTTGCTCAATGTTTGCAATGTATGAGTGATATCTAAACTGTATGCACCTTTTGGAAAAAACACAGAGCTTTTTCATAAAATTCAACCATGAATTAATTGTCTGTGACCCAGGGCTTGACCAGAAACTTTCTTGAGACATCTAATATTGCAGAGATGACTTAATGCATTTGTTTCCCTTGGGGTGTCAAAGCATTGTTTTTGTCGTCAGCTACAACATCAGAAAGCAGCATTTCCAGACCATATTATCATAACTCTCTGCTGAAAAGCCTTGACTATATTGAGGTTTAATGTGGCAACTTTAGGTTTATTGAGGGTCAGTGTTAAGAAACATCTGTCTGAACATTTCTGTCTTTTACAGACCCCTAGGTTAGGACATCATTCATTACATTATCCATTGTTACTCAAATAATAACCACACACACTACATTTCTTTTTAAATTTAAAGCCTGATAACCTTTTCCTCTCTAAAGAAATTTCTATGCTGCTTATCATCAAGCAATGAAAACTATATAATTGTTACTTATTTAATTTCCAGCTTAATATACTTGACTAGAGCAATTTAGCCAAAAGCTTGGTAATACACATTTCTTTGTTTTAAAAAAAATATTCTTTAAAGTATGTTTTAAGTTTTAGTGTCGAATTCTTATATTTTTCTTGATTTATAAAGCTGCTAAAATTTTTCAGAAGCGTGAGGAATACAAATTGTATTTGTGAGTTAGCATTTCCTAAAATTAACCTTTTTTCTTTTTTGCTATTTTTTTTTTCAACTGAATTCCTTGAGAACAAGGATTGTTGACTCATCTCCATATTGTTTCAGGGCAGCAAAGTGAGAATAAATATATGTTAGTACAGAGTGACACAAAGCTCTGAAACCAGAGCCTGGATTCACATTTTCACTATATCACTTACTAACCATATAACATTTGGCAAGTTTACACATTTACTTGTAGCACTGTTGAGAGGATAAGAGAATATATACAAATGTGTCAATAAGAGTGGGGTATTCAGCAAATTCTCCTATCACCTCTTTTCTATATACAAAGAAATTGACACTAAAGGACACAATGATGCTATCATTTGTCTCTAGAGTAGGTTCCTACAAAGAGAGCTTGAAAGGAATTTGTGCATGTGGTTTACTGAAGGTCTGTTCTCAGGAAAAGGGTAAGAAAGAAAGAAGAATAGGGTGGGTGAGGGTAAAGCTAAATAAGAAGATTACTAGTATCAGCCAGAGGCCAGCTTTGGCCTGATTGCATAGGGGGCTGTGAAACTGCACAGCAGAGCTGATTCCATCTTGAGGCAAGGAACCTGGACTTTTGTATCCTCCTCTCAAGTCAGTCACTGGCTATAGGCTTCCAGGCATGCAGGGGTCGTGGTACAGAACCAGACAGGGTGATTCCTGTTTGACTGAAAACAATTATCCAGAGAAGGGAGCAGCTGTGAGATGTCAGCAGCCAGAACTGGCAGCAGCTGGAAGATGGGAGAACTACCAGGTAAAGGGATATGGCAGGAGTAACAACATCAGTAGTAGCATTATCAGATTTCCCTTAATTCTTATCTTCCCTTAGACCAATAGTTCTCAACCAGGGACAATCTTGCATTTGGCAGTGTCTGGAGACATTTTTGGTTATCACAACTGAGTGAGGTGGTGTGGGGTGGTTACTGGCATCTAGTGGGTAGAGTGCAGGGTTACTGCTAAACATTTCACAATGCACAGGACAGCCCCCCAGAACAAATAATTATCTAGCCCTAAATCCCAAATGCCAATAGTGTCAAAGATGAGAAAACCTGGAATAAACAGAAACAGAAGTCAATGTGTAGTATTTTTTATTAAGTTATTGATTTGCTATTAATATTATTCAGACTTTAGTAATCAAAAGGGGAAAATGTCAGACTTCCCTGGTGGTGCAGTGGTTAAGAATCCACCTGCTAATGCAGGGGATACAGGTTTGAGCCCTGGTCCTGGAAGATCCCACATGCTGCAGAGCAAAGAAGCCCGTGAGCCACAACTACTGAGCTTGCATGCCACAGCTACTGAAGCCCGTGCACTTAGAGCCTGTGCTCCGCAACAAAGACCCAATGCAGCCAAAAATATATAAAGTAAATAAATAAATTTATAGAAAAGAAAAGGGGAAAATGTATTGATTTCACACACACATACACAAACACACCCTCACAGGAACTTTTTATCTTGCAAATGTAACTACTATTACTTCATAATCTGCATCAACAGGCACAAATTCAGCAAGAGATGAATCACAGACTGAAATGACTACTTTTGCAAATACCATCCATACTGCTTTGTGCCTTTTTTTCACTTCTGTCAGGTCTGCTTTTGCCCATGACTTTATGGGTTTTGACACCAACACTTTGCTGTCCTAGAACCTTTAGCTCCTTGGTTTTTCCTTCTCCTCCCTTTTCTTCTGTGCTTTTTCTCCCTGGCTTGCAGCTGAACTCAGGATGAAGTGAACATCAGGATGTTTGCATCCAGCTCTGCTCTTTTCCTTCAGCTGCACTTTGTCTAATGGGGAATTTGGCACCATCCTATAGCTGTCAAATACATCATGCTCACTTTCAAGGCCTCTCTTCCCACCTCTTTGAAGTTCTGTGTTTCAGGTTGTTTAGCACGCAATAGAAATAATGAGTCCCTTCTCTTCTTTTCTAAGGATTGTTAACAATTAAGCGAATTCTTTGTTTCTAAAACAGAAATAGTCTTTTCCATTAAATTTTAAATTCTTCCAGTATTTTCCTTTTTAATAATATAGAACGATTTGACATACAATAAGAACATGGCACAACTATAAGAAGTAAATTTAACAGTAGAGACTCTCATATCACATTTATATTTTTCTTCCTTTTCCCTCTCCATTTCTTTTCTTCTTAACTTTTGTGTGTGTGTATATGCATTATCCAGATGTTTTATCCTCTCCATCTCTTAACTTCACAAAGAAGATTTCACAAAATTGATCACTGCTGTTCTGTGAGAGATATCACAGCAGTCTCAGTAAAGCCATGTCAAATCAATCCTATACTTACGGATAGTATATTGCACCATTTTAATACACATCCCTCACTTTTCTCTAGATCTAAAATTAACAGGTAACTCCTAAAGCATCTGATCTCATTCTCACTGATGGATATTGTTTAAACAAAATTCCAGTAGCAGTCGTTTAAAACAAATAAAAAGAAAACAAAACATCTTGTATGTCATATTATAATTTGGCAATTGGTGCTTAGAGGAAAACTCTGTATAAGAACTGGGAAGAGAAAGTGAGAGCAAAAGGAAATAAGAAGAAAGATTCTGAAAAGATAGTGAAATAGGAAGCACCAAAAATCTATTGCCCCACACAGACCACAACTGTACTGTGCAATTGTCCAATCTGACTTATGTAACTATTTAGGAACAATGGAGCCTATTGAAGGCTTCCAACTTCCAGAGGAAGGTTTGGAAGGTACATTATGGTTAATTTACGTCAATTTCAGCTCTTAGCACAGTAGCAGCTATCCATCCCCCACTCCTCAGCCACTTGACAGGCAGCTGTGCACATGTTCCTGTAGTAGCTTGCATGCAACTTATGAAAGCTAGGGTGGAAAAAGTATGCTGTCTCAATATTAGAAATCTGTGAGCTTATCCCTGAGTGCTGCTTCTCAACACAAAGATACAGACAAAGTGGCAGAGGCCATTGTTGTTGCACCTACCCTCATTGTTATAAGCCCTTTCCACTCTGGCTCAAGTGACTTCTAGGGGCACCTGTCTTTACCCTCATTTTTCTTTTTTCTTTCCTCTTTTGGAAGTCAGATATTGAAGATTAGAACATTCAAAACTAACCACAAATACATGGGGAATTAGAAAGTCACTGCACATACCCAGGGGAAGGCACAGGCTCATAAAACACCTGAGAAGACTGCCAGGTTACACTTTAGGCTGATCAGTGACACAGAGATAGACTGCAATAATCAAAAATCAAAACAAAAGACCTCACAAAAAACCAAAAGCAAACACACACATACACAGCAAACCCTGGGGAAGAAGGAGAATCTGATTTGCAAAATTAGATTCAAATGACTAGTTTTCAACATAAAAGCACACAACATACAAGGAAATAAGAAAGTATGTTCTATTCAAAGGAAAAAAAACAAACAAACAGAAATTGTCCCTGGAAAAGACATGATGGCAGATCTACTAGACAAAGACTTTAAAACAACTGGTTTAAAGATGCTTAAAGAACTAGAGAAAGATATAGAGAAAGAAAATGACGTATGAACAAAACAGAAATATCAATAAAAGAAAGCCAAAATGAACGTCTGGAGTTGAAAAATACAATAACTGAAATGAAAAATTAACTAAAGGGATTCAAAGGCCAACTTGAGCAGGCAGAAGAAAGAATCAGCAGACTTGAAGATAGTACAAAGAAATGAACAAGTCTGAGAAGCAGAGAGAAACAAGATTGAAGAAAAGTGAACAAGAGCCTAACAGACTTGTGAGATATTACCAAACAGACCAACATACCCATTTGTGAGAGTCCCAGAGGAAGAGAGAAAAGGGGGCAGAAAGAATATTTAAAGAAATAATGACTGAAAACTTCCCAAATTTGATGAAAGACATGAACATAAATATCCAGAAAGCTCAGTAAACTCCAAGTAGGATGAACAGAGAGACTCACTCCAAGACACATCATAATCAAACTGTTGAAAGACAAAGACAAAAAGAGAATTTTGAAAGCAACAAGAGAGAAGCAACCCATCAACTACAAGGAATCCTCAATATGATAATCATCAGACTTCTCACTGTAAACTTTGAAGACCAGAGGGTAGTGGGATGATATATTCAAGGTGCTAAAAGAAAGACTGTCAATTGAGAATACTATATCCAGTATACTGTCCTTCAAAAGTAGGGAGAAATTAAGACACTCCCAGGTGAACAGAAACTGAAATAGTTCATTACTACCATTAGACCTGCCCTGAAAGAAATGCTAAAAGGGGTCCTGCAGGTTGAAATGAAAAGCCACTAGAGAGTAACTCAAAGTTGTATGAAGAAATAAAGGTCTCAGTAAAGGTAAATACATGGGCAATTATAAAAGTTAATATTATTATAACAATAGTGTGCAACTCCACTTTTTGTTTTCCATGTGATTTAAGAAGCTGACATTTTTTTTAAAAAGCAATTATCAGTCTAAATATAAGTATGAATGTATTTTTGGTTTTTAATTCCACATTTTATTTTCTACATAATTTAAGACACTAATGCATTAAAAGTTTTATTTGTTTATGTTTTTGGACACACAATGTATAAAAATGTAATTTTGTAGCATCAGCAACTGAAAGGAGTGGAGAATAGAGCTGTTAAGGAGAAAAGAATTTGTATGTTATTGAATTTAAGCTGCTACAAATTCAAGTTAAAATGTTATAACTTTGGGATTTTAAACATAATCCCCATGATAATCACAAATAAAATAGCCACAGAATATACAGAAGATGGAATGAGAAAGAAATTTAAATATTCAATACAAAAGAGAATAAGATCAGAAATTATGAGTTGGAAGGAACCATAGAGCTCATTTAATTCCAAACCTTAGTTTAAGAGATAGATAAAGAAACAAACCCAAAGAGATTAAGATCTAGACTACAACCCAGGTCTCCTAATTTGGAGTCCAGTGTTTTCCCTCCTGTTAACTTCTCATGTTCAAGATGAAGAATGTGTTCTGGTCAGGCTTTCTTAAAAATCTGAGAACATTAAATCATCATTTTTATCAGTTAATACTGTGTTCAAGTCAGTGTTTTCCACATCTTTCTATTAAAACCATTCCTTATCTTTGGGAGACTGGGATTGATATATATATACTAATATGTATAAAATAGATAACTAATAAGAACCTGCTGTATAGCACAGGGAACTCCATTTTGTAACACAACATGGAAAACAACTATACCCCAATTTAAAAAAATTCCTTATCTCTTGATATCCACAGCAACTATCCCAGCTGAGTATACCAAGACCACCTCCTGCCATTTTGCCACTAGCCCCACTCAGAGGCTATAGAGCTTACTTTCAGTAAGAGTAAAGAACTTGAGAGTTAGATTCTGGCACTAACTCTGCTGTCAGATACTGTCATGCACTAAGGCAAGTCATTGAAAGTCCTTGACCTAGTTCATTGTAAAGCTAATTTGAGTTAGATAGTTATAACATGAAGAGATTATAAGATTCCTTCAAGTGTTATTACAACCAGATGCATAGCACAATCAAGAAAATCTAATCCATTGTGATATCAGCTTACCTAAATACCAAGAGAATTTCATAGACTACTTTACTACATTGCAAGGAAAAAAAAAAAAAAAGAAAGAAAAGAAAAAAGAAAATACCCCCACACCTTTTCTTGTTTTTAAAATATATTCTTTGAATTACCAAATTCTATTGCTTCCATTTGCCTCCTATTCAGCATTAAAAACAAACTGAAAACTCCCAACATATTGAGAGTTAAATTTATTGACCAGGTGTCTTCTTCCTTCTCTTTACTTTTACACCTCACCCTTCTCCCCTTCGTCATTTCTTTCCTCTCTCCCCATTCCATTTCATACATCTCTCCTAGTCCTTTTTCAAATCTCTAAATACTTCAGTTGATTTTCCAAATCTTCTTTTAGTTTTCCCAATGTTCTTGATGACTACCAATGATTGCAGCAGGTTCAGAAAGCTCATTAACTAATTCCCTTAATGTCTTAACATGGCAAGCACATTAACCTACTAAATCATTCTGTATGTAATTCATTGCCTGCGTTCTGCAGGCCCTAGTGGCTCTTTCAGTCAATAGTTGCATTGTTACTGTTCCCTATCATTCCTAGTTGAATGTGCACTGCCCCTTGATTTCAGCTAAAGCTGAATTGCTGTTGTTTGGCAAATTTTCCATCTTGCTGATCCCCCCCCCCCACTTACTGATTAGTTTTATTATTTATCCAATTTTTAAAATTGTGGCTTTGGCACACCTCCTCAGGGTAAGAGAGCACAATTAAACACATTAAAGGAAATGCACAAAACATGGTGATTATGTAATTAATCAGCTTTAGGTAGTATAAAAAATTGCTAGCCTAGAAGCATAACACTTTGGGAAAGGGCAATTTTAAGAATTTAAAACCATTTTAATTACTTGATTTTTTTCTCTTAAACTTCATATATATATATATATATATATATATATATATATATATATGCAGGCTAGAATATAAGAATATTTATTTCTTTATAGCAAGACTCCTTTCACAAGGTAAAATAGCTTCCCCACTTGGCACCATGCTTAAGGACACTAGAGGAACAACTGACAGATAATTTATTGGAATGCCCTTAGGTAACCCAGGTACATTTTAATTTTCTTAGAGTTATATTTATAATGTATTCCTAATTAGTACATTAATAAGTCAAGAAGGCTATGGAAAATGATCTGCAACAGTACATTTAATTACATGGTTTCACTGTGTTTTGCTATCATTTTTTTCAATTAAGCTTTTATATATTCCCCCTTTTTGTGAGAGAGGATAGCCATTGGAAGGCTTCGTTTTCATGTGACTGATGGATAAAATGAAGCTGAGTCAGTTTCCATAATCCAGGCAATGTCCTGGAGCTCAGCACTGGTAGAATAATGTCTAGCACACAGTATATCTGATTACTATCTCAAATCATTGGTATTAACTTAGATTATTTTCTCTTCTAAGCAATACTGAAAAGTCTTTGAATATATGGACATATTTACTTTGTTCTTTTGCTAAAATAAAACTGTGGATACAGCACTCAAGTCTTAATCTTAATGGGAAATTACTGCTCCCATTTTACCAAAAAGACTGTATCTAAATGTTTTTATATCCTCATTCATCTGTATCTAAATGTTTTTATATCCTCATTTCTATTCATTTATCTGGATCTGTACCTCAGGAGAAAAGTTCTTTTTTTCCGAATCTACACTTTCTACCTGTTTTCCTAATTTCACTCCTTCTCCCTTGCTTAAGATTTTATTCTATCAGTTACAGTCTTAATCCTTATAGAGTCATTCTTTTCTGGCTTCTTGCTCTTTACCTAAACATTTGTTCAATCACTACCATTTAAAAAGTACATGAGTAAAATGCTAACAAAAGAAAAAAAAAGAAGGGAATAAAAAAGATTAATAAGAAGAAGCTTCCAGCAATTCCATTTGCCCAAGTCTGTCTCAGTCTCTTCCCCACCCCCTACTTTCTCCTTCCTTTCAACTACAAACTGCTGGAAAATCTAGTGTAAGCTACCATCTTTTCTCTCTTACTGCATACTCAGTATTCAGCCCACTACGGCCTAATTTTTGCTTTCACCATATTACTGATCCTACTTCAGAAAAGATGTAAAGATACCTTATAAATGTAAAATCCAATATGTGCTTTAAGGCTCAGTTAACCTGAATTTTCTGTGTTTCTAGTTACTGGCTATTGTATCTTCAATCATTCAAAAATATTCATGGGCTTATAGTCTAAAGGAGAAAATGTATAAAAAAGCAGATAATTAGAATATATACGAGTACTGCTGTGACTTTTGTCATAACAGAGGGATATGGTATAATTGCTAGTTGTCAACCAATAACTATTCTCTCTTCATAGAAACAAAACTCTGATTTAGTTGGGGAAAGCAACATGCCTAGATTAAAACACAGAAACAAACAAACAAATTTTACATTTTGTGGTGTCCTTTGCAGTTATACATAGCCATATAACTGAAGTCTTGGCAATAATATGTAAGAGAAAGCATTTGCAAGAGACTTAAAAAAGATTTAGGAATGTTTGCTTCTGCTTCCCTTCATTTTTACTGTCTGGAATATAAATGCCATGGCTAGAGTTAGAGAAGACATATTTTGATCCTAATAAAAATGGAAACCAGAAGCCAAGCATAATAAAGCAGAAAGACATAAGAGCCTGATTCCCTGATTACTTTGTGAAGCTGACATTCAGAAATGCCCATTCTTGGATTTATTATTATTATTATTTTTTTAATGGAGATAGTAAACTCCCAATTTCTTTAAACGGCTACAACTAAGTCTCTGTGTCTGATACAGGCACATTAGAATAACATGTGTAGGAAAAACATTCTTTCTGGATCTCTGTCTCAGCTATTTTTGGTCTTATTCAGCATACTTTCACTGGATGATCCCATCTATTTCTCCTTCATACCTCTCTCCTCAGTTCCAAAACTATATACCCAACTTCTCCTAGACTTTTCTCCTTGGACACCTTTTAGTTGCTTATGACTAAGTCACTTATGACTAAAGCCTGAATGAGCTGCCTTACCCTTCTTGATCTGCCTTACCCTTCTTGATCTGCTCTTTCTTCTTCTTCTTTTTTTCTTTCCTTACAGACTAAACTTAGAGTAATCCACAATTAGATTTTTTTTTTTTTTTAAAGAAGATGTTGGGGGTAGGAGTTTTGTTTATTTATTTTTGCTGTGTTAGGTCTTCGTTTCTGTGTGAGGGCTTTCTCCAGTTGTGGCAAGCGGGGGCCACTCTTCATCACGGTGCGTGGGCCTCTCACTATCGCAGCCTCTCTTGTTATGAAGCACAGGCTCCAGACACGCAGGCTCAGTAGTTGTGGCTCATGGGCCCAGCTGCTCCGCGGCATGTGGGATCCTCTGAGCCCAGGGCTTGAACCCGTGTCCCCTGCATTAGCAGGCAGATTCTCAACCACTGTGCCACCAGGAAAGCCCTGCTCTTTCTTCTGTGTATAGCTTTTGGCTAATGATGCCACTTTTAACTATGAAAGCTACCAACTCTCAGAACATTGGGGGTAAGTCTTAATTCTTCCTTCTTCTTCATCCTTAAAATTCATTAGATCATTGATTCTAATCATTTCTACCTCAGAATTTTTTCTTGCAAGGATACATACATCTCCATTCTCACCAAGACTGCCTTAACCTGGGTTCTCACTGTTAATGCTCTTGGACTTAAAAAAAAATCATTCCTAAAGAGTCTTCTATCTTCCAGTCCCTCATCTTTCCATCTATCACCACCCTGGTAAAATAAAGATGTAACATGCAGATGCATACACACACACACAAACACACACAAAGGAATATTATTCAGCAGTAAAAAGGAATGAAATTCTGCCATTTACAAAAAAAACATGAATGGACCCAGAAAGTATTATGCTTAGTGAAATATGTGAGATAGAGAAAGGCAAATATTGTATGCTATTACTTACATGTGGAATCTAAAAAATAGGTGAATAAATATAGCAAAACAGAAACAGACTCATAAAGACCAAACCAGTGGTTACCATTGGAGAGAGTGAAGTGGGGAGGGCCAAGATATGGGTAGGATGTTAAGAGGTACAAACTACTACGTATAAAATAAATAAGAGAAGAGGAGTCTCCCAAGGCAATAGAAATAAAACAAAGATAAACAAATCAGACCTAATCAAACTTACAAGCTTTTGCATAGCAAAGGAAACCATAAAAAAATAACAAAAAGACAACCTACAGAATGGGAGAAAATATTTGTAAATGATGTGACCTAAAGGTCTTAATTTTCAAAATATACAAGCAGCTCATACAACTCAACAACAAAAAAAACCAAACAACCCTTTCCAAAAAATGGGCAGAAGACCTAAATAGACATTTCTTCAAAGAAGACATAAAGATAACCAGTAGGCACATGAAAAGATGGTCAACATCACTAATTATTAGAGAAATATAAATCAAAACTACAGTGAGGCACCACCTCACACTGCTCAAAATAACCATCATTAAAAAGTGTACAAATAACAAATGCTGGAGAGGGTATGGAGAAAAGTAAACCCTCCTGCACTATTGGTGGGAATGTAAATTGGTACTGCCACTGTGGAGAACAGTATGGAAGTTTCTCAGAAAACTAAACATTGAATTACCATATGATCCAGCAATCCCACTCCTGGCCATATACCCAGATAAAACTATAATTCAAAAAGATAAATGCACCCCAATGTTCACTGCAGCACTGTTCACAATAGCCAAGACATGGAAACAGCCTAAATGTCCATCAACAGATGAATGGATAAAGAAGATGTGGTATATATATACAATGGAATATGATTCAGCCATTAAAAAGAATGAAATAATGCCATTTGTAGCAAGACAGATGCAACAAGAAATTATCTTACTAAGGGAAGTCAGAACGAGAAAGACAAATACCATATGATATCACTTATATGTGGAATCTAAAATGTGACACAAATGAACCTATCTACGAAACAGAAACAGACTCACAGACATAGAGAACGGACTTGTGGTTGCCAAGGGGGAGGGAGAGAGGGAGAGGGATGGAATGGGAGTTTGGGGTTACTAGATGCAAACTGTTACATTTACAATGGATAGACAACAAGTTCCCTATGTATAGCAGAGGAAACTATATACAATCTCCTGGAATAAACCATAATGCAAAAGAATATTAAAAAAAGAATATATGTGTATAGCGGAGTCACTTTGAGGTACAGTGGAAATTAGCACAACATTGTAAATCAACTGTACTTCAATTAAAAAAAGATGAAAGGATATACTGCACAGCACAGAGAAATATAACCATCATTCTATAATAACTTTAAATAGCATATAATCTATAAGAACATTGAATCACTATGTTGTACACCTGAAACTAATATAATATTACAAATCAACTATACTTCAATAAAAATAAAATAAAAGTTTAGGTATGAACTCTTTAAAAAAATGTTAACTTCCGAATACATATATGGTTTATACCCATTTCAAACTTCAACATTTTCGATTACTCTCAATTGCCTATAGGATAAAGTTGAAATGTTATTAGTGATCCTTTTGAAACAGCCTCAGTTTCATTTAAAGCTTCTATTTCCCACCCCCCTTAACACACACCAACAGATCAAGTACAGTTGTTTGCAATCACTTCAGACTGTTTGTTATTTCTATAAAAATCCTTATCTTTCCCTATTTCTATATTTCTACATCAGTTGTTCTATCTACCTCAAATCCTTTTCCCCTCCTTCCCTCATAAATATACAGCTTTTTTGTTTTGTTTTGTTTTTTTTACCTATTAATCAAGGACCAAATTAGAGTCAAACCACTTTCTGGAGCTTTCTCTTATTCACTTGCCACATCAGTGGAATTAATTATTCCTTCACCTCTTACCATATGCTTTTGTTCATTCAACTATCATATGACCTATTACATTATTTTGAAGTCATTTTTGTATATTTAGGCATATCTTATGTACCTTAATTTTGCACATATTTGAGGATCTTAAAGGAGGCTTTGCATCTCCCAGATGTTCTCAGATGCCTGGTACTGAGAGGATGCTCAATTCATGGCTGGAGTTTTGGACTAATGACACTTTGGTTTCTTTATAAATAAAATATGTAACTTCAGGCTAAATGCTTGCAGATAGACATAAGAATCATTGGAAAATTATTTTAATTAAATGGTCTATTATGAGAATGATTTCAAATTCCTTTATGTTATGAACTCATCTTCTTTATCCCAAACTCTGACACTCCAGACCCAGAATACATTCTGCCCATTCACTCCAGAAATGCATTCCATTCATACCTATTTCCTTCTAACCAAATATATTTGTTAAAAGTAATGTTTCATGGGGGCTTCCCTGGTGGCTCAGTGGTTGAGAGTCCGCCTGCCGATGCAGGGGACGTGGGCTCATGCCCCGGTCCGGGAAGATCCCACATGCCGCGGAGCGGCTGGGCCCGTGAGCCATGGCCGCTGAGCCTGCGCGTCCAGAGCCTGTGCTCCACAACGGGAGAGGCCACAACAGTGAGAGGCCCACATACCGCAAAAAAAAATAATGTTTCATGAACCTGATTTTGGAATGCAAACTCTGAAAAGTGTAGTTTTGAATACCAAATTTCTGTAATTTTTAATGGGTTTCCCTGCTTTACAATCAGGTTTATTACTTTTCAAAAGACCTCATAGAAAAATGATGGCTTAGATTATAACTTCTTCTCAATTTAAAGAAGAAGACGAGAACTCAGGATGACAGAGAGAATAAAGCAATTGTGCTTTGGCACACACAAATTAAATGTATTTTAAAAGCTTTCCAGGATCTACCTGCAAGCAGATGACAGTAAGGCATGTAAAAGGGTGCATGACATGCTCCCTTTCTTCAGATTAATTTTTTCTAATGGAAAATTGTGGGTGAAATGATGACAAAATAGCTTTGGATTTGCAATGCCATTCTTCATTTTATATAATGACAGCTTTTAAATTGTAAATCATGGATTCTAAATGGCTTATGCTTAATCTATCTGTAAAATATGTAAAGTTCATGAATTTGAATCGTCATTCAAACAGGAAGGGATAAAAACTCAATTTGTACATCTGGAGGAAATTATATTTGGAGGGACCATTAACAGTAATACATTTTAACATAATGTATAGGCCAAACTTCTATCAACATTTTTGAAAGCTTAGCTTCAGACAACATGAAGAGGTAAATATATAATTGGAAAAGAAAATTCATATGGATTTAGACCTTGTGAATGATGGTGAGTGTGTGAAATTGAGAAAAGTAAACAGATGACAGGCTTAGGTCTACAGATAAATATATTTTTTACACATTTAAAGTAGTATAATGGGAACTTCCCTGGTGGCGCAGTGGTTAAGAATCCACTTGCCAATGCAGGGGACATGGGTTCGAGCCCTGGTCCAGGAAGATCCCATATGCCAGAGCAACTAAGCCTGTGTGCCACAGCTACTGAGCCTGCACTCTAGAGCCCAGAGACACAACTACTGAGCCCATGTGCCACAACTACTGAAGCCCACACGCCTAAAGCCCATGCTCTGCAACAAGAGAAGCCACTGCAATGAGAATCCCATGCAGCGCAACAAAGAGTAGCCCCTGTTTGCTGCAACTAGAGAAAGTCCGCGCACAGCAAAGGGGACCCAACACAGCCAAAAATAAATATATAAAATAAATGAATTTTAAAAATATAAAAATAAAGTAGTATAATGTTAAGTGAGAAAATGAAGACTGAGTGTCTAATAATCCAAAATAAAGATACAATATTTTTAAATGTTTATATACGTATATGCATTCTGTTTGTATATATGTATATATGTAGTCACACACGGATTCATATACCCACACGCATTTCTGTGTGGATAGACAGTGACTACTTAAAATGCATTTTCCTTTGAAAAATGATAGGGAACCAATATAGCACAGGTTATGTTGGTTTGCTTTACTGTTTTTGCAAAATTTGAATATCAAGGAAACTAATTTTTTATCTCTAATAATTACTTAGACATAATTTCCAAATTATTCACTTTTGATTTTTGCTTTTCAGTTTCATCATAGATTCAAGCCTGTCCACCTGAACAGAGAAGGCAAGACCTTTGAAGGTAAACCCCCAGGTCTGATATTTACTGATAGGAACTTGGGGAAGCTATTTAACCTTTCTTAATTTCCTTTTTTTCAAGTTTTAAAGAACCTAAAACAAACAACTAAACAATCTATCTGGCATGTTATTGTGAAGATTAAATGAGACACAATATAGGCAAGAGATAGTCATTAAGGATTAGTTCCCAGCCGTCTACCCTTGATGGTAATTCTTTGCTTTCTTTTTTTTTTTAAGCCAACTGTGCAGATTGCAGGATTTAGTTCCCTGACCAGGGATTGAACCCGGGCCGTTGGCAGTGAAAGTGCAGAGTCTTAACCACTGGACTGCTGAGGAATTCCCTTGCTTTTGTTTTTGCAACTATGTTCTTTTGAAAAATGTTAGTTCATTGGGGGAAAGACCAAAGTCTGGCTAAAGAGCTACCAGACTTACACATTTATATGTATGCTATCATTTTTAAAAATTTGTCCTCATGAATATAAGTTCCTAGAATGTTCATGATATTTCACTTTAACTTAAATTTATAATCTTGGTCCATGTCCTTCTCAAAGTCACTGATAACTGAATCCAATATAGACATAAAATATTATTTTATTACCATACCCACTCTAGAGAAATGATCTACTGTTATTAAAAGATGAGTAGAAAAGGTAGACATTATTTCTACCATGGTCATTTTATAGCAATTTGAAACTCAGGGTCACCAAAGAATTTATGAACGTTCCTCTAAACCTATTTACATTCTATCATATTCTACTGCTAGAATTACATCTGGAGATAACAGTTTTCAAGACCTGAATTTCTATGATATAAAAATGAATAATGAGAAAGTGAATATTAATTAATAGTAATAAAGCAATTGTTTCATTGACTTGCAATTACATATGCCCTTATTTTTATAAAAAAATTATAGCATTCAATTCAGAAACCATGCTCTAAATTCACATCCATTTCTTATACAAGGGGCTTACAAAACCTGATTCACTGTAAAATCTCTGAAGTAAATAAAGACAAGCTATATTGACTTAACATTTCTTTAAGAAATCTGGCAAGATTTCTTGCTAGTTTAGTTTCATGCAATTTCATATACTCCAGTTGAGTTTTTTCTAACCTACATGGCCCTAAAAGATTTGGTGGAGTAAGGTGGGGTGTAGCTTCTTTGTTTCAAGCATCTTCCACATGTAATGGGATAAGTCTGGGGCAGTACTCACCGCTGACATGATGAGCTCTCCTCCCAGGTTCTGGATCTCAGCTTTAACTTGACTGCAGATTTTCAGCTGGTGAGAGTAGAATTTAATCTGTTCCAGGTAGGCCAACAAGTCCTGTTTGCATGACGGATCTGGGCACTAAACATGAATGATATAAAAATGGAAATAGCAAAACAAAGAGTAAGTAGATCAGAGCAATTAAATATTGAGATTGCAAGTATCTTATAAGGCACTGACTTTATTTGCATTGAGTCCCATCTCTCTGAACAAGACCATGTAGATTCTGATATGCTTCCACCATTAGAAGAGTTTCTTCATGTTCCAACCTTAACTACTTTAGCATAGACAGAAGAAGTAGTAAAGGAATTTCCAGATATGAAAAGGTAAATGAAATAATTGCCTTTAATTTATGATAAGGTTAGAAGCCTTAGATTTCATTTTTAGGTAAATCTGAAGAAGTATTTAAAATGCAATTATTCCCTTCATCTAAAGTTGCTATTAGAATACTCCTTGGGACTCATAGTTCTGCATTTTCTGTCCTTCGTTATTTACATGGGCATTAAAAACATCTGCAACAAAACATATATTATGTTCTATTACTTTCAGCATTTAATGTTTTTAGCTGTTACTGACAAAAAAAAAATCATTTCCACCTTAGCTAACAGCTGTGGATCTACCTAGAGACAAGAAAGAGGCAGCATACATGTTTTAGAGATGTATTAAATTTCTTTATAAAAAACAGTCTCCTACATTATGTTAGCTTCTGTAAGGAAGTTCCTGGAGTAGAGCTTTGTGCTTAATCATAACGTGATAAATATCTGTGGTCAGTGTTTAATGTTTGTGTTCTTTCTCCTATGCAATTAGAATAGATTTTTTTAAATGCCCGATAACTTAATTTCACTTTAAAAACATTCATACGGATATGGAAATATGAACTGTAACTTATATGCAAAAATATTCACTGCAGCCTTACTTACAATACCAAAATTTGGAAATAAATATTCTATAATAGTGAAAAGATTAAATAAGGATACATATCTATATAGTGTAATATTATACAGTCTCAAAAATTAATATTTTCAAAGGAAAATGTTTTTGAAAGGTAAAAAAACACAGCATTTAAAATTTCACATACTATCTCAATCAAAGTATATGAAAAATATGTGTTTATGTTTGTGTTTAAAACAAAGTGGGAAATAAATATGTGAAAATGGTAAATAAACATGATATAATCAATATTTTTCACTCTTCATATTTTACATATCTTAATATATATTACTTAAATTATATTATTTCTATTGTAATTAAAATGTTCTTATTTTAAAAGCTTTAATTCTAATAGCCAAAAATGAAAACTGAAAAGTAGGATGAAAGACCTGAAATTATTCCATGCATTCCTGCTTTTACATAGTAATTAATAAGCTGGAGTGTTGTTGAAAAATTCCTGAGAATCTTATTCTCTCTTATATTTGCTAAATAGACTAATCTGCGTAGCTCCAGAATGTGTGGACAAGATGAGAACATGTGACTTTTGAGTAAAATTTAGTCAACAAAGGTAGCAAAGATATAAATTCTTCTGCAGAAATACTATCAACCTGCTAGATAGGCATGGACAGATGACATGACACGTGATAACCAGCCAGAGAGGCGATCAGATAAGATGATAGAGAGACCTGTATATTAAGGGCGTTTCTCAACTTTTTAACACAGAAGAAAGGATACTCTCACAAGTCTCATCAGGAGGATTAAACTGTAACTAAGTAAGAAGAAAGAGGAGAGGAAGGGAAAAAAAAGGAGAGAGAGAGAGAGAATGGGGGGGAGGTGGAAGAAGAAGCAAAAAACAAGTAACGGAAGGGATTTATCCAATTTACACATGAGAAATGAGAAGTTTAGAAAGCATAATAATTTTCCCAGGATTGAAGAGCTTATGCTAGAGCCAGTATTTGAATCCATATCTACTTGCTTTTAAATCCATTTTATTTTCAATCGCTGAACTTAGGAGAATTTGGAGTGAATTATTTTTTTAATCACAGATTACCGTGGGTTGCATAGTTTCAAGGAAAAAGAGAATTTATCAGAACACTATGTCTATTTTGAAGTGAAGATTGCTTAGATTTTTTTTAAGACAAAAATTAGCTCTCTAGAATTACCTATAATGATGACAGGCAAGTCATCTCATTGTTTTACCACGACAGGAAGTTGATCTTTATTAGGTACTTCTTATGTGTCAGGCACTGTGCCATGTCCTTTACATGCATAATTCTAAGTTAGTATTCATAGGGCCATTTTACTGAGATCTAATTATTGTCATTTTGCATACTTGCAAGCTAGGTTTTGGATAGAATTTATGATTTGCGTAAAGATATGAATTGAGTTTTCTCTGTTTCATTCATTGCACAATGATCTCTTCTTATGACATTCATTCAAAACATTGCTTTGTCTATCCTGAGTAATGAATGGTCTTATCTATTGTTTGTTCTTATGGATGGACATAATGATAATCTTTGACACATACAGTGTTCTGTCATATACTCTTCTAGGTGCTTTACCTATAGTAAATCTTTTAATAATCACACAACTTCATGAGGCAAGTTCTATACCTCCTTCTCTATGCCTCAGTTTCCTCCTTAACAAAGGAGGAAACTGAGGCATAGATAAGTTAATTGACTTGCCCAACTGAGAAATAGTAAAGATGGTATTCAGACTCACATGATCTGGCTCCAATCCCTACCTCTAAGGTCTAGGAACAATATCAGTCTTCCTGCCAGTTTTATCTTATATATAAACAGTAAATTGCCACTCTGATTTGTAAATTGGTTGCTTAAATTGACACTCTTATCTGTATATTGTAGGTACTATTAGTATGAATTTGTTCCTTAAAGACCAGCACTACTATATAACTTCTGATAAAATCAAACTTGCAAATTAATAATTAGATTGTTAACTGATAACCAACGTTGCAATCACCTAAGTTTAAACAAAACATAAAGTCTCTCTCAAGACACTTTCAAGGCCATGCTAGAAGAGTCTAGAATTGTGTTAAGCAAAGAATGAGTCAAATGAATAGAAAATTTGAAGTTGAACTTTTGAAATTAAAAGTTACCTGACCCAGATTTACCCTTCATTCCCAGAATTGATGAAAATGTTGGTTACACCTAAAGATGGTAGTTTTATAAGTGAAGTATGAAAAACATAGTGATTAGTAAGTTCCATACTATAAGATTTGTTAAAGCCTTCTTTTCTATTGACATTCGGAAAGTCTTTCTGAGTCACTTTTAGCTGCCCAGAAGCAGATCTAGGAGAATGAATCATTCCCACTTTAAGAATGCTCTTCTACTATTTGCCAAACCTCTGTTATTAAAATCAAATTATGTTTTCCTCACCTTTTATATTTTTACATAAAGCTAATTGAAAAAGTTTGGGACCTAGGTTGGTACTGTGTGGGCCAAAAAAGTGCCTTCAGTTTTTTAAGTAAAAAATAAAAGACACATTTTTCATTTTCACCAAGAACTTTATTGAACAATGTATTCACCCTTTTGTTCCATTACCTTCTGCCATTTTTCAGGCAACTTCATAATTCCGTCTTCCAAAAACTTTTCATCTTTTTGAGCAAAGAACTGTTCCAGGTACCTTTTACAGTCTTCCAGGGAATTGAAATTTTTTCCATTAAGAGAATCTTGTAAAGACCACAATAAATGTAAATCCGAAGGTGCAAAGTCTGGTGAATATGGTGGATGAATCAGAACTTCCCAGCCAAGCTGTAACAGTTTTTGCCTGGTCATCAAAGAAACATGTGGTCTTGTGTTATCCTGATGGAAGATTATGCATTTTCTGTTGACTAACTCTGAACGCTTTTTGTCCAGTGCCACTTTCAGTTGGTCTAATTGGGAGCAGTACTTGTTGGAATTAATCATTGGGTTTCCTGGAAGGAGCTCATAATAGAGCATCGGTCCCCACCCTTTTTGGCACCAGGGACCACTTTCATGGAAGACAATTTTTCCACGGACGGTGGCGGGGGGGGATGGTTCAGGTGGTAATGTGAGCGATGGGGAGCGACGGGCAGCGGCAGATGAAGCTTCGCTCGCTTGCCTGCCGCTCGCCTCCTGCTGTGCGGCCCGGTTCCTAACAGGCCACAGACCAGTACCGGTCTGCAGCCTGGGGGTTGGGAACCCCTGTAATAGACGACTCCCTTCCAATCCCACCATATACACAACATCACCTTCTTTGGATGAAGATTGGCCTTTGGTGTGGTTGGTGGTGGTTCATTTCGCTTGCCCCACGATCTCTTCTGTTCCACGTTATTGTACAGTATCCACTTTTCATTGCCTGTCACAACTTGTCTTAAAAATGGAATGTTTTCATTACATTTCAGTAGAGAATTGCATGCAGAAATATGGTCAAGAAGGTTTTTTTCGCTTAACTTATGTGGAACTCAAACATCAAAGCAATTCACATAACCAAACAGGTGCAAATTATTGTCAACACTTGATTTGGATGTTTTGAGTATGTTGGCTATCTCCTAAGTGGTATAACATTGATTGTTCTCAGTTATTGTTTTGATTTAACTTCAACTCTGCCCGACCATGGAGCATTGTCCAGAGAGAAATCTCCAGCACAAAACTTCACACACCACTTTTGACGCGTTCAGTCAGTCACAACACCTTCTCCATACACTGCACAAACCTTTTTGTGTGTTTCAGTTGGCTTTTCCCTTTCTTGAAATCGTAAAGCACAATATGCTGAAAATGTTGTGTTTTTTCTTCTATGTTCAATATTAAAATGGCGACACAAAAATTCACCACTTTTGATAAGTCTTTTTTTTTAAACGCACACTGATATGACAGCTGTCACCTATGATCTAACAAAATTGTTTTGAATGAAATTAAAGACTACTAAGTGCTACTAGAGCCATCTTAAGGAAAAAACCTTTCGGCCCACCCAATAGAACATTCATTTCCTTTACTTTTTAAAAAATAAAATTTGCACAAAAAAACTTTTAAAGGAATACTGCTAGGGACTTTTAGTCAAATCAAGTGGCAGAATATCATAATACATTTTGGTTATTGTTTCCCAGTTTATTAAGATAGGAGATGTTAACCAGCTAACACCTGGTTAGCTTTTTAATGCATGGATTTTCTTTTTTTTAATTTAAGTTTTATAACCACCAGGACACTCACTACAGACAAGCAGATGGCATGTCAGCTTAAGTGGTTTTGTCACATTAAACCGGCTTTCACTCTTCTAGTAAGATGCTTCATACCAATACAGAATACATCATTTAGTAATGAGAGGAAAAGTGAAGAACATTTATTACCTTTCAGTTTGAATTTTAAGGGCAAATTAGCAAAGTGAATACTAGTTTAGCTATTTTTTTTTGCTCATAATGGAGTTTAAACTTTATTTAAGACACAGTTAAAATGACTTTTCACAAGTACAGACAACAAATTCTGCTAAGCTGGCAAAGTTTGTTAAGGGAAAGTTAATAGGTGTCATTGTGAATTTCTAAGGTAGAAATTTCAAGCAACCAGTGAGAACAGAAGCACTCTTGTGTCCGTGACCTTTCTCTTCCCCCAGGGCTCATTTCTCCACCTATACTCCAGCCCAGAGGCTGTCTGACTTCACCTTCCTCAGGGTCACAGATCATCCATGATCCCATCTTTTTCTGTACTTTTAATGTCTTTTTCTATCCTTGAATCTATCAACATAAAGTCCCTCAAACCAAAATCCCTCCCTCAACCCTGTAATCCCATCTTTCTCTCCTCTTGTTCACAAACATGCTTTCTAAAAATTTTCAATGCCATCCCTATTGGTGTTCTGACTTTTCATTCTTGGGCATCTTTTCACTCTTACCCTCTTCTTGGATAATAGTATCAATATATGCTGCTCTGGCTTCATCGATCACTTACAAAATAAACATGACTAAATCTCTATCATCCAGCCCTGTCTTCAGAAAATCCATATACATATTGTATTGCCCCAGCTCATCTCACTGTCTTATCAAGATTTCACACTCAACACATACAACCCTCCACTGTCTCATACTCCATCTTGCCTATTATAGAACCATTTTTCCTGTTCTATTAACTATCTCAGTAAAGAGTGCTTCCTCCCTCTCTCCCATCTATTAAATTTGGTCATTTATTTGAGTTGATTCTACATCCAGAAATCTCAGCATACTTTGAACGTTTTTCTTCTTTGTTATGCCTATCATTGCTGCTCTTTAGCAAACTAAGGTTTCTAAGACACAAAAGAGAAGGGTATCTATGAAAGTATGGTAAAAATACAGTGGAACTCTTTTATGATGACGTGATGGAGGATGACATTGATTCATATGGTCTAGAGTGGACCTGCTGACTTGTGAGAATTATATTTGGGAAATTATAGTTTGGCATTTTTCAGTGCATAACTGTTGTTTTACCAGAAATTATATATGTTGTTCAAATTTTGTCACATCTCCTTATTTAGACTAAAATGGTCTTAAAAAATTTTTTTTTTAATTTATTTAATTTATTTTTGGCTGCGCAGGGTCTTCATTGGGTCTTCATTGCTGCTTGCGGGCTTTCTCTAGTTGCGGCGAGTGGGGGCTACTCTTTGTTGTGGTGCGCAGGCTTCTCATTGCGGTGGCTTCTCTTGTTGCAGAGTACAGGCTCTAGGCACGCGGGCTTCAGTAGTTGTGGCTTGCAGGCTCAGTAGTTGTGGTGGAGCACGGGCTTAGTTGCTCCGTGGCATGTGGGATCTTCCTGGATGAGGGCTCAAACCCGTGTCCCCTGCATTGGCAGGTGGATTCTTAACCACTGCACCACCAGGGATGTCCCTAAAATGGTCTTTTTAAAAAAAATATTTATTTAATTTGGTTGTGCCAGGTCTTAGTTGCAGCGTGAGGTCTCTTAGTTGCGCATGAAGACTCTTAGTTGCAGCATGCATGTGGGATCTAGTTCCCCGACCAGGTATCGAAGCTGGGCCCCCTGCATTGCAAGCATGGAGTCTTACCCACTGAACCACAAGGGAAGTCCCTAAAATAGTTCTGAGTTTAAGAACTGCTTCAAATTCATTTTTAGTTTCAACTTGGTTTGGACATACAATCGTTGAGAGACTGCTATCAGTGACATATCCTTTGAACACTAATGCAAATTAAAGACAAAGATATTTTCCATCTTCATCAAAGCTCCTTTCCTTTAGTAGGTGTACAGTTTTGGCCCAACCTACTTTTCTGCTTTATGCTGACTTCCATGAGAAATTCTCAGAAGGAATGACTTCTCTATGTATTAGATTAAAACTCAAAACACATCATCTCCCTCCCTGAAACGTGTCAACTGAAGAGTTACTTGGATTGAAATAAACTTATACAAATGTTTTATCCTGTATAAAGAATATGGTTATGGAAAGGATGGTGAAAAGGTAATTCAGACAAATTTTGATTATTTGGATTTTTGGTTAAAGTCAGCCAGCCACCTGTAAGGAGAAACTTTCCTCATCTTTCATCTTCCCCTCTTACACCAAATAGCCCCTTCTTCCTAGACCCTAAAACACCTTATTCTGGGTACCTAAGGCTATAGTTTTGTGTACATGAAATAAAACTGAATATATAATCACCCTCAAAGCATTGAAGATATTGTTTCAATGGGAAAATGACAAAGACCCAATAAAAAAGAAAAATAGTAAAGCAGCATACCTTTTAACAGGAAACTCTTACTTCAAGGATGCAAACAGATAAAATATTTTCAATATTTTATCTATTCCTATTTAATTTCTGAGAACCTGCTATGCATTCATTTTTATAAAGTAGAGGTTCATTAATCTGGAGAACAAATCTAGGTATCAAATTCTCTGTTCAAAATAAATTTCAGACAAATAATTGTATCAAAATACAAATATTGTCACAAGATGCATCTAGAAGTTATATTCTTAAGAGACATGTTAGAATGATATCATTAATGCTTCATAAGTTTCTTTGTAGTGTAGTTTTATTACATTTTTTTTTACTCATAACATCAGCAGGAAACAATACAAATCAGGCTAGCCACCAACAATATTTTGTCAAAATATCAACATAAATTACACTTGGAGATTGTTTTGTTCATAGTTGAGTGCATTGTGTATGATTTGCCTTGGAATTCTTTATCTTGTTTTTTAAATGTCATCTTTCTTAAATTAGTTTTGGCTTTCAATATATTTAACACTGAAAATTCATTTTAATTGTGTCCTGTTAGGGTTAGGTGGGAGTACCAGTCAACAATCTGGATATCGTTGCTTTGGAAAATTTACAGTGAAGGAATATTAGGATTCAGACACAACACTCAGGGGTTAGAAAGTCCAATTTTGTCCTCTTGCACAAAACACTTTAGCAGATGTTAATTTTATTTTGTTTCCTATTCACCTCTTTTCTGTTTGGGGTAGGTTGCTTCTGTGACTAATTGAGATCTTTCAGTGTATTATTCCTACCTTGTGAGGTATTTTCCAGTTCATCTAATTTAGAATACCCACTAACGTGATGATTTACCATGAAGAGTCAAAGAATTGAAAGAGATGTGTACCAAGAGTCCGAAATACTAAATTTGTAAGAAGCATACTTCTCCAACTTGTCATTCTCTTTATTCATGAGGAAAATGTTTAAGAATGGTGATAACTAACAACATCCTGACCTTCAGGAATACACTGGCTAATTGAGACAGGATTTGTACCAGATTTCTATAGGACTTAAACAACATGGTCTTGGATGGCATATGAAATCTACCTCACCATCTCAAGATAATTCTAAACCCAAGAGATGTTGAGTGATTGGGACAAGTAAGCTTACATTATGCTTCTGTATGTTACAACAGAAGATTTTCAATCATCTCTTCCTAGCTACCTAATGGTAATGCCAGAGTAGTAAATTGTATGTAGTTATATACAATAAACATATGTTCAAGGAAGCAAGACAGGGAAGAAGGGTTAAAAAAAATCCAGGAAGGCAGAACTAGAAGTATCAATTTGATTTCATTTCATCCTCTCTACATATGAACTTTGACTCTGAAACTTTATAGAATGAAACTAAATTGGCCCAACTATATATATATTTCACAAATCCATGTGGGATAGAATTGAAAATTGATTGATGTTTGACCTTCTGACACTCTAGCCCAAAGCAGACTGGAAAGCATCATAAAAATTATTAAAAGTTTTTTTGGCTATTAGTTTGTTCAAAATTAAAAGCAACCAATGTTCTGGCAGAGGTTTTTCATAATATACATTGACACTGTAAAAATTGCCTTGCTTATTTACATTATTCAATTGTATTCCACAACCAATTTCAGTAATTATTTTTGTCTAAATTTTTTATGTTAATCTATCAAAAAATATCCAAAGCACAATCATAGAGAATCTTCCCAGATAGTCACTATAATAAGTGATTCAATTCTGATTCTCCAGAACCGTATTTATTTAGATGAAAATTAAGTATATATTTGAAACTACTTTACTATATGAAATGGAAAAGGCCAAAGAGAGTCATCCATAATTCTTCATTAGTCAGTGACTGTTTCTTTAAGCTTCTTTTAAAATGTCAAAGTTATATGGAAGTAAGACAATACTTTTGCTTTCTTCCACGCAATGTGAATAATGTTAAAAACAATAGCATAATTTAATACAGCTATGTTATAGAAGTACCTACTGCACGGTGACCTAATCCAATTAAAGAAGAATATCAGTCAAGAAGAAAAGGACAACTTCAAAGTGACACAATTATTTGGACTTTGAAAATTGTACATTCTAAAATAAACAGAAGTACACTGCTAGGAATCATTAAGTATTTAAAAAGTTATTAGAACACATAAATCTGTTTAATGTATTATGGTTTCATTTATCCTACTACTATTTGTTTCATAAAAGTGAATGCAATAAAATTCTAAAACACAGAAAACCATGGGCAGATTTGGGCTTCAGTCATTTATTCATAGTAGATTTTGAATTACATTAGAATAGAGTTTGTTTTTAACTGTAAATACTGAATACTAAAAAGATTAATAAAATGTTTATAGTGCTTAAAGTATCAAGAACTTGAAAAAATATATATGACCATATATGTGAATATATATATACATTCAAGAATGTTTTAAAATATTTGTCTCTGTTATTATTTTTCCTTAGTTATTTCTCTTCCCTTATATCCAAAAATATAATATCTAATAAGAGAAAGTTCCTCAGGTTCCAAGAAAAAGAGGATGAAAAGATAAAATAATAATAAGTAGCCTAATAGAGTTTCTCTTAAAGTATATGCACAAAAAATATATGAAGTAGTTTCAGATTCAAAAAGACAACTGTTTTTTTTCCCCCAAAGATAGATAAATATGTATTATGGAGTTGAATAATGTAAAACCTGCAAAGGAATACTATACCTCAGTTTGAAATAGTAATTGAATATCTCAGTACATTAAAGAAACTGACAGATTTCTCAAAGTTAAGCAAAAGGTAACTCTAATAATGTAGCTGCTGCTTAGAAAACTGAAATAGAGACATGAGAAATCTAAAGAAAGGAAATCAAGTATTTAGAGCATCTATAAGGATTAAATACTTCCTACATTTTATACCTTCACTTCAGTATTCTAATTACTATTTGTCTCACAGTTTTACATAGAACGCCAGAACGTATTGTTTATGTTCTGAAAACCTAACATACTTTTGAAAAGCACTAATTTTGAAGAGCAAAAATAAGAAATCTGAGATATTAAGAAAAAGAATACTAACATTGGGTATTACAGCCAGTTAAAATAATCTGAGAATATCTGAAACTCAAAAAGCTGATATTTAGAATAATTTGAATATACTTGAAGCTCAAAAATCTTAAAAATAATCCAGCCCTAAATAATAATAATGATAATAGTAGTAATAATAAAGCACCAAGAAATAAACTTCCTCAGAATAAATTTTCCACTACTTCTGTGTTAATTATGCAAAAAATTAAAAATAATTCAATAATAATTTAGGAAAAAACAGTCCAACAGAGTAAAAATTCAACTTTGTTTTAAACAATGTCAAATGACAGACAGCAATTACCATGAATTTTCGTCACATCCATTTGTGAAGAACTCACCTGGTTGGCAATCTGCCGAGCAAGGACGTCCATCCTTGATCCTGATTCTGATATCATTTTAGCTGCATAGATCACATCCGTTGTATGCTTCAGTGGTCCTTTTCCCCTTAAAATAAAAGAATACATGTTTGTTGCAGTGGTTCATGCTCAGATACAAACACACACACACACACACACACACACACACACACACACACACACACACACACACAAGATTTGTTACCCCAAAGTATAAGCCATTGGTTTTACATAGTTCAGTTTTAAACAGGCCATGATTAGATTCCAGTATTAAATGAAAAATTTTTTTTAAAAGGCCTATTTTGTTAAGTTTCAGGATATTTTGCCAAGAAGATGGACTCCATTTTATCTTCATTTTCATGTATTTTTTACAATAAACCTTAGCCCAGAGATACTTTTGGTGGATGTAGACCTCTGAACGCAAAGGTATTTTCTTCATTCTGGGTGGAAACATGAGATTTTGGACATTTTATATGTTCAACAGTGTACTTTGATTAGCAGGGATGCTGTTAATCCTCCTATTTTTAATTTTTTTTAACAGTCTTTTGGTTAACTGTACTTTGTTTTTATCACATTACCTCTCCTCCACAATTATTTCATAATAATATCAGAGTAGTTGACTATGAATCTGGAGTCACACTATCTCGGACTATTTCCCCAAACAGACTGCTTCTTACCATTTGTGTAAGTCAAACAAGATAAATACCCACTTTCTGCCCCAGTTTCCCAGTGATAGGAAATAGCAGCACCCACCACATGGAGTCATTCTAGGGACTGCATGATTTAATTTCCACAAAGTGCGCAGAACGCTGTTTTAAACAAAGTAAGCATTCAATAAGTTGTTATTTTTGTGCTTGTTATTTTAAGATAATTTTGGTTTCTAATGCCATGGAATAAAAGTTAGGTTTATTTAGGGATTTGCAATGTAGTTAAGAAAGAAGTACACTTCTTACATAGTTGGAGAGGGATAAGGAGATATTTTTCTGTCTTCTCATTCCTCAAAAATAAATGAAGACCTGACCTGAATGGATATAAATGTTCCATTCACCTAAAACTGCTCCTCTCCTTATTCCTTTATGTCCAATTCCTAACCCTCTACTGAGTATCGACACACTGGCTATTCCAATTATGTGGTTTCTGTTCCTTGTTCCTAGCAGAGAATAGGACCCTGAAGAAATCACTCACTAATGAAACTGTTTTGATGCTTTGCCAGGAATAAGAAGAGTGAGGAAGATGGAAGGAGGAATAAGCCAGTCAAGATGAGGAAAGGGAGATTCTGAGAGGCCAAAATACAGTGGAGTTGAAGAGAAGGGGAATGGACACAATCTTTGTCCAATATCTTATTTACATCTTGGACCAGTCTTGAGGGTAGATGCCCTAATGTTAAATCTAATAAGATGTGTTGTTAAGAGAAAAATCTCTGTTCACGTAGGGACTATCATTCTATACTAATACAAGATAGAGGGATTCATGCAAAGGAAAATGATCAGAGTATTCTACACCTGAAAACCTGAACATCAAATCACTTGTGACTGGTATGTCAGAAAGGCCCTTTCACTGCATTTTATTCATGGGGCCTCTCAAATAAATTACAAGCAAGTTTTCCTGTAAAAATGGAACCTCACGGCTAAGAGGATGAAAACCTGGCCTCAGTAGATGGTTATCACCATACGTCTCTTTGAATCTGCTGACATAGGTTGCTTTGAATTTTTCTAAAAAATCAACATCAATCATTACAATTTTTTTGAGTTGCTCTTATCAAATTTACTTTATGCATCAGGCAGGACTAGATGTTATGTACATGGTTATGTTCAAGACAGGCACTGCATTTCATTATGTCTATGCATCTCCAGAGAAAGTTAAACTTAAATAAAGCTGTCCAAGCTCCCAAAAGGCAATGCATCAATTCTCAAGGTCTTAAACAACGGACAAAATTTGTTACTAAGGACAGTGGCTAATGCTCACTTGGCTTAAATAATGGACAAAGAGTTTTATCTAAGGGATGTAGCTAATGTACCCTTCCCCTCAAAATAACATATTTCCCCATATAAAAACCCTGGGCTGATGAAAAGGAAATTACCTCTAGCTTTAAATACACACCTTGTTATGAGACCACTGTCTTAAACACATATAGAACTTAAAAGTAACAATAATATATTGTGACAGACTCTACAATTATTCTCTTCTCCTCATGCTCCTAATTAAATATACTGCCTGGCAAGCTTCCTACTGAGTGCCAAACAAAATATACATTTTACAAATGATTCCATATTATGCCAAGTTCCAGAGGAAGCTGCAATTACTGAAACTATGATAAATTTTTAACATTCTCAGCTTGAAATGTGCGATGTAATGAAGGCTTTTCAAATTGGAAAATACATTCAAAGGTTGTTTCTGCCATCATTTTCATAATGGGTTCTCAGGATCTCTGTCAGCAACTTGTGTCTTAAATCATTGAGTTTGGATCCTACAGAGAAAGATACCCAAGGAGGAGGGGGTAGACTTTGGAAATATTTTAAGGAAACCAGAGGCCAGAAATCTTTCATAAATAGTGGTTACAATAATAATCTATCTATCTCCTCAAAAAGGAGGGCAGGCCAAGCTCTGGAGTAGACAGTCTGCCAGTTAATCTCTTAAGTTATAGCTTAGAAGGTACAATGAGAAAGGCTGAACTAACCCAGTGATGTTGATGCCATAGACAATTTTATTAACAAGTGAAAGGGATGCCTTTGAAACTTGATTTATTGGTAAAACACAAACCTCTCAGCCACTTTTGATACTGCCCCAACTGTGATTCTCACTCCTCTCCCTGTCCTCTCTCAATTTCTGGCATCCACCCCTCCCTTCCTTCTCCTGATTAGCATGAGAAGCAAGAAGATGATACAGCTGATCAGTAACAGCTCAACTAACTAGAGATCTGGTTTGATAATAGAAAATATAAAATAAGTTTCGTGGACTTATTTTATCTTTTTAGCAACAAAGAATATCTTTGAAACGACTTGGTATTTTCTGCTACTGATTAAAAAAAACAAAAGGCTTGTTTATATCTTTTGCACTTTGTAGCCCCTAAATCTTTGATAACGTAATATTATTCCCCCTTTCATGACCAAAAACTTTCCCTTTAATCCTTTTCTCCTTTATATTTTTATAGAATAAGTCTCATGACATTGTGGTTAACTTAAGAGATGAAAACAATGATAGCATATATTATGGTCCATAATAGTAGTTAACATACTTAGTATTTTCTATGTGCTAGGTACTATCCCATACACAAATTAATTTGATTATAATAATCCTGTGAGGGGCTTCCCTGGTGGCGCAGTGGTTGAGAGTCCGCCTGCCCATGCAGGGGACGCGGGTTCGTGCCCCGGTCCGGGAAGATCCCACATGCCGCGGAGCGGCTGGGCCCGTGAGCCATGGCCGCTGAGCCTGCGCGTCCGGAGCCTGTGCTTCGCAATGGGAGAGGCCACAACAGTGAGAGGCCCGCATATCACCCAAAAAAAAAAAAAAAAAAAAAAAAAAAAAAAATAATAATAATCCTGTGAATTTAGAATTATTATTAACCTTATCTTGCAGATGAGAAATCTGAAGGAAAGAGGTATTAAATATATATTTTATCAAGTTACACAGCTATTAGGTATCAGAGATGGGATTTGAACTCAAGTAGTCTAGCTACAGAATCTGCTTTTAATGACTATTCTACACTACTTCCAATAAAATATACTAAGATGACATTAAAATATTTAGAAAGATCTCCTTAGACACTGGTGAGAGTTACCGTGAATGCAACAGAGAGCTAAGAGAAGGGTTAGATTTAGACACTAGGTGGCAAGGAGGCCCCCCAGCAGTGACTTGCTCATACACAACAGCCTCAAGGAACACAAACCAAATCTACGTCCCAGACCCAATGAAATAAAAATGTGCTACATTACACAGGCTTTCTCAGTCTCGTCAAAGTGTTGAAATAGCACCAGTAGCCTACGATTTTGAGATTTCTTTCTTGAGATATTATAACTTTTCTTTATTACTTTTCTTGGTACCTTTCCTCCCTCTCCCTTTCTCCCTGGATTCTAATCACTAAATTCAAAACTCAACTGCTATAAATGCCATACTAGGATGAGAGATTGAATGTTGATTTTTATTTATAATACAACAAATAGAACTTTTACCTGAGAATCTCAGCTTTAGACATAGTTATTTAATTCTAACACTCAAATTTAGTGCTGCAATAAAGTAGAGTGAAATGAATACGGACTTGGGAAATACATTTTGTCTGCATCCTAATACTTATTAGCCATATAGCCTCGGGTAAATGAGTTTGTTGGTCTGAGCTTATTTTCTCTTCGTTAAAATAATAATTGTGTTACTTCCCACATGGTAAGGATACATAAAATCATGTATTTTACAAAATATTTGGCACACATTAGGTGCTCAGCAAATTTTATTTTTTATTCTCCTAATCCCTTTACAGATATTTTATAAAAATTTACCTTTTGAATTTTTGTTTAATGATTATAGCACTTGCCAGACAATATGAACTGACAATTAAATTGAGTTCCTTCTTACACCTGCTGACAATATAACTCTGTACAGCCTTGTCCATAATATCCTTTTACTAATAAAAAAATAAAAAAATAAATATATATACCTATAAACTTTGTACGTGCATACTTGTTATTGTTGTTCAAGGTTGTTCTTTAACTGCTTTTAAGGAGCTGAATTACATTTAATGACAGGTCTTTTTGGTGTTATAAACGTCCCAAGATTAATGATTTAGCTCTACAAGGATACTGTCAGAATTCTCTTACTTATAATTCTGACTTCAGATACAAAAGAAAAAAGTAATTATCATGGAAGCAGCTGAAAATGATGAGATAAAGAGAGATGCCAGACTCAAGCAAGGACATACTGTTTCTCTACTATTCAAACATGAAACTTGAATTATGCAACTCTCTCCCTCTGGGTGTTACTTTCTCTTGTAAAGTGTCATTCTCAAGTTTTGAGGACCCTATAAAAGTTCTTGGAAAATAAGCTAGTGAGTTATCAGCTAACGACCACCCTGAGTAATTAGTATCCTGAGGAATCTTCGAGATTCAAGTCTGAAAAAGGTGTTGCCCCATGAAAGAGGGGAAATATTGTCTGAACATTGCATATGTATATTTTTTCATTTCTGCTCCTCTCATTCCATATTATTCAGAGTAGCCTGGTTGCTATAAGAACAACATAAAAATATCTTAAGGGCTTAACCTAATAAAGGTTAATCCTCTCTCACATCACAGTCAGGGTGGATTGTGGGTGATGGGTCATGTACCACACAGTCATTTAAGAACTCAGGCTCCTTCTCATTATAAGATAACCTAACCTCTAAGGCTTCACAACCCTCAGAAGGGTTCATTGCATCAAGACAGCTGACATGGAAAATGAGTGAGGATCTCATGGGAAATTTTAGGGATCAGGATAAGAACTAGAACACATTACTCCCACCCGAATTCCAGAATCCAGACACACAGACTCATGTAACTGCAAAGAAATCTGGAAGAAGTATTCTATCTGGGCACAGGAAGAAAAGAAAACAGCGTTTTATGAACTCAGAGCATTTCCTCTATATACAGTCCCAGAGGGGCTAAAATCCAATATTTTCTTTTGTCGTTTTAGCAACGAAAGTGTGTGATCCCTGTGAAGGGAATTTTGGATGTCACCAAGTAGGTGGGGAAAAACTGGGAAAATCCCAAGTCTCTTCACCAATACAGCTGAAATTATAGGAGATGCACTTTGCCTGGGCAGAAGACCAATTCTATCTTTTGTTTTGAAATTGTCACCATGTAGATGGTTTATTATTAAAAATAAAAATTATGTAAGTTTACTTTGTGCATGGTGATAATAGCCTTTCATGTTCAATGTTGTGTTTGTTTATGAAACAAGGATAGGGCATATTTTAGAGATCTTTTGGGGGATCAGCCTGGGGAGAATACTTTTAAAGTTATTAATATTATTTCAATATTATTATTGTTGCTGCTGCAGTTGTTTGTGTGTATATGGGCTCTGTGTACGTGCACGAGTGTGTATGTGTGTGTGTGTGTGTGTGAGTGTTTGAAGTAGGAATTCCCTTCCTCAAATGTAAAAACTAATTTTCTAAAAAAAAAAAAACCGAGACATAAACCTTTTGTCTATTCTTAACTGTCAAATTTTCTAATTTACTCTCCACCTGTTAATGTTGTTTCAAATCCTAGACAGATTGTAAAATTTAGAGGAGATTTCATGGAATACCCTTAAAGAGCCAAAAATGCTAAACATCTAGGTGGAAGCAGAAGCATTAGAATTCTTTAATTATAATTCTATATAATTGTATAGGGATAGACCTTATTTAGCAAAGTTCATTTGTTTCCAAGTTGTAGGCAAAGAAGAGGTCACCTAGCCAGGCATTCTTCTTTTTGTCTTTAGTAAAACAGATACACAACCTTCTTCAGTTCTTCCTAAGTGTGAAGATTTTACTATTTTCCTATGTAATTTTGTACTGAAAGCATATATAACAAACTTTTTGTGTGCTTACTATGTTCCAGACACTGTTAAGTTACTCAATTTTCTCATATCCAGCATTGCTGCATAGTGTTGTGCAGGTTGTTCACTGCACAAATTTAAGAGTTGCCATTCACATCATGGATACTCCCATAATAGTGCATATCACAATTTATGCAGCCTTACATGCTCATTCTTCTAGAATCTATTATCTTTGTCCTATACATGAGAATCAAAAGCTTAGAAGTTCAAATTCCCTTAACTTTTCTCCAAGCTATATGAATATCAGTTGGTCTAAATTTAAAAGCAAGGAGTTTAAGTCATTGGTACTTCCAGAGCCAATTAAAAAGAAATCATGTAGATGGAAACTGTCATAAGTTTTCTGTCAGTATGCATCTTGAAACACTGAAATTCAATGGATAGCTCTGAATCAGTGGAATGTTTCACATACTGCAAAGAAATATACAAGAGCAGAGATTCTTAGCCATTGTCCTGAGTGGGGTCCTATTAAAGCATCATTATCTGTCTATCTGAACATTCCCAAGGGTTACAAAATAACCTCTTTCTCAATGAATGTTTTTTTATCAGTAACCTCACATTTCTCTTTCTCTTTCTCCCCTCCCCCCCCTTTTTTTTTCCATTCTACTTGGGGCTGAAAGAAGATATACGTAGGGGAAAAGAAAATCACAATTGTTTTTTTCCCTCTCAACTGGATTTTTGAGTTTTGGTTCAAAGAGAGATGTAGCCCAGCGACGGGGGCCCATGATTGATCATCAGAAGTTTGCTAGAACCAAAAATGAAGCGATTAATGTTCATTTAAGAACTGTAGCACTGTTGAAAATTGTGGTGTATAAGTCTATGTTTTTTCTAGTGAACTCAGCCCAATTTTTGAGTAATAAAATAAGCTGTTTTACTATCTCACCTAAAAGATCATAGACATCTAGGAAACATTGTCACTATCAACCACTTTTCCAATGGCAAGGAAATGCCTGTATCAACCTAAAGAGAAAACTATAGTTGGTAGTTGCATGGATGCTGATTGTCACTGCTCCCTCTATATCTAATCAGTTGTCCTCTTAACCTTTCTTCAAGAAGAGTCATTTTATTCATTTCCTACTGCTGCTGTAATGAATTGTGTAATGAATTGTCACAAACTCAGTGGCTTAACACAACACACATATCACTGTACAGTTCCAGAGGTCAGAAGTTGTAAAGAATTTTCACCAGGCTAAAGTCAAGGGCTTGGCAGAGCTGGTTCCTTCTGGAGGCTCTGAGGCCAGAATCCATTCCTTTGCCTTTTTCAGCTTCTAGTGGGCACCTGTGTCCCTTAGCTGTGGCTCCTTCCTCTGTCTTCTGAGCACATCACTGCAATTGCTGCCTGTCATCACATCGATGGCCTTCTCCTTTCTGATTTCTTGCTTCTTGTGAGGACCTCTGTGATTACATCAGGCCCACCCGGATAACCCAGGAGAATTTTCCCATCTCAATATCTCTAATGTAATTACATATACAAAGTCTCTTTTGCCATAGAAGTTAATAGTCACAGCTTCTGAGGATCAGGAGGTGGACACCAGGGAGAGCCATTATTCAGGCTGCCATAATCCTCAAGAGTCACGACCAAGTAGTCCGACTTGGCTCCTATGAGTGAACTACTAGTTTTCCTGGACTTAGACCAAATCAGCTTGAACAAATTGACAGCACTCTGGTGCTAGCTTCTCCAGCTTGCTAGTTCTTTATTTTTACAGCTGCCAGTGAAAGTTTCAGGTTCTTGGTTCTTAATGGTTTGCTAGCTGTATATTCCTTTCCTTACAATTCATATCAAAGGGTGGGGCCTGAAGAAATCTGAAGATCTGGGAAAACCAGAGTTACCCAGAGAGACTATTTTCGTTCTTTTCATAAGACACTCAAAAAAAGTATACCTGCTGCTTACTTGAAGGGGTCATTTAGGGACACTATAGTTGCAATCACTTAAGAAACATCTTGGAAGCAATTGGTTAAGAAAGTGTGAAATACAGGATAAACGTCTCAGTGGTGGCTCTCCAGACTCACACTGGGGGTGAAAACTGACAAGGAAATCCCTTTGTACGTCCCCTCAGTCATGGGAAAGTACCCCTCCAGCAGCAGCAAACCCCACCACCACCAAAAAAATAGGACTGTATGTCATTATTCATTGATACTTTCTCAGGACATAATGGAAAATCCATACTCAGCACCAACATTTGAAAACAGGTCTTTTCTCTCCCTCTCTCCATTACTTCTCTGAGCACACACATTAACCAAAGCTAACGCACTGTAAATACAATCACACTCTCCAACTGTGGCAGTCCCTCTTTTTCCTGTTGGCAGTGGCCTCGGCATTAATCATGTACATGATCTCTTACAGAGCCTGGGCACTTTTTCCAGCTTCCCCTTAAACCACTGTGATATATGGGCTGCTCTTATTCCTTTAATATCAGACCAAATTTGGGGGCTCAGAAGATAATCATTTTCAATTTAGGAAAATAATATAATTTAGCTTTTATTATTCAACATTCAGACCTTCTTAAAACCAACATACCAACTCACTTCTAAATCTGGTCATGGCCCAGTGTTATCCTAAGGTCCAGTTGAAGAAACATACAGGGGGTAAAAAGGCCACTAGCTTAGTAAAGGCTTATCACAGCTAATATATTGAGTACAGAGTGGGTTCAAGTGTCTGGCTTGCCACCAGTATCTGACCTTCATGTTCTGGAGATGATAAAAACTGGCAGTAAATTTTTGGCATGCCCTCCCTCCCCTAGTCTAGTCAGATATAGCTGCAGCTTTTTAAATATTAGGACACTATAAGGCCTACCATTTTCACTGGGCTCATTCAGATTGCGTATGACTTGAGATATCCTGATTTCTGCAGCTAGTCTTTTTCTTAATGTGCCACTATTGCTGCTCTCCATTGCTTTGCTATATTGTATTATTTTATTGTACAGTGACCCAAAGCTGATTTGCATTTAAATAAAGGGTATGATTTTAAAACTTGAATGAAATAATCAGTGCTAGTTTAGACAAACACATTATTTTTTACTTTCTCCCCCTATCTGGTCTAAGAGTCAACTATTTAGCTAATGCTATGTGAGACAACACATGTAATGCCTCCTCAAGTAAAAGTTAAAACAATACTATTGTAAAATAGTAGTCATCCAGTATTATGCCCAGCTGTGTGATCCACCCTCTTGTCTGTACGTGCCAGCCTTTGCCCTAAAAATCTCTTGCCTTGGGGATAAGATAAACTCATACCATACCCAGGTATTTGGACCTGCCTTTATACTGTATGGCTCTGTCTAGAGGGTCACATGGTGATATCAGACTGAAATATATGAAAAGGACTATAACCTAGTTTAGAATTGTATACTTAATAATTTATTTCTGATTAAACCAAAATTACAATAGAAACACATAGAAAGGGTAAGTCAGGGATGCGATTTTTCTTTTTCCTTCCTTCCTTTTTCTTTTGTAACTTTCTTAGATCGTGTTGCTCTTTGTTAGGTGTGAGTGCTTTGGTGCTGCCCCAGCAGTGTGCCTTGGGCCATGGTGCCAGGATGTATCATAGCACACGCCTCTGCTCTTTTCTACAGGGGGTCTATTTCATTCAAGGCCTGCCAGTTCTCTCTTTCTGAAAATAGGCCTCAAATGTTTCCTGAAATTCTTTTGAAAACTTTAATGATGGCATGCAAGCATATTAAACTTGACTCAGATAGCTGCCTTTCTCTCCAGCCTAGAACTCTTCTCCAAACCCCAGTGTTTCTTTTTTGAAAATGTTCTTCTAAATGTGAGACACTGGGACTCCAATTAAGTGTGGGGGTTATTTAGGAAGAAAAGAATAGGAAATGAGAAAATCAATGGCCATATGATAGGACAGTTACTCTGAATAAAATCCAAATTTGCATCTCAAGAGAAAGCTCATAAAATTCATTTCTATGGCTTAGACTCTGGTGCTGAATAACTCTTATCTACCCCCAGTTGGAAAAAAATGAAATCTTCCCAGAGGCTAAAATCATTAAGATTGTGCCTGTTCCATGGGATTAGCTCCAAGAAGGCAAATATGATTATGCTAAGAGCTGGCATTCTGAAGACCTCTTCATATTAAACTTTTGTTGTTTTAATCAGCAAAACATTCATATTCATAGCCAAACAGGTTGCTTTGGGGCATTTATACATCCTACTCTGTAAAGCACAGAATAACACATGTTTTACCTTCATTTTCTATATATGCTATTTATTTCTGTTACATGTGTACTACTGTGCTAATAAATTATGTATATTACAAAACATATACAGAAATGTAAATTGTAAGGAGATCAATTAAAGATAAAAGAAACTTTTAAATATCTTGCTAATGATAATGTCATTAAAACAATCTCAAGATGCAATACTTCCTTAAGGAGAAATTTAACATGAGTATTAGGGAATGTAAATCCATAATTCAAGCAGTCTTCTTGATAACTAATTTTATTAGCCCAGTTCTTGTCAGTTTTGACTAGATCATCATTGATCTTCCTTTGTAATATGGCTCACCAATAACTCCTTCTAGGAATAGAGAATTGTTAACCCTGACATCTTGTTTTTTGCTTGAGCTTGTCTTCTAATGATCCTCAATCCATGTTTTCATTTTGTTTTGTTTTGTTTTTTGGTTTGTTTGTTTTTTCTGAAAAATTTAAAGCAATGTATCCTATTTAATGGAGGTTAGGTTAGCTTAGTTAAAACTAGATAATGCAATTCATAAATCCAGTTAACTAAGTATATTAATTGTGATATGTTGAAAGCTACTGAACAAGTGAAGGCACCATAATCAGTCCTTCTAGGTCACTGAAATCTCTTGCCTGAGATATGCAGGGCAATACCAGTGTCACTCATAAATTAAGTACTGTTAAGAATACAATTCTTTTTGTCTTGTTTATGGTTTCCTTTGCTGTGCAAAAGCTTTTAAGTTTCCTTAGCTCCCTTTTGTTTATTTTTGTTTTTCTTTTCATTTCTCTAGGAGGTAGGTCAAAAAGGATCTTGCTGTAATTTATGTCACAGAGTGCTTTGCCTATGTTTTCCTCTAAGAGTTTGATTGTGTCTGGATTTACATTTAGGTCTTTAATCCATCTTGAGTTTCTTTTTGTGTATGGTGTTAGGGAGTGTTCTAATTTCATTCTTTTACATGTAGCTTTCCAGTTTTCCCAACATCACTTAATGAAGAGGCTGTCTTTTCTCCACTGTATATTCTTGCCTCCTTTATCAAAGATAAGGTGACCATATGTGCTTGGGTTTATCTCTAGGCTTTCTATCCTGTTTCATTGATCTATATTTCTGTTTTTGTGCCAGTATGATATTGTCTTGATTACTGTAGCTTTGTAGTATAGTCTAAAGTCAGAGAGCCTGATTCCTCCAGCTCCATTTTTCTTTCTCAGGATTGCTTCGGCTCTTTGGGGTCTTTTGTGTTTCCATACAAATTGTGAATTTTTTGTTCTAGTTCTGTGAAAACTGCCAGTGGTAGTTGGATAGGGATTGCATTGAATCTGTAGATTGCTTTGGGTAGTAAAGTCATTTTCACAATGTTGATTCTTCCAATCCAAGAACATGGTATACCTCTCCATCTATTTGTATCCTCTTTAATTTCTTTCATCAGTGTCTTATAATTTTCTGCATACAGGTCTTTTGTCTCCTTAGGTAAGTTTATTCCTAGATATTTTATTATTTTTGTTGCAATAGTAAATGGGAGTGTTTTCTTAATTTCATTTTCAGATTTTTCATCATTAGTGTATAGGAATGCAAAAGACAACCCTCAGAATGGGAGAAAATATTTGCAAATGAAGCAACTGACAAAGGATTAATTTCCAAAATATACAAGCAACTCATGAAGCTCAATATCAAAAAAACAAATAGCCCAATCCAAAAATGGGCAGAAGACCTAAACAGATATTTCTCCAAAGAAGATATACAAATTGCCAACAAACACATGAAAGAATGCTCAACATCATTAATTATTAGAGAAATGCAAATCAAAACTACAATGAGATATCATTTCACAATGGTCAGAATGGCCATCATCAAAAAATCTACAAACAATAAATGCTGGAGAGGGTGTGGAGAAAAGGGAACCCTCTTGCACTGTTGGTGGGAATGTATATTGATACAGCCACTATGGAGAACAGTATGGAGGTTCCTTACAAAACTACAAATAAAACTACCATACAACCCAGCAATCCCACTACTGGGCATATACCCTGAGAAAACCAGAATTCAAAAAGAGTCATGTACCAAAATGTTCATTGCAGCTCTATTTACAATAGCCAGGACATGGAAGCAAACTAAGTGTCCATCAACAGATGAATGGATAAAGAAGATATGGCACATATATACAATGGACTATTACTCAGCCATAAAAAGGAGTGAAACTGAGTTGTTTGTAGTGAGGTGGATGGACCTAGAGACTGTCATTCAGAGTGAATTAAGTCAAAAAGAGAAAAACAAATACCATATGCCAACACATATATATGGAATCTAAAAGAAAAAAAAGAAAAAAAAATGGTCAGAAGAACCTAGGGACAAGACAGGAATAAAGATGCAGACCTACTAGAGAATGGACTTGAGGATATGGGGAGGGGGAAGGGTAAGCTGGGACAAAGTGAGAGAGTGGCATGGACATATATACAATACCAAATGTAAAATAAATAGCTAGTGGGACACAGCTGCATAGCACAAGGAGATCAGCTCGGTGCTGTGTTCACCTAGAGGGGTGGGATAGGGAGGGTGGGAGGGAGGGAGATGCAAGAGGGAAGAGACATGGGGACATATGTATATGTATAACTGATTCAGTTTGTTATAAAGCAGAAACTAACACACCATTGTAAAGCAATTATACTCCAATAAAGATGTTAAACAACAACAACAACAAAAAAAAAAAAGAATACAAATGTTATGTTTTTGATTGCAAACAAATAAAATTTCAAATATTTTCTTCTCTCTCTCCAATAGAATATCTCACAGCACCAGTTTGGACATTACTATTTAAAAGTTTAGCTCAAATGATATCTTTTCCATAAAACCTTTCCTGTTGCCCAAAGCAGGAGATAAATATTTCATTGCTCTGAACATTCCTACCATCTTGCCTGTACCTCTCTTAGGTTCTTCAACCCTTTCTACCTTAGAGTTATGTACATATACATGTCTTCCCTCTTGAACTAGTCTCTAAGTTATTGGGAGAACAGTCAATGGATGATTCATGTCTGGGTTTCCTAGAGTGCCTGAAGACAGGAAGAGCAGTGAGGAGACCAGCCATGGACTTACATATCGTAGTTCTTCCAAAAATACACGTTTTAAGAGATAAGTTAATGAATCCCCTTATGCTAGTCACAAATAAACTTTATAATTTTGACTTTTATATTCTTGCCTCTATTAGGTATTATCAAACAACAGATTACTAGAAGGCATGCAAGAGAGGAGCTAGAAATTATTTTTTAAAGTATTTTTTAAAAGGTTCAAAGTAAATGTCAAATTCACAGTGGATAACTATCTTTGAATAACTGAAATTAGGCAATGGATGATTATCCTAAGACAATTTTATTCTAAATTTTTTAATGTGCATGCATGTACATTCAACATATTATACTCATCTATAACATATCTTCCTTCTCCTTTTCTAAATTAATTCCAAATAGAAACTATGAATAACAAGAAGGAAATGTTTTTAATTCTCCTCATTTTAGATACGAGATATTAAAGAAGGAATCATTATGTAAGTTATAGAACAACTAAAAACTGTTTATTCCTATGAGCACAGATGCTATAGTAAAGACAACAAGAATTATTTTTCGGAACTTTTTAGAGCAGCAAGGAACTAAAGGTGAAGGTTGAATTCAAAACTGAAAACCAGAAAACACTATTATAAATAAGAAAAAAAAAAACTCAAGGAACTAAAGACCAACTTATTTTTTAAACACAGCTACTATTTCTGGAAACATGGCAAATACCTGAAGGGCTGAAAACTCTAGGTTATGCTCTGTTTTCTGAGAGATGAGCATGGCATCCTTTATAGTTTTCCACATACTTAGATGACTCCCAAGGATCACCAAAGTGAGATTAATGATTTAAGTTTCTTTTCAAAGGTTATGTTCCCTCCATTAAGCCATGCACATGATAACTAACAGTGGAGAAAGTGTACCAGGCCAGACTGGTGGAATTGCAGAGGTTTCAGCTGGGCCTAATGGGACAAAGGTAAAGGGGAGTCAAGTCATTTAAACTGCTGCTTATACTGAGGATTCTGATGGCCATACCCTGCTACCAGAAGGGGGCCTCCTGCTGTAGTTTGTCTCTTGGAAATAAAATTTCATAACAACTACCTGAGAAGAGATTCTTAGTAAGCACTAGCATATATCTTTGCTACAGTTTCTATTTTAACAATGATTAGCTTCACGACATAATGTCTCTGACCATTTGGACTCACTTATCCATTTACATGGGATGACACTTTGTTTTGGATAATATTGTTTGATAGAAACATACATCTCTATTTCATCTGTGACTTCACATAGTCTATTGCTTTGAAATGGATGAAGCCCCAATTTAGCTCAGCCAACATAATCACCATGGTTGCCACCCACAAATCCCCATCAGATACTAATACTTTCTCTCTTACTGGTTCTTTTTTTGTTTGTTTTTAATATAGTAGATTTACAGTATTTTGTTAGTTTCAGGTATATAACATATTGATTCAATATTTTTATAGATTATACTCCATTTAAAGTTATTACAAAATAATGGCTATGTTTCCCTTTGCTGTATAATATATTCTTGTTACTTATCTATTTTATTTTTATTTTTGTTTGTTTTTTTTTTTTTTTTTTTTTGTGGTACGTGGGCCTCTCACTGTTGTGGCCTCTCCCGTTGCAGAGCAGAGGCTCCGGCGCGCAGGCCCAGCGGCCATGGCCCACGGGCCCAGCCACTCCGTGGCATGTGGGATCTTCCTGGACCGGGGCACAAACCCGTGTCCCCTGCATCGGCAGGCGGACTCTCAACCACTGCACCACCAGGGAAGCCCTACTTATCTATTTTATACAGAGTAGTTTGTGTCTTAATCCACTACCCCATCATGACCCTCCCCCCTTCTGTCTCCACACTGGTAGCCACTAGTTTATTTTCTGTATCTATGAGTCTGTTTCTGTTTTGTTATGTACATTATTTTGTTTCATTTTTTAGATTCCACATATAAGTAAGAGCAAACAGTATTTCTCCTTCTCTGACTTTTTTCAGTAAGCATAATACTCTCTAGGTCTATCCATGATGTCACAAATGGCAGAATTTCATTTATTTTTATGGCTGAGTAATATTCCATTGTATGTGTATGTATGTGTGTATATATGCACCACATCTTCCTTATCTATTCATATGTTGATGGACACTTAGACTGCTTCCATATATTGGCTACTGTACATAATGCTGCTATGAAGATTGGGGTGCATGTATCTTTTCAAATTAGTGTTTTCATTTTCTTTGGATATATACCTAGGAGTGAAATTGCTGGATCAAATGGTAGTTCTATTTTTAGTTTTTTGAGGAAACTTCAAATTGTTTTCCACAGTGGCTGTACCAATGTACATTTCCACCAACAGTGTACTGAGATTCCCTTATCTTCACATCCTTGCCAGCATCTGTTATTTGTAGACGTTTTGATGATAACCATTTTGTGGTTTTGATTTGCATTTCTCTGATAATTAAAGATGTTGAGATATTTTTATATGCCTGTTGTCCATCTGTATATTTTCTTCAGAAAAATGTCTATTCAGGTCTTCTGTTCATTTTGCAATTTGCTTGTTAATTTTTTGATATTGAGTTGTAGGGGCTGTTTATACATTTTGAATATTAACCCCTTATCGGTCATATGATTTGCAAATATTTTTTCCCATTCAGTAGGTTGTCTTTTCATTTTGTACATGGTTTCCTTTGCTGCGCAAAAAATTTGAAAGTTTAATTAGGAGTTTTATAGTTTCAGATCTTACATTTAGGTCTTTAATCCATTTTGAGTTTATTTTATACATGATATGATAATTTTTATATTGATAATTTCATTCTTTTACATGTAGTTGTCCAGTTTTCCAAGTAACACTTAAATATTTAAGAGACTTTCGTTTCTCCAATGTATATTCTTTCCCTCTTTGTTGTAGATTAATTGAACATAAGTGTGTGGACTTATTTCTGGGCTCTCTATTTTGCTCCAATGATCTATGTGTCTGTTTTTGTGCCAGTACCAGGCTGTTTTGATTACTATAGCTTTTCAGTATAGTCTGAAGTCAGGGCATGTGATACCTCCAGCTTTGTTCTTTTTTCTTAAGATTGCTTTGGCAGTTTGGGGTCTTTTGTGGTTCCATAGAAATTATAGAATTATTTGTTCTAGTTCTGTGAAAAATGTCCTGGGCATTTTGAAAGGGGATAGCATTAAATCTGTAGATGGCTTTGGGTAGTATGGATATTTTAACAACATAAATTTTTCCAATCCATAGACATAAGATATCTTTCCATTTCTCTATATCATCTTCATATTCCTTCATCAATGTCTAATCGTTTTCAGAGTATAGGTCTTTCACCTCTTTGAGTTTATTCCCAGGTATTTTATTCTTCTTGATACAATTTTAAAATATGACTGTTTTCTTGCTTTCTTTTCTGATAGTTCATTATCAGTGAACTTTCTCTTCTATCCCCCCCCCATTTCTCTGTTAGTTAAAAATGAATACATCTTCTAGTTTTACTTGTTGATTAAACAGATTGCTAAGCCTTGATTTCACAGAAGTTTTAATGTTACCCATAATAATAAGTTTCAATTGTATGGCATTTTCTAAACTAAAAAGCCCATTTCTACAGATTATTTAATTTTGATATATATGGAATGAACCTGCAGTATAGTAATAACAATGCTTATCAGCCCCAATTACAAAAAATATATATACTGATGCTCATGTAAGCTAGTGATTCAATCAAGTTTACACATTAAAGAATTGGCAGAACAGGGGATCATCCAACCTGATGTCTCTGATTCTTTCTCTATGCTTATGCTACCCAAGGTTGCCAGTTTTTTTTATTCTCCTTGGGGACCAAAAAAAAATACATCCTCTCTTTCTCCTGTGTCTAATCATGAACTATTCCAGTTTTCTAAGACTCCTTATGAAAAGCTATTTAAGTTCCATAAGAGTGTCAATTACTCATACATTTGACAAATAATTACTGATCATTGATTATATGTGAGGTGCTTTGTTAGGAAATATGACAGATAGAAAGATGAATAAAGCATGGCTCCTGTTCTCTGTAACATAAAGTGACTGAATGGAAATGTCACTTCGACAGGAGGACCATTTGAACAAGGCTGTCTTCTTGTTATATCTTAAGCTTCATAAATTTAAAAGTAGAAACATAGTTCATTCAATCATTTGTTTATCCTGAATTTATTATTTAAAGATAACCATAGACCAGAATTGTTCCTGGGCATTTGGATTCTTGAGGCTTAAAATCTAATAGGGAATACAGTTAAGAAATAAACATGTAAAATAATAAGATTGTTTCAAATGGGTAGTAGTAAGATGAAAATAAAACTGAGTAATATGATAAAATACTTGGTTGGAGCAGCACGGAGTATTCGCTGAGGAAGTAATCTGTAATAAGATTGGAAATTGACAGGAGAAAGTATATAACAAAAACTGAATGTAGATAAGAAAAAAAGATATAATGTTTACATTTTAAAGTCTAGCTGAAGTTCTAAAAGTGATCCACAGAGTATTTCCAAAGGAGCTAATTTATTTCTTCAATAAGTACAATAAACCACATGTAATGATATTTAAGGATAAAACTAAGTAAAATGAGACAAGTGAATGAAAAATAGCTAATCAGAGTGGACATGAATCATGATACTTTATAATCACAAATGCCTTTGAACTATACAATTATAGAAATTAATAGTTGAATGGGAACTTGCTGGCTAATTAGTCTGGGTTCTCTCAACTATGGAAAGAATTCCTACCACCTCCCAGCCTAATAGTTACCAACTTTCTGACCTCATATTTCCACATGGGAGCCCATAACTCCTAGGGATGGATTTTTTTGTGTGTGTGAGATTGGCAGCTTTAACTGTTAGCTATTTGTTTAAACTGAGCAAAAAGTCTGCTGAATTCCTCACACTAGCCCTAGCTCTGCTGTCTGGAGCAACACAGAAGTCATTTCCTACAAGAATGAAGTATTAGGTTCAGATATTTGGCATGTTTGTTAAGACACCATTGTATGTTCTGATAAATACATTCTAGAATACGGAGGAAGAAAAAGGACATTTAAAAAATTAAGTACAATAAACAAAGAGGAAGAAGAAGAAAACTTTTCTTTATATGAAAGTAGGAATGAATAAGGCTGCTCTTAAACCCAAACTAGGGAGGAAGAAAAGAAATAAGTGGAAAAACACCTAATGCCACAGTCATGATTGAGGTGGATCTGGAGAAGAATATGTTCCACAGTGTTCTTGTCAAAACTCACCTCCACTACAGAGAGAAGACAGCATAAATGTTGGAAGAGCAAACTGATCCCTCTCAGATAATTACAGTGACAGACAGCAGCTAACAAAGGAGAAATGTAAAAGGCATAAGACTGAGTTTCTATGAAGAACTAAGGTGTCAGAATTTGACATTTTGCAAAAGAAGCTGTGGAAGGCTGGTGGCTTTGTGAAAAGGGAGGGAGGGAGGGAGGAAGAGAGAAGAGAAGTGAGGAAGAGAAACAGTAACTTTTCTGTTTCAACCTTCAGTAGGAAATAAATTTATAGTAAGATGATATTTGCACTTCAACATAAAACTCAATGTTCTAGCATTTAACCATATGGACAAAAATCACTTTGTTAATAAATGGAAATAGGTATAAATTTCATGGCCATATCAATTTTTAAACATTCACTATGGTTAATTTTCCATCATCTGAAAGTATGCGTGTGTGTATGTATGTATGTATGTATCTATCTATCTATCTATCTCTGACTCTCTTCTCTATTAACAAAGTTTCGTCTCCTTACAGACAATATTCAGGCTATATTCAGCTTATGTGGCACCCTAACATTTCTCCCTCGGTTGTTTGTTTTTATCACCATCCTTGAATTTTTATACTACTCCATTTAATGACTGGTTTCTGCCTCTGTAAAAAGTGATGCTGTCAACACCAGGAATCTGGATGCTCATGTCAGTGCACTATAATCTTGAGGTGTGAGACACATGAATCACTTACAGGCATTCTCTACTTAACCTCTCTCAGTATCAGATCTCCCCTTTTTAAAAAAGGCATAGTATGTCAGTATTGCCCATCTCATGGAATAATTTCTAGAGTTTAATGGGTTAATGCATATGAAAGTAGTTTGTGTACTTCAAATTTCTGCAGAGATATATGAATGCCATTATTAATAATATCTGCATATGATGTTGAAATTCTTTGAGACAAATACTTTAATCTGGCATAGTTAACTAGTAGACACTCTCTTAAATTGATACCTGTCTTATATAAATGTGCATAGGAAATTTTCCATATCTGGAGTTGTGCTGAGAAAAATAAGCGCATCTATACAATAAAATAACCCCTCCACTCAACTGTGGATAGAGACTATTTTTGGTCTTGTGCATGCATTTCTTTGGTAATATACACTACATATTACATTTATTCAAATAATCAATATTGTTTTACATATGCTATTTGTCTATATTATTTTCATGAAATATGCTCCTAGAAGAAAGAGAATACATTCGTTTCAGTAGTTTAGTACATTATAAAACCACTGTATTGAGTGGACCAGTATTCAACAAATAAGCCTTTTGTCAAAAACTATTAATCTATGTAACTGACATATATTAGTATCAACTAAAATTGCATGTACTATCACAAATTTTAAAACAGCATACCCGAAATTGGGTAATATATATGTGTGTGTTTTATATACACACACACCTATCTTCAGTATTTTGTTAATGTACTTTGAAAATTTCAAATGTTTGTGCAATAGGTTTTGATTTCCATGAAAACCTTTTATATTTAAAGTAAACATTTTCTATTGAGAGAAATTATTTCAGCAGTTGAATTTTAATAGAACAAGTAAATTATAATATTTAATTTAGGTAACATGTAGAGGAATATGAACAAAATTTTTAAATTTACATTTTGGGTTAGCTGTGTTTCTAGAACATCTGTTATGCTATTATGACAGGTGTTTATTAATATGGATATATAATCAGATCTCTTCGTTGCTAATAGCTTGGCAATTCAACATCTAAATATTGTCAAAATCCTTGATTATATGTTGAAAACTGTAGATAATTGATTCAAGGCTGTTTCCCTTGACTAGATTAAAAAATTAAAACTTGTCCTGTGTACTTCCCTTTAGAATCTCAATTTTTTTCTGAAACTTCTAAAACATTTCAGTAATAAGAGCTTGTGAACAAATACAAGCCAAGATGTGTCTTGATTCAAATTTCTTTAGGCTATTCATCATACAAACACAAATAAATTATTTTTAATGCCCTGGGCTGGAAGTGAGTTTATAGAGGGGAAATAATGAAGTAATACAGTTCATACACACACACACACACACACACACACACACACACACACATAAAGAGAAGAGCCTACAGAAAACCCCCTTTTGGGTGCATGAAAGCTCAGATTTTTAAATTAAATTTTCTTTTTTTTGTGTGTGTGGTATGCGGGCCTCTCACTGTTGTGGCCTCTCCCATTGCGGAGCAGAGGCTCCGGACGCGCAGGCTCAGTGGCCATGGCTCACGGGCCCAGCCGCTCTGCAGCATGTGGGATCTTCCCAGATCGGGGCACGAACCCATGTCCCCTGCATCGGCAGGCGGATTCTCAATCACTGCGCCACCAGGGAAGCCCAAATTTTCTTAAAATTATTTAATAAATTCTGAGTAACAGAAGTCAACAAGAAGCAATTTAGTTGAATAGCTTCTTTACATCACATACCCAGAGCTAGAATTTTCCTTTGAATATAAAAGGGTATGACACAAATTTCTAGGAAATTTCTGTGCTAATAATATCAAACAGAAATCTTTGCCAGTATGAAACTTGTAATTGTAGATTCTGAAAGTTTAAAATTTATTTCCTTCTAGCACACTTTGATTCTATCACTTACATGAGAATGTTTGCTTTTTTATCTTTAATGGTTAGGTATGTGTTCTTAGTCGAGTATCAGCACTGCCCAACAGAACTTTCTACAGAAAAGGACATGTTCCCTATGCTATTCAATATGGTAACCACTAGAATCATTTGAAATGTGTCATGTGCAGCTAAAAATTGGAATTTTTCATTGTATTAATTTTAATTAATTTATACTTATTTACATAGCCTCGCTTGGCTAAGGGCTACTGTGTGGGACAGTGCAGTGATTTAATAAAATTGCTTCATTATAGTTCAGAATAATGCTAAATTACTTGCATAGATACTTGTGCTAGAAATCAATGATTTTTTATGTATGAGAAGGAAAACAATATCAGCATCTAATAGACTAGTGATCTTTCTAGATATTGTTTTGCTGTGGTAGAAATGAAGTCACAATAGCAATGAACATAGCTCATTTGAGGGTGAATATATTCAGAATTTTTTCCACATGACCTACACCAGGAGTTGAAAAACTATGGCTGACAAGCCAAGTTCAGCCTACCACCTGTTTTTGTAAATAAAACTTTATGAGAGGGGCTTTCCTGGTGGCGCAGTGGTTGAGAGTCCGCCTGCCGATGCAGGGGACGCGGGTTCGTGCCCCGGTCCGGGAAGATCCCACATGCCGCGGAGCGGCTGGGCCCGTGAGCCGTGGCCGCTGAGCCTGCGCGTCCGGAGCCTGCGCTCCGCAGCGGGAGAGGCCACAGCGGTGAGAGGCCCGCGTACCGCAAAAAAAAAAAAAAAAAAAAACAAACTTTATGAGAACCAAGCCACACCCATTCATTTATGTATTGTCAATGACTACTTGTGTGCTACAACTGCAGAGTTAAGTAGTTAAGACTGAGACCATATAACCTGCAAAGCCTAAAATATTTGCTACTTGGCCCTATATGAAAAGGTTTTCCAGCCTCTGTTCTAGATGAATGGTTATGTGATAAATGTTAGGATAAAGTCTCTCTTATGGAGAAGTGTACATAATATATATTATATTTATATGTAATATATAAATATATATATCATAATCTATATAGCAATTTAGCAAGTGAGATGATAAAATCATATATATGTATGATATATATATAATTAAATATTCAACAAATAAAAATCTATGTGTTTTCATCCATTTTCATGGTAAATTTGAGGCACAATCATTTATAGCATCTGTTTTCTAATTTAAGAAAAAAAGGTGAGCTAACATGTCTTTGTAGAGAAACTTGGTGATCAGAGAGTACTGGACCTAGAGTGGAACATACGAGTGTATTTCAAACTCATTTTATGGATAATAGCCTAAGAAGTTCTGAGATGCCTAAGGACACACAGAGATAATAACCAGTTAATCAGTACTCATTTATTGAGATACACCCATTTTATAACCACCCAGTTAAGCCTATGTGGTATGTAGAATTCAGAAACATAGTACTTTAAGAGCTCTGGATACAGCCTGGGAGGGAAACCCTGTGAACTGTCATTGTGACTATGCCATATATGACATATGCCCTCATCTCAATCCAATAGAGAAGAAAGACAGTCTTCATATTAGATTCCCATCTTGTTTCTGTAACGTGTATATTCCATGCTATCAACTGCTATTAGGACACACAGGAGAGTGGCATGCACAAGGGAAAAATTATGGTCTATCATTTAAGGACACAAAAAATTGGCAATCACAGATGACTTTTCTTTCTCAGAGGATAGACTCTAATTGCTCAATATAAGCACTCAGATTTTAGACCTCACTTTACTCATAAGTAATTTTGAGTTAGTTTGAAGACTTACACCAAAATAGAAATAAGCCTTTTGGATTACATTACAATTGTCTGAAAAGCAAGTCTAATTTCATTGAAATTTATTTAAAGAATTCCATTCATTGTTAAGAAAAATCCTTGAATTTTTACTTTCTGACCTCAGTAGAACTGGTACTTATTTTTTCTGTCTTTTTATAGGAAATGTATCATAAAGCAATAGACTTCTACTCAAATATAATCTGAAATTTGGTACAAATTTTAATTTGGTATACATTTCAAGGTAAGACATAATGGCATTACTTTCATTAGGGACTTTCATTAAAACTTTATATATGAGTTTCTGGAAGGTGTGGAAGAAAGCAGTTATAAATTCAAATTAATGTATAATGACAGAAATGGGTATTTCAAATTCTGCACTGGTAGAGCCTTTAACCTAACCAGAAAACCATCGGGTTTTCACTAACCAGATGTTTAAATAAAAATTAATATCACAACTTAGGATTTTTTGTCTCTTCTTTCTGTCTAACAGTATAAATCTTGGGTTCATAATACAATTAAAGTGCATAATACAACCTGAGCTTTATAGATGCCTGAACTACATTTTTCTTTTTCAGCAATGTGTATGAATATAGATCTTTGAATGGACTGTAAAATGCAGAGGTACTCAAAAAGAGATCCAATTTCATTACAATTGGATCATTTCAATTACATTACATTGTACTACCAAGAATATTTTAGAATATGCTTCTTACACTTTTCTGAATCACTGTTCTTACTCCAGTGTGATGCCTTATTATTCCTATGAAATCAATCAGGTGGGGATAAAGGTGACAAAAAAGACTTTTATTATTCCAGAGTTAGCTCTGACCACAGCAGTACAGAGAGTTTCCAAATAAAGCCCTGGATAGCCAATAGTGAGTACTCTAAGTAGCAAGCCTTAAAACATTACCTTTTGCATTTCTGTTGGAAGAGATAACTAAAGGTCTCCATAGATTCTTTAAGTTATTTATATTACCAAATGAAATACTATTGAAGAAGTTTTATTTGAAATGCAAGCAAAGGTAAAGCAAAGTCACTACAGGTGGTGTTACAGCTGAGAGAATTTAGCTGTCTTACACCATGACAGAGGGTTGATATATTAGGACTAGAGACCTCCAGCAGCGAGAGAACCTCTGAACCTCTTCTGTGTGAATAGGCACATAAACAGGAGACAGTGTGAAGCATCCTAAACGCCCCTTAATTATAATGCCAAACAGAGCAATTGTTATCTGACAAGATGCTATGCATCAAATTTTGGGTTTGACAACCAAGAAAATGGATTTTGTTTGTTGATGCAGTTCAGAATGATATATTCATAAATACTGGGATTTATAGTCTATTAATGGGTTGTTTTAGACTAATTCTCTGAAGAATAATTCATTTTCTCCCAAAGATATACATGATTTGTTCTCATATCTTCTATGCCCTTCTTTATCTTTATTGTACTGATATTATCACGGCTAGGTATGTCAGAACACATGCGTTTGGGACAATCTTTTGTATCCTCTTAACTCCTTGACCACAGGAGAGGATGACTGGTCTTACAGAGATCTTTTCAATTCTATCCCAGAAACGTGTGACATGACCCAATATCTGTCATATTAGATACAAACTGCAAAAGACAAACACACCCATGGTCCTGGAGCTCAAGTGCTTATCTAACTATACTGTGAAATAAAGTGAATTAAAATATACATACATAAAAAATAAATAAAATACGCATACATACACACATTCTTTTATTGGTTTATAAAGAATGAGTGCAGAAGTGTTCAGTATATAAAATAGCCTATGCTGAAACAGAAGTATTTTTATTCACTACTTTTAAGTCTTATTCAATAAAGCACTACACTACTTAATTAATTAGTTTGTAAAGGTTGCAGTTGCATACAAACCATCACATATAAGTATGGATATTATACAGGTGAACAATGTGGAGGACTTAATATATCATCAGTATTATTCTAAAAGAAAATACTCAGTCACACACAGATAAACATTCATATTGCTTAATGAGCACAATTAGGACATATATTTTACCAAAGTCATTCTTTATGGGCACTCAAAACTCATGTAGAGCAATTACACTGCAATATGTTTCACTTATTACATAAGCAACACTTCTGTTTTGTGTGAAATGTCACATTAAATCTAAAGACCTGAAGTTCAGTGGCCTTCAGAGAGATATCAACCATTTCTCAAACCATTCACCCTAGAAGGGATATTGATTTTTTTAAAACAGGAATTATCTTCCCTATCTATAAAATGAGAGGGTTGCAAAAGGTAATCTTGTAGGAACTTCTAGGTCTTAGATCTTATAATTTTATGTCTTTTTCCCTTTCAATAAATAATTCCTCAGAATTAAATAGACTACACTTTTGTCTTAAAAAAAGTATACTTTATAGTGATGATAATCAATCATAATTATATTTATAAGTGAAAAATATTTATTTTCTGTATTAGTTATAAAGCAAACATGTTTTCATTTTCAGCTGTCTGAAACCAGTTAGAAAGACAGCTGCACAGATGATCGACCATATGGCATTAATAAATGTATAACCAAGACAGACATGAAACATTTTATATTTTAACCAAACTGCTAAACTAACTCATGAAAATGTCATATATTACCTATTTAGCTGAGAATTTTATTACAAAGGAATTGTGTCATAATTTACAATAAACACAGGACCAACGATTCTATTTAATGATTACTTCTCAAATTTTTTTAAAAAGATTAATTATCTTTCATCTATATTCAGTTAAAGCTCCATACAATTATATGTGGGAATATATAAATATCTATAATTATATGAAAATGACTCAATCAGCTCTATGAGTAGTATTTACACAGAAGGCATGATGGGGAATATAATCAGTACAGTTAAATACATAGAATTTTTAGGTAGATCAGTAATTCTCAAACTATCTTCCACTGAGGTGTCCAAGAATACAGAAAGTAGAAGTGAAGAACTAGAAAGGATGCCAAATTGGAAGACCTCATGCCTCTCACTACAGCATGCCCTAGTTTATCTTCTTCTGTTTGTACTTGTATGATGTAGTTTATCTATGGTTCTGATTTTTTAAAAGATCCCAAATACTTTAGAAAATTAAAAGAAAAATCTGCGATAGTGAAATACTTTAATACTACATTAAATGATCTAAATAAACACAGGACTACAGAAAAAAAAAAGAAAATGAGAAAAAGGGAGTAACTGATAAAAGCCCAGGGGAAATAGACATTTAAAGAAAATATGCAGACATAATAAATATATTTAACAATTTGTTAGTATAATTTGATGGTACTGTACTTCCCATGTCTATAAAATGAATAAGGTAAGAAAGGAATTTTGATTATTTTGTCATATGTCTGCCTGGAAATGGAAATGTTTTAACATAATTAGCCCATTAGTCTTTTAGTGTTTCCTCCATTTTATCTCTGTAGTATTGTAATTAATACAATATTATATTCACTATAGATCTGAGAGCAACTTATTTTCTGTAGGGGAGTTGCAGTGGAAATAGATTGAGTTATCCAATCATACTGGATTTTCAAGCATTCCAAATTTAATAAAGATAAGACATTTACTTCAAAACTATTCTTCCCTCCATTGCAAAATTCTCAACAGCAAAATAGTTGAATATGATTTTATATATTTCAATCGTGTCAATAAAAATGGCAAATGACATCAAAACAAATTCCACTATAATTTCAAAGTTTATAAGACCAATTTTTATTTGGAAGAAAGGCATAGTCTGCACACATCTATCCCAGAAGGTTAAGTGCAAAATTTCAGGAGTATAGACTTGGGCTGATAGAAAATGGAGGAAGGCTTTGCCAGATGGGAAAGAGGGAGGGGGTAGCACATGCTAGTTACTGAGTTGCTCTGGGAAAAGTCATCTAATTTGACCAGACCAGAGTATTTCTACAGCAGAGTGTTGAAGAAAAGAAATAGGACAATATTTCCAGATCTGGAAATCTTGGAATGCTGACATGTCTGGGACAACTCTATTCTTGCCACTCTTCAACAAAAACTAAACATGTCTGCAGAGTAAAGAAATGGTGTTAAATATTTAAGCAGCATTAATTTCTCTTTCAATATAGCCGGTAAATTCTCTGATGCTTAAAGAGCACTGGCTGGCCTCAGGGGTGATTTTCCAGTTGACTGGGTCTTCCATATGCTCTCAGGAGTGTGGTTCCTAAGTCTAAACACTTGATAATGATCTGAATTTTACTCATCGTTAATCACTGCCTCTTTCTTGACCCTCTCTGCCTGACCACCAACAGCTCTTAAATTTCTCCTTTCTCTGCCCATTTAATCTTCACTTTCTTAAATATTTTTATGGCTGTGATCTATCTTTCTATTTCTCAAGGACATTACTTAAAGATAGAAAGTCTGGTCTACATATTTTTTGCATAGTCCCAAACACAAGGATTGTGAATGCTCAAACACTGTCAATAATTAGTCTGAATATATCAAACCTAATAAAACAATTTAAAAGGCTGAATTTATTTACTCCCTTCATATGCTGGAAAATCGGTGTTATTAAGGAAAAATGTAGACTCATTTTTTATAAGAGGATTGCCAAACTGGAGAAAATTGTAACAATTATCTACTGGCAATTTGTGTTTGACATTATTCTGTGTAACTTGAAATGTGAATTATTGCCTTTAGTACTCATAATAGTATTTTGAAAAGAGTTTACATTAAGACTAACTTGAGGAATCTGTAGATAGCACTATGTTGAAAACAAGTAGTGAATGTTGGCAGAATTCTTACTCACTGATTCATTCCTATTTGCATTATTTATAAGATACTAATTGGACTCTAAAAGAGATGCTAAATACGGTACTCCCCAAGAGCTCTAATTTAATAAAGACCAAATAACAAATATTCATAAAGCTCTCAAATTTTGAAGATTCCATACTTGATAAACTACAATATTAGTGACCAAAATTGAGAAAAATAAAATATTAAATGAAAATTAAAAATATTTTAGCTTGACTGAATGACAACTTTAACTGACATGTTTTTCTCAAAATAATCTGGAAATTCTATATATAGTATCTTTACTATGTTTTCTGTTAGATGATGTCTTTCATAAAGGTGAGGAGTTAATTTTTGACCTTGAATTTCCCTGGTGATATGTTCAACCTTCATCTGCTGGGTTCTTCTAACTTTTACACTACTCTCCCCAAATAAATAGCAAACATAGAATCTCCAGGAGCTTTGAACAAAAGTTGTATTCCAAAAATGAATAATGTATGTAATTATCCTCAACCTATATGCAAAGTACAAGGTTAAGGAGAACTCTTCTCTTTTGCTTTAATGAAAGACAGCTCTGCTCATGACCCTCTTCAAATTCTTCAGTATAAACATTTGCCGAGAAAAGTATTCATGGTTCTATGACCTGTGATGCATTAAAAATTACATGACAGTAACTATTTTAGAAAGGAAGGGAAAAGGGAACTGTGCTTGTCCCACATACACATGCCTTACCAACAGCATAGCACCCAGAGACAAGCATATGATCTAATATTAAACACACATACACACCTCAAAAGCAAGCAAGCTTCTTAGCAAGGCATACAGGATTATTTACCATCTGGGCTCCACCTATCCAGCCACAAACCCTGCCATATCTAACCATTCCTCACCACACATATTTTATACCAACTATATGGACTACTTTATCCTTATATGCCCTTGCATTTTAATGTCTGCCATTCTGTTTCCTTAGCCTATAATCTCCTTCCTCCCTTGTCCAACTAGGAGGTCCAATTCATTTTTTGGCATCTAATGTTTAATGTCCACCTCTTCTCTAAAAAATAAATGGAGAGGACCTTCAAGATGGCAGAGGAGTAAGACATGGAGATCACCTTCCTCCCCACAAATACATCAAAAATACATCTACAAGTGGAACAACTCCTACAGAACACCTACTGAACACTGGCAGAAGACCTCAGGCTTCCCCAAAGGCAAGAAACTCCCCACGTACCTGGGTAGGGCAAAAGAAAAAAGCAAAAACAGAGATAAAAGAATAGGGACAGGACCTGCACCTCTGGGAGGGAGCTGTGTAGGAAAAAAACTTTCCACACACTAGGAAGCCTTTTCACTGGCAGAGAAGGGGGGCTGCGTGGGGGAAGCTCTGGAGGCACAGAAGAGAGGGCAAAAACAGGAGTGCAGAGGGTAAAGTGGAGAGATTCCTACAAAGAGGGTCACTGCCGACCAGCACTCGCTAGACTGAGAGGTTGTCTGCTCACCCGCCAGGGCGGGTGGGAACTGGGAGCTGAGGCTCGGGCTTCGGAGGTCAGATCCCAGGGAGAGGACTGGGGTTGGCGGTGTGAACACAGCCTGAAGGGGGCTAGTGTGCCACAGCTAGCCAGGAGGGAGTCCAGGAGAAAGTCTGGAACTGCTTAAGAGGCAAGAAACCATTGTTTCAGGGTGCGTGAGGAGAGGGGATTCAGCACCACCTAAATGAGCTTCAGAGACAGGTGTGAGCCACAGTTATCAGTATGGACACCAGAGACGGGCATGAAATTGTAAGGCTGCTGCTGCAGCCACCAAGAATCCTGTGTGCAAGCACAGGTCACTATCCACACCTCCCCTCCCAGGAGCCTGTGCAGCCTGCCACTGCCAGGGTCCTGAGATACAGGGACAACTTCCGTGGGAGAACACACGGTGCTCCTCAGGCTGTTGCAATGTTACGCTAGCCTCTGCCACTGCAGGCTCGCCCCGCATTCTGTACCCCTCCCTCTCCAGGGCCTGAATGAGCAAGAGACCCTTCATCAGCTGCTCCTTTAACTTCCTCCTGTCTGGGAGAAGAACAACCGCCAGAGGTCAACCTACATGCAGAGGCGGGGCCAAATCCAAAGCTGAACCCAGGAGCTGTGTGAACAAAGAAGGGAAAGGGAAGTTTCTCCCAGCAGCCCCAGGAGCAGCAGATTAAATCTCCACAATCAACTTCATGTATCCTGAATCTGTGGAATACCTGAATAGACAACGAATCATCCCAAAATTGAGGCAGTGGACTTTGGGAGCAACTGTAGACTTAGGGTTTGCTTTCTGCATCTAATTTGTTTCTGGTTTTATGTTTATCCTAGTTTAGTATTTAGAGCTTATTATCATTGATAGATTTGTTTATTGATTTGGTTACTCTCTTTTTTTAAAATATATATACATATACCTTTTCTTTTTTGAGTGTGTATGTGTATGCTTCTTCATGTGATTTTGTCTGTATAGCTTTGTTTTTACCATTTGTCCTGCGGTTCTGTCTGTCCTTTTTTTCTTTTTTTCTTTTTTTTTTTTTTTTTTTGCAGTACACGGGCCTCTCCCTGTTGTGGCCTCTCCAGTTGTGGAACACAGGCTCCAGACACGCAGGCTAAGCGGCCACGGCTCACTGGCCCAGCCGTTCCGCAGCACGCGGGATCCTCCCAGACCGGGGCACGAACCTGTATCCCCTGCATCGGCAGGCGGACTCTCAATCACTGCACCACCAGGGAAGCCCTTCTTTTTTAGTATAGTTTTTAGCACTTGTTATCATTGGTGGACTTGTTTATTGGTTTGGTTGCTCTCTTTCTTTTTATTTCTTATTACCTTTTTATTTTTAATATTTTAAAATTTTTTTTATTTTAATAACTTTATTTTATTATGTTTTATTTTCCTTCTTTCTTTTTTCTTCTCCACTTTCTTCTAAGCCATGTGGCTGATGGGGTCTTGGTGCTCTGGCCAGGGGTCAGGTCTGAGCCTCTGAGGTGTGAGAGCTGAGTTCAGGACACTGGACCACCAAAGACCTCCTGGCCCCATGTAATATCAAACAGTGAAGTTTCTCCTGGAGATCTCCATCTCAATGCTAAGACTCAGCTCCACTCAATGACCAGCAAGCTACAGTGCTGGACACTGCATACCAAACAACTGGCAAGACAGGAACACAACCCAACCCATTAGCAGAGAAGCTGCCTAAAATCATAATAAGTTAACAGACACCCCCCCAAAAAAACCACTGGATACGGTCCTGCCCACCATAAAGACAAGATCCAGCCTTATCCACCAGGACACAGGCACCAGTTCCCTCCACCAGGAAGCCTAAACAACCCACTGAACCAACCTTACCCAGTGGGGGCAGACACTAAAAAAATGGGAATTACGAACCTGCAGCCTGTGACAGAGACAAAGAAATACACAGTAGATGAAGGAGAAAGGTAAAATCCCACCAAAACAAACAAATGAAGAGGAAATAGGCAGACAACCTGAAAAAGAATTCAGAGTAATGATAGTATAGATGATCCAAAACCTTGGAGATAGAGTGGAGAAAATACAAGAAATGGTTAACTACGACCTAGAAGAAATAAAGAGCAAACAAACAATGATGAACAACACAATAAGTGAAATTAAAAATTCTCTAGAAGGAATCAACAGCAGAATAACTGAGGCAGAAGAACGGATAAGTGACCTGGAAGATAAAATAGTGGAAATAACTACTGCAGAGTAGAATAAATAAAAAAGAATGAAAAGAATTGAAGACACTCTCAGAGACTTCTGGGACAACATTAAATGCACCAACATTCGAATTATAGGGGTCCCAGAAGAAGAGGAATAAAAAAGGAACTGAGAAAATACTTGAAGAGATTATAGTTGAAAACTTCCCAAATATGGGAAAGGAAATAGTCAATCAAGTCCAGGAAGCACAGAGAGTCCCATATAGGATATATCCAAGGAGAAACACACCAACACATATTAATAAAACTACCAAAAATTAAATACAAACAAAAAATTTTAAAAGCAGCAAGGGAAAAACAACAAATAACATACAAGGGAATCCCCATAATGTGAACAACTGATCTTACAGCAGAAACTCTGCAAGCCAGAAGGGAGTGGCAGGACATATTTAAAGTGATGAAAGGGAAAAACCTACAACACAGATTACTCTACCCAGCAAGGATCTCATTCAGATTTGACAGAGAAATTAAAACCTTTACAGACAAGCAAGAGCTAAGAGAATTCAGAACAACAAAACCAGCTTTACAACAAATACTAAAGGAGCTTCTCTCGGCAGGAAACACAGACCAGGAAAAGACCTACAATAACAAACCCAAAACAATCAATAAAATGGTAATAGGAACATACATATCAATAACTACCTTAAATGTAAATGGATTAAATACTTCAACCAAAGACATAAACTGTCTGAATGGATACAAAAACAAGACCCATATATATGCTGTCTACAAGAGACCCACTTCAGACCTAGGGACACATACAGACTGAAAGTGAGGGGATGAAAAAAGATATTCCATGCAAATGAAAATCAAAAGAAAGCTGGAGTAGCAATTCTCATATAAGACAAAATAAACTTTAAAATAAAGACAATTACAAGGGACAAAGAAGGACAATACCTAATGATTAAGGGATCAATCCAAGAGGAATTTATAACAATTGTAAGTATTTATGACGTAACATAAGAGCACCTCAATACTTAAGGCAAATGTTAACAGCCATAAAAGGGGAAATTGACAGTAACAGAACCATAGTAGGGGACTTGTAACACCCCACTTTCACCAATGGACAGATCATTCAAAATGAAAATAAATAAGGAAACATATGTTTTAAATGACACATTAAATAAGATGGACTCGACTGATATTTATAGAACATTCCATTCAAAACCAACAGAATACACTTGCTTCTCAAGTGCTCATGGAACATTCTCCAGGATAGATCATATCTTGAGTAACAAATCAAGCCTTGGAAAATTTTAAAAAATTCAAATTGTATCAAGTATCTTTTCTGACCACAGCGCTATGAGACAGATATTAATTACAGGAAAAAAATCTGTAAAAAATATAAATACATGGAGGTTAAACAATACACTACTCAATAACCAAGAGATCACTGAAGAAATCAAAGAGGAAATGAAAAAATACCTAGAAACAAATGACAATGAAAACACAATGACCCAAAACCTATGGGATGCAGCAAAAGCCATTCTAAGAGGAAAGTATATAGCAATACAATCCTACCTGAAGGAAAAACAAACACCTCAAATAAACAACCTAACCTTATAACTGAAGCAATTAGAGAAAGAAGAAAAAAACCCCCAAAGTTAGCAGAAGGAAAGAAATCATAAAGATCAGATCAGAAATAAATGAAAAAGAAATGAAGGAAATGATAGCAAAGTTCAATGAAACTAAAAGGTGCTTATTTGAGAGGATAAACAAAACTGATAAACATTTAGCCAGACTCATCAAGAAAAAAGGGAGGAGACTCAGATCAATAGAATTAGAAACGAAAAAGGAGAAGTAACAACTGACACTGCAGAAATACAAAGGATCATGAGAGATTACTACAGGTAACTATATGACAATAAAATGGACAACCTGAAAGAAATGGACAAATTCTTAGAAAAGCACAACGTTCTGAGACTGAACCAGGAAGAAATAGAAAATATAAACAGACCAATCATAAGCACTGAAATTGAAACTGTGATTAAAAATTTTCCAACAAACAAAAGACCAGGACCAGATGGCTTCACAGGCAAATTCTATCAAACATTTAGAGAAGAGCTATCACCCATCTTTCTCAAACTCTTCCAAAATATAGCAGAAGGAGGAACACTCCCAAACTCATTCTATGAGGCCAACATCACCCTGATACCAAAACCAGACAAAAACATCACAAAGAAAGAAAACTACAAGCCAATATCACTGATGAACATACATGCAAAAATCCTCAACAAAATACTAGCAAAGAGAATCCAACAGCACATTAGAAGGATCATACACCCTGATCAAGTGGGGTTTATCCCAGGAATGCAAGGATTCTTCAATATATGCAAATCAAACAATGTGATACACCATATTAACAAACTGAAGGAGAAAAACCATATGATCATCTCAATAGATGCAGAAAAAGCTTTCAACAATATTCAACACCTCTTTATAATAAAAACCCTCCCAAAAGTAGGCATAGAGGGAACTGACCTCAACATAATAAAGGCCATATATGAGAAAAACCCACAGCCAGCATCCTCAATGGTGAAAAACCGAAACCATTTCCACTCAGATCAAGACAAGGTTGCCCACTCTTACCACTATTATTCAACATAATTTTGGAAGTTTTAGCCACAACAATCAGAGAAGAAAAAGAAATAAAATGAATCCAAATCAGAAAAGAAGAAGTAAAACTGTCAGTGTCTGCAGATGACATGATACTGTACATAGAGAATCCTAAAGATGCTACCAGAAAACTACTAGAGCTAATCAATGAAATTGGTAAAGTAGCAGGACACAAAATTAATCCACAGAAATCTCTTGCATTCCTATACACTAATGATGAAAAATCTGAAAGTGAAATTAAGGAAACACTCCCATTTACCACTGCAACAAAAAGAATGAAATATCTAGGAATAAACCTACCTAAGGAGACAAAGGACCTGTATGCAGAAAACTATAAGACACTGATGAAAGAAATTAAAGATGATACAAACAGATGGAGAGATATACCATGTTCTTGGACTGCAAGAATCAACGTTGTGAAAACGACTATACTACCCAAAGCAATCTACAGATTCAATGCAATCCCTATCAAACTACCACTGGCAGTTTTCACAGGACTAGAACAAAAAATTTCCCAATTTGTATGGAAAAACAAAAGACCCCGAAGAGCCAAAGCAATCTTGAGAAAGAAAAACGGAGCTGGAGCAATCAGGCTCCCTGACTTCAGATTATACTACGAAGCTATAGTAATCACAACAGTATGATACTGGCACAAAAACAGAAATATAGATCATGGAACAGGATAGAAAGCCCAGAGATAAACCCATGCACATATGGTCATCTTATCTTTGATAAAGGAGGCAAGAATATACAGTGGAGAAAAGACAGCCTCTTCAATAAGTGGTGCTGGGAAAACTAGACAGCTACATGTAAAAGTATGAAATTAGAACACTCCCTAACACCATACACAAAAATAAACTCAAAATGCGTTAAAGACCTAAATGTAAGGCCAGACACTATCAAACACTTAGAGGAAAAATAGGCTGAACACTCTATGACATAAATCACAGCATGATCCTTTTTGACCCACTTCCTAGAGAAATGGAAATAAAACCAAAAATAAACAAATGGGACCTAATGAAACTTAAAAGCTTTTGCATAGCAAAGGAAACCATAAACCAGACCAAAATACAACCCTCAGAATGGGAGAAAATATTTGCAAACGAAGCAACTGATAAAGGATTAATCTCTAAAGTATACAAGTAGCTCATGCAGCTCAATATTAAAAAAACAAAGAGCCCAATCCAAAAATGGGCAGAAAACTTAAATAGACATTTCTCCAAAGAAGATACATAGATTACCAGCAAACACATGAAAGTATGCTCAACATTACTAATCATCAGAGAAATGCAAATCAAAACTACAATGAGATATCACCTCACACTGGTCAGAATGGTGATCATCAAAAATCTACAAACAATAAATTCTCGAGATGGTGTGGAGAAAAGGGAACCCTCTTGCAGTGTTGGTGGGTATGTTAATTGATACACCCACTATGGAGAACAGTATGGACGTTCCTTAAGAAACTACAAATAGAACTACCATACGACCCAGCAATCCCACTACTGGGCATATACCCTGAGAAAAACCATAATTCATAAAGAGTCATGTACCACAATGTTCATTGCAGCTCTATTTACAATAGCCAGGACATGGAAGCAGCCTAAGTGTCCATCGACAGATGAATGGATAAAGAAGATGTGGCACATATATACAATGGAATATTACTCAGCCTTAAGAAGAAACGAAACTGAGTTATTTGTAGTAAGGTGTATAGACCTAGAGACTGTCATACAGAGTGAAGTAAGTCAGAAAGAGAGAAACAAATACTGTATGCTAACACATATATATGGAATCTAAAAAAAAAAAATGGTTCTGATGAACCTAGGGACAGGACAGGAATAGAGACTCAGACATAGAGAATGAACTTGAGGACACAGCGGGGGAAGGGTAAGCTGGGACGAAGTGAGAGAGTGGCATGAACATATATATACACTACGAAATGTAAAACAGATTGTGGGAAACAGCCATGTAGCACAGGGAGATCAGCTCGGTGCTCTGTGTCCACCAAAAGGGGTGGGATACTGAGGGTGGGATGGAGACACAAGTGGGAGGAGATACAGGGCTATATGTTCACATATAGCTGATTAACTTTGTTATACAGCAGAAACTAACACACCATTGTAAAGTGATTATACTACAATAAAGATATAAATAAATAAATAAATAAATAAATAAATAAATAAATAAAAATGGGATTAATATGTGAGGATAAAAAAGTAAATAAAAAAATAAATGGACCTCCCCAAAACAATATTACTCTCATTGTTCTCCCATAACACTTAGAATAGAACATAATCAGCTCTTTTGTTGTTGTTTTGAATAATATATTTGCTTCTTTGCTATAATTTGAATACCTTAGAGTCTGGGTCAAAGTTTTTTGACTGTCTCTAGTACTTAGAACAGAGCATGAACTATGTGCTTAATAAATGTTTTAAGAAAGACTTTCACAAACCACTGTTGTCTATGTTTGCTTAAAATCTTAACCAGAAAAGCAATATTGAAACAAGCATTAAAACAGCTTTCAGGAGCTTATGGCATTACTATTTTTTCTTATGTTGCAACAGAATAATAAGTTACAACTTTGCATTGAAAAAGTATTTTTGCCAAATACAGAGAGCTTTTGAACTTGGTACTTTGTCAGCATTAACAACTGATGAGTTTAAAGTAGCAAACAGAGAGACAATATTTGAAGTAGGATGTTGACTCATATTGACATCAGCAAATTTTGACTTACTCACCTGGCTTCTCTATTTCCAGTAATGAAAGAGATGGAGGTGATGTATACCACTTTCTTACTACAGAAATAAAGGTAACAGAGAACTTAACTAAAATATACCTATGAATGTTACAACAAATTTTACTTTAAAAATACCAGCACAAATGTGTTCAGTGATGAAATGTTGCTTTAATAAGGAATCTGAGTTCTCCCCAGGTGTATTATCAAATTGCTTCCTGAAGCCTTTTTAGTCTCACTTCCTCACTTGTAAAATGAGAAGATGGACCTATAGGAACATTTAGGTCTCTTAAGTATTTGAAATCTAACACTTGATAAGATAACTTATACAGTAACTGAATTGCTAAATCACTGCTGCAGTCTCCAAAAAGCTCTCTTTCAGAAAATATCACTAGTATTTACATAGTTAGAAAACCCTCCAGTCCCTCCACGTACCTTGTTCCACTAAATTTTAATCAAGTCAAGTTTATGGTGACTATTCAGAAACACTTCTTCTCAATGGAATAGAATTAGATTTCTTTTCAGTAGCATAATTTGGTTCAGTAAGAATGAAAGATATGTACCTCTTCTAATCATTTGAAAAACTGATGAGAAGTTTTAAAAAAAAGACTTCACCCAAAGCCATTGAGACAGTTTCCCAGATTGATAAGTGGTATAAAATGCCCATACTTTGGTGTATGAGGCTTTTAACAAAATGATACCATCCTCTGTAAAGATGGACTCTATCAATGTATAGTTCATTAAATCTATATATTACATATTCTTTCATTAACCAATCAAAATAAGAAACAATCATCAAACTATATCTCCCAGGCAACGTATTAGTTCAACACTAAGCTATCTGATAATGTAAACAATGGCCAAATTAAGAAGTGGAACATATGCTTGCAGAGATTAGTAGCAGATTTGGGAAGCTAATTAAAGACTGATTCAAGTGATGAAACTAATCTATGACTAGCCTGAGATAGACCAAGACAAGTTTCATGAATGAGTAAAAGTAGCACAAGTTAAGTGACTTAAGATTCAGTGTTACAGACAGCACAAGACTATATCCTCTGTAGCAGCATCTGGCTTGATAATACATCATGGCCTGAGGAGTGAGACTGCTGATTTGACACAGATCACCATTTCTAAACCACAGACATAGTAATATTCCTAACAGTAACAGCATCATCTCTTATGGGTTTTTTTTTTTTTTTTTTGCATTTTTATTTTTATTTTTTTCGGAGTATAGCTGATTTACAATGTTGTGTTAATTTCTGCTGTACAGCAAAGTGAGGCAGTTATATATAAACTCATATCCACTCTTTTTTAGACTCTGTTCCCATATAAGTCATTACAGAGTATTGAGTACAGTTCCCACAGCTATTTGGTAGGTTCTTATTAGTTATCTATTCTCTATATAGTAGTGTATATATGTCAATCCCAATCTCCCAATTAATCCCTCCACTCCTTCCCCCCCCCGTCTCTTATGTTTTTAAATGCTAAATCTATTAGTGACAGTTTTGTATCCAGTTGAATGCTTTCATTAACACTGATTAAGAGGCTAATATTGGCTTCTTCAAGAAAGCCTTTCATTTTGTGAAAGAAATACAGAAAATACTGCCAATGTCCATCACGTTACATGCCCTGTTTTGGTTGTCTGCTATTGCAAACAGCACACACACTCCAATGTGAACTGGAGATGTTAATTCAGTTGGGTAGAGCACTGGGTTAATGAGGACAAGGTCACAGATTTTATCCCCTTTGAGCCCAGTTAACTTGGCAGAGAAAAACCTTGCTACACAAGCTACAGCTGTTATTTCATCAAGCCCAATTGTAAATGCACAGTGTGGGTAATGGCAGAGGGGATCAAAACAACCCACCCATCCAGTCTCCTAGAAAACAATTCCAAATGTGCGTGGTTCAAGTTAGCAATTGTGTGTTTTATTTAAATGACACCATTTTTTTTTTCAGATTTTGCTGGGCTCTGAATACTGATGATGTAACTTCAGAAAAACTTGTTTTACATCACTGAATGTGTTTTTGCACATGATCTACTGTCTGTTTCAGGTGGTTCATCCACCTGTAATGAAGGAATAATTCATACATCCTAAGCTGCAAAATTCAACTTTCATCAGGCAGAAATGGTGATTTCCAAGGGTATAATTATGTAAAATGGAATACATTTTCTGAGCCTCAGATGTAGAGGATTTTCAGCAATGGAATATGTTGAACTACACTAATAACAGCATTCTGCTACCTAAGCATTATAAGTAGCAGACATGCTGTTTAATGAAAAGAATCATGGTTTTAAAGTGAGTCTATGTGGCAGATTAGCAAATCAGCTGTAAAAAAGATTCTGCACAATTATGCCAATGTTAGAAGCAACCCAAACTAGTCACTTGTACGTGTGTGTGCCAGGACAAACACACACACACACACACACACACACACACACACACACACACACACACACACACTTAGATCAAAAGTCAAAATGTGAGTTCCATCACCTAATATTAATCTATATTATATCTCCCTTATGAGCCTCCTATCAAATATGTGAGAATTTATCATTAAAGATCTTTAAAATCTAATAGACTCAAATCTTGAAAGTGAAGTAAACTAGCTCCTTCTGATTTCTAGTTCTGCTGATGAATGTCTGTGTAATCCTACTTACATGTACTTTATGTGAAGGACTATGGCATCTGTTTCATGTAGGAGAAAATAAAAACAAATTAGCTCAACATGCAAGTCATTTTACAGATCCCTATACACCTACGTTCTGAAAAGACTTTTCATATTACCTTTTACTTTAGTAAAGGTATTTTTACTGAGTTAGGTTCTATTATTCCTAAACGTTGTGCCTTGCTCTTACAGTTACTTTCAATTGATTTCTAAAGAATAGAAAAGGAAAAGCACAGATTTAAAAATTCTATCTAAACAAAGTAAAGGATCAGAATCATTAGATTCTTCAGGAATAGCTGCAGAATGATAAAAGTCAAGAAGCCTTCTTCAAGTGAAACATGAAAGTGTTAAAAATTTAGCATTCTGTTAGACTCTGTGTGACTGATAAATACTTTCCTCTCTATCTCTGTCCCCTAGAATGCTGAGCACCAAACTCTGTCTAGAGTTTCTCTATTTTAATATTGTTATTTTCATCTTGCTCATTTATTAAGTAATTTCACAAGTCTATTTGTATTACCTCATTAGCAATGCAGACACAAGATTTGGAAATCATACAGTAAGTCAGAAGAGAATCAGATTAAGGGCTTTGATTGTTAGGCTCCAGTTATCAGAGTTAACATGATTACTATAAGAAAATGGTACTTCTAGGTGATATTTGTAAAGTTCTAACAATAATACTGATCCTGTATTAGCATTTGTATGTTTTTTCCTTCCTGTTGAGTTCAGTTTTGTTTTGTTATTCCAAACACTGGTATATGTTAAGAAAAATAAAGTGAAACAAATAGGTATTATGAAAATAAATAAAGAGAAACCTTACTAAAATGCAGTTGGGAGGCTGGAATGGGGAGGTCTCATGCAGTACTATTTGATGTCAATTACAGAAAGAACTGTCAATTACAGACCACAAAAGAAGGATCATTAATAGGAAAGAATCATTAATTACAGACCTGTCCAATTTATACAGGAAAAAAATGTGCATTGCAATCTCCGACAAGAAACTGACTATCCAGCAACTGATACAATGAGAAACCATCACCACCCTGAACTCTCACTTTTCTCCAATGGACTTCCATTCTTTCAAAACAACCCCTCCCAACTTCCACCTTTTACTCTATAAAAACAGTGTCTCTCTCCTTTGTTTGTTGGACTTGCCTATATTTTTTTGTTGTGGTTTGCTCATCTCAAATTCTCTGCTATTCCAAAATAAATCCATTTTTGCTGGTAAAATAACTATTTTATTTTGAAAGTCAACAGTATACAAGTCCAGAAAATTTAAAGACTATCTTACTAATCTTTGTATTTTTTTTTCCTTTTTAATTGAAATGTAGTTGAGTTACAATATTATATTAGTTTCAGGTGTACAATATAGTGATTCAAAATTTTTGTACATTATACTACATTTAAAGTTATTATAAACTACTGGCTATATTCCTTGTGCTGTACAGTATATCCTTGCAGCTTATTTATTTTATACAAAGTAGTTTGTATAAACTATGGTTTTATTTTACAAGGCACTGTGGAGCAGAGCTGCAATGTGAAAACAAAACAATAAAATAAAATAACAATAAAAAAGCTTAAATGTATATCTCATTTACACGATGCTCCCTCATGAAATAAAACCTTTGAACATGCTATGCCAGGAATATGCTTCCTACCATTTTCACCTTGTTAACTCCTCCTTATTATACTCAGATCTTTTCATAATTGTCACAACCTTAGCGAAATCTTCTCAACCTCACTATGTCAGGTATCTTGCTATATTTTTAAAAGAAAATAAGAGCACTTATCTCTTATAAAATATATTTTCTTATGATTCACAGTAAAGGAAGCCTCAGCTTAGGATCATGTACACAAGCAACAGTCTTGGCAACACCAATTTATAGCAAATAATGAGGCTGAAATTCTTTTTGCAAATGGTCAATTCTTTTCCAACTCCAATAACTCTCCTCTACCCTGACCCACAGGTGACTGACAGTCACATATTTCTCTTGTAGGCCAAAAGGTGAAGGCTTCTCTTCTTAAAAAAAAAAAAAAAAAAAAAAGTATAAAAAGTATATTCTGAGCTCTCTAACTTTATTCCCCTCCTACCCCTAGGCTCTTCATGACATTTTTTTTCTTAGATTCTATATATATGTGTGTTAGCATATGGTGTTTGTTTTTCTCCTTCTGACTTACTTCACTCTGTGTGACAGATTCCAAGTCCATCCACCTCACTACAAATAACTCAAATTCATATCTTTTTATGGCTGAGTAATATTCCATTGTATATATGTGCCACATCTTCTTTATCCATTCATCTGTTGATGGGCACTTAGGTTGCTTCCATGTGCTGGATATTGTAAATAGAACTGCAATGAACATTGTGGTACATGATTCTTTTTGAATTATGGTTTTCTCAGGGTATATGCCCAGTAGTGGGATTGCTGGGTCATATGGTAGTTCTATTTGTAGTTTTTTAAGGAACCTCCAAACTGTTCTCCATAGTGGCTGTATCAATTTACATTCCCACCAACAGTGCAAGAGGGTACCCTTTTCTCCATACCCTCTCGAGCATTTACTGTTTGTAGATTTTTTGATGATGGCCATTCTGACTGGTGTGAGATGGTATCTCATTGTAGTTTTGATCTCCATTTCTCTAATGATTAGTGATGCTGAGCATTCTTTCATGTGTTTGATAAGAAGAAATGAAATTGAGTTATTTGTAGTGAGGTGGATGGACCTAGAGGCTGTCATACAGAGTGAAGTAAGTCAGAAAGAGAAAAACAAGTACCATATGCTAACACATATATATGGAATCTAAAAATCAAAAATAAAATGGTCATGAAGAACCTAGGAGCAAGAGGGGAATAAAGACACAGACCTACTAGAGCATGGACTTGAGGATATGGGAAGGGGGAAGGGTAAGCTGGGACAAAGTGAGAGAGTGGCATGGACATATATACAGTACCAAACGTAAAATAGATAGCTAGTGGGAAGCAGCCGCATAGCCTAGGGAGATCAGCTCAGTGCTTTGTGACCACCTAGAGGGGTGGGCTAGGGAGGGGGGCTGGGAGGGAGACGCAAGAGGAAAGAGATATGGGGATATATGTATATGTATAACTGATTCACTTTGTTATAAAGCAGAAACTAACATACCATTGTAAAGCAATTATACTCCAATAAAGATGTTAAAAAAAACAATGGAGAAAATAAAAATCAAATCTATTAATTAAAAAAAAAAAGAATAATCCAAGAATAAGACAGAAACTTACAGTACTATGGAAGAAGCACAGGATTAAAAACAAAACAAAACCAAACAAAATAAAGGATTGGGAGGAAATAGATCAATATTCTCATGAGAGACAGAGAGAAAGAATAGTAGTGTAATACAAGGATAAACAGTATTTTCTACCTTAACCTTTGTAATAAACATATTAGATTCTCAATAGAAAATTCTGACTCACACATAGACCTTTTTAAATGAGGTATTTCGGATGAATTTATATTACATATATTTCTTTAGCTGTGTATGTTTCTACTGCCAATATTTGAGGTTAGCAACCATATGTCACTTGCCTTATATTCCCAAAGTCTAGCATAGGGTCTGGATCATTGGAGAACTCTATAATTACTTAATTATGTGGTAGGGGTTAGGGATGGGGGAGGGATGAAGAATGGGCAAGACTGCCTATTATGCATATTAAATGATGATTTTTAAAAAATGAAATCAGAATTTTTCTTAGGAGAAATCAAAATTTACCTGGTGTCCAAATGAATGCAATAAAATATCATATACTTCTCTATATCCTTTGATTTTACGCACACCGTGCCCTCATCTCCCACATACCCACACCCCCTTCCACATACATGCACGTTTGTAAGCTAGAAACTTGTGAAAAACAGTTTCAGGTGACTTAAATGGATAAAGCTTATAGAGTAAAAAATAAATATCTCTTTTACCCCTGCCTTGTCCCCTTGTCCCCTTGTCTAGCAGAAAACATCCAAAGATGTTCTATAGATACACAAGCACATAAGTGTATATTTGGTATTAATACACATGGATGGCAGCAGTCTACCCAAAGAGTTGTATACATCATTATTTCCTCCAGATGATGGCAAATAATATTAAACATGCATTTTAAGCCGGTATTTTTGAAACAGTTCATGGCAGAATAAACTAAGAAGCTAAAAATATTCTCAATCACTACACCCTGACATTCAGATATTTCTGCTCACAGTTTGAGAACAACTGTTCTAACTGGGTTTACCTTTGTTGAACCTATGCACATATACACAGCTGAACTCATCTAGGAGTTTAGAAAGAGAATTATTTGTCCAGGCTTCTATTACAGAGGCTTATCATAGAGATGCACAGAATTTATACAGTAGTTTCAAATTTTAAAATGATTCAGATTTGAATCATATCAGAAAAAATTATATATCTACACAGAAAAATGTTGCTTAATAAACTCACTTTTCTAGAATATTATTCCCTCCTGTGTCAGGATAGTTAGAAATAAATCTGGTTACAAGAATAAACACTGGTTAATGTAAACAACACTCAGATTAATTCTAATCTAACTCTCCCATGCAGTCTAAGATTTTTATACTGCTAAATATAGTTTGACAGATCCCTTCAATTAGTTTATGAGGTTAGGCCATAGTCAAGCTCCTCACAGGAATCATAATTCAATCCATTTTGTCTTCCTTTATTTGCCTACTGAATGAATAAATACCCAATTCATATCACGAATCCTCATCTTGTACCTGAACCTTAAACCTAAACATAACTTTAATAATATTGGGGATGGAGAAAGAGGATTAAATTTATTCAAGGACCCTCATCATTGCCACCACCTAGAAACACACAGTAAATGAAGCATGATGTGATGACACATTCACATAGCAAAGTGGAGTCAGTTCCTGGCAGAGTGCCCTTCCTCCTACCTATCTATTCCCATTCCCCATTTGAAATGAACAAGAGGGCGGGGCAGGAAAGGCCTCTGTTATCATCAGCCTCCCCTGTGTTGTTACTGCTACTAGAAAAGCAATTTCTCTGGTTTTCAGCTGGGCTGGGAGAACACAGAGGCCTTTGTTTTATACCAACCACTTGCACCTTGCTTTGAAAATAACGTCTCTGTCTGTATTACAACTCCACAGGAATACAAAACAAAGGTGCAGCAAATGTGAAAAGATTATTAGAATGAATCTGACAGTCAATACAGTCTTAAGCCTATATGTAACACACATATACGTAAAACATGGAACTGCAACATATTGCGTGCCTATGAACTATTTGTTTATTAAGGGTGAACGCTAAGCCAATTGGTAGCTTGCTTTTACTTGAAGGTGTCTCTTCAAGTGATAGAAAATTTCTGGGTAGGAGGTACTGAATGACATGCGTTACTGTGGCAGAATTACAGGTTAAGGATGCTAACGGGGATCATCTTTAAAACTGCTCAGGTCTGTGAAGCCAGTGCCTTCATGGCTGCATCACCCAGGCCTGCATCCCACAGCCTAACTGCCAGGACAGAGTCTGCAGCTGTCTAACTGAAAACATTTTGAACATTTAAATAACCTACTGTCACTAGGATATACATGTGAGAAAAGGCTTTTTCAGCGCTCTTATCTGAAAATTGTGGATATTCACTGCTCACTTTCAGAGAATTCTCATGAAGATTGATTAAGTAACAGATAGGTGAGAGCTTGAAAAATCATGTTCTGCTTTAAAAAAAAAGCAAGTCATCAATATTATTGGAAAACCTGCTAGGGAGGGAGAACAAAGGATGAGCTGGCTCCTCTGCCATGTTACTCCTCTCTCAGCTTTTGACATCATCGTCCACCTCCACCTCATTACTCCAAGAATCACCCTTTCCCTTATTACCCATATTCAATCAGCAATTAAGTTCTGTCAACTTTTTCACATAAATAATTCTTGAATCTGCTCTCTCTGGTATTTCTCTTTGCCATTCTGATCCAGATTTTCATAAAACAGTCTTCAGCTGGCAAGCCTACCACCATCCAAGTATATCTCTCAAGTCTATTCTCTAAATAGCTGACCAAATATATGGTCAAAATGAATATCAGTTATGGCTATTTCCTGCTTCAAAGGCATCCAAGATTCCTGTTCATGTCCATGCTTCTCAGTATGACAAATCATTCCCTCTACAGCAAGACCATTTCCTGTCTTCAAGCTCCCTCTCCACATTCTCTGCCTTCCATTTACACTCTAGCAATGTCAATTTACTTACTACTCATCCTTCAAGACTTAGCCAAGGTAACACACCATCCAGGAAAATTTTTCTTGATGCCACCCTCTCCTAAGCCACAGCACATTCCCTAGGGCTTCTATAAAATCCTGTATCTCTTTGTATCCCTGCATGTTCTACATATTTATCTTATCTTGTTGATTTATGTGTCTGTCTCTTCTAGATGGGAACTCCTTAAAGGCAAGGTCTGTGTCATATTAGGCCCTTATATTGTCAGCATGTAGTGAACCTCAATAAATACTTATTTCTAAGTGTGAGTAAAGGAAGCTGGAGGAAAAAGAATGATATGGAAATAACTATATAAATATAAGGAGAAAGAGATGGCACAGAAACATCGGAAGTAAGTCACTTGTAAGAAAAAAGCAAAAAATGAAAGGGGCAAAAATAAAGGGATAAAGAAAATAAAGAATAAAAAAATAAAAAATAAAATATAAATAAAAAATAAAATAAAAATAAATAATAAAAATAAATAAATAAATAAAATAAAAATAAAAAATAAAGAATCATTGATGACATATGGATAAGGAGGGTCATGTGGAAGAGGCAAATGTTGAAAGGAGGGGCTTCTCTGGTGGCGCAGTGGTTGAGAGTCCGCCTGCCGATTCAGGGGATACGGGTTCGTGCCCCGGTCCGGGAAGATCCCACATGCCGCGGAGCAGCCGGGCCCGTGAGCCACGGCCGCTGAGCCTGCGTGTCCGGAGCCTGTGCTCCGCAATGGGAAAGGCCACAACGGTGAGAGGCCCGCGTACCACACACACACACACACACACACACACAAAAAAAAAAAGTTGAAAGGAGAAATAGGAGGAGGAGGAAAAATACAAAAAGAATGGGTTGATGGAGAATAGGTCTATTAGAGGACAAGATAAAATAAGCGGATTGTAGAAAGAAAAGGCAAAATTGACAAATAAAAACCAATTACGTTGAGTCCAGACAAACAGAAGAGAAGAAACCAGAAGTTGTGTTGATAAGCAATAACCATGGAAAGCAGCAAACATAAAGTAGCTATCGGGGTAGTAGAAGAAAAAAACAGTCTAGAATAATTAGAGAAAGAGAAATGATTTAATGTCAATATGAAGGAGGGAACACCTAAAAGTAAACAAGCAAACATGGAAAAGAAAGAGTAAGAAATTAGGACTTGGAAATATACTAGAGGCTGTCTTCTAAATACTGAACCATTTGTCTGTTTGTTAGACTATGGAATTTGTTAAAAACAGTAAGTTTAACATATTTTTATTAAAAATAGGGACAGATATTGACCCCAAAGTCAGCAATTCCACTGGCAATGCAGTCATTAAGTACTATGCAGCTATTCAGGCCTATTTTTTTTTAAGTTGATTTTTTTTAAGGTTAATTTTTCCATGTAATTATATTAAATGAGTTTTGCTCTCATCAAGGGCTATTGCGATTTAGTATGTGCCCTTAACTATAACAAATGAGCCAGATTTGAAATAGAAAATGTTCTTTTCTATCGGTACACTGTAAAAGACTACCGGTCTCCATTGGCATCTTAGAGTTGCTTCATTATACAAGGAGAAAATTGGAAGAAAAGCACCACGGGCAGATGTCCTGAATGCTGTCAGAGCAGGTGACATTTATGTGATGTGACTCAACTTGACATCTCTTGGTATTCCACTAGAAATCTGAGAGAGTGTTTTCACTTGTGGGTTGCAATTGCCTCAGGTACCCTGGTGCTATCCATGTCCTTCAGCAGGGGTCAGCCCATACTCATTGTTAAACACCAGTCTAACATATGGTGACCAGCTGGCAAATTGACAGTCCTGCAATGCGTGAATCTGCCCTTTCTAATAAAATATTTTGTAGGAGGTAGACCTCAAGGGATATCATGATGTTAGTTATGATGTGTCTAAAAATGTAATAGGTCTACTTTTTTTTAAATGTAGAGTTTCATTGCTTTATAATCACATTCTTTATCCAGAAAAATCAAGAGTATACCAAAGCAAATTTTATACCCATTTTAAACAACACCCTTCAATAATTGTCTATTTTGAAACTGACTAGAAATGCCTATCCGAGGAAGTTTTATCTTCTCATTTCTGGCAATGCAGAATATAACCTATTCCTGTCTCTACTGTACGTCATCCTTTGGCTCTTCTTTAATATTATTAATCATGGATTAGTATCCATGATGATTGATCCATGCCATTTTATGGCCAAAATATTTCAACCTCTCTTTGCCATCAGCTGTTGACTATAAACTTTCTCATTTCCCCACCATTCATTAGGCCTGTATGTCCCATGTTCTCTCTAAATTTTGTGGGATTCTGTAAGGAATTTAAAATTCCACACCCACTTTTTCCTAGGGCTTTTTCTCTTGCCTATTCACATTAGTTTTTAAAGAATTTAAAATCATTTGAAAATATTAGTCACCATTTATAATATCCCTACTCTACAACCCAGTGGGTTTTTTTGTTTTGTTTTGTTTTTTGTGGTACGCGGGCCTCTCACTGTTGTGGCCTCTCCCGTTGCGGAGCACAGGCTCCAGACGCGCAGGCTCAGCGGCCATGGCTCACGGGCCCAGCCGCTCCGCGGCATGTGGGATCTTCCCGGACCGGGGCACGAACCCGTGTCCTCTGCATCGGCAGGCGGATTCCCAAACACTGCGCCACCAGGGAAGCCCAGAAATCATCCTTTTTTGACAAAGATGAAGATGATGTTTTGTATTTCTTATTTGAAGAAGAGTTATATTTATCTTTTTCCCATAAATTTTCAGCAACTTTTAAAAATGCATCTTAAGTGACCATAAAAGACACAATTATCTAGAAAGTTTTACCTAGAACTTGTCTCCTGTTCAAATGAGGGAAAAGAATTAGATGTTCTCAAGTGTTATGCAAACCATGAAATGTAGAAACTAAGTTTAGTCAAGATACTGCTTGGACAGAATTTACCTGAGGTGAGAAGAGGAAAGGAGGGAGCATTATTCATGAAGAAAACATTAAGTATTCTAACTTCCAAATATCATGAAGAGAAAACTTTCACAACCCTAGTAAATCCCAGTGGGTTTGCAGGTTAAGATGGCAAATTGTCACCTATATATAACTTTTTTTCTTCTCCAAGCATCACTGAAAACACAGATGAGCTGTCTATTCTTTTTTTTTTTCTTCTTCTTCTAAAAACCTTAACCTATTAGGATGGAGAGGAAAAAAATGTGAGAAAAGGCAACAGCAAGAAATATTAGGAAACCAGGAAGCAGATAGCAAGTGGGAAATACTACAGTCAATCCAAGAAAGTCAGAGTCTAAATCAGCAGTGGGAAAACTAGGCATCAAACCGATTTAAACAGAAAGATATGTATGACTGAAATTTGGGGTGAAAGGAGAGACCGAAAGTAGCAGTTTAATTCCATCCCCTGTTCTACACCATTGAATATCTGCCTCTCTCTCATCCCAGGAAAAGTCTGGAGATTATTCCCTGAAGAGAATAAAATAGAGTCTTTGCATGAGAGGTTTTCAGACTTATTTAAAGGGTATAGTACCTTTTACTGACAACAGGGATATTAAGTGAACATCCAAATTCTTAATACTAAATGTAGAGACTAGCAGCAACTCCACGCTCCACATCTCTGCTCCCAGAACCCTTACATTTCAGGCAGGAATTTGGAAGATGCTTCCCTGGGAAACTAATCAGTGCAAGGGGGTAAGGCTTGCTTTCCTCTAGCAAGCCTGAAGTCCTTCAGTCTGATTCTGGAAAGTTCCAGAGGCTGAAGAAAAGGAATGATGAATTATTAGAAGATGTCACAGGTTGAGTGTAATAATGTAACGTAGCTTATGTGACTGTGTGGATGGTCCTTCACCAAGGAGAAATCATGTTTAAAACACTAAAGCCTGACTTTTCTGCCCTGGAATGAATGTATCACGATGGTAGTGACAGAAATACACAAAGAACCAGAGTAAAACCTGCTCCACCTCTGCCCTTTAGGTTGGAAGAAGCACTAAATGGTTGGTGAGCCAAGGGGCTTGTGTCAAGGCTCAGAAATGGTTACATCAAGTTTTACAGAAGTAATTTTTCCAGCCTGTGGTACAATACTTTCTAGGAATTTATCAAGATTCTATTAGCCACATATACACACTACCAAATGTAAAACAGATAGCTAGCGGGAAGCAGCCACATAGCACAGGGAGATCAGCTCAGTGCTTTGTGACCACCTAGAGGGGTGGGATAGGGAGGGTGGGAGGGAGACACAAGAGGGAGGGGATATGGGGATGTATGTATACGTATAGCTGATTCACTTTGTTGTACAGCAGAAACTAACACAACACTGTAAAACAATTATACTCCAATAAAGATGTTAAAAAAACAAAAACAAAAATCCTACTAGCCTCTATCAGAACTGTCAGAGCCTGTCTAATTATTTGGGTCTCTCAGTTGCAGCTAGGCCCCCACGGGTTGAGTCTCTGCTGGCACTGCCATCCCAAAGTGCCTGTCCTTCTTACCACATGTCATACTTAGATTTATTTTTTCTATCATGCCACCATCCTGATAATTTAAAACAATGCCACCATTCTGTTTCATTTAAAAAACAAACAAAAAAACCTGTCCATTTTCTACTGCCTTATATAAGCTATCACTTTCTTCATGCCCATCTTAACTTCTTCCTGTATTTATATAGTTTTCTGAGAGCCCCCAAATGGATCTAACTCATTCCTACTTCCCGGCCTCCATCCTGGGGGGTTTATCACTTATATCATCTCACTCCGCAATTCAATCCCCATCTCTCACTCAAAGTCAAATATAACCTTCACTTGTTCAGGTTTCGTTCTCTGCTTACTCTGGTCTGCATTGCTAATCCCCCTCTTCCAAATCCCAATGTATTTACAGCTAGAAGCATACAACTATTCTTATTTTTAATGTGTCATTTTTGTTTCTCCTTGAAGAAAGGACTGGTTTTTGTTCTGTGTTTAGCATGAGCGTGAAGATTTGTAATACAATGAGTAGGTACCCAGATTCTGAAATTGAACCAGCTCCAATTCAGACTCATTTGTGTGTCCTGGAGCAATTTACCTGACCTCTACGAATCTCAGTTTAACAATAAACTAGAGAACATAATAATCAAACTGTCCTGAAATTTAAAATGAGAAAACATATATATTCATCATAGTGCAGTAGAGTAAGCATTCAAAGTTTACTATTATGCCTCTTATTAATAATAAAATCGTAGTTAAAGAAAATGAGAAAAAAGAGCATTCAGTGGCATATTAGAGAATATAATTTATTATTTTTTCTTATTTAAAAAATATACAGCTATTTTAAAATCTATATGTGCGACAGAGACTGTATGCCTACCAACTGATCGACTACTTGTTGATAAATACTATACTGGCAGCTTCCCACTGCAAACAAACTAAAACACCCCCAATGAGAAAAATGTGATGTGGGTAGAATTAAGGAATAATCTATAAATAAAACTGCTAAACTTAAACCTCAGTACAACATTGCAGTGCCTGAGAAAAACTCTTAAAACAATTGGAAGTGAAAATAAGAACAAGGTTTCCTCCGTTTTAAAATAATTGGAGATTTATCACAGTTTATATGAACTGAAATTAAACTGAATGTGGGTGCAGTTCGAGTGTAAAAGATTGTCAGAATCTGAAATTCAATTTTGCTCCCCTACCTTTACTACAATTTGAACACAGAGTATTCCTCTACTGTGGCTGCCTTTGGCAGCAACACCTATAGTTTGTGAGAATTTTGGACTGATTAGCTTTTGCAAAACATGACACATCTTATTTTCCAATGAGTTATCACTCTGTGGAGTTGTGAATCTTCTTCTAACACACTAGTTACAGATTACGACACTCTCAAAGTCACTGAGCATCCTTTCCAACTTGATTCAAAGTATGTCAACAGTAAAACATTAATTCCTTTGGGAGGGAAACAGATATAGAGTAGGGAAGACTAAAGTCTATGTCTTTATCACCTGTTGGTGACATATCCTTACCTTTCCACCTTTTGTTCTACTCTCCAACCTTATTTCCCTTCTGTCCCAGTCTGGGTCCAGTCAGTTATTTCAATATATTCTTTCTAGTAGTTTCAATTCTCTCATCCCCCTGAATTCTACTGAAAATTCCTTAACATCCTAGCACTTCAGGTAAGTCTAATTCACTAGTTCTCTTGGAACAGGTGAAGAGAATCTATTCACTATGCTAATAAATGTATTAGGTTTTGAACTGGTGACTCTAAAGTAATGACTGAATGAATAATCTTTCAGGTTAACTACCTTTTATATCCCCATATCTGTTTCTGTTTTGCGACCCAAGCTCTCACTCCACTTTTGTTTTTTCACGGCTTCACATATTCCACAATTGACATCACTTAGCAAGTAGAATCTATTAGGCATATAATTCCTCAAATTCCCTCCGTTTATTCATACATTTCCTTCCTCTTTTAGAAAAAGATGTTTCTTCCTCTTTCCCATGGTTCCTAGAAAAAGTATTCCTATATGCCTCTGTTAAATGATAGTTTTTTGTTGTTGTTGCTGTTTGTACTTATACTAGTATTGTGCTTACACTTTTTAAAACTACTACGCTTTCTACATTTACACATTAGAAATACTGATATACCTAGCATGTTTCATAAAATGATTGAATTTCTATATTCACGCCACATTTTCTTCTCTATATTTTTCTCATTTTCTAACTCCTAGCCCTCCACATTAATTTAATCTATTAATATGAAAATTTTATTTTAGAGATCAGCTTGGAAATATTAAAAGACACTATATGCATTCTTTATGTAGCAAAGTATAGTATTAACACTTCTAAATTTTGCCTGAATATAAAAATAGACCATTTAACTCTGATCTTATTTACATGTTCCCTGTATAATGTTGCTACTTCACACAGTCTTTCTGTGTTGTCGTCATTGTTCTGCCAAAGCTTATTTGAATAGACCAGCATGGTTTCTGATTTCTTTGCTCACCATTGCTTCTTGCATCTTAAGTCTTCTCTAAAGGTACCCTTTTCTGGTTACATGATTTGAAATTCATCAGTTTAATAGGTCATAGACTAGAAGTCACTATTTCTTAAAGACCTTTATTTGACCTAGACTCCAAGGAAAATAATTTTGATGTTCCTTCAGGCTGTTGCATAGATATATTTCTAGTTTCCTTTTTAGAGGCACAGCTCTAGGCTTTTCCAAGAACCTCATCTCTAGCTCCCCTGACTAGTGTCTCCCCTTAATGCCAAGTGGGCATTAAAATTAAAATCTTTGTGTTCAACATTTAGGATCTATATATGGGTTAAGGAATAAACACAACGAGTTGGTGTCAAGAGCTTAAATTTATGTTACTCCACTGTTTTTTGTTTGTTTGGGTATTTGCTTATTCCTGGCTCCTTCTGAGTTCAAGTTGTTTTTCTTTCTTTTTAATTAATTAATTGAAATTGTTAAATGTCTTAATTCATTCAACACATTATTATATACTATACATATATATGCATATAAATATGCTATAGTATGTGCAACTACATATATGTATATATATATATGTATTCTATTTAGGCTGCTATAAGTTCTGGGTATAAAAAAAATAAGTCAAATTTCATATTTTCACACCACTTATGCTCCATTAGGGGTATGGAGGAAGAGCATATGTAAACAAATGAACTAGGTAATCCAAGAAGTGCTAACTGTAAAGTAGAAAGTAATAGGATCTTGTAACATAGACAGACAGGTTGGGGGGAGTCTCTATGCCATTTGGCCAGGAAAGGCTTCTATGATGGACATTCTAGCTAAGATTAGAAGATATACCATGTAAACTCATGCAGGTTAATCCGTATATCTGTTTTTGTTTACTTCTTTCTTTCCCTATTTCTCAGTGTTTATGCTCTACCCTTTTGCCTCATCTTTCGCTATAGCTATTGAATAAAAGTTGAATAACTTTTACAGTTTTATTCTATCCCTCCCCATTTCCCCTGTCCCTTCTACCTAGGATATATTCAAGTTATTCAGAAATCTCTAAATCTTGTCTTGATCATTTGCCTCCTTTAAGTTACTACTTTGACTATCTTTGTTTTATCATCTGCTCTTTTCTCATCTACTTCGTAATGAATTAATAAGGCTTTTTAATCTCTCACCTAAAATTTAGTGAAGGTACTCAAACAGAAGTAACCATAAATTGAGAATTGCCAAACTATATATCTTTTCAATCTTCACACTAATTAGGATCTCTTCAAGTAAAATACTTAATTGATAACTCACTGAAACTTCCTTAACTCTGGCCCAAGAATTGTTCTTTGCATATTACACAATTTCTTATTGAGTGCTCTGTCTTTATGGGATTCTATCTCCTCTGCCCACTTCTTAAAAGCTTTTTTTTTCTCATGGCTTTGTCCTTGATTGTTTTTCCTTCTAACTTTAGATTCTGCCTTTATATATACTCTTTATACAATATGGTGAGGAAGGTTAAGAGAACTCTCATTGACACATTTATCAAACTGATATTAAAACATAGTTCTTAGTTCAGGTTTCTTTCCATGATGTGTTGTTTTCCATATAAATGTATGGGTACTTTACGTCTAAACTTTAATTCAACTTTCTACTGGAAATATGTTTCCTTCATGTGTGTTTCCTATCTAGGTTAATTATATCAGTGTCATAAACATTTTATTTATTAATCTTCACTTTCAGAATAAACTAATAGAATAAGCATGGGTGATTCAGTTATTTAGAAGAATGTAAATGTTACATTAACCATCAATATAAAAGAGGTATACTAGAAAGAAGTTGGGTTACAAATAACATGTAGAAGAGGAAGCAGTAACAGGCAAAAGAAAGAGTAAGAGTGGGTATTTCTTCAACATACAGACTGAGAAGTTGAGATATAACTAATATACATATAGCGAGAAACACTTTATGGATAACATAAAGTGTTATAACATATAAAGTGTTACAAACATATTATCAAGGTCTATAAATATAAATAATAAAATAAATTCATGAAACCAAGGAAAAGATAGAAGAAAAGATGAACAGTCATATAAATGACCTACATTCTCATTTGCAGGAAAAGTCAATAAACCATATCTCAGAAAGTGCATTGTTTACAGATATAATCACATGGAATGAAATCATAAGGTTAAAAGTACCTGCCTCCCCTTTGTGGAGGTAAGGATGTTTCTCATAAATTTTTATTATTCAATTGGTTTCACTTTGCTATTTCTCTCTCCACATATATATATACATATAATATGTAGAATATAGTATTGCTATATATAATATATTGGTATTTTTTACATATGAGGAAAATGTACGTGTGTGTGTGTGTGTGTGTGTGTGTGTGTGTGTGTGTGTTTAGTGTTGTCTGGGTCAAATTTCCTAGGAATATGGTAACGTCTTTCAACATGTAAATTTAAGTTTAGTATTATGTATGGAAAACTTTCTTGGTTTATACTTTTAAATATTAGTTGTTTATTATTTCTTTTTTTCAAAGTGTCTAACATATGTCTATCAGATCTCCTTTGCCTCTTCTCCATTTCAAGCTTTTTTCTCTGAGCCTTTTCTTTTTTTAAAAAAAATCTTTATCTCACAGTCATTCTTTTGGTTAATCCCCTGCTTGTCCTCCCCTTATGGAATTTTTATCTGAATCTATTTTCCTTTGGACACTTTATTATTTTTTTATTTTTTAGATATTTTTGACCTTTAATTTTTTCCCTAAGTTTTATTAACTCATTGCATTCCTCATTTCATTTTTTCTTTTTTTTTTTTAATTTATCTTCTTAGTTTTTGATCTTCTGAGTCCAGGTTTTAAAAGCATGTATCTTCAACTCTTTATATTTTGAAATTCACTGTAGTTTGGAGTGTTGTGTTATAGTTTTATTGTTCTTTTGTATTTGTTTTCTAGATGGAAGGTTTTCATCAGCTGAATTGTTTTGATTCTCACTTTTTTCAGCTTTATTGAGGCATAATTGACAAAATTGTAATATATTTATAGTGTACAATGTGATGATTTGATATATGTATACAATATGAAATGATTACCACAATCAAGTTAATTAACACATCCGTTACCTTACATAGTTACCTTTTTTGCATGAGAACTCTTAATATCTACTCTCAGCAAATTTCAAGTATTAATAGCTGTGGTCAACATGCTATATATTAGATCCTCAGAACTTACTCATCTTATAACTGAAAGTTTGTAATCTTTGATCAGCATTTCTCTACTTCTCCCGCCCTCCAGCCCCCACCATTCTATTCTGTTTGACTTTTTGTTGTTGCTGTTGTTAAAGATTCTGCATATAAGTGATACTATTCAGTACTGGTCTTTCTCTGTCTAGCTTATTTCACTTAGCATAAGGCTCTCCTGGGTCATCCATGTGTCACAAATGAGTAGGGTTTCCTTTATTATGGCTGAAAAAATTCATATGTATCATTTATGTAAATTAATCATATATACAAATTTACTTTTTATATATGACATTTTCTCTATCTATTCATTCATTGATGGACACTAAGACTGTTTCCATATCTTGACTATGGTGAGTAATGCTGCAGTGAACATGGGAATACCAGTAACTCCTAAAGATAATTATTTCATTTCCTTTGCATATGTACCCAGAAACACGTTCATTTTCTATATCTCATTATGTAGCTTCGCATGTCATCGGTCTGAATCTTTTTGATTTTAGACAGGGCTCCTGGATCAAGAACACTCTCTTTAATCACTACTGTGAAGTATACTTTCTTTAATGGATAACATTTTTGGTGGTGGGGGGGAAAGGGGGGTGACATATATTGTGATTCTCTTTCATTTCTCTAGGTTCCTTCTTATTTCCTATCTATGTCCTTTTCGATCACTGACATACCTTCAGTGTCACTTGTCCTGTATTTTCCTTTATTTCTCAAAAGTGACATTTCCCAAATCCAGACCCATTCAATTTTAAGCTCAATCTCTATAGTTAATGTTGTAAAATGACAAGTCCCAGACCTGTGGTTCAGTATTTTAGCACTTAGCAACAGGTGTTCTCATTTTGGGCCAATTTTCTTCTGTGCTTTTATCTATTGCCTTTTCACATCCCTCCCATTTCTACTAGTTGTTTTAATTTTCTCAATGCCTGCTTTCCAGATCCATACGTTTATGTTGATGACAGAGTACCAGCAGTAGCTCTGTTGGAATTTGGTGTTTATTTCTCTACTTAAAGGTAGTACTTTGAAACTCACACTATTTTCTGTATCTTAATAATGTTAAAAGCTGACATCACTTAAGGTTTTATTTGTGCTTCTTTTTAGTCTTAACTTTTGGGAAAGTTTGCATGAAATGATTTAAGTTTAGTCAACTTCCACTCCCCTAGGACTAACTTGAAGCAAAATTATAAATTATTTAAAATATCTATATACTTATCATAGAAAATTAACAAATTATAGAAAATTAAAAGTAATTAACTTACCCACCACTAAACTACCAAAACATAGTCAGTATTTAATATCACTGTAGTATAGTTTGTTTCTTATACACAGGCACATTCATGTCTATGTTTTATATATATATAAAATATATGTGCAGAGTAGAGGAGGAGAAGTTTCTCAGAATCTTTGTAGAGACTGAGCAATAGGTTAAAACTGAATTCTGTGTATGAAAGGAAATGGTAAGACATTTAGAAGTCATGGTAGGGGGTTAGAAAAAAATGGCAAGAACCAAGAGGGGCAAACATAAACTGATATCTAACAGGTATTCTTTATGAAATTGTATATATAATATACAGATATAGATACATATAGATATTAAAAGTTTATGAAAGTTTTTAGTTTATATATATTGCCAAATTACCACAAGGCTTATATCAACATATGCTTTTATTACCATACCTTTTCTGTAAAGGGCTATTTTAAACGTTTTGGCCAGTTTTACAGAATTAAAACATACGTTATTTTAAATATTTTAGGTTAAAATATTTTCACATACTTATGGCTCATATCTTTTATGGGGAGAAATTGGTTAGCTATCTGCTCATATTTTTTGCCCATTCTTCTACTAGGACACTAAAAAAAAATTTAATGTCTGTAAGTATTCTTCATATACAAATGACATCAAATTTTTGTTATTTTTTGTTACAGATGTTTACCCAATTGTCCATTTATATTTAAGTGTTGTTTAGGACATTCTATTGATATTTAGAATTTTTAATGCCACTCAATTTAATGATCCTTTTTTATGAGTTCTTTGTCTATAATGCTTAGAAAGCTTTTCTCAATCTTAATTTTAATGAAATATTCATGTATATTTTTTCCATGTATTATTATTTTAAAATTACATTTATTTCATTACTCCATCTAAAAGTTATTTTTGTGCTTAATATATAGGTATATAAATAAATAGTTTTGTAATTATACTAGGTCTGCTTCAGAGTATTCTTCTGTTCTGTGGCTTTTAAAATTACATCAAGACAAAATTATTTTAATTGTTGTAGTTTTGTATATTTTAGTAAATGGTAAGGTAATTACATTTTAGTAACTGGTATTGCTCTTTGGCTAGCTCTGTAAAATAATATTGTGACGCTATAAGAAACATGTTTATTACTTCTACAATATACAGACAATGTATGATTCCTTTGTGTATATCATTAAGTCACTGTAATTTCAAATATATCTAGTTGATATCTCAGTATGTGGCTATGAAAATCAATCATTCAGATAGCTCCAATAGAGATCATAACTTGATTTACCACTTTCTTTGTAATAAAAAAAGAAAAAAAAGCTAATACGATACACAGAGAAGGTTCCTGAGAGTGAGGGTATAAGTTGGTTTCTAAAATTATTCCTCAGCAGTTTATGAGAAACTTTGCCACATTTATTTACCAAAACCTCTAGAAGGACCTACCTACAACTTTCTAATTCTTTATTATTTGCTTTTCCCATACCACTTAATTTTTAGCACCTGACACTCAGAGAAACTTAAGGTTTCACTACTGTGACAAATATTTCTAACATTATAAATATTACACATCATTTCCCACATAATTACCTTGTGAAGTCTGTCATCTCCATCATGATCATACACATCTTCTTGGCGAGAACAATGATATCGTTGCTCGTATCGTCCCATATCTCAATCTCAGCATCCAGCTTACTCTTTACTTTCTTGAAATCAGCAACTTGCTCAGCTATCTTTTCCTTTTCTGCCTCAGGCAATTGAGTCATCTTAGCCTAAAACAGGTGTTAATTAAATTTATAATCATTCCACTATGTCAAAATACATTTTAGGAAAAAAGCTATCATTATCGGATATTCATAAAACTTGTTCATTTAAGAATAGAGACCTATCATTGTTTTTTCAAAGTCATATAATAAAACTTCCCAGGTTTAATTTTTCATATAAAAATCTATTGAATATAATTGTTTGCTCTAGAACTACAATGTTAAATTTAATACAAAAGTATAATTTAATATGTGACATATTTAAATCTACTCCTTAATATAAATGTATGACTTCTCACATTTTAACATATTAAAATTTTAACTTAATTCAAACTTAATGTAATTCCTCACATATGTTAGAAAAGCATATACCTTATTTAATTTTATTAATAGTATGCTTCAAAAGGTAGAAGTATAATAAACTATAGCTTGAAATGAGACTGTTTATCTATGTATGTATATACATTGATTCTTATGTAAACAATGAATACACACTGGTAAACAGTACAGTATACATTTATAAATCATATGTATATAGACAAGCACATATATAAAATCCTAAGGATTAATGTGTATATGGTGCATAGAAACATATTCAAGTGTGTATGTGTATTACAAACTATCTGGAGGAAGAATAAAAATGTTACGGGCAGGGTTTATTAAGTCAGCCCTCCCTAATTAGCATCCTGAGTTTTTATGTGCTATTTTTCTTTTCTTTGCGGTACTCGGGCCTCTCACTGTTGTGGCCTCTCCCGTTGCGGAGCACAGGCTCCGGACACGCAGGCTCAGCAGCCATGGCTCACAGGCCCAGCAGCTACGGGGCATGTGGGATCTTCCCGGACCGGGGCACAAACCCGTTTCCCCTGCATCAGCAGGAGGGCAGGAGGATTCTCAACCACTGCGCCACCAGGGAAGCCCAGGTGCTATTTTCTTATACACAGTAAACTTAATGCACTGGCATAGTACTATTCTTTGTATATGTCATATTTTGAACAGTATGCAAACTTGCTTCTTGCACCTGCAATTTAAAATGTGGGATGGTAGAGAACTATCTGTACCCCTAAACTACCATATTCACAACCATAGCATCTGGGACCTATGACTTTTTGTCAAATAAAAAAGAACTCTGAAATAAAAGCAATTCGATAATAATAATCAAGGCCATAAAATTTCATGAGATTCAATCATCTTGTCAAAAAAGAAGTCCATACATAATCCAATAGTAGAAGAAATAAATAAGTTTGAGAAGGAACATTTAAAAAGGATAAATCATATAAGTGGAATTTACTTATTTGATTATTCACAGGGAACATGTGATACCTACAATGCTTATATATTAATATTTCCAGATGCTGATTTCTAGTTCACCTATAAATGGGGAAATTGGAAGAAATCACCTCAGAAAGCTTTACAAAAATGTGGTTATTAGGTTAAGAATACTAAAAACACACTTTATTGAGGCAATAGTGTACAATAGCAATAAAATTAAGTATATGAAATGAAGGAATTATAAGAATGGTCAATGGAAAATCTGACCAAAATATAAAAATCAAAGAAGCAATATCAAATATCTGTCATTTATTATCTATCATAAGCCTAATTCGGGGTCTAAAATAACTTGACATTTGTAAAATCTCAGAATTAGTTATCCATGCTTCAGCTCTAACCTATTAAAGAAACTAAACGATGAAGCTTTCTGATTTGAAGTTTTCTTTAAGCTCCTTAGCATAAGGCTTGATACATATTGAGTTCACAATAAATGATAGTTATTCCCTATTGAATAAAAAATAAAAATATATTCACACATCTAGCGCTTAAAATTTGCTTTCTTTTCATTATATATTTTATTTTATTTTAAGAACTAAATAAAGCTATGAGACTAAGTTTTTAATTGATGAGTGTACAGATGACTCTTCCTTAGGTGCTGAAAATAGTTTGTAGTTTCTTTTCTCAGGAAATGTGGCCTATGTGACACATTAAAGGAAGAGCAGCTTTTACTGCTGCTGGTATGTGGCAAAGCATGTAAATAAGGACACAACTCCCTTATGTCTGAAATCAATAGTATACAAGCCATTAAGAAAGTTGTAAGCTACTAATGCACTAAACTAGCTCAAAAACAGAAATGGGGCTTCCCTAGTGGCGCAGTGGTTGAGAGTCCACCTGCCGATGCAGGGGACACAGGTTCGTGACCCGGTCCAGGAAGATCCCACATGCCGCGGAGCGGCTGGGCCTGTGCGTCTGGAGCCTGTGCTCCGCAATGGGAGAGGCCCGCATACCGCGGAAAAAAAAAAAAAAAAAAAAAAGAATTTTCTCCTTCTTAACTACTGGTCATTATCATTCTCTCCATTTTCATAAAAACGTATTTAAACTTCCAAATGATAACAGCTATAGACCAATTTATTTGGGGTCTCTTTTTACAACCTTTATCTCAGAGATAATAAATGCATGACTCTGGATCTAAGAAATAATTTCGACGTGTATACTGGCATACAGTGGAAACTTTTTGACTATCCTCATGCTTAAGTTCAAACTGTTTAAGAGGTGATCTGGTTAAGTGTATTCCAATTTCTGTTCCTTGGAATGCCATTGATTCACAATATGACCTTGAGGAAGTCACTTAACTCTCCTGTCTACATTTCCCCAGACACAAAATGACAATAACTGCAACTGCTATCCACCTATCATGCAGGGAACAGAGTCGATTATTGGATAGCATTGACTGACACTGTCCTGGGACAAGAATCTTATGGGTTGCACTCAGTTTCCTTAGTAACATCTCCACTTACATGGTGAATTACAATTGGCAGATATTTACTTTTGACAAGATAAGGGCCAAAAGTTGGGCAATAGTTTACAAAACTAAAAGTTCTGGAGAATTCTGACTCTTTTTTTTACAAGAGGAACAACAGGGACAAAAAAGCATTAAATTACTGACTGACACCTTTACTGAAGATTTTTTATTTTTTTTTATTTTTATTTTTTTTAACATCTTTATTGGAGTATAACTGTTTTACAATGGTGTGTTAGTTTCTGCTTTACAACAAAGTGAATCAGTTATACATATACATATGTTCCCATATCTCTTCCCTCTTGCGTTTCCCTCCTTCCCACCCTCCCTATCCCACTCCCTAGGTGGTCACAAAGCACAGAGCTGATCTCCCTGTGCTATGCGGCTGCTTCCCACTAGCTAGCTATCTATTTTACATTTGGTAGTGTATATATGTCCATGCCACTCTCTCACTTCGTTTACTGAAGATTTTTAATGCTTCTGTGAAGAATTTATTATATGCCATCAATCAATTGCAATCATTATGAAAATATCAAAATAGAACTTCAGAGAATATTTGATATTTAGGAATTCTGGGTGAATGTTCCTTATTGGATTATTTTTTGCTGGATAAGCAAAGAAACTGAGGTACAAAGCTCAAGACAAATCAAGTAAGTGGAATCTCTGATATTTATTGCCAGCTGACTATGTGGTTCTGTTCCTGCTCACATATACAGAATACAACTCTGATATAAACAGCTAATAAAGGCTTTTTGCATCCCGCTGTCCAAATGAAATTACATTGTATGTTAACTGATTCTAAAATCTGTTCCAAGAGACAATGAAAATAACATTTATATATGTCAAACACTCTTCTAGGCGCCTTAACATATATTTAATCTTCATAACAGTCCTCTGAGGTAAGAACACTATTATGCTAAGATTATGAAGCTGAGTCTCTAAAAGGTTAAGTGATTTACTCAAGATTGTAGTGTTAGTAAATGGTAGAACCAGAATGAAAACCCAGAAACTCTGACTTGAGTTTTTGTTCTATCACCATGCCTGCAAACAAGAGGAATACTGCCCACCATAAGCCAAAATATCTATATTCTCCTTGCCGATATTTCTCTATCACCTCCTACTTTTGAATGCAATTGTTCTCCAAAATATAGCCACATATCTTTTACAATATAAGTTTCCTTATTTGCAAACTAGAAAAAAATGATATTCACATCACAGGTTGTTTTAGATATCAAAAGAATGAATGTATATGAATATACTTTTAAAAATTCTTAAGTGCTATTAAATGCTGTTACTCATACTAAGAGATTCAGTTCTTCACTCTACACAGTTAGTGATCCTCAGAATTCTATTTCTCAGGTTATTCTCCTCTCTTCAACAAAAGTTGTGTGTTCCCATTGGCCTATTAGGCATTTTCAAGTATACATATATCATTTATAATTTTAGCTCTAAAACAGAGGTAAGCAAAATTTTTCTGAAAGGGCAAGATAGTACATAGTATACATTTTGCAGGCCGTACCCTACCAATCTATTGCATTACTTAACTCCACTGCTGCTGTAATGTGAGAGCAGTCATAGACCCTGTGCTAACAAATGAGCGTGGCTGTGTTCCCACACAACTTTATATGGACACTGAAATTTCAATTGCCTATAATTTTCACACATCACAAATACTATTCTGATTACATCTATTCTGAATTTTTTCAACCATTTAAAAATGTAAAAAACAAACAAAAAACCCCTAAACAACAACAACAAAAAGCCCATTAAAAAACCCAAAACAAAACAAAACAAAAACATTCCCCGCTCATGGGCTGTACAAAAACAGTCAAAGGGCCAGATTTGATGAGCTGGCTACAGTTTGCCAACGCTTGCTAAATCCTTTATCTTTATGTTCATTTCTGTCACTAGTACTACCTGCCATCCAGTCTTGAAATCTCATTAAAAAAAATAAAATTCTCCCCTTTTATCTATCCTGTTCTGATAGGCACAACATTTGTCAATTTTATCACTAACACTTTTATCACATCTATCTCTTTCTTTGTCTTCCTATTACTATTATACAACTTTGGGTCTTAATTTTCTCTTTCATTTTCAATCCTTTTGTCCTGCCACGATTTCATTCAAGCTTTCTGACTGATAGAATTGTGTAGTTCTTCAGCTAAAAAACACCTTTCATGTCTCCTTATTGAATAGACTATAAATTCTTCAAATATCACCATTAAATTTAATTAAAGTAGAAAATTCACATAGAAAAATGCCCAAATCTTAAATGTACAGTTGAACAACTTTCACAAACTGCGGGAATCCATGTACCTAGAACCCAATTAAGAAAAAAACAGCATCACCCCCCAAAACCTCCTTGTGTCCTATTCTAGTCACTATCTCCCAAGAGCAATCAAATAACAACCTGTAAATCTAAAACTATAGATTTTTCTGTTTCTGAACCTTATAAAAATGGAATAATAATATATGTACTCTTGTACCTGGCTTTTTATGTCCAACATTTATATATATGAAATACATCTATATTATTGCATGGAGTTATAGTCTGTTTATTCTCATTGCTCTATACAGAGTATTCCACTGTATAAACATATACCATTCATTTATCTGTTTTTCTATTAATGGCCTTTTGGGAAACATATTTTTGTCTATTATGAATAGTAAATATTCTTATACTTTTCTTTTGGTGCACACATGGGTGCGTTCTTCTTCAGTCTACATCTAGGAGTGAAATTACTATGACACAGGCATCACCATGACCTTTGCCCCTACCAGCTTTTCTTTTTATTTATTTATTTATTTATTGGCTGCATTGGGTCTTTGTTGCTGTGCACGGGCTTTCTCTAGTTGCGGTGAGTGGGGGCTACTCTTCATTGCGGTATGCGGGCTTCTCATTGCGATGCCTTCTCTTTGTTGCAGAGCACCAGCTCTAGGCACACAGACTCAGTAAGTGTGGCTCACGGGCTCTAGAGCACAGGCTCAATAGTTGTGGTGCACGGGATTAGTTGCTCCGCGGCATGTGGGATCTTCTGGGACCAGGGCTCGAACCCGTATCCCCTGAATGGCAGGCAGATTCTTAACCACTGTGCCACCAGGGAAGTCCCCCTACCAGCTTTTCAATGTCATTTCATCTTCCTTTCAATGTCATTTCATCTTCCACTGTACCCTCAAGCTAAACCAAGCTATTTGCTGTTGCATGTAAATATCTTAAGATATTGTCCATTAATTTTTTTGCTCATCTTCTTTCCTTTCCCCATCTCTGTTGGTCCAAACTTAATCATATTTCCAAGCCCAATTCATATAGTATATCCTCTTTTCTTCTCCAGAAGAAAGGAGATATATTATATAATTATATATTATATATATATAATATATAATTATTCTTTTAAAGGTTTCAGAACATGTTACCAGTTTTTCCCTCAAGATGTTTATACCGTTCTCTACTGTAGCCTAATTATTTGCAAATGTGACTATTTTATCTCACTATAGGAAAGGTCTTTGAAAGCAGAATCATATTTCAGAGTAATAGTGGTGAATCTGTCTATCTTATTTGCTTTTTTGTGGGTTTTTTGGTCTTCAGCCCCAGACTATAAGATTCCTGAACATAGGAACATAAACATGATAAATGTTTGTTTGCAGTTGTTAATAGAAACTGTCAAGACATAAAGAAGAATAGGCTTGTGGGATCAAAATTTTATAGCACTGGTCTTGCATTTTGTCACTTACATTTACACATTTTCTAAGCTTCTACCTGTACAAGGTAGAAATTCATTTCTCTTATTTTTCCTGTCCACTTTCTTTTTTAAATTTTTTTAAAATTTAATTTTTATTTTATATTGGGGTATAGTTGATTTACAATGTTGTATTAGTTTCAGATGTACAGCTAAGTAATTCAGTTATACATATACATAAATCCATTCTTTTTCAGATTCTTTTCCCATGTAAGTTATTATAGAATATTGAGTAGAGTTCCTTGTGCTATACAGTAGGTCCTTGTTGTTATCAATTTTATATATAATAGTGGGTATATGTTAATTCCAAAATCCTAATTTCCTGTCCAGGATTTTGTTATTCTTCTAAGACTATATTAATAGCACAACTGATCTTCTCATTTTTTATCTACTTTTTAATTTCATTATGCTCATCACTACTATTTAAAATGTTGATATTCCTACATTAGTTCTTTACTTAAACACTTTAAATGATTTTTATTAACACTTTAAAAAGACAAAAAGGAAAGAAAAAAGTGATAATAGAAAAAAATGCAAAAAATTGTTGTCATACAGACCTCCATTCAAACTCCAGCTCTGCCAAGTACTAGCTTTGTAGATAGTAATGTAACCATCCTAGATCCGAGTTTCATCACATGTTAAATGATGACAATCTTATTAGGGATTTTCTGACAATTAGAGTTATGTCTGTAAATAGTGATAACTAGAATACATTAGGGACTTAGTAAATGGTGCTTACGATTCATGTATATAAATATGATAGCCTGGCCTCCAAGACTTTCTACAACATTATGGGAAAGGACAGTTAAAAATATTCACTTAGCTACCTTATAGAGTTCAGGTAGAGATCAAGTAGTATATTTTGAGTGAATACATTCCATAAGCAATAAACTATATGGTAACAGAAGCTCACTATAATTCTCTTATTTTCAGAAGCTCTAGAATACAAATTGCTTATTTTACAGATAAGGAAACTGAGTTCCAGGGAAGAGCAATGTCTTGAAAAATATTACCCAGCTGGTTAATGGCAGATTTGGTACATAAATCCACCTGTTGCCATTATTAATAGTTCTCTCTTCCCACAAAAATGTTCTGCTTTACTTAGCTATAACTTTTTTTTTGCTATAACTTTTACATGAAAATTGAATTCTTAAGTAAATCATATGACTCTGTTACATTCCCTATCCATAAACCTGGATGGAACACAGAAATAGTATTTTATTAATAAGTAAGCCACAATTACTAGTTTTTATAAATATTAGGGAATTCCTAATCAATTAGTATTACTCATGTGGGTGGGTAGCTAGAACTCGACATTCAAAATGAAATGTTTTATAAACTTTAAAATATATGCCTGGTGTATGCATACTGGTTAAATATTACTAAAAGGGGAATTCTTGTTCTTACCTTCAGAGTATACCTAATTTAATAATAGCATTTATAATTTTTTAAATAAGCCCAGAGGCATTTGGGGATGGATATGGTTTTAATATATCAAAAACATAAGCAGTAGAACATTTCACTGGAGTTTAGAAAATCTAAAGTGCTGCCAGCAGAAATTCAACTTAATTAAAATTGGGAGAACAAATTCATAAAAAAAGGTTTTTGCACTGATTTTTTAAGCATACTAAATTGCTATTTCAAACATATTCATGAGAGTTCATTAGAGAAAGTTTTCCATAATATTTTAAAATGATATTTAGGGATTAAAATTGGACTCTGCTTTAAGGAATAATAGACATTTATACATTTTTATATGTAGTCCTTTAAATCAAATTTATAAATATATTAGCTTTCAGTTTACCCATTTGTCAAAAATAGCACTTTTAAAACCTTGTGGGGTACACTCACAGTTTCCTATCAGCTATAAAACTATCTCATTTTATTATAAAACCGTATAGGCTTCAGGGGCTGGGTTGAAAGCTTACTTGATTGATTGCCTATTTTCTTTTTTTTCTCATACCAAATAAACCTGCAACCCTCTTTTTAATTTTTTAAATATTTTGAATTTTATTTTTTTATACAGCAGGTTCTTATTAGTTATCCATTTTATACATATTAGTGTATACATGTCAATCCCAAACTCCCAATTCATCACACACACACACACACACACACACACACACCGCCCCCCCACTGCCACTTTCCCCCCTTGGTGTCCATGCGTTTGTTCTCTGTATCTGTGTCTCAATTCTGCCCTGCAAACCAGTTCATCTGTACCATTTTTCTAGGTTCCACATATATGCGTTAATATATGGTATTTGTTTTTCTCTTTCTGACTTACTTTACTCTGTATGACAGTCTCTAGATCCATCCACGTCTCCACAAATGACCCAATTTTGTTCCTTTTTATGGCTGAGTAATATTCCATTGTATATATGTACCACATCTTCTTTATCCATTCACCTGTTGATAGGCATTAAGGTTGCTTCCATGTCCTGGCTGTTGTAATAGTGCTGCAATGAACATTGGGGTGTATGTGTCTTTTTGAATTATGTTTTTCTCAGGGTATATGCCCAGGAGTGGGATTGCTGGGTCTTATGATAGTTCTATTTTTAGTTTTTAGTTTTTTAAGGAACCTCCATACTGTTCTCCATAATGGTTGTATCCATTTACATTCCCACCAACAGTTCAAGAGGGTTCCCTTTTCTCCACACCCTCTCCAGCATTTGTTGTTTGTAGATTTTCTGATGATGCCCATTCTAACTGGTGTGAGGTGATACCTCATTGTAGTTTTGATTTGCATTTCTCTAGTAATTAGTGATTTTGAGCAGCTTTTCATGTGCTTCTTGGCCATCTGTATGCCTTCTTTGGAGAAATGTCTATTTAGGTTTTCTGCCCATTTTTGGATTGGGTTGCTTGTTTTTTTAATATTGAGCTGCATGAGCTGTTTATATATTTTGGAGATTAATTCTTTGTCCATTGATTCATTTGCACATATTTTCTCCCATTCTGAGGGTTGTCCTTTCATCTTGTTTGTAGTTTCCTTTGCTGTCCATAAACTTTTAAGTTTCATTAGGTCCCATTTGTTTATTTTTGTTTTTATTTCCATTACTCTAGGAGGTGGATAAAAAAAATATCTTGCTGTGATTTATGTCAAAAAGTGTTCTTCCTATGTTTTCCTCTAAGAGTTTTATAGTATCTGGTCTTACATTTAGGTCCATTTTGAGTTTATTTTTGTCTACAGTGTTAGGGAGTGTTCTAATTTCATTCTTTTACATGTAGCTTTCCAGTTCTAGCACCACTTATTGAAGAGACTGTCTTTTCTCCATTGTATATCCTTGCCTCTTTTGTCATAGATTAGTTGACCATAGGTGTGTGGATTTATCTCTGGGCTTGCATTACTTGATTGACTGCCTGTTTTCTAATGGTAATAATAATAATGGTAATTAACATTTGTTCATGCTTGTCACATGCCAGTAACTTTGCTAAGCACTTTTGAAAAATTATACCATTTAAATAATATTACAGGGTTGATATTTTTAATATTTATCTTTTACAGTCATGGAAATGAGATCTCTAGGGGACATATACATGTCTCCTATAAATGAAAAAGACGTCCTCTGATTTTTTTTTTCCTTTTACATAACACCTCCTTGTTTATGGTTTCATTTACAACATAGTGTTTAACACTAGGGTTAAATGTTAGTTTTGAAAAAAATTAGTCATATATTATTTGTAAACCAACTTGTGTCCTGGTTCTAGGGGAAAATAAGGCTGTAAAAGGCATTTGGAAGACAAATGGAGAAATCTGAAGATAGACTGAGTATTAGGAAATATTAAGAAATGATTGTTAATTTTCTTCCATGTGATAACAACATATGGTTATATAAGAGCATACCCATTATTTTAGGAGACACTGGCTGAAATATTTAGGCATGAAATGCTATGGTGTTGCAAATCATTCTGAAGTGATTCAGAAATAAAAAGCAACTATGACTCTGGAAGTATGTTAAAATTACTATATCTAGATCATGGAAATATGCATGTACATGTATGAGGGTTAAATTTTTCTATACATTCTAATTGAAAAAATAAATCAATAAATAAAATGAAATAAAATTTAAAATTATTTGAAAAAATTTTAAAAGCTTGTAAAACAGATAATATTTTCTATTTTCTTATTTTGTCATGGTATCAGGGATTTTATAGGCCATATAATCTATTCTCTTAACCCAAAATACCTTTCCGTCTGTCATATCCCTGAAGATGCTTCAGCCTCTCTTTGGACATACCTGAAGGCTCAGTTCTGAGTTCTCTGGTGCTAAGAGATAAGTAAATTTTACCAGTAAAAACCAAAACTGAATGAGATTCATGACCTGCAAAAGTAATCCTCACATAGACTAGTGTGGCTGAAAACCCATAGGAAACAAGTTCACTCAGAATCTTGGTATATATCATATGATTGAAATTTAAATAAATGTGGCTATAGCATCAACCTTTCTCTAAAAAGAAAGGTTGCTAACTCAGAGTAGGTGATCTACATGGAGGCTCAAAAGAAGTGGTGCCGGTGGGAGGAGGTACCAAAAATCTGACATGAGAATCCCAATCATTTTGACAGATGTGACCCTACCATTGCCATATAGTTTTTGCAATACATGTTTTAGCTATAGAGTTAATACTAAGCCTTTAACATCTTTCCTCTGGTTCCTTTCTCACCAAAACAGGTAGATTATTATAAACTGTCTTCCACAGTAGAGTTTCTCTATTGGAAAGGCATACTTTAACAAGCTTATATGAGTATTCGTATCTAAATGGTTCCATATATTTTTAAAATCTAAACATTGCAAGGATTTAGATTAATTTATATTCAACTGTATCATGTTTTCTTTAGATCTTCATTCCAGGTTTTTGTAATACTTTTTGTCTTGGGTGTCACTAAGATGGAAAAAATAGAAATACTCAGGTTTTGAAATTACACAGCTACACATAAAAAAGGAACAATTCGGGGCTTCCCTGGTGGCGCAGTGGTTGAGAATCCGCCTGCCGATGCAGGAGACACGAGTTCGTGCCCCGGTCCGGGAAGATCCCACGTGCCGCGGAGCAACTAAGCCCGTGAGCGCGTCCGGAGCCTGTGCTCCGCAACGGGAGAGGCCACAACAGTGAGAGGCCCACATACCGCAAAAAAAAAAAAAAAAAAAAAAAAAAAAAAGGAACAATTCAATAAGTGAATATTATAAAGGCTGTGAGAAACTCAATCAAGTTTTAGAAGCCCATTCATTTAATCACAAGTCTGCCTTTAGGATGTGACTCAGAGCCTAGCATATTTTACTTTGCACACAATTTAAATAAATTTAGTTACCTGAATTCCATGCCCACTTTACAGTAAAGTGGAAGTAGAGAGGAAGAGTGCTAGTCTGATCCCAAGGAAGGAAAATAAAATCTATCAAAGAAGAGACAGAAAGCTCAGATAACTGGGGTCTTTCAGTTTATGAATAAACTTTCCTGCTCATATCAGGACACCTCCATCCTATCACTGTATTATAGCATAGTACAGTTACGTTTGGTCATAATACTGACAATGAGTCATCTACCACATATTCTACTGCATGGGAGTTATATAGCACCATTTCTGCTCTCAAGGAACTTAAAATCTCTGGGCCCAGAAAATATCAAATTATATTTGGAATATTTTAGTTGGTAAGTTAAATTGCATGGGATACAATTTGAAGACAAATTCAAGTAGATGTTATTTTTGAAGTTAAAAATATACCTTTGTCCAAAATAACTTGCTCTATAACAGTTCCAGGAAAGCAAGTGTTTTACTAAATAGTTTTCATATATCTTTCATGGTGTAATATTTAATGTTTGTTTATAATTAATTAAAAATTTTTTTCAAACATAAAATCCTGACAAGGTATATGAATAGTGTACCACTAAAATAGGTATAATTTGAGAAAAAATTCTACATCTCTACTCATAGTTAGCATAGCTCCTTTTTTAAAAAATATTTTTTTGATGTGGACCATTTTTAAGTTTTTATTGAATTGGTTACAATATTGCTTCTGTTTTATGCTTTGGATTTTTGGCTGTGAGTCATGTGGGATCTTAGCTCCCCAACCAGGGATCGAACCTGCACCCCCTGCACTGGAAGGTGAAGTCTTAACCACTGGACCACCAGGGAAATTCCAGTTCCTTCTTAATTATACTTTTGTAATGAATATAATTTTATAAAATTATACATGTATTAAATGTATAACTGAATATAATTAACAGATTTCCTCCCAATAGTTTATGGAAATCTGAACACTTTATCTTTCTAACAACACTTTTCTGGATAGAATAACAACCTGAGGAATGTAGTATAGAATTGCAAATAACTGTCCGTATATTATGCTTATATATGTCTATATTATTATGGTTTAATATAGTGCCATGTTTATGATCTATATAAATATGCTGATAATGCCTGCCATTATATATACATGGTAAATTTTAAAAATCTCATTAGATTAATGTCAGTTGAATATAGGATATGTAATCCCCAAAGAAAAGTGAACAGTTATAATTTGTAACCTATTTAACACTTGCTAGGTATTTAAAAAAGAAAAACATATATCAATTTAGAAAATTCACAAATATTGTTTTGTGACTACATTACTGGGTAACTGTTCATTTTTTCTATTCTGACCCACAGTTAGCTGGAGTTTCCATATTTAAAAAGAAATTGTCAAACTCCTTATCATACATTCTTTGAAAATTCAAAATTCCCACTCTAAGAGCACTATAAATTACTGAGGACTTATATCCCCATTGACCACCTTAACTCTGCATTTCTGCCATTACTGATCTATTACTTTCACTTGACACTAACCTGCCATGACTATTCCCTTCTCACTATGTTATAGTGGCCCAACATTTTTAAACTCTTTAAAAATCATCCATATACATAATTTATGTAATGAAGAAATTGTGAAATTGTTTAGGGGTAATATGGGAATTTCACAAAGTGGGAATGAAAATATCTTAAAATTATAATGTATCTTGTTTTTAGCTAAATATTTAGAAAATTGGAGAAAACATTGTTTCCACATTAAAAAGAACAAGTCAGAAAATCTAAAAGTTCATGACCATTTTTTTAACCTATCAGAGATGTCAATGAAAAATTGCACTGGCTAAATTAAACAAGCAAGTAAAAATTTATTCAAGAGTATTGCATAGGGGAGAGAGACTGAACTCAACTCTGCTGAAACAAAAGTTGGAAGAGTTTTTAAGCACTGAGGTGAGCTAGCGGAAAAACATTAGAGGACATTAAAGGGGAGTTGGTTAATGTGGTTAGACATCTATGTTTGGTAGTGATGCTTATTAAAGTTTGGCTCCTACTATCCAGCAGAGGCTGGTAGATAAGAGACACTATCTTTCTTGATTATTATATTTGAAAGGAGTAGCTCCCAGGTCCTTGTGAAAAATATTCCTGAATGGTAAACCTGGCAAGATGCTGGGAGAATATTTGCATCTCAAAGGGACAGAGAAAGAATTTACAAGTTTTCTAAAGTAAATGCTCTAAAAAAAAGGAAAGTCAGTGACCTATAGTTAGGAAGAAACCTGTCTAAAGCTTAGTCAATCTGGAATGAACAATAAAGTCTTCTTGTTTAGAGGTCACAAGGCAACCAACTAACCTGAAGTCTAGGGGTGTCAGGTGCCTGCTGGAAGAAGTCCTAGCAAATGCTTGCTTGTCTTGGGCAGGTGCCATTGGACATTGGTAAGATGAATTTAGTTAAAAGAGTTGACAAACTGGTTGAGCTTGGATCATCTTATGATACCGAAAAGTAAGCAATTCCTCAAAAATATCAGAGAGGACACATTAAAAAGAAACAGGAGCCAAGGGGCTTCCCTGGTGGTGCAGTGGTTCAGAATCTGCCTGCCAATTCAAGGGACATGGGTTCAAGCCCTGGTCTGGGAAGATCCCACATGCCGCGGAGCAACTAAGCCTGTGAGCCACAACTACTGAGCCTGCGCATCTGGAGCCTGTGCTTCACAATGGGAGAGGCCGCGACAGTGAGAGGCCCGTGGACCTCAATGAAGAGTGGCCCCCACTCGCCACAACTGGAGAAAGCCCTCGCACAGAAACGAAGACCCAACACAGCCAAAAATAAATAAATAAATAAATAAATAAATAATTTTAAAAAAAAGAAACAGGAGCCAAACTCTAAAAGCTTCCAGTAGCAAAGGTGGGACAACTAGTCAACAAAATAGGGTTAAACCCACAGAATACAATAAATATGCAGGAACCAACTGTGACAGAAATAAACTGAATAAATAATGTGAGAGAAGGGGCAGCTCTTCCTTTTAATTTTGATTAATAAATTCAGAAGAAATAGGGATATAAAAAATGACTTAGGCAAACTAATATCTGTGGTTAGATTAAGTGATGAACATTAAAATTAGTAGATAAACACTTGAGAATAAGATTTGGATAGACTTAAGTCATTTTCTCCAAGATATTTATTAATTACAAAGAAAAAATGATCATAAATTTACAGTAGAGAGAGCTAACAACCAACACTTTAGCCAAGTGATAAAGGCCAACATCACAAAAATGTAACATACTGACATCTTGTACCTCCTGATTTGATGGACTAAGAACATAATATAATCATGAGAAAAAATCAGATAAATCCAAATTAAGGGATAGTTTGTAAAATACCTGATCTGTATCAAGTATCAAGGTCATAAAAGACAAAGAAAGTTAAGGAATTGTCATAGTTTATAGGAGACTAGGAGATTTGACAACCAAATACAATCTTGGCTTTAATCTTAGAACAAAAAAAGAATGTTAGTGGAAAAATTGATGAAGTCTATACTTTAGCTAGTAGTATAATACCAATGTTCATTTCTTGGTTTTGACAAGCAGACCTTAGTTATGCCAGATGGCAACATTAGGAGAAACTGGGTGAAGGATATACGGGAACTCTCTGTATTACAACTGTAACTTTTCTATAATTCTAAAACTAATTCAAAATAAAACTTAAAACAATGAAAAATGTATATCCCAATGGTCAAACATACTTCAGAAAGCACATGAGGATTTATTTTTTAGTGGTCACCTTTTTTTTAAGGGTCATCTTCTTAGTTTGCCCTTTTCTCTCCTATGTGTTCTCCTACAAAAAAAAAATATTGTATATTTTTAAGCAAACTTCTATTGTCTGATACCTATTCACACCTCAGAACCTCATCTTCCAGCACTGCACAGTATATATCCCTGAAGAAAGACTCCTCTCTCTATAAGAAAGTCTGAAATTATTAAAATATTTTTTTTCTTTGCTAGAGTTCTTTTTTTGAGGAAGTAAAAAGAAGTGAGGGCAAAAATAAACATGAAATTATTAACCCAAATAGGAATTTATTCCAAGGACACAAGGATAGTTCAACATCCTCAAATGTGAAACAACACATTAACAAAATGAAGGATAAAAGTTTTATGATCATATCAGTAGCTGTAGAAAAAGCTTTTGACAAAATTCAACATTCATTTAAGATTAAAAAAACTCTCAATAAAGCATGCATAGAGGGAACGTATCTCAACATGATAAAGGTCATATAAGACAAGCCCACGGCTAACATCACACTCAAGTGAAAAGCTGAAAGCTTTTTCTCTAAGATCAGGAACAAGAATGATCACTTTCACCACTTTTATTCAAGATAGTATTGGAATTCCTACCTGGATCAATTAGGCAAGAAAAAGAAAAAAAATGACATTCAAATTGTAATGAAAGAACTAAAACTGTCACTATTTCAGATGTCAAGATACTAGATGTAGAAAACCCTCAAAACTCCATCAAACAATTGTTACGCTAATAAACTCAGTAAAGTTGCAGGATAAAAATTAACACAAAAAAATCTGTTGCATATCTATACACTAATAATGACTATCAGAAAGAGAAATTAAGAAAACAATCTCATTTACAACTGCATCAAAAATAATAAAAGTCCTAGGAATAAATTTAACTGGAGGGGGCGGTGAAAGAAGTGTATATTGAAAATTGTAAGATATTAATGAAAGAACTTGAAAAAGACACAAATAAATGGTAAGATATTTCATGATCATGAATTGGAAGAATTAATATTGTTAAAATTCCTATAATGCCCAAAACATTATACAAATTCAGTGCAACCCTTATCAAAATTCCAATGGCATTTTTCACAGAAATAGAACAAATAATCCTAAAATTTGTATGGAATCGTATAAGACCCTCAATAGTGAAAGCAATCTTAAGGAAGAAGAATGAAACTGGAGGCATTATGCGCCCTGATTTCAAACTACATTATAAAGCTGTAGTAGCTAAAACACTATGGTATTGACATAGAAGCAGATATGTAGTTCAGTGGAACAGAATACAGAGTCCAGAAATCCATGCATATACAGTCAATTAATGTAAACAAAGGAGCCAAGAATATACAGTGGGGAAAGAACAGTCTCTTCAATAAATGGTGTTGGGAAAATTGGATAACAACACACAAAAGAATGAAAATGGAACACTATCTTACAGCATACACAAAAAATAACTCAAAATGGATTAAAGACTTGAAGTAAGACCTGAAACCATAAATCTTCTAGAAGAAAACAAAGGCAGTAAGCTCCTGAACATAGGTCTGGGAATGATATTTTAAAACTTGACACAAAAGCAAAAGCAACGAAATTTAAAATAAACAAGTGGGACTACATCAAACTAAAAAGCTTCTGCATATCAAAGGAAACCATCCATGAAAAGAAAAGGCAATGTACTGAATGAGTGAAAATATTTAAAAGTCATATATCAGATAAAGGGCTAACATCCAAAATATCTAGCGAACTCATACAAGTAAATAGCAAAAATACAAACAATCTGGTTAAAAAATGAGCAGAAGATCTGAATAGACATTTATCCAAAGAAGTCATAGACTGCTAACAGGTACATGAAAATATGCTGTACATCTTTAATCATCAGTGAACTGCAAATGAAAATCACAATGAGATATCACCTCAAATCTGTTAGAAGGGCAATTATCAAGAAGACTAGAAATAACAAATGTTGATGAGGAGGCAGAGAAAAGGGAACACTTGTGCACTGTTGGTAGGGATGTAAATTGCTACAGCCACTCTTGAAAACAGTAGAGGGGCCTCAAGTAATTAAAAATAGAACAACCATACAATTCATCAATTCCAGTTTTGGTTATTTATCTGAAGAATCAAAAACACTAACTCAGAAGGTATGTGCACCCCCATGATCACTGCAGCATTATTTACAATAGCCAAGATATGGAAAAACTTGATGGATGAATGACTAAATAAAATGTGGTATATAAATAAATATATATGTATGAAAATGGAATCCTTTTCAGCTATAAAAAAAGAGAAGGAAATCCTACCATTTGCAGCAACATGGATGGACCTTGAGGACATTACGCTAAGTGAAATAAAACAGAGAAAAGACAAATACCATATGATCTCTCTTATATGTGAAATCTAAAACTATTTTTTAAAAAACCTCATAGATGCAGATAACCGATTGATGCCTGCCAGAGGTAGAGGGGTGTGGGAGATGGATAAATTGTTTCTGTTTTTGTTTTATACTTTAAATACATTGATTCTTTTAATAAAATAAATTATTATCCTAAGATTCTAGATTCCCACCAAAGCAAAATCAGAACATTTACTTATAAGTTGAGAAGCTGTAAAAAGTCCACCTATTTTTGGATAACATCATCATTTCTTAAAGAAACTTTTCCCAAATCTTGAAGCTAGAATACCATCATTAAATGACAACCAAGTTATGATTTAGAATGTTTAAATGGGCTTTCATACCACAATAAAATAAAATGTGGTCCAGATTGTTCCTGCCAAGAGAAAATTTGTGAGAGTAAGGCAGCTGGACAAAGCAACATGTGCTACTCTTCCTTAGATTCATCCTCTGCCCCACTGGGTATTTTTTCTTAAATACCACTGCCACCATATCCTTGGTTTCACTTGAGAGCCAGAATGTCTCTTCCTACATACTTCCTACTAGCATCTTGCTTGTGTGGACAAATAAAATTTCTCTTAACTACCTCTGGCCAGCTAACATAAGACTGTATTTATATATATATATATATATATATATATATATATATATATATATATATATATATATATATATATAACAACATTAGATAAAATATTAGAAATAAGAAGTGACAGTCAGATTAAGAGTAACAAGGTCTTGGTAAAGTGACATTTAAAAATGGCTTATTGTTCCATCCCAGTTATTGCTCACCCTCTATACTGAGAAAGTCATTTCAGTATCCATTGCTGACCGCACAGGCACCTTACTGGACATCATTGTGTCCCAAATATAATAATAGGTGACCAAGTCCCAGAGAGAAAGGATTTTTCTATTACAGCTCCCTGAGAACCCACTTCTTCTCAAATTGACTGACATAAGGAATGTGAGTGAGCCTTCAGAAAAGACCAATGTACTTTCTTTTTAAGCTTGTTATTTTCCTTCCAGTTATACTGATATATAATTCACATAAAGCACTGTACAAGTCTGAGGTATAAAACATAATGACTGACTTACATACATCATGAAACAATGACCACGATAAGTCTGATGAATATCGATCATCTCATACAGATACAAAATAAAATATAAAGACAGAAATATTTTTTCCTTCTGATGAGAATTCTTAGGACTTACTGTCTTAACAACTTTCATTCAACATTGTGAATTAATCATGTTATATGTTACATCCCTAGTAGTTATTTATCTTGTAACTGGAAGTTTGCACCTTTTGACCAGTTTCATCCCATTCTCCTTCCCCCAACCACCTCCTCTTGTAACAACAAATCTGATCTCTTTTTTCTTAAACATGTTTATTGGAGTATAATTGCTTTACAATGGTGTTCTAGTTTCTGCTGTACAACAAAGTGAATCAGCTATATGTACACATATATAACCATATCCCCTCCTTCTTGCATCTCCCTCCCACCCTCCCTATCCCACCCCTCTAGGTGGTCACAAAGCACCAAGCTGATCTACCTATGCTATGTGGCTGCTTCCCACTAGCTATCTGTTTTACATTTGGTAATATATATAAGTTCATGCCAGTCTCTCACTTCACCCCAGCTTACCCGTCCCCCTCCCCATGTCCTCAAGTCCATTCTCTATGTCTATGTCTGTATTCCTGTCCTGACCCTAGGTTCTTCAGAACAACTTTTTTTGTTGTTTTTCTTTTTTAGATTTCATATATATGTGTTAGCATACGGTATTTGTTTTTCTCTTTCTGACTTATTTCACTCTGTATGACAGACTCTAGGTCCACCCACCTCACTAAAAACAACTCAATTTCTTTTTATGGCTGAGTAATATTCCATTGCATATATGTGCCACATCTTCTTTATCCATTCATCTATCAATGGATACTTAAATTGCTTCCATGTCCTAGCTATTATAAATAGTGCTGCAATGAACATTGTGGTACATCTCTTTTTGAATTATGGTTTTCTCATGGTATATTGCCCAGTAGTGGGATTGATCTCTTTTTCTATAAGTTTGTTTGTTTTTAGAAGTGTAATTGACCTACAACACAAGCACAACATAGTGATTCAACATTTCTATACATTACAGAATGATCACCAAAATAAGTCTAGCTATTACCTGTCACCATACAAAGATATTACATTATTCTTGACTATATTCCCCACACTGTACCTTTCATACTCGTGATTCATTTATTTTGTAACTGGAAGTTTGGACCTTTTAATATCCATCACCTATTTCACTCATCCGCCTACCCTCTCCCCTTTGGAAACCACCAGAATCTGCTTGTTCTCTGTATCTATGACTGTGTTTCTGTTTTACTCTGTTTGTTCATTTGTTTTCTATTTTTGATTCTACAAAAGATAAATACACACCTATGCTCATTGCAGCATTACTCACAATAGCCAAGATACAGAAGCAAGCTAAGTGTCCATCAATAGATGAGTGGATAAAGAAGATGTGATATATATACATATATACGTGTGTGTGTGTGTGTGTGTATGTGTGTGTATGTAATGGATTATGACTCAGCCACACAAAAGGATGAAATCATGCCATTTGAGACAACATGGATGGACCTAGAGGGCATTATGACAAGTGAAATGTCAGACAGAAAGACAAATACCATAGGATTTCACTTATACACAGAATCTAAAAAATCAAATGTACTTTCCAGATGTATACTTATAGACTCCGAATGTGTGCCTCATCAAAATGTTACATAAAACAATACACAGTACTAGGCTATTTCCACAAGTATGGATCTTCCATTATAATGGTATTCATTTTAGATTCTCTTGCAGACTTCAATGCCTTGAAATTTATCAGAAACTGAATATGATTTTAAAATTCTAGATTACTTATATAAAAATGCAGGTATACTTATTAAGTAAATAAATATAATAGGCTGAAAGAGTACTACCTCAAGTAAATCTTTCCTAAATAAACATTTTTTTCAACAGAATGTTTGGGATTAAGAAAAAAGAGAATTCTTAGAAAAAGGACTCATTTTGATGAGCTGAATGTTTTATTTATATGCATACTACATATTTGTATTTTCTCTAATCTTCCTTAAGCTATAGATTAATTTCATAAATCCTCAAGTGAATTATGAACTGTTTTCCCAGATACAGGATCCTATAATTAAAAAATTAAATGTTTGGGACAATTTATAAGATACAAGTTTCAAAGGCATGTTTCAATCTTATATATCTATCATCTTTCTACTTATATATTTATTAGTGTATTTACTTATTTAAGATTATGTGTAACAATACAACCAAACTTCCTTGGAATCTTATAAGACAGAACACTGAGACACTAATTAGGAATTGTTTCAGAGGCCAAGACTTTCCGGACTCTCCTGACAAGATAAGAATCATGAGTATTCTTCCAGCAGAAAGTGATAAAGCTTTCCTGTGCTTCTTGTGAGAATTTATGAAGTGAGTCAATATGCTAAAAATCAAGATAAAAGAACTTAGAAAAAAATCCCTTCAAAATAACTCCTCTTTAGAAGATGGAACTTTATAATATTTCAAAAAAACACATAGAGAAAAAAAAAAGCTTAAAAAGATTTACCAAGATCAGGAAACTTGCACAAGCCTCTTACATAGATAGCCTCATCCACCAGACAGCAGACAGCAGAACCAAGAAGACCTACAATCCTGCAGCCTGTGGAACAAAAATCACATTCACAGAAAGACAGACAAGATGAAAAGGCAGAGGGCTACATACAGATGAAGGAACAAGAGAAAACCCTAGAAAAACAACTAAATGAAGTGGAGATAGGCAACCTTCCAGAAAAATAATTCAGAATAATGATAGTGAAGATGGTCCAGGACCTCGGAAAAAGAATGGAGGCAAAGATCGAGAAGATGCAAGAAAAGTTTAACAAAGACCTAGAAGAATTAAAGAACAAGCAAACAGAGATAAACAATACAATAACTGAAATGAAAACTACACAAGCAGGGATCAATAGCAGAATAACTGAGGCAGAAGAACGAATAAGTGAAATGGAAGACAGAAAGGTGGAATTCACTGCTGTGGAACAGAATAAAGAAAAAAGAATGAAAAGAAATGAAGACAGCCTAAGAGACCTCTGGGACAACATTAAATGCAACAACACTCCAATTATAGGGGTCCCAGAAGAAGAGACAGACAAACAACCTGAGAAAATATTTGAAGAGATTATAGTTGAAAACTTCCCTAACATAGGAAAGGAAATAGCCAGCCAAGTCCAGGAAATACAGAGAGTCCCATACAGGATAAACCCAAGGAGAAACATGCCAAGACACATATTAATCAAACTGGCAAAAATTAAAGACAAAGAAAAATTGTTGAATGCAGCAAGGGAAAAACTACAAATAACATACAAAGGAACTCCCATAAGGTTAACAGCTGATTTCTCAGCAGAAACTCTACAAGCCAGAAGGGAGTGGCATGGTATACTTAAAGTGATGAAAGGGAAGAACCTACAACCAAGATTACTCTACCAAGATTACTCAAGGATCTCATTCAGATTCAATAGAGAAATCAAAAGCTTTACAGAAAAGAAAAAGCTTAGACAATTCAGCACCATCAAACCACTCTACAACAAATGCTAAAGGAACTTCTCTAAGTGGGAAACACAAGAGAAGAAAAGGACCTACAAAAACAAACCCAAAACAATTAAGAAAATGGTCATAGGAACATACATATCAATAATTACCTTAAACGTGAATGGATTAAATGCTCCAACCAAAAGACACAGGCTTGCTGAATGGATATAGAAACAAGACCAATCTATATGCTGTCTACAAGAGATCCACTTCAGACTTAGGGACACATATTGACTGAAACTGAGGGGATGGAAAAAGATATTTCATGCAAATGGAAATCAAAAGAAAGCTGGAGTAGTAATCCTCATATCAGATAACATAGACTTTAAAATAAAGAATGTTACAAAAGACAAGGAAGGACACTACATAATGATCAAGGGATCAATCCAAGAAGAACATACATCAATTATAAATATATATGCACCCAACACAGAAGCACCTCAATATATAAGGTAACAGCTATAAAAGAGGAACTCAACAGTAACACAATAATAGTGGTGGACTTTAACACCTCACTTACACCAATGGACAGATAATCCAAAATGAAAATAAATAAGGAAACAGAAGCTTTAAATGACACAAGAGACCAGAGAGATTTAATTGACATTTATAGGACTTTCCACCCAAAAACAGCAGATTACACTATCTTCTCAAGTGTGCATGGAACATTCTCCATGATAGATTACATCTTGGGTCACAAATGAAGCTTCAGTAAATTTAACAAAATTGAAATCATATCAAGCATCTTTCCTGACCACAATGCTATGAGATTAGAAATCAATTACAGGGAAAAGAATGTAAAAAACACAAACATATGGAGGCTAAACAATACGTTACTAAATAACCAAGAGCTCACTGAAGAAATCAAAGAGGAAATCAAAAAATACCTAGAGAAAAATGACAATGACAACACGATGATCCAAAACCTATGGGATGCAGCAAAAGCAGTTTTAAGAGGGAAGTTTTTAGCAATACAATCCTACCTTAACAAGAAACATCTCACATAAACAATCTAACCTTATACCTAAAGGAACTAGAGAAAGAAGAACAGACAAAACCCAAAGTTAGCAAAAGGAAAGAAATCAAACAGATCAGAGCAGAAAAATGAAATAGAAACAAAGAAAATGATAGCAAAGATCAATAAAACTAAAAGCTGGTTCTTTGAGAAGATAGACAAAATTGATAAACCATTAGCCAGACTCACCAAGAAAAAGAGGGAGAGGACTCAAATCAATAAAAGTAGAAATGAAAAAGGAGAAGTTACAACAGACACTGCAGAAATGCAAAGCATCCTAAGAGACCATTACAAGCAATTCTATGGCAATACAATGGACAACCTGGAAGAAATGGACAAATTCTTAGAAAGGTATAACCTTCCAAGACTGAACAAGGGAGAAATAGAAAATATGAACAGACCAATCATAATTAAATTGAAACTGTGATTAAAATCTTCCAACAAACAAAAGTCCAGGAACGGATGGCTTCACAGGTAAATTCTATCAAATATTTAGAGAAGAGCTAACACCCATCCTTCTCAAACTCTTCCAAAACATTGCAGAGGAAGGAACACTCCCAAACTCATTCTATGAGGCCACCATCACCCTGATACCAAAGCCAGACAAAGATACTACAAAAAAAGAAAATTACAGACCACTATCACTTACGAATATAGATGCAAAAATCCTCAACAAAATACTAGCAAAGAGAATCCAACGACATATTAAAAGTATCATACACCATGATCAAGTGGGATTTATCCCAGGGATGCAAGGATTCTTCAATATATGCAAATCAATCAATTTGATACACCATATTATCAAACTGAAGGAAAAAACCATATGATCATCTCATTAGATGAAGAAAAAGCTTTTGACAAAATTCAACACCGATTTAAGATAAAAACTCTCCAGAAAGTGGACATTCAGGGAACCTACCTCAACATAATAAAGGCCATATACGACAAACGCACAGCAAACATCTTCTCAATGGTGAAAAACTGAAAGCATTTCCTCTAAGATCAGGAACAAGACAAGGATGTCCACCCTCACCAGTATTATTCAACATAGTTTTGGAAGTCCTAGCCATGGCAATCAGAGAAGACAAAGAAATAAAAGGAATACAAACTGGAAAAACACAAGTAAAACTGTCACTGTTTGCAGATGAAATGATACTGTACATAGAGAATCCTAAAGATGCTGCCAGAAGACTAATAGAGTTAATCAATGAATGTGGTAAACTTTCAGGATACAAAATTAATGCACAGAAATCTCTTGCATTCCTATACACTAATGATGAAAAATCTGAAAGAGAAATTAAGGAAACACTCCCATTTACCACTGCAACAAAAATAATAAAATACCTAGGAATAAACCTACCTAAGGAGACAGAAGACCTGTATGCAGAAAACTATAAGAAACTAATGAAAGAAATTAAAGATGATACCAACAGATGGAAAGATATACCATGTTCTTGGAACGGAAGAATCAATACTGTGAAAATGACAATACTACCCAAAGCAATCGACAGAGTAAATGCAATCCCTATCAAATTACCAATAGAATTTTACAGAACTAGAACAAAAAGTCTTAAAATTTGTATGGAGATACAAAAGACCCCGAACAGCCAAAGCAATCTTGAGGGAAAAAAACGGAGCTGGAGGAATCAGAGTACCTGACTTTAGACTACTACAAAGCTACAGTAAACAAGACAATATGGTACTGGAACAAAAACAGAAATATAGATCAATGGAACAAGATAGAAAGCCCAGAGATAAACCCATGCACTTATGGTCAACTAATCTATGACACATGATGCAAGGATATAGAATGGAGAAAAGACAGTCTCTTCAATAAGTGGTGCTGGGAAAACTGGACACCTACATGTAAAAGAATGAAATTAGAACACTCCCTAACACCATACACAAAAGTAAACTCAAAATGGATTAGAGACCTAAATATAAGACAGGACATTATAAAACTCTTAGAGAAAAACATAGGAAGAACACTCTTTGACATAAATTACATCAAGATCTTTTTTTATCCACCTCCCAGAATAATAGAAATAAAAACAAAAATAGAAAAGTGGGACCTAATGAAACCTTTTGCACAGCAAAGGAAACAATAAACAAGATGAAAAGACAACCCTCAGAATGAGAGAAAATATTTGCAAATGAATCAACGGACAAAGGATTAATCTCCAAAATATATAAACAGCTCATGCAGCTCAATATTTAAAAAAACAAACAACCCAATCAAAAAATGGGCAGAAGACCTAAATAGACATTTCTCCAAAGAAGACATACCAATGGCCAAGAAGCACATGAAAAGCGGCTCAACATCAGTAATTATTAGAGAAGTGCAAATTGAAACTACAATGAGGTATCACCTCACACCATTTAGAATGGGCATCATCAGAAAAATCTACAAACAACAAATGCTGGAGAGGGTGTGGAGAAAAGGGAACCCTCTTGCACTGTTGGTGGGAATGTAAATTGATACAACCACTATGGAGAACAGTATGGAAGTTCCTTAAAAAACTAAAAATAGAATTACCATATGATCCAGCAATCCCACTATTGGGCATATACCCAGAGGAAACCATAATTCAAAAAGACACATGCACCCCAATGTTCATTGCAGCACTGTTTACAACAGCTAGTTCATGGAAGCAACCTAAATGCCCATTGAGAGATGAATGGTTAAAGAAGATGTGGTACATATATACACTGGAATATTACTCAGACATAAAAAGGAACGAAATTGGGTCATGTGTTGAGACGTGGATGGATCAAGAGACTGTCATACAGAGTGAAGTAAGTTAAAAAGAGAAAAACAAATATCGTATATTAACGTTTATATGTGGAACCTAGAAAAATGGTACAGATGAACTGGTTTGCAGGGCAGAAATTGAGGCACAGATGTAGAGAAGAAACGTATGAACACCAATGCGGGAAAGCCATGGGGGGCTGTGTGGTGGTGTGATGAATTGGGCGATTGGGATTGACATGAATACACTGATGTGTATAAAATTGATGACTAATAAGAACCTGCTGTATTAATTAATTAATTAATTAAAAGATTTACCAAACAAAAATAAAATGAGATATTCATTTGAAAATTTTAAGATTGTATTTTAATTCAGTGTTAGTAACAAAATGAGTATGTTAGTGAGAAATAAATCACTGGGAGAAGTCAATGGGGAGGAAGGGCAGATGGACAGTGATAAGCAGGGGAAATGTGGTAATAGAGAAAGCACTGAGGTGGGTCTCTTATTAAATGGTTGACCTACTTTGGACAAATCATTTAGTCTCAACATGAGTCTTCCATGTAAGAAACTGAGAACTTGTGCCTGTTGTTATAATTTAACCAGTTATTATCCAATCACTCGGACCATAGTAATTCTCAGAGTACATTTCAAGTGTACCTGGAATAAAGTACAGCTTGTCTGTGTAATGAATTAATAATGCAGTTTTTGAGTAATTTCTTTCCTTAATTATAGGATAACTTTACTGTTTACATTTTTCTTGTTTATTTTTAAAAATTTTATTATCAATTGAAAAGAAAGAAAGAGAATATGGAGAGTGTTCTGAGTCACAATGTTGGTATGTTGTTCCAACAGTTCCCAAAGAATCTAAGTGTGCTGATTTTAGCACTTAAACTTAGATTCCTTGGGAACTGGTTGAATCTAAGCTTAAGGGCTAAAAACAGCAAGTTTATTTTACATACTTATGCTTATCATTACACTACCAATAATATCCATAATTCTCCAACTATCACAAGGCTCAATATATCTACTTCTTCCCGTATTACATTGTTAGATATCAGTGAAAGACCTCTTCGCTCTATACAAAATGTAGGTATCTCAATTCCTTACTTTCATGCAGTTCCAAAAAAATTATTTTACATGTCTGAGATTCAAAATAGTTGAAACTCCTTTGCTGCTGCAAAATGAAAACACAGAGTTAATAGTAATATGTGTTCCACGTCAGCAGCCCTAACAATACATTGAAAGTATACAAGCTAAATCCATATGGTCAGAACACACACCAGAGTTAAACAAACAAAACATAATTCTTCCTGTCTTCTGAATGTGAATTTGGAGAGGCAAACATCTGAATTAGGAAGGCACTTAGCAGCATACAAGGTTTTTCCAAGTAAAACTCCATTCGGGAACTAGAAATGAGACTGCTCAAGAGGCAGCATCTGACGTGTGAGCCTAACTTAGCACTGAGACAGGATGTAGATGAAGCTGTGCCTATGGATGAGCACAAGCAGATAATAAAATTAAGGGCTCAGTGAGTCAGGCTTTCAATGGTGAAACTCCAGGGTATTTGGAAGAACCATTTTTACCGCAGCCTCAATGTAAACAGCTCACAAACAAAATCTATAGTATTTAGAAACATTTTCAAAGTAAAAGATGAAACAGAACGCTTTTTGCCAAATGTACTCAAGTATGGGATTGCACAGGCCTGTAAATTTGTTTTAAATGGGGAGAAAAACATGTTGTAAATTATTCTATTTTTCCAAGTAAGGTCATAAAACACACACAAACATCTGCATATACACACATTCAAAACAAATGATGGTGGGGGAAGAAAAACTTGAACGCAAAAGACTTACTATTCACTATCACTATTATTTTATTTTTTAAAAAAAGTATTTTAACATTAAAAAAATTCAGAAGGACCCAATCCAAAAAGACAAGATTTTCTCAGAAAGAACAACTGATACTATGGTTGGTGTTACCTTCCCCCCCGCCTTACTGTCATTTGGCAATCTCTTGAGATGTTTTTGGTTGTCACAGACAAGGCGGGGTGCTATAGGCATCAACTGGGTAGAAGTCAGAGATGCTGCTAAACATCGTACAGTGCATAGGACAACTCCACACAACAAAGAAGTATCTGACCCCCAGTGCCATCGGTACAACAGTTGAGAAGCTCTGTCTTACACTAATGTAATCCACCCAAGGGTCAGTGGATGCTGGCTCCGACTGATCCTGATGTGCTGGTCAGATTGAGGAGCCAGCGATATCTGGTGAGCTTGTATGTCTTTTAATTTGTATTTTGCTTACAATCATTCTTAACAATAATAATTTAGCAATAGAACTGCAGTGGTAAAGTTCTACTCTACCAATTAGGACCAGACTGAAACATTGGTCACTAAACTGCAGGTCTATCACTTTGACATAGATCCCAGTTGCTTATTAGCTGGTATCTGAACATCAACACATTAAAGTCAATTAGGAGGCGGTGTTATTTTTTACTGGGAGGTAAAAGAATATTTTGCCAGGTTTTAACAACACATGTTTCATTAAATATTCAGCAAAAGAGCATATACTTTTTATTAATGTAACTTCTTAAAGATTGGGAAAATAGAATCAATTTATAACCATAATTCCCTCTAGTTAGTAAAACTATAGGCAGCTTTTTTTTTTCCCTTAAGTTTATTTGGACATTATGGGTGTATAAAATTATGAATACAACTGTAAATAGTATGGTTAACTTTTAAATTTTATTTATAAAATACTTTTTCACACACCAAAGATTTTGAAAGTGAAATTTCAATGACTAACCTTGAATAGTACACAAACATGTGATTATTTCTACAAATTATATTACAAAATGGGATCTTACCTTGTATGCTTTTCTGTTATTTATTTAACATTTTTATATAAAGTATTTAAATATTTGTAAAATGCTGTTTCATCACAACTTTAAATCTCTCTTATCCACCATACAGATATAGTATCATCTTTTTACATGTCTGTAATGGTTATCAGGGGTTTTCCATTTCTGTATATATGTATGTATACATGGAGATAGGTAGGTACATATGTTTGCATATCTGTATGTATATATGTGTATTGAGTAGGCTGTGATAGATATCTTTCTACATTTCTCCAAATGTATCTGGAGGAAAAATTTTAGAAGATAAATCAATTCTATAAAGATTTTTAATATATAATTTCTAATTTCCCTCCAGAAAATTTACCCTAATAAATATCCCCACAAACTGTGTTAAGTGTCTACTTTCCAAGGTATCTTTCTGTCCAGATATCAACAATTTTTTTTTTGCATTAAAAAAAGACAAGGAGGTCATTTTTCATGTGTGTTTTTCTTTGCATTTCTGTAACTTCTGATGAGATGGAACCACTGTTTACATGCTTACTTTAAATGTGCATGGATTCTTTATGAATATTCTGTTCAGGAACTCTGCCCAATTTTCTGTTGCTGGGGGTGAGGGGGTGAGAATCTGTTTATATACAAACACTTTGTTACATAAATTGTGCTTATTTCCCAAATTTGATGTTTCTCTTTTAATAGTTTTTCAGACTTGATTTTGTTTTATTTATTTGTTTTGGTTTATTTTACTTTATTTTGTGTTCTCAGGAGTAAAAGTTTGCCTGATTTTTCTTTCTTTTTGGATTCTCCATTTTTATTATAATATACATGTTCTTTGTTTGGTATATAGATTTTTAAAAATTTTTATATTGGAGTATAGTTAATTAATAATGTGTTTCAGGTGTACGGCAAAGTGATTCAGTTGTACATATACATGTACCTATTCTTTTTCAAATTATTTTTTCCTTTGTCTTTTTTTTTTTTCCTATCTTGGTATCATAGTTAGAAAGTCCTTTATCATCCCAAGGTTACAAAAATAAGTATTTACTTTTTTATCTAGTACAGATTGTGTTAGTCATATTCTGCAGTTCATTGCACACTATCACTCTTGGTAAATAGAGTGCTCTCCATACCCCAAGATAATTCATTCCTTCCTTCCCTCCTTCTTTCCTTCCTGCCTTCCTTGCATCCATTCCCATTCCTTATGCCTATTTCTCTATCTCTTCCCTGAAAATTAAAATACAAACTGTTGTTTTATTAACCGACTCTGGTTCACCTTGACTTAGAGGGTTGTTTTTAATTCACTGCACAAATATATGAGTCCCTTATGATTAGACATTACTGTACTTCATAAACACTATATTTTAATAAGACTGATCCTGTGTCAAGCATGTACTATGTTTCTATCACTGACTAGATCCTTTAAAAACATTTTTTTTGTTTTTTTTCCCCCGGTACGCGGGCCTCTCACTGCTGGGGCCTCTCCCGTTGTGGAGCACGGGCTCCGGACACGCAGGCTCAGCGGCAATGGCTCACGAGTCCAGCCGCTCCGCGGCATGTGGGATCCTCCCGGACCGGGGCATGAACCCGTGTCCCCTGCATTGGCAGGTGGACTCTCAACCACTGCGCCACCAGGGAAGCCCACAAACATTCTTTCTTATTACAATGCTTCAGGATAGGTATTATCTAAATTGAAATATAAGGAATCAGGATCTCAAAGAAATAAATTACTAAGAGTCATACAGTCACTAATTAAAGGAGCCAACATTCACCCTAACGAAGAAGGTGGCTTTAAAGCCAGAGCTCTTTTGTTTACCTCTTAGTGCCTCGTAAAAATGAAAGCAAATGGAACCAAGGGAGTTCTGCAAATTTTCAGAAACTATGCTTTGCAAATAAAATCCCTTTTCACTATCACATCACTGTATATAATTTTAGGAAATTTCAGTAACAGTAGTTTCTAACTTCATCATTTCACATAACTACACTAATGTAATGCGACATGCATGGCTACACAATTGCAAGCAAATGGATGTGGGCAGCAGGTGTAATAACCGCCCTGGTTCTGCTTCTATGCAGCTCAATTTCAAAATGTAGATTCCTGCCATTTTAAATGAGACTTTACGCCAAACTTGCACTTGCAAATCAGTCGCAGTTTCCCATAAATCTCGCACATTTTGCCAGGAGTATGGAGACAGGTTTCATTCACACAGTCCCATTAAAGCCTGGACTGCAGGGAGGCGGGTTGTGTTGTACAGAGGGAAGAGCAGGAACACCAGCGGATCCCTGAGGCAGACACACCTGGGTCAGTCTCAGCTGTGTCACCTCATACTACATGATATTCGGTACTTGCACAAACTCTCTGTGTCTCTTTTTCTATGTTTTTGAAGTGGGGATAGTAATATCTACTTCAGAGGGTAGCTGGGGAGAAAATTTAACAAAGTACCTGCTACATACTAAGCATTCATTAAATAACTGTTGTTTTTACTGTTATCATCATCATCACCATCATCATCAGAAGAGGCAACTGTGATGCCTAAGGTATACTCATGTATTTTACAGATAAAAGCATAATTTGATAATAAATTTGGACATTTTTTAAAACTGGGAGGATAACTTCATGTCACAGGGACTCCTCCATGGAAGGCTGTGTTAATTCCAACTTCCCTAAAAGTATACTTCAGGTACCAATTCTATGATCCTGATCTCCTGAAAGTCACATTTATCTAATTTCAAGTATATCGTTTCTTCTTAATTTAGTAGGCAATAGAAGATATGTTTATTCAAAAGCACATAGCTATGAAAGAGGAATAGGCATGCAACTTTAGTACAACAGGAAATTGAAGGAATTTTTTAAATTGACATTATTAAATTCAATTTTAATAATGTGTAAAACTTCAAAGTTCCATCAGAAAGCCAGTAAAGATCAATGTCATTCACAATTTTAAAAAGAGCTATTAAAAAGGTACATATGTTATGCTGCTAATTTTAGAAGACTTTCCTTTCTTTTAAAATTCTAACCTTCAAGTCAATTGAAACTATAAAAACTCTGTTGCCACCTAGATTCTTCACTCTCCTCTGCACCCAGGATTTTGCTTGTAGAAAAGTTTGGACCTCTTACCTCTAGTGAAGCCTAAGAACTAGGAGAGAACACTAAAGTAGTTCTGTCACTTTAAATTTCAAAGATGGGCTGATAGTAGCTGAAGAGCAGAGAGATCAAAACCTTCCAAACTGTTGCTTTGGAAACACATAATTTACACTTTACATGACAATCCCTTGGACTGATGAGGAAAAATTTGAGTATCTCACTGTGTCTACCTAGCCTAGACAGACAGCTGTATATTCTCAAGTCATAGACTTCTAGACTAGAACTTACTCAAGTTCTCTACTTGTACAGTGCACTTGCCGTTATTAGTGTGGAAGGTGAATATTTTGTTTGCCAGGTGGTGATATCTTCACATTTCTACTCTGCTGACTACATATCCTCTCTACACATTTCAATTGCTATGACTTAGATTGCAAGGTCTAAATGACCCAGGACCATGAATCATATCGGCAAGTGCTTCGTGAACATTTCTTGGAGGCAGATGACTCTTACCTTCCTTGGCAACAGTCTGGTGTGGTACTATTATATTTTGTGTGCCTATCTTTTTTTTTTTTTTTTTTTTTTTTTTTTTTTTTTTTTTTTTTCGGTATGCGGGCCTCTCACTGTTGTGGCCTCTCCCGTTGCGGAGCACAGGCTCCGGACGCGCAGGCTCAGCGGCCATGGCTCACGGGCTTAGTTGCTCCGCGGCATGTGGGATCTTCCCGGACCAGGGCACGAACCCGCGTCTCCTGCATCGGCAGGCGGATTCTCAACCACTGCGCCACCAGGGAAGCCCTTGTGTGCCTATCTTAACATCCAATGCACCCAATATCCACTTATAGCCTAATTTCCTCTATCACCTTCCACTCAAAGAAACAACATAGACCTCATTTTATTTTCATACACAGCTTGAAAGTAGACCGGGGTAGGCCATCTACCTTGATTCAAGGGCTACCTATCCATAAATTAACTACAAACCCATGAGAAGATCCATGCAAAGGGATATAGGAGGGACTTTATTTAGCTTTGCCAATCAGGCTGGTTCTCTCCACAAATGTTCTGGAAAATCTGAAGAGGACTAATCAGTAAAGTGAATGTTGCCAATCTGCAGAATTAGCAGAGGTGTCATAAATGTGAAACCATTCAACAAATGAGATGATGATGATGATGAAGGTGACAATGATAGTGGTACTGGTGGTGATGATCATCATGATGATAAGTCACTGAAGTTTGAGCAGTTAACTATGCATCACGTTGTACAAATATTAACTCATAGTCTTCACAATAACCCTATGATGTGAAGAGATCCATCTAAAAAATAAGCAAACTGAGACATAGAGGATTTAAGTAACTTGCTGAATATCAACAGTTATAAGTGGCAGAATCAGGATTTAAACTTGGGAGTTTGACTCCAGAAATTGTGTTCCCTCTCTCTAAATTGTATTAGAATCAGAAAGGAGGAGACGTGTCTGGGGATGACATTTTTGAAAAGCTTTGTTTCTCACAAGTACATGAGCTTTATAGAGCTGATGACTCCACACCAGGGGAAATGTTTGTGTTCTATGCCCATTCATATTTACATGTGATTTTAACCAAGCCATATATATATATATATATATATATATATATATATATATATATATATACACATACACAAATATACATATACACACCTCATTATAAGAAATGCAGCCAGTATACCTCATTATAAGAAAAACATGTTTAAATTTATTTAAAAAAATAAAATAAAGGTAGGTTAATAATCACTCACTGATTAAAAATATGCATATAAACACACAAGATTTACAAAAAATGGGCAGAAGACCTAAATAGACATTTCTCCAAAGAAGACATACAGATGGCCAAGAGGCACATGAAAAGATGTTCAACATCACTAATTATTAGAGAAATGCAAATCAAAACTACAGTGAGGCACTACCACATACTGGTTAGAATGGGCATCATCAGAAAGTCTACAAACAACAAATGGTGGAGAGGGTGTGGAGAAAAGGGAACCCTCTTGCACTGCTGGTGGCAATGTAAATTGAAGGTACAGCCACTATGGAGAACAGTATGGAGGTTCCTTAAAAAACTAAAAATAGAATTACCATATGACGCAGCAATCCCACTCCTGGGCATATATCCAGAGAAAACCATAATTCCAAAAGACACATGCACCCCAATGTTCACTGCAGTACTATTTACAATAGCCAGTACCTGGAAGCAACCTAAGTGTCCATCGACAGATGAATGGATAAAGAAGATGTGGTACATATATACAATGGAAGATTACTCAGCCATAAAAAGGAACGAGGGCTTCCCTGGTGGCACAGTGGTTGGGAATCTGCCTGCCAATGCAGGGGACGCGGGTTTGTGCCCCAGTCCAGGAGGATCCCGCGTGCCGCAGAGTGGCTGGGCCCATGAGCCATGGCCACTGAGCCTGCGCGTCCGGAGCCTGGCGGCGGGGGAGGCCACAGCGGTGAGAGGCCTGCGTACCGCCAAAAAAAAAAAAAAAAAAAAGGAACGAAACTGGGTCATTTGTAGAGATGTGGAGGGACCTAGAGACTTTCATACAGAGTGAAGTAAGTCAGAAAGAGAAAAACAAATATCATATATTAGCTCATATATGTGGAATCTAGAAAAATGGTACAGATGAACTGGTTTGCAAGGCAGAAATGGAGACACACATGTAGAGAACAAACGTATGGACACCAAGGGAGGAAAGCGGGGTGGGCGGGGGAGGGTGGTGATGGTGGGATGAATTGGGAGACTGAGATTGACATATATACACTAATATGTATAAAATAGATAACTAATAAGAACCTGCTGTATAAAAGAATTAAATAATATTTTAAAAAACCCAAAAACACCAAGCTGTAGATTGAGGTACTTTAGCATGCAAAGGTAATTTTTAGAATATCAATTTTGCTTTTGAGCTCCTTTTCTTTTTACTACCTTAACCATTACTTGATACACATTGTTTTTAATAGGAAAAGAAGTAAGCACATATATCCTATTTCACCAGAAACTAACCATTCAGAATTATTTAATTTAGATACGTTAAATTTTCAGCATTAAAAGAAATAGGACTTTTTCAATGACAACAATTAAAAGAATGGGATAAAGGGCAGTACTTTGTAGCCACATGTTCACCACAAACACCTATAAACTCGAGAAGGCAAAGAACCACCTGAACACTTTAGCCTCAGAAAATTTTTCCAAATGACTATTTTTGGGTAATTATCTATTAAAACACTAATTTTGAAAAACAAGAATTATGTTATTTATCTTGCAGACAAACTTTTATTGGCTGAATATAAATGCTGTATCTGAAACAGTTCCCCTCCTCCCTAGTTTTTTGCACGTTTCTTTTCCCAAAACACACTAATGGTCAACATCATTCATCCACTTATTCACTCAGTAAATATTTATATAGCATATTTATTATGTGCCCATCACTTAAGTTTGGGGAATATATCATGGGAAAAAGGATTAAAATTGTTGCCTTCATTGAATTTACTGTATAGTAGACATACTAAACCAACAAAGATGTAGTATGTCAGATAGTGAAAGGAAGTGTTAGGGAGAAAAACAGAGAGGGGAAGAGGTTTATATGGGTGTAGGGAAGGGACTGCAGTTTTAACCAGGGTGGTCAGTGGAGATCTTCCATAAAAGGTAATAGTTAACAAAGAAACTGTATCAGAAAAGAGAAGATTTGGGGAAAATGAGGTCTGAAAGTAGAGGGAAACTAGACTTAAACTAAAATATCAGCTTCTTTGAGGAAAAAAAAAGTGGTCACCATGTAATATATAAAACTTCTCTATAAGTTAAGAAAGTTGTAAAATTGTAACATAAAGCTATGCATGTGAAATGAATTCCAGTCTGGCTTGTAAATTTCAAATCTGTCTACTTGACATCTTCAGTTGGTTGTCTAATAGACTTTTTAGACTTAGACATATTCAAAATTAATTTCTGATCTTCCACCACCTCCAATGTGCTCAATTGTCTCCTCCATAATGATATAAATGGTAAGTCCACATTTCCAGTTCTCAAGACAAAAACCTTGAGTGGTCCTTGACTCCATTCTCTCTCTTATGCTCTATATCTAATCTTCAGAGAATTCACTGACTAACCCATCTCTATATATGTTCAATCAACAACGTTCAATCTCTCTATTTTTTAAAACCACAGTCTCAGCCTCCATCATTTCCTACTTGGAAAATAGTAATAGTTTTCTAACTTCCAGCTTTCTCCTGTACCACTACTCAGACTGTTTTCAATACAACATAAAGAATGACCCCTTTAAAAGTTGTATGTCACTCTCTGGCTCAAAGCTGTCCAATAGCTTCCTACCATTTTCAAAATAAAAGCTAAATGTTCTACAATGGCCTTTGTGACCTACAAGATCAGTCCTCCTTTTTAGTCTCAGACCTCCCCTCACCCCACTAACACTTGCTTCCCAGAGCATTCCTTCCTTGAGGCTTTCCTACGTGCTATTTCCTCTGCTATGAAAGCATCAATGAGTAGAAAACACTCTATTTAAAGTTTGATGGAAAGTTAGGTTCACTAACTAATAATAATGAAGATTTATTATTTCTAAAGATAAATAAGACAATTAGAAACAAGAGACAAACATACCAGGCATTTAAGATTAGTTACTAAGCATTCATTTTAACTGAGAACTTCCCAACAATCAAGGTAGGGTGAAATGTATATAGTTTAATATAGTTCCACTGTCTGACAAGTGAGAGTATGTTAAGGTATTTGGTAACAATCTTTCCTGGATTGACATTTCAAGAACTATTTATTAAAATATTTTTAAAAGTTTCAGATAAAATAATAACAATGATTTAAACTTTAATTTTCTCTGTCTAGATTTTTACTCAGTGACTTATAAAGTCAGAGGAATGACACTAAATTTCAATTCAGATAAAGAATTTGTATAAAACAAAGTTGAAACTTCCAGGTGCAATACTTCACTGTAGATACAGAAAGATAGAGCCTAGTGACCTTAGCACATAAAAAATCCAAAATGAGTAAGTACACTGTCCTTTAGACTGCTTCTGAGCAGAAGTTTTTGTATCATTAAATCAATAGTAGCTAAGAATAAAGAAAATCTCTTGGAAATTAAGGGAGTTGAGCTCACCTTAAAGTACTTTTGTATTTGACGGAGTTAAAAAGGACAAAAGGTAGACAATTCAGACATGGGAAAAATCATAGCCTCAGGGATAGTTCTAAGTACCAGGAACACAAGAATCAGTTTGGCAAATAAAGTTTTTGGATTTGTATGCCTAGAGGGCCAGGAATAAGGAGGCACCGTGAAGGACTTTGGCAAGAAGAAGAACAATTAATATTTATACTAGCAGGTACTGGGTAGTAGGGAGCCACTGAATATTTCAGAGTAGTGACCTAGCAATTTATAGTAAAATTTATCTGGTTCAAGTAAGTACAACTGTTGGAAGGGAGAAAGATCAGGAAAGAAATTAATGTAATCCCCTAGACTTAACATATTGAAGACCTAGTGTACTTTTGAGGCAAGGTGGCTTTTACAAAAGGAAGGTGATCTTTATCTTCTTTCATCTAAATCTACCAGGCAGTGTATGAGGCTCTGTAAATATTAACACTAGATGAGACAAAAACATGTTCTCTGCACTAATGAGGTTTACTCAGGTTTACTGAATGGAGGAAAAAAAAAAAGCCATCATGTAAGAAATTACACAGGCGCAATGAATGTCATGATATGGGAATCTCCATGTATTACAGATGGATGTTGGGAGGAAAGTACACTTGGACTTGCATTTCAGTGAAGTCTAAGCTAATCTGGAATCCTAATGATGAGCAGGTTTTCAAAGATGAAGGGGAGGACAGTGAGTTGAGGGAATTGTTTTCCTAAGAGAGGGATGTGAAGGGAGAGAGCCTGTGTACTCTAGGAAGAATGATTTACATACAAGGGGTCAGGTTTGGAGAGAAAGTGGTGAAATATGAGGCAAAAGGGAGGACCGGGGAGCAGATCCTGAAGTTATCTTACGTAGAGCGTTGAGGCATTGGATGGGGAGACACTGAGACCTATAAGAGGCTTAATGCATGGTGATAGATGACAGATTGGTACTTTAGAAACATTACACAAGTTCAAGTGAGAGAATGAACGTTCACAAAGCTAGAGGCAAGAGACAATTTAGGAGTCTGCCATAGACAATCTAGTGAGAGACACCAGTGCCTGAACTAAGGTAATTCACCAAGACAAACTTAACACTCCCCTCAGCTTGACTAAGCTTTAGACAGACTTTTTCCTGACTCTAAGCTCCTGACCTTTTTCTTAGAGAATGTACTTTATAAAATGTATAGCTATAAATTCTTTCTCTGTCTCTTTGAGATATAAATACCTTAATGCTTCTTGCCAGTTTTACAACCCAGGACTACCTTTCTCAAGGACCTGGGAGCCATCCCTTTGACATGTAACCATCAAGGAAGATAGAGCCCTAACTTCCAGTCTCTGTGGGAGGGGAGGAGCTTAACTTTAGCGGGCACCTTGCTCCAAATTATAAAAGTACCTCCGGTCATGTAAATAGAGAAAGTTCACTTTTCCTTTGGGTAAAGTCCAAAGAGAACATAGATGGCCTCCAATCCCCTTCATCCCACCTCTGAAAATTTTTCACCCCCTTGTTTCAGCAGAGTTGAACTCAGACTGAGTTCTGGTCCCTCTCCTCTATTGCAGGGGTCTTGATTAAAGTCTTCCTTTCCTTTTTAACTTTGTCCAGTGCACGTTTTCTTTGAAAGAAGTGATAGTGGGGTTTCCCTGGTGGCGCAGTGGTTGAGAGTCCGCCTGCCGATGCAGGGGACGCAGGTTCGTGCCCTGGTCCGGGAGGATCCCACATGCCGCGGAGTGGCTGGGCCCGTGAGCCATGGCCGCTGAGCCTGCGCGTCCGGAGCCTGTGCTCCGCGACGGGAGAGGCCACAGCAGTGAGAGGTCTGCGTACCATAAAAAAATAAAATAATAATAATAATAAAAAAGAAGTGATAGTGGAGGTGGTGAAAAAATGGACAAGTTCAGATAGAAGACAGTAAAACCAGAACTTATTGTATGATTAGCTGTAGGAAGGAGTAAAAAAAAAAAAAGATCCCCAGTTCAGACTTGTGCAAAAGAATATACAGAAGCACCGTAAGAAATATGGGAGTTAGGGTAGATTTGTGGGGTAGGGTGATGCATTCAGGCTTAGAAACAGTGAGTTCCACAGGTGAGCTACATGAGGCAAGGAAACTTACAGGCCTGCAAATATATGCAGCCAGAGCTCAGGAGACAGGACTTGGCTAAAGTCATGTACCTCTATATATGACATCTGAAATCTTGGGACTATATGAGCATATCCAGGAAAAGTGGAAAAAACTTGAGGACTATAGGGCTTACATCAAAACTCTAGTGAACCCTAATGCATAAGAATAGATAGAGGAAGAGGAAACCATGAAGCACTGAGAATGATCACCCAGAAACGTAAGGAAGCAGCGTTACCACCAAATACACAATAGAAATTATAGAAACAAACGATGAGAACGTGCACTACCTAGTGCAGTGCTGCTGAGTAATGTCATTTCATCAAAGCTTACCAGATCTGTGCTTTTCATAGCAACCTAAACCAAATTATATCACAAAGAAGGTAATGCGATCATGTCTCCATATTCTGTATGGTAATTCAGTATAAATTTAAGTTATTGGGAGTGTATTATGAAAATAAATAGGACCTATTAAAATGTTTCCAATTCTTAAAATACACCACTCATTCATGGCAATTTTTCTATTCTCATGGTTGAGGATATTCAGCGACTACCTGTTAAAAAGCAGCAATGAGGGTGTTCTCCCTATCATCAACATCATATTTAAGTGCACATAGCTTTTTTGTTTTAATACCAAGCATCACCTCCAGTATTTTAAGATTTGATATGCTCCAATTCATTTGCTGCTGTTGATATTTTGGGGTTGTATCGAGTAACCTAGCAACTGTTCTTAATTTCTGTCCTAATTTACTTCTATTTATAGAGCATATGGAGACTCAATGGCCTCAATGATATTCTTTAAGGCAGGGCCAATTTACAAATTGTATGCTCTTAAGTGATCATAATGTTAAAGATAGGACAAATATTAGTCATTGAATTGACTACAAGTCACAGTTTCTTTAATTCTGGGTCATCAGTAAATATGATGAATCTTTTAAAAGGTGTCATAACTTTATCATGCTGAAATATATGACTACAGCTGAAATTACAAAATTTTAAGTGTTTGTTTTTAATGTTATATTCATTAAATTTAATTTCAGCAATTAGGGACCACAGCATTAAATACCTTCAAATAAAAATCTGGCCCTATTCAGCACTGTTAAATGAGTTCCCTTTTTCACTCCTTATCTATAAGACACTATGATCAAAGTTTAAATTGTGTAAGGCAGAACAGACTTTTTGATTTCGTTTTTAGACCTTACTGGCTTTCAAGCTGTTTAGGCAGGAGGGAAGAATCACTAGAACATCTGTCCGTCATGGACAGGGGCAGAGAAAGGTGATTTTAAATGACTACTTGCACAACTGTCTCCAACATGCATCCTATAAAATATCAGGATGATTTTTTTCTGTTTTTATGAGTATGTACCATAAAAGTAGAAAATTAAGCCCTATATACCTTGCAGAAGGTAATTGAGGACTCTAAGATAGGAACTAATAGATCACCAAGCTACCATAATTCCACAAAGAAGAAAAACTCTCAGTGCAGGGCCAAGCATTCCAAAATCGTTGAAGAAAATAAGAACGACAACTTTTGGGTAAAACTTTCTGTTCCTACTATCAAAAGTTCCTTTTTGTGAACTTTTTATTCATTCTGTAGAACTCATTATTTCAGTTCTACATTATAAATATAAATGTACATAAAAGTGCTAGCATCATTAAGAATCATATTAATACCATCTTCCTTTCAACCTTTTAAGGAAGTTCCAGATATGTCCCCTTCCTGAGGAAAAAAAAAATTTCAAAAGATTTTTGGTAATAGAGTGCTAAATATTTACCCCACAAAACTAGGAGACCAAAGCAGCCTTATATGGAAAGACAGAGAGATTTGTATTTACAAAGCTCCTTGAACTACGCAAAAGGAAGTAAAGTATAACATTAGCACACACAAATCTATACACGTCTTGAAATTCATTTTTGTAAAAATGAAAATTTATTGAGTATTTCCTTTGCGTGAGAAATGAGTTTTCATATAGTTAATCTTCAAAAACAACTATAAAATAGACACTATTTTCTTCACCTTTACTTTGAGCATTTTTGACACTCCTTTACCCATTTCTCCCACTCCATCTATTAGTAAAAATAGATATTATTATTATAACAATTTTACAGATGAGAAAACTGTAAGTTAGAAGTATAAACTAACTTTCCCAGGATCATATGGATAGTAATTGGTAGAACCCTGATTTGAACCAAAGTTTATGTGACCCCAAAGTGCATACTTTTAACCTCTACATTCTATTTATATAGCAGAGCCAAAAAAGGCAAGGCACTTTCTCACCCATTCTATTCAACAAACTCTTTCAATCCATTTTATTGAGTCTTTCTAAATCCACAGTTGTCTCCTAGGTAGGCTTGAGGAATATACTTTTAGCTATCACCCTCCTGACACTTGCAATTTCCTGAGTATCTATGGCTACTGCTGCCCAACTTGCCCACGATAAACCAGGGAAAATTTCTACAAATTAGAATGTTCCCTTTATTCAAATATCACAGAAGCCAATGTGATAAGAGGCTGAGTGAGGAGTAACTGCCTCTGTCTCTGGATCCTTTGCTTGGAGACCCCAGATTGCTGCCCAAGAAATTCCTCCATGATGTGATTCTACTTGAGTAGAATCCATCTCATCAGTACAAAGTGATCCACCAGGGAGACTATCAAGGTCTGGGCATCGCTACATAGTTTCCAAGTAGTAACCAACAAACTGATTTTGTTATTGATGGGAGACTGTAGTATTGGGACATTTAGAAATTTGTGAGACTTAAACAGATCTGATACTAAGGCTTATGGCCTTCAGTTTCACGAGTCATCTTTCTGTTAGAGGAATTACGATATCGACACCATAATATGGCTGTAGCGATAGTACAGCAATGAAATCTTAAGGGATTATGAGATTCTACCCAAGTTTACAAGCATGCTACCCTGGAAAGAGTGTGGCTGGTACCTGAAGACCTGGGATTTGGCCCCATTTCTATATGACTTGCATAAACTACTGAAACTCTTTGAGTCTAATTCCCTAATTAGTAAAATCAAGAAAAAATTAAAAACCAAAACCCAGGGCTTTTGTTAAATAAGACAGCAATTTGGAAATATTCTATAAACTATAAAGTGTTAATGGTAAATGACACGCCTCTGTTTAAATAGAAAACATGGCTTATCTTATATTTAATAAATTTTTTAAGAAGCTTTTAGGATTTACAAAAAAATCTTATTATCAGTGAGTTTAAGAATTTTATTTTCGGGCTTCCCTGGTGGCGCAGTGGTTGAGAATCCGCCTGCCGATGTAGGAAACACGGGTTCGTGCCCTGGTCCGGGAAGATCCCACATGCCGCGGAGCAACTAAGCCCGTGAGCCATGGCCGCTAGGCCTGCGCGTCCGGAGCCTGTGCTCCGCAACGGGAGAGGCCACAACAGTGAGAGGCCCGCATACCGCAAAAAAAAAAAAAAAAAAAATAGAATTTTATTTTCTTAGTCTATTTTAATTTCTTTCTGAGTTTTTAAGATAAAAGATGTCTATTTCATCCTTGCTAAGGGCATGAACAAAATAAACAATGAGCTCTAAAGAATGCTCTATAAACCTATAGCCAACTGACTCTCCTGTATCACCGTGGAATGCCTGATCACTGGATATAACCACAGGATCAGTCCAGTGAGTATTCATGTTTAATAATTAAGATAATCACTAATTTCCACCGCTGTTCCTCTGCCACCTCATAAGGCATACACTATTGGCCTTTTAGTATTTTGCTCTCATTGACTGGGGACTCTAAATCATTATTTGTTGGTTACAGACCTTTACAATGCCCAGTGGCATTTGCCACCAATGACAGCAGTAACAGATGATGTTGAGCCAAAGCTACTGGGAGTGAAATGCAGAAAGTAAAATGATAATAAATAACTGTCATTCCGTTACTAAACAGTGCCTAAGACTGGTTCTAGTACATGTTCGATAGAGCAGAGTCTGCATAATCCAAGAACCAAAAAGGCATTTACTCCTCAGTAACAGCTGCAAATAAAAAGGAACCCAAACGCTTGTCTTGTGCAGTGACAAAGAATTCTTCATTGAGCACGGTGTGAGTATTCAAAAAATTCTCGACAGATTCCACTTCGAAATTTTATAGCATCTTCTCAAATTAATGGTATTTGGCAAATACGTCAAAAGGTATACTCCGGCCAGTGGACACAAACTTCAGGAAATGCTGCATAGAATACAAAGTCTCAAATTGCCATAAGACTGAACATATGGACTTCCCTGGTGGCGCAGTGATTAAGAATCCGCCTGCCAATGCAGGGGTTCAAGCCCTGGTCCAGAAAGATCCCACATGCCGTGTAGCAACTAAGCCCATGCACCACAACTAATGAGCCCACGCGCCACTACTACTGAAGCCCGCACACCTAGAGCCCGTGCTCTGCAACAAGAGAAGCCACCGCAATGAGAAGCCTGCGCCAACCGCAATGCGAAGCCCGCACACCGCAATGAAGCATGGCCCCCCGCTCGCCGCAACTAGAGAAAGCCCGCCCCCAGCAATGAAGACCCAACGCAACCAAAAATAAATATATATTTTATAAATAAATTTATAAAAAATAAAATAAAATAAAAAGACTGAACATATGAATATACTCTAAGTACAGGGATGCAATTACAAGAAATATGGGAATATTAGGGATATAAGAGACCTGGGAGAGAACATAAAACCTATCTAAACATGATCTTAGTTCTGGTCAGGTGATTTAGGTAGAGGACAGATTTGAGCTATCCTCCTTGGCTAGTCATATAAACTTCAGGTATGCGAGCAGAATCTGTTGTGATCAATTCACAAGATAGATATTCAATAAGAGGGTGCTATTGGAGTTAAGTTATCCAAACTGTACAATAATTATTCTTTAAATTTAAAAAAAATTGTATTCTTTCTTTCTTTCAAATTGCTGCAGTACCCTTAATCCTGTTCTCTTTCATTCCACTGATGATCTATCAGGTTTGCTGTGGTGGGGTTCTCTGTCTACTTTTTAGTAAAGGATTCATCCTGCTAACTCTATGTCCTAAGTAAACTGACATGTGGTAATCACTACAGTTCTTAGTGTGGAAACATAATCCACTTATTAGACAAGTTGTATAAATCGGAGCCTCAGTGATCTTATTAGTGAAACTGGGATAATAATAGCAGTATAGCGTAGTTAACATGATAATTAAATAAATAGTACATGCGATGTGACTGCCTTTTCTCATTTTACCCCAAAAGCAGAGACTAAGAATGGAAGGTAGTTTATCTGGGGGAATAGATCTTAAGGAGCAGAAGTAGGAGCCTAAGAATGAATCAGGAAAGAAAGGAGAGCCAATCCAAAGATATGTTATCAAGCTGGTCACTGCTGTTGGAATTGGCTTGATCCCCTGGGGAACTTTTGAGGACTTGTAGAAAATGCACTTCTGTATGGTTCATCCAAGGAATGGAAGAGTACTGGTTAAGAGTTTTCTGGGAGGTGCTAGTGCCTCACATAAGGTTGTGTATATAGTAGACTATCTGATTTGCTTCCTGAGGGATTCCACACAGCAATTACAGGAGAGCCTCAAGGCAGGAAGTGAATAAAATCCAAGCTATCTGGAATGTATAGGGGAGATTTACAAAAGCAGAGAGTGGCTGGGTTGAATATAATGTTGCTTCCAGTAGATTTGATGGTGATGGATCTCTTTTACTAGATAGTGGTAAGGGTATATAGCCCATAGGCATTCCAAATGAACTGGATTGTCAGGAAACGGCACAATGGAACACAAAGCCAGGATTCAGATCACTTTCAGGGCAATTGCCACAAGGTTAGAAGCAGTGGCTTCTATGAAAGATTCTTAAGATCTGGAACCATGGAGACCATCAGCTTTATAACCACCATAGGCAAGTGGTCATTTAGCTGCTGTTTTTCCAAGAACAAAAATATAAATAATAATAAGAAGAACCTTATCTTCTCAGCATATAAAGTTTATAAAACACTCTCGGATGCATTGCCTTCTTTGGAGTTATGAACGATGCTGTGAGAAGGTGTAGTTTTATTCTCATTTTTCAGATGAAGAAATTTGAACTTTCTAAATTTTAAGTTTCTTAACCAAGGTTTCATTGTCTACATGTGATAAGGCAGAATGAGAACTAGGGCATGTTTATACTAATCCTAGCACCCTAAAAGGTGCCTTTATTTTAGGAAAATTCCCTCCGATCAGTTACTTTGTAAGCCCTGACACACATGCTCCACCTCCAGTGGCTCAGCTGCAGCCCAAGTGCATCAGTCATTCACTTCACTGAAAGCGTAAGCAAAGTCTACCATTGCCAAAACTCATCTCCAATTCCACTGCCATTTGTAAGATTTGATCTCTTACCAAGAATGCCTACCAGATTTGAAGGAAACTAACTCCAGGTTCTGTGTGTCCCCTGGCTACTACAGGACTTATAGACCAAATAATCAGCAAGAAATAAAAACTCAAGATAACCAACATTTCTAATAAAACACAGGTATTGTGACTGACATATACCTGATCTAGGCAATTTGAATATTTGAAAACACAGGACTTTCTTAAATTTATCCGTTTCAAACAACTCCAAATTTTATGACACTGACTTAACTAATTAAATAATAATAATGATGATGATAATGATACTATTGCTACTTAGTTCGTTCTCAATAATCATTATTGAGAACTTACTAAGAGCTAGGCACTGTGTTAAGTGCTCTATTCATTAATTTAGTTGATTCCCACGGTAATCCTCATATAGAGAATACTATTAGTATACTTACTTTACAAATCAGAGAACAGAGGCAGAGAAAGGCTAAGTGAGTTTCCCAGTAACCCAGCAAGGAAGTGGCTGATTTAGATGTATTCCCAGGCAGTCTTAGCCACTATGCTATACTACCTGGCTTTCAGACTCAAGGTCTGTAGTCTGTTCTCCAGTTGCAAGCTATCAGTAGCTAGGAAATCAAACTTTCACAAACGCCCAAGCATTGGGTATAAATAAAGTGAAACAGAACATCTCAGAGTAATTCAAAAATTGATGAACATCATCGGAGAGTGTGTGTGTGTGTGTGTGTGTGTGTGTGTGTGTGTGTGTGTGTGTGTGTGTGTATGTTGATGGGGCCAGAAGAAAGCATTGTAGAAAGGAAGAAAAGTAGAGGAATATTGCCTCAGAAGTTGATTTTTCTCCCCTAGAATTTCCAAGTATATTTACAACTTCGTGGTTTCTCTTTTCTACTCTAAACAAACAGGTACAAATTTCACTTTGATATTCCCATGACTGCTATAAATACCACAAGTAGTTCGGAGTGATTCACTACCTAACCAGAAATGGCCTCACTGTGAGCTCTCAAGGTAGAGGAAATCATTCCCCTCATGAGGCTGCCCCTGCATTCTAAGGCTCTTCTCCCTGTGCTTTACAAGAACAGCCCCAAATCCAGGAATCCCTACTGTGAGAGGCCGCCTGGATTGACAAGGAGAGGGCACGGCACACAGCTCTCCCCGCAGGGAGGGGACTCACCCGGTCAGTTTTCCCTTCAGTCTGAACACTGGTGTGACTGCGGACCTCGTGATCTTCTTCCAGGTCCGAAACATCCTCTAGTTCCTCTGGAGTCTATAAAAAGAAAGCAAAACACTGCTGGTGGAAATGCAAAATGGTAAACCAGGCTGGCAGTACATCGAAAAGGAAGCACACAGTTATCAATATGACCCAGCAACTCCACTCCTACGTATATATGTAAGCAGTTCTTTGTAGGAAACTGCCCTCAGTAGGAAACTCCTTTTACTGTGGCTTTAGCAAAGCTGTATTGTAACTAACTTTTAAACCACGCACCTCCACGCTCTACTCATCTCTGGCTCAAGCACACCTTTCAAATCTTTTAATCACACGAAACGTTGCCTAGCTTGTCTTATCTTACCATAGATCAAAGAAGTAGAAATGAAGAATAAGTAATTAACAGATGGCCAGATCTCTTCCCTAGCTTCCCCTTCAGTAATCTCAAGAACAAACTGTGTGAACAAGAAAGCCTCTAGAGGAAGATCACAGGAAGTCACTGAGGCTGCATACAGTGGGAGAGGGTGACAACTCTGTCCCCTATCCCAATGATTAACTGAGATTACTTCCTTTCTTCCCTTTAAAAGCTTTCAGGCCCGAGCAGAATCTTCGCAGGTGGTTTCTGGGGGATGTTGAATCCACCGTCTCCCCAGATTGTCAGCGTTTTGATTAAAGGCACCTTTCCTTTCTTTATCTCTTGACTATTTTTTTTTTTTTTTTTTTTTTTTCGGTACGCGGGCTTCTCACTGCTGCGGCCTCTCCCGTTGTGGAGCACAGGCTCCGGACGCGCAGGCTCAGCGGCCATGGCTCACGGGCCCAGCCGCTCCGCGGCATGTGGGATCTTCCCGGACCGGGGCACGAACCCACGTCCCCTGCATCGGCAGGCAGATTCTCAACCACTGCGCCACCAGGGAAGCCCGAGTATTCATTTTCTAAGTGGCGAGCAGCAGGACCCAATCCATTCGATAACATACCCGAGAGAAATGAAAACATACGTCCACACAAAAACTTGTAAATGAGTGTTCATAGTAGCACCAATCATAGAAACCAAAACAACATATCTAGTGATGAACAAACAAAATGCGGTAAATCCATACAATGGAATATTACTTGGCATAAAAAGGAGTAAGTATTGATACATGCTGCGATGTGGGTAAACCTTAAAAATATTATGCTAAGTGAAGAAAGTCAATCACAAAATAGCACATTACTGTCTGATTCTATGTATTGAAAACTCTAGAACAGTCAAATTTATAGAGACAGACATCTGATTTGCTGTTCCTAAAGGAAGGAGTGGAGGAGAGGGCTGGGGGAAGTGGTTTCTCTTGGGGATGACAACAATGTTCTGCAATTAGATCGTGTCAATGGTCACATGATCTCATGAATATATTAAAAACACTAACTTTTGTACTTTAAAATGGTGAATTTTCTGGTATATGAATTATCTCCCAACACATTTTGAAAGGAAAGGAAAGGAAAGCAAAAATGATCAGAAGGACATTTTTCTCTGAGTAGCAATTTGGCTAACCACCATGTGCTTACCGCAAACCAAGGTGTTTACAGGTGATAAATAAATGGAATAATTATCATTAAAACCATATGACATCGAAACACCAAAAAGTGAGAAATTAAATTTTGTTAGAACTTAATAAGTTAACATCACCTTTAGTGTCTATTCTAAATAGTCAACCTACTTTCATTTCTTTCTTTTTTTCTTTTTGTAAAATTTCAGCTTAAGCATCTCTTGTTCAGGGAGGTGTCTTGATTAAGAATCCCCTAGACTGGCTTGAGCTCCTCCACCAAGCTTCTCCTGAAGCCCTTTACTTTCACTATCACAGTGCCTGTCATACTTTATTGTAGCATTGTTTGTTGAATTAGTAAGCCAAGGGTTGAACTGTCTGTTCTTTGAGGTAAGGACTAGGTCTGCTCTGCTTACTATCATCTCACCACAACCTACTATTAATACACACATGCTTTTGAATGAATGAAACAAAATTAACAGTGATAGCCAAAAATACAGTTGGATATGAGCAAAACAAAACACGTCAACAACAATTTGTCCTCACTGAACCTCTACTGTGTTTCCATCTTCTGTATTTCAAACTAAATTTTTTTATTTGCTTTTTGTTGTTTTTCTCTGCTCAAGGTTTCCAATCCCTCAGTCCCACCGGGGCAAAAATGTAAAGATATCAGTCATTATTGCAAATACAAGTATTGCAAAGTAAAGTCGTTATTGCAAATATAAAGTACTTAATGAGAATTCATTTAATATTTTAGTTTACACAGTCTCAATTTTAAACTCTGATTCCTTTGTTAAAAAGCTCTGGTGAGAAATCCAAACTACAAACATTTAGGTTTCGTGAAAAATATCCAAAAGTGAAAGTGGAAGGTGTCTTGCATATACACCTGGCTGTTAAAGTGAGGAAAGGGGCAGGACCTGCCTCCTCAGAACAGCTGTAAACTCCCTTAAACCTTGCTCTGCACACAGGCCCTTTGTTTATTTTCAGGCCTGTGAAGAGCTTTCCTTCCCTGGGGCCACTCCAGACATGGGAACTTGCAATGATTAGCTCACACTGTTGGGCAAAATTACCAATTTCCTAACTACTAATGGTCTCAGAGTCTTTCTCAGCTCATGGATCTTTAACCAGCAATTTCTTTGTTCTCTGACACTTGCACTGAGCAGCTCCCATCAATTTGCATTGATTTCAACTGACACTCAGTGGATATTGATATCCACCCTCCCACCAAAGCCTCCAGTGTGCGAAGTAGTTCTTATCTGTATGTTGATCTCTATATGCAGTCCTTCTTTGCTGCAATTACCTGCAGCTATGATCACAGGGCAATTTACTCTCTCTTCTTAGGTATTAATAGTATGAGTTTGCCATGAGGGAATTTCTGTACAATCACATATTTCATTATTAGCTATTTTTGTGTATTCTTCCCAAATAGTCTTCAGAAAAGATCTGTACAATTTCCCTCTTGATACAATACCAGTCCCTGTAACATATGAATAAGTTCAACTGCTCAAATTACTTTTCTTGAGTCCTGCTGTTTTGCAGCTGAAGGCTGTCTGGTGCCCCTACTGTGATCTGTTTCTTATAAATGTCTGTTGTTTATTACTTGGATTATACTCTATCACGTGGTGACACATAACTTCATCATCAATCCCAGTATTCTGTGCAAGTGGAAAATAAAGTGACTTAACCGAAATTAAGAGCAACTACTGCTCTCAGAAGTCACAAGTACCATTTTTGTTGGTCATACTACAGGAAGAGATAAGCCTACCATTTACGCCCACGTACTTATGTACTTTTCGTTATCTTTAACAGGGGACTCATAGTTTTCTTGCAAAACCACAACTGACCTCTTATTTTCATGAACAAAATCAGTGGGGGAGTGTTCAAAACACTTGCTGGCAGCATTTTGCATTCTGTGAGGTAAGTAGTTGGATGGTATTGTAAAGAAAAAGTTAAATACATGTTACAGTTTAAGTGGAAACTAAGAAAGAAATACGAGTACTCTAATCATTTTGGGGGTGTACATTAACACCTTCAAGCTGAAGACAAATAATAACAGAAAGAGCAAACATTTAAAAAAGAGAGGAGGGAGGATGGGCTGCCCTATATGTACATTCTTAGAAACAGCTTGCTTTTACTCATCTAGTCACTTTGGAAGGTTAACCTTCTGGAAGGTGTGTGTGTGTGTGTGTGTGTGTGTGTGTGTGTGTGTGTGTGTGTGTGTGTGTGTGTGTGTGTGTGTGTGTGTGTGTGTGTGTGTGTGTGTGTGTGTGTGTGTAACTTGTGTATGTTTCTAATCAATTTTCATCCTGTAGGAGGGGAAACCAACTATCTTAGATCAGTGTCATATAGGAGAAAGACGATAAACTGTTGAATAATACAGACCTGAATTTGAATTCTGCCCCTCCAGTTAGCAATTACAGACGTTGGGCAATATGTGTCTCCTTTCAAACTTTGGTTTCTTCAGGAAAAAAATTTGGATAATGATAACTAACCCTAAAAATTGCTGTGAGACTCAATTGTACCGAGAACGCTTTAATTTAAGAGCTTAGTCCACAGACACAGCTGGAGTGCAACAAAAGTTGTTTCTTTCTGTCTAGTGTTTGTTCCCCTGTTCCCTCACTACCTTTTCCTTCATCCCATCACAACCTTTTAGATTTGTATGATAAAACTTTTGCGGCAATTTGGATGCCTCCATTTTACTCCGTATCCGTTACTCTGGATTAACACGATACTCAACTAGCTGCCTCTAGTTATGGTCACCTGACTTTTAGTATACAACGTCATTGTGCTAACAGGGTATAAAATAATTCCACATACAGTGCTTTCTTCTAAATTTCAAGTAAAGATCTCTTTTGATCCGATTTTAATCATGTATAAGAGTAAGATTATCTCTTAAATTGGTCCCAGGAGAGATGCACTCTAACACAGATTCTCAGGGATGACAGAAATAACTTTCCTTCTCTAAGCTGAGCTGTCTCTAAACCAGACCAATAGGAAGATACTCTATTTTTTTCTGGAAAAAGTGAAGTTAAACTCAGTTATTACTCATTTATTTCTCCTATCAGAATTCAGGAAAACTATTTCATATTTTCCTATTTTAACTCTTGCTTATTGTGAAGCCTTCCTTAGGCAACCCAAAGTGATTTGAAATTAGCTGAGTTTCCTCCACCTTTAAATAGCAAAAATATTACCTCATCCTTAGAGTTATTGTGAAGATAAAAGAAGATGATGGACTGGAACATTATTCAGTGACTAGAAAAATACTGAATGTTCAATATTGTTTATGGTTATTATAAATTACTATTACAGTACTTTAAGACCTCACTTTATTTATGTAAAAGAGTCCAGAAACAAGTATAGAATGTGAAAATAGTCAGGCTGAGGTTTTTATATAGAAACTGAGCATGGAACAAACAGCAGTAGTACATGAAACTTCAGGGTCACAATAAATTGGTGGTGAATATATATAACTTAAAATATATATTTATTGAGGTATAAATGCATTTATATTGCTTTCTTACCCTCCACACAAAGGAGCTCAATGCTTTCTATAGACTGATCTCATTAATTCTTTCAGCATCCTTAGTGAGACAGGTAGGCTGTATTACTATACCTTAAAATTCACTTGCATAAGACTTTATAAATGTTTAATATTTAAGTATAAGGAAATAAATTGTGGTCACCAAAACAGCAAAAATAAGGAAAGAAAGAGGGAAAGAAAGAGAAAGAGGGAGGAAGGAAGGAAGGAAGAAAAAATAAAGAAGGAAAGAAAAAGGCAAAAAAAGATAGTCTAGGAAATAGGAGTCATGCTTGGCATTTTCTTCTCAGAATTAAGGTTGAATTCTAAATCATACACATGATTTGATCATAAATAATACTTCTCTGATTATCCCTCACTGGCCTACTACAATCAAATAACTGCCACAACAATGTCAGTGGTGGTCTGACAGAGAGAAGGAATTACGCTATGGATAGTATTCTGAAACAGGAAGCTGCAATAAGATGTTCAGTGAGATTACCTTAGCTGAGGTGATAACACAGGCTGATTTTGGAATGTTAGGAGAGACCAGAATTAAAATACGTTCAAAAAAACAAAGGAATAGATATAACAATAGCACAATTCAAATTATAGAAAACTAAAAAACACCCCTTGTTGAATGCACACACATACATACACACAAACACACACTTTAAAATTTTTCTTCAAGAAATCAATATTCTGTTCTTGGCATTTATTGACAAGGTTGTTGATCCTTTTCCTGAGCCACTGTTTTTCTAGTTTCCAAGTCCTATAAATTATTTAAAGGGTCACATCTCAGAAAAATGTAACCATCACATTTAACTGTCAAGCATTTCAAAATATTACCAGAAAATAAAGTATACAACTGGTTGTGTGTTACACGTGGGCTTTTAAAAACTACAAACCCCTGGAATCAGCCTCTGAGGGAGAGGCCCAGTAACCTATATTTTTATAAAGTTGTACAAATGATTCTGATGTGTAGTTCTTCATGAGAACCATTGTCTGACATTGAATTTATTTTAATTTTTTGATTGGTTTAGGCTTAGTTAAGTGTCCCTGTAACAATATGAGTTGCAAGACTGTAGCGGCAATAGTTAATCCCAGATTTTCCCTGTCACCTGAAATGCAGCCAATTTGCATTTTAAGTACGCCTTCCATTGCTTGTCAGTTGGAGGGTTAATTTATCGCATTCTTGGACAGATAATGAGTAAGTGGCCAGAAGCCATTTTGACTATTAAACTAAATTATACAATCAGTTGGAGTTGCCAGAGTTGTCAGAGACAAAGGACTTTATTTCTCATGGCAAGCACTATGGATCCATAACACATGGACTTTTTCCACTCCTCAAATATGCCCCAATCATCAGTTCATTCCACATCAAGATCTTTGGCTCCTAGTATCTACTGCTCTGCTGCCCGGCATGCTCCTCCTGCAGCTTTCACATAGCTGGATCTTTCTACCTTGGGAGTTCAGATGGCCTATACTCAACCCTATCCAGTCTTCCCTGGTGAGCCCATGTGAAGTTAACCCTTTTTCCTACTTCATTTATTAATTATATCACACCCTGTGCATTTTTCTTTAGCTCACTTGTTATGATCATAACCAGAAATTATATTTTTCTTCTTTTTCCTTTGTTTTGGGGGACGGGGAAAGGAGATACGTTTTGGTCTTGCCACATTAGAATACAACATCATGAGAATAGGGATGTTGTCTGTCTTATTTACCATTCTGAGCACCCCAAACAGCATATACTAGGTACTCAGTAAAGATATCCTAACTGAATAAGGGAACAAATGATTTAATGACCAGTAAGCTTTGGTACGAACGTCAGAAGAAAGTCTTAGGAACATTTTGGAGCTATGGAGTAAGCCTTTCCTTTCTGCCTTCAGTAGGTGTTGATTTAATAATTCCTTGCCTAAGGGAAAGTCTGAGGCAAAAATTACCAGATTTTGTTTTTTTAAAAATAAAGCCTATGGAAATTAGAGATAATAGATTTTGTGCATAGAGAAATTTTCCGCAAGTTCAAAATTCTCAGACCTGGAAGACCAGGAAGATGTGTAGGCATTCCATTAGCAGTGCAGTATGAATAAAACAAGAAGAGAAAATGCCATCTTCTAAACTCAGACCAGAGTTTCAAGTCTCACCAGGGCCCTGTGGCACAAACTTCTCATGGAAACAGTAAGTAGTAAACCTGAAGGAGTCACAAGGGCTAGAACAATGGACATTTCATTGGTAACAAGTGGGGGGAGAATGACAAGAGACTGTTGGATCTCTCTGATACCCTGATAAAGCCTAAGTCTCTAGAAAAGAGTTTCTCCACCTTGGCACTATTTATATCTTGGTCTGACTAATTCTGGTTATAAGAGGCTGTCTTGCATATTGTGGGATGTTTAGCACCACCCTTAGCTTCTACTCACCACATGCAGAGGGCCCTCTCAAATTGTGACCATCAAAAATATCTCCAGGGCTTCCCTGGTGGCTCAGTGGTTGAGAGTCCGCCTGCCGATGCAGGAGACACGAGTTCGTGCCCTGGTCCGGGAAGATCCCACGTGCCGCTGAGCGGCTGGGCCCGTGAGCCATGGCCGCTGGGCCTGCGCGTCCGGAGCCTGTGCTCCGCAGTGGGAGAGGCCACAACAGTGAGAGGCCCGCATACCGCAAAAAAAAAAAAAAATCTCCAGACAGCTCCAAATATCCCCTGTTAGGGAGGGCAGGAAATCACCCTTGTTTGAGAACTACTGCTCTAGAACTTTGGTTCACCTGGCCCAACACAGGTGGTAGGGGTAAGTGGCCCTACATAACTGGTAAGGGGGAGGCCCAATTACTATGTTTAAATTTCCCATGAGCAAAGTTAAAATTTAGTTGACTTAAGGAAGAAAAAAATAAAAAGTAAGTTTTTTTACTGTACATCTCAAGTTGTGGACTGAAATTCATACCCCATAGAATACCATTATGGTTACAAGATGGAAGAGGGCACTCTTTATTCATTTTAGTCATAACCAAACAACTGGAAGAAAATATCAGATGAGTTATGAAAATTACCAACTTGGTTACAGTCTTAATACCAGCACTTAATAAGCTGCTTTCATTCTGTGGTACTTCTTTTCAACTTTTAATCATAATGAATAAGTTATTACCTAAAGAAGTGCAGTGATAATCCAAGTTTGCTTGATCAGGCATAAAGTGGTTAGGAAAAAAGTCATCTCAACTAACATATTGGAGTGTCTATTTTTATGTATTGATATATAAACACAGGCTATTATGATAGAGTCTGAGGATCTTAAAACAAAACAATCTTTGCCCTTAGGAGAGATAAAGGATAAAGATATTAAATGGAAATTTTTAAAAGTTCCCTTGAGTTATATGGTTTGAGACAGATTGGTGGGACATGAGAAATTTCCTTAGAATTGTCAGGCAGAGGGGAATGAGCATAAAGTGTCCCAGGCTAACCTGGGAAGATATTTCTTGTATTGTCAGAAAGCTGCTAGGCTCGTGTTATGGTGGTAGGTTGATGAACTTGAAGTTATGTTACCTGGGTTTTCATTCTAACTTTGCCATCATTTAGTTGTATGTTGTTAGGCAAATCTCAGATTTTTCCTCTGCTTCAATTTATTCGTCTTTAAAATAGGAATGGGAAGTAAGAAAAACTTGATAATTTCTGCGAGTCCTTTGAGTTTTAAGATTTTAGGAGTTTATGCTTAAACTGAAAGCATAACATTAATATTAATCTAGATGAAATGTTTCCTCAGCACTAGGAGATCTCAACAGTAGGGGAGACCTGGTAAATCTTTTGAGTTCAGTTGACTGAAACATAATTCATTCCAATTCATCATATCACTTAGAAACATGGTTAATCTGATGAGCACACATATCTTCTCATTGTCACAAGGAGAGAGAGGCATCTAGTATTGTTCTCGACTTTATCAACTAAGTGTCTCACACAGTGCCTGGCAACAAGTAGGTCCATGGAAAATATGGTTTTTAATGAATGAAAACATCAAAGAAAATAGATAAGAAAATAAAGAAGGATGCAAATAAAGATGTATTTCTCCATTTTTCCCCAATAGAGCAATGGCAGATTTTCTCCTTGTAATCTTTCAAAAAATAATTCAAAACTGCCTTTAGGTACGATTATTATCCCTTTATGTTTCACAAGCCTTTTAAAATTTTCTCTTTTCCAGCAGGTTAAGAATATAGCACCATGTGAATTATTCCATATGAAGAACTAAGGAGCCTGAGTATTATACCCCTTAAAGGTTACAACAATTGAAATGCAGTTTGAGAAAGCTAAGTCACAGAATATAAAAAATATAGCCTAAAGTAAGATAAAAAAAAAAGAGTACATCTATAATGTACAAGAAGATATGATTAAACATATAGTCAAATAGGACAACTTCGGCAGATAAATCTTGAGCATGTAGAATATTGCTGTCAAAGGAGACACAGCCCTGAGCCTAAGTTGTTCATCTATTTCAAATGAATTAAGTCTATATTTGTTCACTACTTAGAAACTTACACAGGCCAGCAGCCATCAAACAGCCAGTCATTTGATACCTTACACTTGAGTCTGGATTATGATGATTTTCAAAGGAGGTGATCATTATAATCACTTAAGTTTATATAAAGTCTTTCTAAGGACTCAAGCAATTATAAAATCACATAGGGTAAATCATACTTTAACCTCAGCCCCTCCTTCTATTAGGAAGACTGTGGGCAGTCAACTCTCTGATTCTGAAACACTAATGAGGCTAATAATTGTAGAAAAGCACCCAGCAAATCAGCAAGATGGTCATAAACGAAAGGGGTATCATCAATATCATCATACTGTTTCAACCACCAAATGAGTTGGTGATCTAGCTCTGATTCCAGGACTACATGTCTAATTCATGAAAACTGTCCTAAGAAATCATAAGTATTCCAGCTTGAAGATTAAATAAAAATCTGGAAGATGAATGAAGCCATGAAGAATGGGGTTTGGATGAAAGCATATTTTTGGAAAGTTAAAATATTGAAATATCTAGACTCAAATCAGGATCCTTGAATTCTTCTCTTTGAGAACAGAAAGGTAAGGTAATCATTTTTAACTGAGGTCTTAATATAATTCATTAACAACACTCTGCTGGGTTTTTCCACATTTCTTTTCTCATTCAATCTTAACAATAAACCCGAAGAGGTATATGTTACCATTTTAATACCACAGTTGAGGAAACTGTGCCTTCGAGTTAACGGAACCTAATCTAATATCACACAGCTAATAAAGGGCTGCTTCAAAGAGGGTCCAGTGCTCATTTTATGAGCCATGTGGCTTGGAAGTCACAGTGCATGATAAATGTGGGAGTTGAGTAGTTAAAACTTGCAAGTCTAGAAAATGAGCTTCAAACAGCATGAATATACTGCTCACAGAGCAAGGTGGGTCAAATATTTAGGGGCTTTGGTCAGTGCACTATGACTGGTCCCTATCTCTTCATACCCCCACCAGATATAATATCTGGACCTCAGTAAATTTGATGTCTGGAACCACAGATGATTCAGCTCTTCCTTACCGCTTCACTGCCACCTATCTTGAACCATATATTGTCTTTGAAAAGCCAACTCAAAAAAATCCTGCTTGTTTCTCAGGCTGGCACACTGGCTTTAAGCTATACAAGCTTGAAACCAATTCAGTTTTGGCCCATAATATGATAGCATGAGCAAAAGCTTGCCAATGGATCTGCAAAAAAAAAAAAAAAAAAGGTTCCTGAGTTACTTCTTTTTCTTCTCTTTTCTTTTAAAGTTCCATATAAATTAGGCTATGCTACTCAGCAAAACTACTAAATGTGTTTTGGACAGAGCTGAGTTTATATCCTATTTATAACCTATTTCCAAATTATAAACAGAAAACCTAAGGTGAGTAACTTGCCAAAGTTCTTATAGCAAGGCAGGGACTGTGATGCAACAGAATATAAAGATTGCATATCTGGATTCTAGGTCAAATGCTGCCTTTAGTAGCTTGTGACCTCAAACAAGTATTTAACTAGTTGAGAACTCACCTTCTTCAGAAGTAAATGAAAGGACTGCACTACATGATTTATAAAATCTCATTCAATTCTACTGTTCACTCTATAAGTCTACTGCAGGTTTGGTGACACTGTATCGGGAAAGATACTTTTTTTTTTTTTCAAGAAAATTCTGAATTAGCAGTATACCCTTCTTTGGAAATGTTAAACACAATTTTAGATCCCAAGTCCCTTTTGGTTTGTTAACCTCTCAGGAGGACAGAAACAACTTTTTATGCTTACTTTATCCAGGACTACATAGGACACAGTTAGGGCTCTTCACAGGCAGTAACTGATGATGCCACGGAGAACTGCGGCAGTACAGTTACGGTCATTGCACTATAGGTGAGAAATGTGCATTGGAAATGACGCAATAATAAAAATAAGCGTAGTAGTGGAGATGGTGGTAATGGTGCTGGTGGCAACAGAGGCAGCAGATGACTAGTCACACAACCCGACCTTTAACTCTTAGGCGTACACACTGCTACCATGAATATCAGACACATTCTGCTGTATTTGACGAAGGAAAAGCTCAACTTTTCCATCAAACCCTATGTCAAACAGACTCTATTTATGTGAATGTGTGTTCTTATCTTTAGAATAAACAGCTGAAGAGAGGTTATCTAACTTAAAAATTATTAATTTTTTTTCAAAATAACTACTCTACAGATGTTAAAACGAGTTTCAGAGAATATCTAAGGGCAAAGAAAAAGCATTTAATACTCTTAATACTCTTAACAATGTATATGTACATATATTCTAATTACATAAAACAATGCATATATATATGAGAGTGTTAGAGTGTTACATGTGGTTTTCTTCTTTATAATTGATTTGTTTCTAAATTTTTACAATATATATTTATTATGTTTATCATCAGGGGAAAAAAAACAAGCAATGAATGTTACAAGAAGATCTGCTTAAGGTTGAATATGCCACTTCAAGGACGTGTCAGCAATAAAAAAAGCAAGATTGCAAAACTCACTGCACGGGAGCAGAGCTGGCCTTGTCACTTTGCAAGGTCTATCAGTGTGGCACTGTATTTGATGCTGGTATGGTGTATGGACACAGACAAAAGCTCTCAAGAGGGGAGAGGAAAATTGCAGCATAGGTCTTCATTATCAGAGCAAACACTAAAAAGACTGATAGCAGATACAGAGATCTATGCCTCATCAGGGCCTTATGCTGTTCCCCCATATTGCATGGTCTCCTTCTTAGCTCTGTGGATCCATGAAAGCAGTTGCTTTCTTATTTCATGGATCACATTTTCAGTGTCCTGGAAATTGATTTTATAAAAATATTCTGTAATAAAGATTTTGTGGGAAAGAAGAGTTGTGGTGTGACTTCCCAGCAGGGATATATATTTTTTAACCTATAGGAAATCTTTTACTTCCAGAAATCGTTAGGAAGCCAGGCATAATATCAATGGTCCTAACCAAATTCATCTATCTAGATTTGCAAAGTAATCCCAGGCACAGTAATAAAGCAAAAACCTGCCTGCTGTGTTCCAGCCACGGGTATTATGTAAGGCTAAGCAGGATGTCCACACCTGACACTCCTATTTCACATTGAACTAAAAAACGGAAAACTATGAAAGAAGTTCCACATTACAGAGGAGATGTTGCTTGATAAGACAGTAATTCAGATCTATGTTAGACTTTTGTACATATTTTTCAGGGTTACTGGATTGAAGTTTGCTTTATGGGACATAAGAATTCCCTACACTAGTAGAATAAAGTTGCCTAAGTTGGCAGCTTATATATGAAATAGAACACTAGAATGCAGCAAAACAAATATTTGGACAACCCCTAAGGAAGAATTATGCTCTCTCTAAAAGGGATTTTTAAGTCCCCAAACTAAAAGGCCTATTTGTAGAAGCAAGTGAATACATCATCACTGAAGATGTAGTCAGATGTAAGTGGCCATGAAAGTAGCTCATGGCAATGCATTGTGCTGTTTCCACACAGGTCTGTCCTGATCTATGGAATTAGGACAAGAGGTAGAAGCAAACCTAGTGGGGAAATTAGATTTAAAAATTGTATGTGTTCCTTAACATGTTAAACATATACATACCATAGAATCTGGTCACTCCACTCCTGTTCACCCAAGAGAAATAAAAACATATATTCACAAAAAGGCTTGTACACAACTACTCATAGCAGCTTGTTTGTAATAGCCAAGTAGAAGGAATGACCCAGATGTTCATCAACAGAGAATGATAAACTATATGACCATTCAATAGAATATTACTCAGTTAAAAAAGGGAATGGATTATTGATACAAATAACAACCTGGCTGGATCTCAAAATAATTGTGCTGAATGAAGGAAGCCAAATAAGAGTACATACACATGATTCTATTTAGACGGCATTCTAGAAATTGCAAATCAATCTACAGTAACAAATCAGTTTGGTCTGTGGGACCATTTGGGGTCTGCAGCAAGGACTGATTAGATTACAAAGTGTCATGAGAAACTCTTAGGTTTTGATGTATATATTCCTTGATTGTGGTGATAGCTTCAGGGTTAAATACATATGTCTATAAAACATATCAAATGGTATGCTTTAATATGCATAGTTTATTAAATGTCAGTTATACATCAATAATGCTGTCAGAATTTGCATCTGCGTATTCAAATGCCTACCTAGACATATACTACATAAAGTAACAATTGTTTGCTTAGCCCAAGACTATAATTACAACTGGGACCATGCAATGTGAATTTCTGTTGAATAAGTACATGAAAGGAGTAATACTGCAAAGTCAGTTTTAATCATTTAATATCTCTCTTGTTTTTGCTATTTAATAAAATGGACTTCAATTTGTAGTAAGGGGCCACATATTTAATTAAAGATTGTTAATTTTTTTTTTTTTTTTTTTTTTTTGCGCTACGCGGGCCTCTCACTGCCAGGGCCTCTCCCGTTGCGGAGTACAGGCTCCGGACGCACAGGCTCAGTGGCCATGGCTCACGGGCCCAGCCGCTCCGCGGCATGTGGGATCTTCCCGGACCGGGGCACGAACCCGCGTCCCCTGCAACGGCAGGCGGACTCTCAACCACTGTGCCACCAGGGAAGCCCAAGATTGTTAATTTTTGTTATCAATGTTAAATGTTCAGTTCACAGACACCTTACCCATGGGTCATATCACTAGGGGTGCTTAGAAATTTTAAAAATCACAGCTTTAGTAAAATAGTACCAACTGCAGGCTTTTATATATGGACTCAATGTGAAAAGACCACTGATAAGAATGGTAAGATATTATAGCAGCAATTGATTTTTCTATCACTTAACGTGTTTATAAGATATCAAACCAAGCTTTAAACTTTTTTTTTCACTTCATTCAAGGCAATGGTTTTCAAAAAAATGTAGTATTAAAATCCCTTTCTTAAATGAAATTAGAGAATGCTAATATTCACAACAATGCAAAATATGTAATGATTCTGAGTAAAGCATAAATCAGTGAAGCAGATGTGTGTGTATGTGGGCATGTGTGTGTGTACATGGTGCAAAGCCTGGAGAGTCAGGCCTCGCTCTTGCCCATCTTTTACAGCAGTCTGGGAAATAGTTCTACTCACGCCGACCACCCAGAGACCACTATGCTTTCACCCTGGAGAGTCTAACCTCCCACGTTTAACCAGAAGTTGGCCCATGCTATTTCAGTAAAGTATCATGAGACTCCCAGTTAAATGTGCAGAATTAATGATAATTACCTACCTACACTTCCCCTTGTATATGATTAATGTGACTATATGTTTAGTTCATTTAAATATATAACAGTAAAATAATAAAATAGCAATTACAAATGTTCATTGCAATAAATAGAGGGGTCATCTACTGCATTTCATCTACTCTACTCATGTGCGTCTCCCTCTGGATTTATCCAGAAGTAGTCTTAGATGTCACAAGGCTCATGTCGTGCATGTGTAGATAAAAATATTGTTTTCAAAAACCCACTCAGTCTATCTTTGGATGAACAATATCAGAGTGTCATTTATATAAAACACTGAAGCTGTATGCTAAATAAAACTAAAGATAGCATATGCTATATATAAAGCCAATAATTCTTTTTACAGCCTGATGAAAACTAATCCTAAGTACTCTTCAGCTGAACTATCTTTTCTTACTTTTTAACTCTCACCTTTTATTCTTATCTTTTCACCGATTCAAAGTAATTTAATATGCCAATCATTTTTTTTCTAATATTGTTCTATCTTAAAAATTCTTTTTCCCTGCAGATCTTATCCACTATCCAGAAACCAGAAATAATATTTAGTCTCTTGAAAGGAGAAATCGTTTCAAAATAATTTTGCTATGAGAGAGACAATCTGCTTTGGAACAGGATCCCTGTTATCAATGTGGCAAGATGAAAAAGTATGGCATGTTCTATGTAAGAGAATTTGCTAGGCTTAATTTAATTAAACTCAGTGACTGTTGGGGCTGTGTGTGGGTGTGGGTGAGTGTGTTTGGTATGTGTGTGAGACATTTTTTTTTTAATTTAAAGGTATCAAGCATTACCTTTTTTAAATTTGAAAAGAGAAAAAATTTAAATAGATACAGATTCTATTCCCAAGATATTTATAGATAACTGTATGAAGTGCAGCAGAGTTAGGTGTTATGGGACTGTCATAAATTGTGAGGTCACCACCTTTATGAAACTAAGTTCTGTGTATGGAGTTTTAGTGAAAATTTCATGAGTATTGAAATATATTATTCACATTCTCCTATCAACATACACCTTTATTTGCACAATGAAAAACTTTGATTCATGCAAAATATCCTGTTTGACTTGTTTTTTGTTAGACTCTACAAGTTGTTCCTTATTACACTCTCACTAAAATTTACAAATTGTTTTAGCTTCATGCTAAAGTGAATAATGCAGTGCTCCTCAAGATTTTCCATGATCTTATGGACATGGTAGTTTTTAATTCCTCATGTTGTTTAACCATCTTTTGATCCTACTAAGGAATTAGACCATCTAAACACAGCTTTCACTTAAGATCTCAGCTCTGGAACTTTTGTATAATTAAAATAATAACAACTTCAGCATTATATTTTAAACTAAGTAAGGAATAAGTTCAGCATTTTGGGGCAAGAAGTCAGAAAAACTAGCTTCTCATTTTTGCTTTTCACTCATTCATTCATTCACTTTTTCATTTAGTAAGTATTCATTAAAATGCCAGACAAAAAAAAGAACTTATATTGTACCAAAAGTGTTTCCTCATCTAATTGGATAATGACATTTACTTATTCTGTGACCCTAGAAGGTTATTTGGTACTTGGTTTTATGTACTATAAAAGATAGCTGCCCCTGACTTCTTCATGTTCTACATTTTACTGCCTCCTCATCGAGATGTTATTATGGGCAACTCAGGTGATAAATATAGACTTAACTCTGTATACATAATGTAAGACAGTCTTTTCATTTTTATGTGAGAGTAGTTTTATAAAGCCACTTTCTCAGTTCAGGGAACATAGTAGTTTCTCACTAAAATTTCCTCTTTGTTCTTTCTGTCCTAAGATGCAGTATAGGAGATAAATTAAGACCATGCACGTTGGAATGAAAAAAAAAAAAATTCCAATCCTGATACACCACAGGTTAATTGTGGTTATGGGGGAAGTATATCAAACTCCTTCAATTTTGATGTACCTATCTTATAGGGCTGTTATAAGAAATATATGAGAAAGTAATATGTATTATTCAATCTAGTACCAGGAACACAATAAGCACTCGAATAAATATTAGCTATCATTTCATTCTAACTTATGTCAAGAAATATTAGCTATTATGTCTGATTAATATTGTATTGAAATGCTAAATAAAGAATATTAGACCAGGAGTTAGAAGACTGGTCCTGGCTCAATCAGTTACTCACTAGATAATATCAATCATATTATTTTTAACTTTTAGAGTCTAAATCCTTTCTTCTATAAAATGGGATTCATTATATCTGAAAGGGCTTGAAAGTCTATATAAGTAAAGTATATAAAAATTATTAAAGTATGTTATAAATGTCAATTGGATGACAGCTGTGAATATTATTAATTATTAAGTTGCATCACCTTTTACTTTCACTCAGTTTATTCGATAATTGAAAACACTCCAAAAAACCAACTCAAAGAATCTAAGTTGGGCTCAAACAGAGAAAATTTGAGATAATTTAAAAAAAAAAAAAAAAAGAACGCTTCATTTCTTCAAAAGGTATATTGAAAGTAAAAATAAGAGGCTCAGGAGAGGGCAAGAAAGCAGCAGAGACCCGAAATTATGTGAGAAGTAGTTCAGAATAGAAGGAATTGCAAACTACTTTTAGTCACCTAATGCAAATGGAAGTAAACAACAGAAGCTATGAAAATAGCCAGGTGAAAAGGCCAGTGGCTTTCATACATTTTGTGCTTCTCTCTATAAAGTACATTTTTCCATATAAAATCTCAGCTATCATATACACGCACACGCACAAACACACACACACTTACATGATATGACGACATGATTCAGCTGAAGGTAGGAAACCAGAAACACTGCCCCCTAAAGCCCTCTCTTTCAACAGCACAGAGGCCCCTGATTTATTTCTTTGGAAGGATCAGTAAAACATAGTAGTTCAAGAAGTAGAGGTCAACAGTTAAAATTATGTCAGGTTTCTTAATTGAACAAAGCCTTTATTAGCCTTTGGCCTAATTTTGGCAATTCATAGTTAAACAGTAGAAATTAAAAATCACTAAATACTATTGCTTATAAATCTCCATACCTAATTTAAAACACTGCTAGTTGCACCTAGATAGAGGGACCTATTTCTTTCAGCTCTCTATTACTTAAAAAAACCTGCAAAGTTCTTTGATTACACATCTTCCTCAGTATTTCCTCAGTTTAATTTTTATGCAATACACATATATATACACATACACATATACTACATTATATATACTAGCTTAATATGGCCATCGCTTTGTATTTCAGAAGAGATCAACACTCTTGGAGTGATCACGTGAAAAAAAAAGTTGTTGAGATTTAGTAACTCTGAAATATTTGCCCTAAGACAACCAGTGAAACTGTGATACAAAAGATTTTCATGGTCATTTTTCATCTCATTACAAATTAGAATATATTATATGTTGTAGTTTTTTTTACCACATAAACAACATTATTGACTTTAATATTTTTGTTGCAACAAGTGCCCATGAATGAGACAGTGAATTGATTTTAAATATGGTACTATCTCTCTTTCTGTGCCAACAACCTAAATCCAATTTTTATTCCAGTCAGAGCATCTGCTCCATATGGCATATCTCCAAGGAGTTCTGATTCCTGTAAATGACTCCTGGTATTTAAAAATCAAGACCAGGAAAGACATGTGCTCATTGTAGCTAAAGCATCATTGTTCTAAGCTCTTTTAGTGAAAGGAACTAGGAAGTTATTTTGAAGATTTTGACTCCATACTCACAAATAACAACAGTACATAAAAAATATAACATGGCAAAGTGAGATATACTCCAGAAATTCAAGAATGCTCCACTATTAGGAATTCCAATAATATAATTCACCATACTACTAGATATAAAAGTAAAAAAAAATGATTCCTCCAGATACACTGAAAAACCTTTAACAAAATTCCATCTCTTTCCCTAATTAAAACATTCAATAAAATATAAACTTATTGCTACTCCCTTAATATGCTACACCTATTTCAGCTCTAAAGACGACATGCTAATTAAAAACACCACAGGTATTCCCACTAAGGTTAGAAACAAAGTGAAATGCCAAATGTTTCTATTATTTAACAGTGAGAAAAAATCATAATTGTTTGGGAAGATTAGAAATAAACCATCTCTATTTGCAAGTAATATGATGTTATACATGAAAACCAAAGAGACTCAAACAAAAATCTAAACAACAAAATAAAATAACTCATGAGACTTGTTTTCAGCTCTGACATGCAAAGAGTTTAGAAGTTGTCCTCACTGTAAGAAAAAAGCTGAACAAACTGAAAATGACCGACTTTTCTTAGCTTCATCAGAAAATTGAGGTCATAGGACAAACTTCTATTCCAAAATCTAGACAGAAAGGTAAGTAACATGAAGAGAAACTCAACTAAGAAAAGCTTACCTTTGGGATTGGGATTGACATATATACACTAATATGTATAAAATGGATAACTAATAAGAACCTGCTGTATAAATAAATTAAATAAAATTCAAAAATTTAAAAAAAATGAAAGAAAAGCTTACCTGTAGCAGAAGCTGCAGGAGTCGTAACTGGTAGAAACACTTACATGGTAATTTATATCAATTGTTGAATACTGAGGGTGAGCTAGCAAGAAAGTGAGAAATTCCTGTGGGGGGTCACAAGCCTTTGGGGGCCCCCATACACTTTCAAGGGTTTTACTGCCAGAAACTCCACCTGGTTCTTATGGTGAAGATTTAAGGAAAAAAACCTCAGGTCTCTAAGATGAGATGGGGAAGAAAATATATTGTGAAGTATTCCTAGAGTGTGAGTGTTCTCTGTTTTATACGCTTCCTCTCACCAGTTCTTTATCCAACTTGGGAGGAGTTATCCAACTCCCACCCCCTCTAGCCTTCCTGTATCACCTAATGTGGGGCTAGGAATAAGAAACACTTGTGAAGCTCACATGACAGGTGCAGGCCCACTAAAAGACTCAGATACAATCACAGGTTCCCCTCCCCCACACCATACATTAAAACAAGACCCCAGTATAATAACAATGGATTACACATATAAAGTGCTGCAAAGAACAGACGCTATTAAGAAAGAGTTCTCAGGGAAACCCAATGATAACAGAGGAGAACACAAACAGGTACAACAGAGGAAACAAGGCTCTGGCACCAAAAGTGCATCAAACAATAAACACAGCCCAACTCCTAGGCAGCTTAACATAAAACCTCACACTAAAGACCTATTTACTTCAATCCATGTCCAGCTTTCAATAGGAAATGACAAGGCACAGTATAGGCAAACCAAAAACATAGCCTGAAAAGACAAAGCAAGTATCACAACCAGATTCAGATATGACACAGATTTTAAAATTATAGACAGAGAATTAAAAAAAAATTATTCTAATCTAAAAACAAAAAATACAAGAACTGATGGGTAATGTAAGCAGAGAGATAAAAACTAAGAATGAATCAAAAGGAAATGCAAAAATTCAAAAACAATGAAAATGAATTCCTTTGATGGGATCATTAGTAGATTAGACACAGCTGAAGAAAGAATCAAAGCATTTCAAATTACATCAATAGAAACTTCCCAAATTAAAATGCAAAGAGAAAAAAGAATGGGGGGAAAAAAACCACAAACATCCAAGAACTGTGGGACAATTAGAAAGGTATAATAAACAGATAATTAGAGAAAGAAAAGAAAGAGAAAACAGAGCAGAAGAAACATCTTAAGCGATAATGGCTGATAATTTTCAATAATTAATGACAGATAGCAAACCAAAAATCTCAGAGAATACCAAGTAGGATAAACACCAATAACTAAATCTAGGCATATCATATTCAAACTACATAAAACCAAAGATAAAGAACAAAATCTCAAAGAACTTAGAAGAATAAAACCATTTATTTATGGAGGAAAAAGAATAAGAATTTCAGGTTACTTCTTACAAGAAACCATGCAAGGAAGAGAAAAGTAGAGTGAAATATTTAAAGTGTTTATAGAAAAAAAAAGAAAAACACCAACCTAGAATGCTATAAACAGAAAAATTATCCTTTGAAAATAAAGAAATAAAGTTTCTTCATTTTAACAAAAGTACTATATTAATAAAAGATGTTAATAATAGGGGAAACTGGGCATGAGCTATACAGGAATTCTTACAGCAGAGAAAATAACAGTAGGCTTATTTAGTATAATTTTTTATGTATTTTGCCCATTTAGTTATCAAAAGCCTTATTTCCAGGACTAATGTACAAGGATCAAACATCTGGGTCTTTATACTCTCTCTCAATGACAGTAATTTAAAATTAACCTTCAATTGTTTACAATTTCAAATTTCTATACTGAACGACCAGAAAAGCCAAAGCTCCCCCAGGTTTTCTGGTCATATTGTTTTCCTCTGCCCTGTGTGATTTTTTCCCTACTGATTGAAAGAAAGGAAACCTAAAATCTGACAGATTAACAATGAAATCTTTTACACCATTTCCTGAGATTCATCTCAGATTTATGGCTGCACACTTAGAGATATCATGATACAGAAATGATGGGCAAGAAATAAAACTGTATTTTCCCCTTTCTTACTTCAGTGGAGTACAATTTCCATTTATTCACACTGTATTTCCTCACACAATATGTTCTTCAGTCCAAAGCCTATAAATCTGAATATATTTATAGGCAAGAGTATCCCTGATGCCATTTATACCTTGCTGGCATTTTGTTCCAGCTCCTGAGAGCCACTCCTATCTCATATGAATGGGTTACAACATGTACTGACTTAGATTTTCCTCTGTAAAATGAAAGGTCCTCCTTTGACTACAATACCCTTATTTTGATTAGTTATTTATAACACAAACTCGCTAATGAGTTAAAAGAAAATCTGTTTATGAGTGTTCAGAGTTTACCCAACTTTGGTTTTTTCAGGTGTTACAAATTAGGTTCAAATTTTGAGAGTGAGCAGTCCCCTCCTTTATCTTATCTCTATTTCTATAAAGAATATTTAAAATATTTAAATTGTAATATTTCTCATACTAGAATAGAGAAGCACAATAATCCCTTTCAAGGTGGTCATGTATTTGTCAAGTGAAGGGCATGGAGAGACACTGCAAGCATTGCACAGCTCTAGGAGGAACTCAGAGACATGATGTTTGGATCAGACAAGGATGGAATATTCCGTGTTGAGCCCTAGGAAAGGGTTTCTGTCTTCTTGCTCTTTTTCCTAGTAATTTAGTGAGGACCCAAGAGGGTTGAAGGGGCATGTTGCAATAGGGGATTTTGTGCTTCTGAAAGGAGCCTTATTAGGGAGTAAAAGGATCTTGGAATTGCATGATGGATGTCCAGGGTGTTTCCTAACCATGCTTAAAGTACTGTAGACCTTTGAGAGAAGTTGATGTTTTGAGTAGTCGCTCATTTGTCTAGACAAATATTCCAGCTAACTCATTGCCAGACAACACAAAGAGACCCTGGAAGTTCTGAAGAAAGACACAGACAGATAGAGTAACAGAAAGTAACAGATAGTATGTCTTTCTAAAGAAAGACATACTATCTGTTACTTTCTGTTACTCATCTTTCAAATTTTCACATCGAAATCAGAGCTAGAGGAAGTATGATTTTTATTTAGTTAAATCCCCTCCTCCTTCCAATTATTTCCAGAGAAGCATGGTAAGAACCAATAAACTATGAGAAGGAAATTTAATTTTTAGATACATGTTAAGGGTGTGACTAATCCAAGAGCAAAACAGAAAATTAAGATAAAAATTCAGTTTCCTGACATTTCATAATACTCACAATGAACCCGAGGAACAGACATATATACCACACTTTCTTTTTTAAAATTTTTAAAACTTTTTATACATTATTTAAAGATTACTTTCCATTTACAGTTATTACAAAACATTGCCAATATTCCCCAAGTTGTACAGTACATCTCGAGCCTATCTTACACCCAATAGTTTATGCCCCCCACTCTCCCACTCCTATATTGCCCCTCTCCCCTCCCTACTGGTAACTACTAGTTGTTCTTTATATCTGTGAGTCTGCTTATTTTTTGTTATATTCTCTAATTTGTTGTACTGTTTAGATTCTGCATATAAGTGATAACATAAAGTATTTGTCTTTCTCTGTCTGACTTATTTCACTTAGCATGTCCTCCAAGTGATATATATCATACTTTCTACAAATTACTCTTTTTTAATGATTTAAGCCTGATCCATAAAGGCATCAGGCATTGAGGGTTACATTTGTCTTGATGTATTTGCCCTCTTTGACAATAAAATAACCATTGTTTATTGGCCACTGTTGAACAACAAACCTGAATAGGCATCTAGGAATGTTCTGTCCTACCCTGCAAACCCCACACTGCATGGTTAAAAGAGAAATATGACCAGCTCATTTTTTGAACTTCTGGGTAAGAAAGTGTCAACTGATATTTTTAAACAGTTGGTTATAACAGAAGCGAATTTTGACTTTTCAGTCTTTTGGATAGTTGATGGGAAGCATCTCCTCTCTTAGCTCATGCTTCTTTGAGTGTATATATGTGTGTGTGTGTATGTGTGTGTGTGTGTGTGTGTGTGTGTGTGCATGTGTTTTTAATTTTAAAGGAATTTGTTATTCTTATTGCTGTTGGTGGTGATGGTAGTTGAGGAGAAGCTGAGGTTAGGGGAGATGATAATCTAAGAGCATTAGATAGAACATTTTAAGACAAAGATTTTACTTGCAGTGTACTTTGTTTAATGGTAATTAGTTTATTATTGAAATTTTGGGGAATTCATGAGATTATAAATTTACACTAAAGAATGCTGTTAGTGATACAAAGAACAACAAAGAGATGATTTCTCAGAATTTTAGATTTTAAAAAAAAAAGGTGCCCTCAGACAGTTTAACATATAAACTGTAGAATGAACACATAATTGCTCAGATTAGAGACATAAGAAATTGTCAGTTGCAAAGAAAATTTCAAACCTAAAACAAACTTAGCCTAGCTTGACTCAGAGATACATAAAGTAAGATTTTAAGGGATGAGGTACAGTTGAATACGGATGAAAATTTTATTAATTTTTCTAGCATTCCAATAGATTGATTATGTAACCCTTGGGACCATTTCCTTATCTGATAGTGATAAATTACCCAAATAAAATAATGTTAAACATAAGAAGAGATTATTTAAATTGAACTTACGGAGTCACTGGAAAAAAAAAAAAAGTTGCCTTCCAATGTAAGTACTGCCGAGAAGTTGAAAATAATGTGTACTTTAAGACAGATGTTTTCTTATAGAGAAGATGAACATCCAGGTTATTAAAGTTGATATAATTAGTGAAATCCACATATAATCAACTGCTTTTAATTTGTTTCTATTTTCATCAAACAATCTTCTAATAATTTGGCTTCCTGTATAGTTTCTTTAGTTGGAAAACATATATTAGGTTAAACTTGTGGGAACTTGTAAGTCTTCTTGAGAGTTACATATTTCTTATTAAAAATTAAAACATAAAATCACGGTTTATAGCCTTTATTTTCGAATGAGTTTAATTATCAATACTCAGTGTTCCATCAACTAAAGCAATGTCTGTGATGAACTAACAAGATTTTTTTTCCCTGAATGTACAAAATCCTGCCTCCTGAAGGGGTTTCAACCACATGACCTCCCTTTTGATAATGTTATGACATTGTCCTCTGACTTCTTTCAGATATGTATAAACTATATCACAGGAAGTAAGTTTTTTTTTTTAACAGTATAGTACACTAAGTATCTTGTTCATGCAACTTACTATATACTTGGATCTCTCTACCAAAGCCTAGCAGTACCTATTTAGTACTGTGCTCAGTTCAACAAACATCATGTATACAATCTAACAACCTGTAGACAGCTATCAGTTTATTAAACTATTGAGAAGAGTGGGAAACAATTTTTTTCTTACCTATCATGAACCAGTCATTGGTAGCATTTTCTCCACATTACAGACTCACAGGAAGCTGAAGATCAGAAAATTTATCCTGTCATTCTGCTAAGAACTGGTAGAGTTAGTTCTGGGCCAGGATTTATGCGAGATCTGTGTGACTCCAACATGGAATTCTTTCTGTGACACTGTGATAGTAACTCAACTACCATAAATAACAGGTAGAGAATGATACATTATAAGGATTAAGGATCTGAAAACAATGTGTAACACTTGGGTTTTTTTGTACTATTTTTCCCCTTTTAATTTGAATACTATAGATACTACTGGAAGAAATTATTTAGAAAAAAGAGAAGCATATAAAAATAAATAAAACAACCATATGGAAAGAAAAGTGAATTGCAGAGGAGGGAAAGTTAGAAGAATTGTTGTTTTTTTTTTTAAGATGGTGATAACACTTAGTAAATTGTTCCAAGTCCTTCTGATTACTGGCTTTACTGCCAGAATAGCAAGCCAAGTTAAGCAGTTAAACCACCTGAATTTATGGTAATGTAATATATTATTATATTTTGAGTATTCTGGGGGAAAATATTTTAATACATAAGTGCTCATTTTCTCCCTAATGGAATACACCACCCAACAGTATTATGGAACTCAGTTATAAAAATATGAATCATTTAACAGAAATTTGCTATCCTGAAAATTGGAATATATATGAATTATTGATTGAAATATGCTTACAGTATCAAAAATGTATCGAGTTTTTTCAGTGCTTTAAAAGCTTGATATAGAGACATCAAGTAATAGCTACTGAAATACAAGGGGGGTTTGAAGCATTACACCCATACTTTCTATTTTGCTCAGAGAGCTAACTGATCTATAATTTTTTTAAGTTTCTTTCTGAAAAGTTGAAGTGAGTCCCAGGAAAGGAACTTAGGGCACTGATAAAGTAAAACTGCCACTTTTCAACTTGGTAGTTAAACATATCTTCCCTCTGTCTATTAAGCACAGTATTTCTGTCACAAATCTTGTTTCTTACTTATAATTAATTAAAACTAAAATGTTTAAAGCTGCTACAAATCAAACTTAATTTAAATGGCTATAATAAGTTAAACAAAGATAAATGGAATGGCTTTCTTATGCTTCATTACTTTCTCTAATTCCTTCTAAAACATTTCTATAAGAGAATTCTAAGGATGGAGAGGGAGGAGGAGTTGACCACTAGAATCCCAATTAAACTACCAAAAGAATACTTTAACGCCCAGTGGTTCCAGGACTGGTTCTTTCCACTTATTCCATTCCCTTTGTCATCTCAACTTTATAATATGAATTTTAAATATATATATGATATAACTGTTATAGTCTAATTTATCTTGAACTTTAGACCATATTTCAGTTCTAATGTGGAAATGTAATGTTGATTTAGGGGTCTAATTAAAAAGATGGCTAAATTGTAAATTAATTACTTAATTACAAGCTTAAAATATGTCATATAGTATGTTCCAAGACTGTACTCTTTTACCACTAAGGGGCATATGAATGAATAAAAAAAAATTCCATACCCTTATAAAATCCTTTTCTTTTTTTGTTAAGGCAATCTATTTTTGTTATGTCATGAATTCATTGCATTATTGTAATTTCTTTTTTAATATAATACCCCTAAAAGCTCTATTTATAGTTTATGCATAGAACCAAGAGCAGAATGGAATTTATTAAAAGTAGGCCAAGCAATTTTTTAAAAAATTGAGATCAGATCACATAATGTTTATGTCTTGTTTCCATGGCTATGCAAAAAAATTAATTTTCAGTCAATTATATAACTTTATGCAGGACTTATTTTTGCTTATTTAATTTCATAATTTTATAATTTTATCCAACTGAATGGTATATTGCTAAATTCTGAAAATGTTGGGAATTTAATTAATCATTTATTTATTTCTTGAGCTTAGAATATCACATGAAAAAGAAAATGTGCTGTTGGCTGGTTAGCTTTTAATTTTTCAGTAGGTCAAGCACTCAAATAATTTAGCAGTTGAAGCTACACTGAACAGTGTACACAGGGAAATCTGACTACCACACTTGATACACACATCCAGCCCCCCTACCACACATACACTTTTAGAGAACTCTCTCTCTTAGTTTATTTTTCCAGTATTTCTTTTAGCAAAATGCAAGAAAATGTATATATGTGCCACCTACTTCACCACTGCTTGTATAAAAGGTAGCGATATACACTGTTCTCTTCCTTACTTTTTTCACTTAATATATCCTTGTAAATATCCCACATCAGTACATAGATATCTTCCTAATTAATAAAGGGGAACCTGTTTCCTACTTGTTACCGGGAATAAAAAAATAGCCTTCTCCCTGCTGTCTATCCACATGCTGTTGAAAATCTAACATCTGTAATTTCTGCTCTATAGCTGTAGCGCTTGGCCTCTCCTTTGAAGGCCATTTTCCACATAAGGACAAAAAGGAGGGCAGATTATCACCACACTGTACAGATATAGAAGCATCAGAGAGGGACATGGTCCCCAAGGCACCATTATGCCACAGAGAGATCTGCTTGGATAGACGGGACTAGCTGAATTATACACATCATTGAGAGGTCCCCCCAAAAGAGACCCTGGTCCACATATGTCTCTATATATTATTTATAGGGAAAATGGGGCAGGAGTTCTCAAATGACTATGTGAAAATAGGCACCTCTTGGTAGAGGAAATAGTCTGAAGAAAGGGATAACCTCTGGGTCTCAAAGGCCCTTACCAGCAAGGTTTTTCGTTGTGATCTCCTGAGTCAGCTTATTGCTAAACTACTGAAAGGGGGAAGGCAATGAGCCTCCAGAGCCACCCAAGTTTGTCTCTCTTCATGAAGTGTTTTTATTTTTTTCATGAGCACTGAGTCTTATTCATAGATATGGAGAGAAGTAGAGTCAAAATGAAATGTGCATGCTGGGTTATCAGCTAAGTTCACTTGCTAAGTGGCTCTTTCTTATATCTCAGCCTTACATTATGAAATCCAAATCTGAATCTTGGTAAAATTAAAAATACTGGCCTTTCCAGGCCATGTGCAATGTTAAACCAGGATAGCAACATTCTCTACTGAATAAAACAAAATGACATAAATCCAAAATAATAAAAGGAAATAGACCTACTTCAGAAGAACATCAACTGAATTGTAGGCAGGAAGGACTCCAATGTCACTCTCTAGATACCACTTAGCACCTAAAGGAATATTATTTGGGGTCCACCCATGGAGAAGATTTTAGAAACTAGGATAAGACAAAGAACACACACATTATAAATAAATCACATTAGGATTTTTTTTAACCTGTACATTAAAACATTAGTGCTTAGGAAATCTAATGGAGGCAGAAGCAGTAAAGGGTAGTTTTATAGGAATAACATCACAGATTTTCTGTAGAATACACAGATTTTGACTGGTTAGAAAGTCAAGGAGGAATGCTTTTGTTCTGAAGATATAAACCCTCTTCTAAACTGAGCTGTTATTGGAAGTTAGAAATTTTTTGTTGCTGTTGTATTGCTTTGTCTTTTCATTATTATTCTACTTACATCTCCCTTGTTAAACCTTTGATTTGGGGAAGAGTGCCATTACTGGAAATGAGTTTACAGAATTAATCTCAAAAACAGAAGGAAATGGTTCCCACCTAAATATTAAGAAATAATCTCTATACTGATGTACTAGCAGAATTATGATTCAGGGATAATAATTCTATGATATGTAATTAAACACACAATATATTTTTTTCTTTTAAATTTCCATTGTTACTTTTTTAAAGTACAATTATAATTCAAGTTCTTTGTAACAAGTGAAATTTTAAAAGATTAAAGGAAAAGATAATATTTTACCACTTGCCCTCCTTTCCCACTCCCTGAAATAACCAGCGTAATGTGTAGCTTTCTCATTTTATCCAGGTGTTCTATGCATCTGTAACATCATGTTCCTCACTGTAGAAAAACAGATTTAGCTCTCACTCTTTATAGGCTACATAACAGTCCATAGAACAGATGTACCATGTATTTCAGACTTAGCTTTTTGAGGGACACTCAGGTTGCTTTCTGTTTTATTTTGTTGTTCTGCTAATTTGTTTAACACAAGAAAAATATTTTTTTAAATATATATCTTTTTGAAGTTTTGTTTTTATTTCTGTAAGGTATGTTCAAAAGTAGAATTATGGGTTAAATTTTAATTTGAATAGAAACTTCCAGTTTATTTCCTATCACAACCTACATTTCCATATACTCAATAACATGATGCTATAACTTGTTTCTTCCTCACTTTTGTTCATCTAAAGTGTGATACAAGGCAGCCTATTGTTGTTTTATTTCATATATCCCTGATCATAAATGAGGTTTAAAGTCATATCTTTATTTCTCAAATGTTTTTCTTTCTTTTAATTAGGGTATTTTACAGATGAATTGTTTACTTTTAAAATTATTTTTAAGACCCCTTCATGTATACTAAGGATATTAATGCTTTCTAATTTATAATCAAAATACTTTTCTTAGTCAAGATTTTTCTTTTTACTCTGTTTATGGTATATTATGGTCGATATTTTTAATGTATATTTTTATATAGTCAAACATATCTACTTTTCCCTATGTCTCTTATTTCCCTGTCTTCGTTAAGACCATCTCACCATGACAATGTTACACAAATATTATCTCCTAGTTTTTCAAAATAAATACATATGCATGTATGTGTGTGTATAAACGTTTAGATCATACATATACAAATATATATGGTATATCCAAATATAAAGCATATTCATTATATATAAGATAAAAATTAACATATAAAAGTACATTTAGATTTTTAAACCATTTAAAAATTATTTTTAGCATGATGAAAAGTAGCTCTCAGTTTTGGTTTTGTTTTTCTTGTAAATGTTCAATAATGCCAACCACATTTATTAGCTAATCATTTCTCCACTAAATAGGCACTGAATTGAATTAAATTATTTTTTAGAATCTATTATGTAATTATATGTTTCCCTCCTATAATTTGTTTTCATAACATACTATTTGTTTTTCTAATATATAAGCATCTCTATACTTTTGTAATAAAGTATACTTAATCACAAATAATATTCTTATTGCACTGTTAAATTTGATGTACTTTTACTTTTGTTACAATCTTGGCATCTTCAGTCATAAGGGAAACTTGTTTATAGTTTTCATTTTTGTACATTTTTTCACCAAGTTATTAGTATTAACATTATTTACAAAATGAATTGAGTTGATTGTCCGTTAGTCTCATAGTCTGCACTTTAATAGCAATGGAATAACCTATTTCACCTAATGTTAAAAAAAAAGCCATAAAAATATCAAACCCTTCTATTTGTTCATAATGATAAGTCTTTAATAAGTTTTTCCAAACTTTAAGAGTATTTTTTTTTCTTCCTAATTTCTAAATTTTCTTGGGTTAATACTAGAATATTATTATATTGTCATAATTCTTCTAATCCATAATGTAGCTTATTTTGGCTTTATTTTGTTTCCCTTAATGGTGTCTACAAAATTATATAACTGATATTTTTAAAAATTTTTAAATTTAATTCATCATTACTAGCTCAGGGTTCTTACTTTCTTTATTATGATTGCATGTTTATCTTTTTAATTTAATTTATTAAGATATAGCTCATTCTTTAACACCTTTAGTAAAAAATAATTTTATAACATATAATTCACCATTATAAGTATATAAAATAATAATTTTAAATGAATTCATAGAGTCATATAACCATCACCACAATCTGATTTTAGAACATTTCCATCACTCCCCAAAATTCCATCACGCCCACCTGTAATCTTTGCAAATCCCAATCCCAGACCCTTTAAACATAGATATGCTTTCTTTCTCTATAAGTTTGTCTTTTTCTAAACATTTCATATAGATGGACTTATACAATATTTGGAATTTGGTGTCTGAATTCTTTCATTCAGCATTTTTGGAAGTTCATCCATGTTGGAGCATATATTATAATTCTATTCCTTTTATTGATGAATAGTATTCCATCGTTTGAATATTCCACATTTGTTTATCCATTTGCCAATTAATGAATATTTGATATTTCCCCACTTTCAACTATCATGAATAATGTTGCTGTGTATATTTGTGTACAAGCCTTTGTGTCTACATAATGTCTTCATTTCTCTTGGGGAGATATCTAGGAGTGGAATTGTTGGGTTTATGATAAATGGATTTAAGAAACTGTCAAACTGTTATTCAAAATAGCTCTATCATTTTACATTCATAATGTTCATGTATAAGGGTACAATTTTTCTGTTCCCTCCCCAAACATTTGGTATTATCTGTGTTTTAGATTACAGCCATTTTAGGGGGGTGAGTGATGACATCTCATTATTTTAATTTGCATTTCTCTAGTGACTAATCATGTGGAACACCCCTTTAGGTGCTTCTCATTGGTATACCTTCATTAAATGTCTATTAAAGTACTGGACTATCTTTATATTAGATTGTTTGGCTTATTATTAAATGGTGAGCTATTAATTTTTTCTTGGTACAATTCCTTTATCAGATATATAATAGGAAAATATTTCTCCAAGTCTTTGGCTTGTCTTTTCATGCTTTTAATGAAGTACAATTTATCCTTTATTTTCTTCTATGGCTTGTACTTTTGGTATATTATATATGAAATCTTTGCCTAATATAACATTCTGAAAATTTTCTCCTTCATTTTCTTCCACGTTTTATAATTTTACCTCCTTACATTTGTGTATAATGTATTTTGAACTCATTTTTGCAGAAGGTAAGAGTCGAAATTTGTTTATTTGCTTATATACATACAATTATCCTAGTACCATTTGTTGAAAAAAAAACAAAAACAAAAAACAAACCTTTCCCAATTTCATTGTCTTGCCAACTTTGTCAAAAATCAATCGATTGTAAACGTGTGAGTTTATCTCTGGATCCTCAGTTCTGTTCCACTGATCTATGTGCCTACCCTTATATGAATATCCACTATCTTCAATACTGTAACTTTATAGTAAGTTTTGATTTCAGGTTGTATATGACCTCTACCTTTGTTTTCCTTTCAGAAATTTTTTTGACTTGAAGCTTATTTTTAAATTTTTAATTGTATTTATAAAAATTATTCCTAGATTATTTCTAACAATAATCCTCTGGTTAATCCTTGGAGTACAGTTTTTGCTGTGTCCTCAAGGTTTTGCTATTAGGGATTTTAATGTTTATCATAGTTTATATAATTTATAGTTTTAGTATTTATTTTCTCTTTGATTCTGGAAGAATCACTGTAAATAATTCTCAATTTCTAAATAGTTTATTTTATTATCTTCATATTTATTTGATTTTATTCAGAAAATGTTCTATAAAGTTTCTTGTTAGGAAATTTTAAAAATATTTTCTGGGCATTAAAGTGTGTGTGTCTGATTCTCTATTCTCAATTTATATTTAAGAAATACAAAGCTCCATGCTTGTAGTTCATCAAATCCAATGTTTTTACATATTGTTTCCAATGTAGTTAGCCAAAAAATACTGTAATTTGTAGAAAAAATTTGATCTAAGATTTTATGATTAATAACTTTAAGTGTCGGGATTAAAACTTGTGAGCTAGGGACTCCCCTGGTGGCACAGTGGTTAAGAATCCGCCTGCCAATGCAGGAGACACGGGTTTGAGGCCTGGTCCGGGAAGATCCCACATGCCACCCGTGAGCCACAACTACTGAGCCCACATGCCACAACTACTGAGCCCATATGTCACAAGTACTGAGGCCCGTGCACCTAGACCCCATGTTCCACAGCAAGAGGAGCCACCGCAATAAGCACACACACCACAATGAAGAGTAGCTCTGCTCGCCACAGCTAGAGAAAGCCCACCTGCAGCAACGAAGACCTGTGCCCCCTCCAGTGGAAGCGTGGAGTCTTAACCACTGGACCGCCAGCAAAGTCCCTGACGATGTTTATTTCTGATGCTCTTCGGTTTGTTTCTTATATTTGGTAATATGAAATTCAAAAAGACAAAACTTAAAAGTTCCATAAAAAGTAAGTCAAATGTGACACTTTTGCAAGAAAGAATTCTTGATTTACCAATTTTTGGCTTTCTAAAATATATTAAAGATAGAAGTATCTCCTGTAAATATCTAATAAAAAGAAATATACCTCCCTGTGCTCTTCAGCTGCTAAAGGGAAACAAGTACAGACTCATACCTACGGATGATATCAATCACCTCCCTAATAAATTTAAATGTCTCAGTATATTAAAGTTTGAATTGAGCTATACCAGAAATAAAAGCATTAATCAGGTCCTCAGTCACTTTCCATATATATTTTAATTTCTTTTTAAAAATTAGATAAAATCATATCTTAATTATGTATTTAACAAGGAATGACAACCATCTGGTACCTACGAGTACAGGAACATATAAACTGAATGCTATATGAGTACAATTTATGTGACTTCATTGTCATCAGAGAATTTAAGAAGTCCTATAAATCACTACTTCCGATAGTCTTAATAACCCAGAACATGGAAGTCATATTCTATCCATGACTATGCTTGTTTATATAATCATGACAAATTATTTGTACATAATTGACACAGAATCATTTCATTCCTGCTGCAATAGGAGGAAAACTAAGTACCATTCGAAGACATACTGCTAAACTTGATAGAGATATTAAGACAGCACAAAATTTCTTCAAGGTACTACATTATAAATAACCAGAATGCTAACCATGAAAGTCAGTATACATTTAATTTAAAAAGTAATCAGAAAGATACTAGGAAATAGAAATATGCTCACTGGTAATAGTTATTAATTGTAAATGACAGACTGTGTAAAAGAAGTAAATAACTAGTATAGCTTATTAGTTAAGTTGAATTTCCAAACGCAGGAAACATGGGGAGATCAAACATAAAATAATACAAGAATGATTTAATAACAAGATATAATTTTCATGTATATTTTCACAACGTGAAGAAAAGTAACAACGAGCAGATATATTCTGGATCCATTGCACCAGAAAGTGTTATAGACATTAACCAAAGTCTAATGATTCCTAGAAATGATTTTGAGATCAAAAATAGAGCATCAAATTTTGTGAAGTAAGATTTTTGGTGATTTTCAACATGCTATACAAACTACAGCTTATGACTCCCAAGAACTTTTTTGAACCTACAAACGACAACAGCAACTAAAAAACCATATAAATGCCTTTTCTTGAATATCATGCTCCTCCCTAGCAATGCTGTACCTTACCATGAGCTACAACTTAAAATATTCCAGGTTTCCAAAGTGTCCTGTTGCAACAAAGGAAATCCTTTCTCTTTAGTCTAAGTAATCAGATGCACAGAGTTCCTTGAATCTGTAAATGTTTTTCAGTAAATTATCTGCAGATTTGGATTTTCAGCCACTATTTCTTCAAAAAATTTTTTCTGACTCATTTTCATCTCAGCTTGGGCTCCAAATACATATATGTTCAACGTTTTGATATTGTCTTATAGATCACTGAACCTCTGTTGATAGTTTTAAAATCTTTTTTCTGTCTTCACATTGATCTACCTTCAACTGGGTGTTAAGAAGAAAGATTTTCTGTCATAGATTTAGTCATTTTGTAGCTGACTGTGACTGCAACCTACCCTTACATGTACTGCCCTTACAAAGAAAGCTTGGGAATCCCTGGTGGTCCAGTGGTTGGTTAGGACTCGGCGCTTTCACTGCCATATGGCCAGGGTTCAATCCCCAGTCAGGGAACTAATGAAAGCTCAATCCATACCAGTCCTCTCTTCCAAGTTTTGATTCCTCTCCCAAATCTGCTTCTACAGAGGTTCTGGATATATATATATATATATATATATATATATATATATATATATATATACACACACACCACACACACACACACACACACATATCCACATATATATCCGCATATACATCCACATATATATTATGGATGTGTGTGTGTGTGTGTGTGTGTGTGTGTGTGTATATATGTACAGTTATACAGTTCAGAGTTTATAAATGTGATCTGTGGGTGGGTTGGACTGTTAGATGCTTATTCCACCATACCAGAAATGGAACCTTTAGTGATTAATCTAAAGGATCCACAATCTCTATCTTCACTCATAAAGTCAAAGTCAACCCAATACCTTAAAACACAATTCAAAATACTTAGCAGACAGCAAAGAAAGTGTCAGGTATCTACTGATGTTAATGATCATTGTCCAAGACGTATCTTTCTTGTCCTCAAACATATCCAGCCTCAATTAGTTCCTATCTGATACTTAATCCTTCATTCTACTTTTTCATTTTTTTTTTTTTTTTTTTTTTCGGTATGCGGGCCTCTCACTGCTGTGGCCTCTCCCGTTGCGGAGCACAGGCTCCGGACGCGCAGGCCTAGCGGCCATGGCTCACGGGCTTAGTTGCTCCGCGGCATGTGGGATCTTCCCGGACCAGGGCACGAACCCGTGACCCCTGCAACGGCAGGCGGATTCTCAACCACTGCGCCACCAGGGAAGCCCTCTACTTTTTCATTTTAACTCCAGAAAATACCCTGGGGAAATTTTTTTTTTTTTTTAATCTTACTTCTGACTCTCAAGTCCCCCTGCCAAGGGCTTTAGTCTACTCTAGATTTAATCAATCACCTATCTTTAGTTTGAATTACTAGAGTAACATATACTTAATATCAACCCTCTCCCATATTCCAACAGGTCTTTGGAATCTTACTTGTTGAACATTCACAAAAAGCCTAGAAATTTGTCTTCTGCTCTAAGGGGTATTTATCTTAGTGATTCCTAGAAAAGTCTCTTGATATTTATTTTCAAGAGCTGACTTTTCCATTAGCTGTGGTTCTTATTGGCGAGTAATTATCAATGGCAACATTTTCCCATGTACCAGAAGCTACTCCCAAGGACAGTGACTCCCACTGGCAATTTCATCCATGGCAGGTGATAGCAGATCCCATTGTTAGAAACTCCTTGCAGTAGCTCTAGGCAATTATCTGCTTAGCTCAACAGCTTTCGAAAGACTTCTAGTATATCTTTTCCCCTGAACAGTTTATATAGATTTCAACGTTAGGAAAGCTCCATATTAATTTCTCAATAGTGCATCTAGGAACCAATATAGCAATATGGCCTATTTAAGCTCCTAGCACAGCTATAATATAAATAGTTCTTTTAGAAGATCATGCGCAGATTTTCTAGAGCAGAGGTTGACAAACATTTTGTATAAAGAGCCAGACAGTAAATAGTTTAGGCTTTATGGGTCATAAAATGTCTTTTACAACTATTGAACTTTGCCACTGTAGCACAAAAGTAACCAATAAAACTATTTACAAAAACAGATGACCAGCAAGATTTGGGCCATGGGCAATAGGTTGTCAACCTCTGCTCTGGAGTTAAAATAGAAAACCATTTCAAGCTGCCTCTGAATTTCTCCAGTATTGCATTACTATTCCCTAAAGCAGGACCCAAGTCCATAAAGTGACTTCCTAGCTATTTATATAGGAACTCATTTTGTTTCAGTGATTCCATAAAAGAAATGACTAGGACACTTGGCAAAAGATACATGTTATCTATTCTACTGCCTTATTGGGCAATAAACTATCTGTGTTAAACTTGTCCCACCAATTTAAATAAAACAAATTTCATATCATATTTTGATTTTAAAAGTGGTATCACCCTACTGAACTTGAATATTAATTAGGAAATAAAAGAGACACCTGTGGCTAAGACAAATTAATCAATAGAATAAAGTCCAGAAATCGACCCACATGTGTTCTTGATCGACAGCCAAATAAAGAAAAAAATAAGATACTGTAATGCTGCAGGAAAGAGATGGTCATTCTAATAAACTGAACTGGGTAAACTGGATATACTTCAGAAAAAAAAAAATGATATGGGTGCTTACTCCTCACACAGGTTTCTAGGGAAAGAGAAAACCAGGAAGAAAGTACTAGTCCAAAGGGCCCACTCTGGGACAGTCCTGGCATGTTCAATGAACAGTAAGTTATTATGCCATTGTGTCTGGAGTGTGGCTAGTGAGACAAAGAGTGGTAGGATTTTGAGTTAGTGTGATGTCAGATCATATAAGGTCCTTAGGTCATAATAATAACTTTCAATTTTAGTTTAAGTGTGTTTTGGGGGGAGAACAATAATACACAATTTTAAATAGAGTACTGATATGTTCTGACTTACATATGGTTACTTGGGCTTTTATGTTGAGAACAGACTGATGGGGAGGACAAGTGGGAAGTACAAAGACTGGTTAGGAGGTCATTTACTGATTTTTTTCAGTTTTGTATTTTATTTGTAACTGGGTTTTGGTTTTATAATTATGTATAAGCTATATGCATATGGAGTTATATTTAATACCAGTGTTGCAGAGTGCTTAGGCATGCAGATTCTAGAGAGAGCCAGACTGCCTATCACCAGCTGCATGCCCTTGTTCAAGTTACTTAGCCTCTCTCTTTTGCAATGTTTTCATTTGTACTAAAGGTCAGTGATAGCACTCAACTCAGAAAGCTCCTCTCAGGATTAAATATGTTATTATATGGAAAGATCTTAAAGACTGAGACATGGTAAATCCTATAGGTGTTTTCTATATCATTTTGTGTCCGTACATAGTGGAGTGACACTGCAACAAAAACAAAGTCACCATAAGAGAGGGCATAAAAAATATTTTCCTTAATATGGTCCATACATTAGAGACTTTGAAAGACAGTGTACGAAAGCATGCCAACGTTGAGTTAGCTCAGATGTATACTATTTACACATTTCTAGTTACTCTAGATACAAGGCATTATAAAATGTCTGTCACCCAAAATTAAATAACTTATTACAATTTTCAGGCCAATCATACTTTATTGTCATTTCATTTTAAAATTAAAACTTCATATATGGTATTTATGGAAACTATTAGCCACCAAGCTACCTTATTAGTGAGAACTATCAATCTCCAATTTTTAAAATGAAAACTTTTGTAGTGGACATATTCTGCTTTTTATCTTACATTTGTACCTTTGGGGAACTTCTCCTTATGCCCTATTATGTTGATGGGAGTAAAATCATAGGTTGCCAAAGTATCCTATTCTCTTGGCCAAAACGATTGATTCATGAATAGGACAATATCCAAGAAGAGTTGATCAGAGTTTCTTCTTGAAATTAGATGCATAGACCCTGGTTTTCCAAGGGTCTCTCTCTTTCTCTTAGGTCCATAACTATAAGGACCAAATGAACAACAACGTGGACAGAACACATCTGAGAATTAAGTTAAATAGATAAAAGCTGAGCTAGGAATGAGAGATTCCTTATACATACTCTTTAACTATGGAACAACTGATAAAATGAATAAAAATTTTGGTTGTGTTCTATTTAAAATTCACATTTTTTTTCTTGGTATAATACTATCAGTTAATCAAGTTTTTCAAATGAAAACATAACTGCATTCAGCTTTCAAACCTTGGTCCTTCTTCTATGAAACTGCATTATTTTGGAGAGGGACAAATGTGATTTGCTGCCTTTGCATAAATATTCTGTGGATCATATTCAATTCAGGAGTAGTTTCTAATTTATTATTCAAAGAAGGAAAGAAAGATAAAAGGGAGAAATATCTGTTCCTATATGGTGTCTGCCATATTTGTCAAGATCAAATACAGAATTTAATATTACAAGTGAAAAAGATGCACTAAATATTTATATGGTACTAGGTCATGATCACTTTTAAGAAGCCAAAGAACCACAATTCCAATCTTTTAAAAAGCTCATGTATAGGATAGAAGGAAAACAGTGAAATATGTCACTTATTTATAAATGGAATATACTGTAGAAAATGTGTTTATATGAATTATCTCATTTGAACTACAAACAAAACCTAAAAGAAAGTAACTCCATTATTTTATAAGAAAATAGAAGATCAGAGAGATTTAGTAAGTTATCAAAGGTCAAACAATTGGTAAGTAACTGAGGTAAAATCCAGTCCCAGTTCAGGTGTTTTCTAATTTGTGATATACAGATACCTAAACTTGCACAACCATAACGTGGGAGACAGGACCAGAACATGAAGACATGACATAATTCATGACCCAGGTAAGTCATTGCACAGTATGATATTATTAAATTAATAACATATACTATTATACTCATTATATTAATAATTATATTACTAGAATAACATAATAATAATAATATATAACATAGTTTATAACCAGGAATGCAAATGAAATTAACAGATGGTTGAAGTGAAAGGGTAAATGAAGGTAAGCATGATCAGAGTTATTTCTGTGGAAGAAAAAGAACATGAACTCTGTCCTACAGGATACATGAAATGTGAGCACATGTGGATAAAGTTAATAAAATGCTGAGGGGAATTCCAGGCTTGGGTTTGGTGCCTGTGTTGCGGGGAGCAGAGGAGAGGAATTTGATAGAAGCTTCAGACACACAATAGAGGTTAGGTGGGTATGAAAAAAGAAAAAGTTAACTTCAGTTAAAAAAAAAAAAGAACTTTGAAAGTCAGGCAGAGGAGTTTAGATCTGATGAAATGTCATTTCCTTATAAAAACTTAATTATCATAGAATGTAATATGTCCTACCACAAGGTGGTCACATGTGTCTCTTAGAAAAAAAAAGATATATGCATCAAGGGAAAGGGACACAGGACTCTGTCATATGCAAAAGAAAATGAAGATTAAGTCGGACAAAGTTTTGATTTCTACTTTTAAATTGAAAAATACCACCTTCCTGCCAAAAATTATTATTGTACAAGAAGAGGTTAGTAAGAAGAAAACCTATTCTACATGTCAGATTAGTAAATAATTCAACAATTATAGTTATAATTACAGTATTTGAATTATAAGAATTCTTATAATTGAAATTCTATGAGAATTGAAACTAGTTAGAGAAATAGCATAGTTTACAAGTGTGTCAGCAAAATTTTAAGCCCCCTGTGAGATTGTGAAGTGGCTTTCCACCTTGCCTAGAGATCATTGGGGTTTAATGGACCATCAAATACAAAAGAGTAGTTTTTTAAAATTTGTTAGATAGGGACTTTAATTGACTAAGTAAAGTTAAAATCATTGAAAATAAGAATGTTTATGATATTATTTTAGGTTAAGTCTTGGCAAGACAGGAGAACTAAGGTGTCAAAAGCAAATTGAGGGCTTCCCTGGTGGCGCAGTGGTTGAGAATCTGCCTGCCGATGCAGGGGACACGGGTTCGTGCCCCGATCCGGGAAGATCCCACATGCCACGGAGCGGCTGGGCCCGTGAGCCATGGCCGCTGAGCCTGCGCGTCCGGAGCCTGTGCTCCGCAACGGGAGAGGCTGCAGCAGTGAGAGGCCCGCGTACCAGAAAAAAAAAAAAAAAAAAAAAAGCAAATTGATCTGCTTTACCACTTTGTTAGTCTGGGTCCTCTGAGAAGCACACTTAAATGGGATTAAATATGCAAAGATTAATAAAAGAACTGTCTGTGAGACAAAAATAGGAGGAAGTTGGAAAAGGCAGAGAGAGTCGTTAGACCAATAAAAGTATGACTCTGAGTGAAGGAGTCAAGGAAGAAAGGAAATGAAAACTTTCTACACTGATGTGCAGTTTAAGGAAAATGAGGCAAAGTCACTGCAGAGTCCTCAAGCCAGAGTTAGTCATTAGAGGCATCCAGGGTCTCCAGGAATGCGCCTGCCTTAGAACCTCAGATGCACTTAGGCATTGGTGAGGCACAGCCCATGTGGCACCCAAACATACTGTTAGCACGGGTGCAGCAATGGATTTCAGAGCATAGCAGCTGGAAGACTTGGTCAATTCCCCTCCTTGCAGTTGGAGGTCTGAGAGGGTCATACCCATGGATTCCGTGATAACTTTGCTTAAGGCCGGCCATGGGTCTCATAAGACAGTAAAAGGAGTTTCTGGGCATTTTATTTTTGATGGACAACATATAATTTTAAGCTGTGAACTCTACCAAAATCTAGTAATTTGGTCATTTTGTGAAGACTCCTCATGCCATATTGTCAAATTATATTTTGAAAAACAGTGAGAGCCACAGCTGTAGGCAGGGAACCATTACTTCTGGTAGGCTACTGTCATCCATCCATTCATTCATTTAATCTATCAACTTATTAAATTTTAAAAAAACCACACATAGTCTGATGCCTGCCTGATTTCTCAACTTCATCTTCCACACTATGCCCATTGCATACTGTACTGTTCAGTGAACTTTTTCTAGTCATTGAACAATACTAAACACTTCCTAACCTCAGAATATTAGCACTTGTGGTGCCTCTTGCCTGGAATGTTCTTCCTTTCAATTTTCACATAAATTAAATGTGCACCTTCCAAGGCTTTCAGCTCTGTATGGTATCCTGTTAGAAATGCTTCCAGAAAAATTGTCCTTTGGTTAGGCTCACTAAGGTCGGGTTGGCCTATTATAGAAGAGAACTAGTTTAATACAGTCTTGAATAATTGAATTAGCTGAATCGTGGAGCCATGATTTTGCAGGTGGTGTGATGGAGAATGGCAGGCCCTGGATATAATGAAAATTTAATTACACACTTAATACAATTAAATCATGAAGTCATGAGGGAACATAAAAATTAAAAATATATAATCTATACTGCTTGGTAGCTGGAAACATTTTCACATTAGAGACCGAACTTCTATTATCAGTGTCAATATCTATATCATGCTCTAATATTTCATATGGATTCCACTAATGAAATTAGGAACACAATCAGGTGGCAAAGAGTAGAAAGCTCCCTTGTTAATAAAATACATTAGCAGTGTTTGCTCTCTTCTCCACAGTAGAGGAAAATTTGCTTATCCTACATTGGTCTGAATTATATGCATCTCTTCTGAGATGGAAACCTAATTTGTATGATTAATGTTACATGCTTCCTGAAAGTTTAAAGATATGACCAAACAGGGGATAGCAGCAAAGCACACAATTTTCCTTTACCATAATTGTGAAAGAAATAATTTAAAAATTGAGTTGGATTCCCTATATTTGTTTAGCAAAGTCTTTGTCTTTTTGCCATAAATATATAATTCCAAAACCTAATTTAGTATTTGGCTCAACTAACTCTTCTACTGTCAGTTCTGATACTTTTGGAGTTTGAGTAGTTGGACATGTTTTAATTGTCTCATATAATTGTTTTTCCTAATTTTTATATTAACGTTCTTATTGTATTTTATCTACATTCACATACACACATACACGTATGAATATAAAATATACTTTTCCTCTTGAAATTTTCCATTGAGCCATTTTGTTATATTTTTTATGACACTTTAATACTGATGAACAGTATTTAAGAGAAAAATCCAAAGTAATTTTTAATTCATCACATATATGCTGAATCAATGATATTTCTTTGGGAAAGAAAGTCTTGTTTAATCTAACGATCAACTTCAGGGAAATTCACACAGAGTCAAGGGAAAGGAAAGGACCACCTATCTCAAGAGTTGGATCCACCTTGGAGCCTTGTGCTGCAGTCTGATTGTCCTCACATACATACCTAAACCATGAGTTAATAAGGAATTCATTATTTAATCAGATGACCTGTTCAAAACAAACACATTAGCAAACAACAACAACCAAAATTTGGTACCCAATTTAGATAAGATATTATAATAGTCATCTTGGGGGATATAAAGATAAATAAGAAAAAAATCTCAGCCCTAAGATAATGCACATTTTAAAGAAGAGCAAAAGCATACACATAACCAATGTAGTCTATGATAAGGGTCTTAAGGGAGAATATACAAAAAACTGGAAATTCAGAGGTGGTGGTAGGGCAGTCACTTCTAGTTGAAGATAAATTTTATGAAAAAGTATAACATCTTTTCACATGCATCTTAATAAATTAGAAGGGCTTTACTAAATGAATAAGGATGCTATTCATTTCAATGTTTAACATGATAACTGAATTGTAGAACCTTGGGGGAACATCTGTTTATGTATTCAGGAAAAATAGTGGGCAGTAACAGAAACAGTGGGGTATGAGATATTTGGGGGAAAACGGAGAAACAATATAGATATAGAAACCAATTGACAAGAGGTCAATGGAGAAGGAAATGGCTAGCAATGTCACATGTTCAAAGTGATCAACAAGGATTCAAATGGAAGATATATCATTTAATGTGGTAACAAAGAATACTGAGTGACCTTCAAGAGTTTTTCAGAGACGATGAAGGAGCAAAAGATGTAATGGAATGGTTTAGAAATTTGGAGATATTGGGTACACATATTAAATTTAATATTTAAACAATAACATAATCACAGCCATCATTAATTCATGCATTCAATATTTATTGAGCACCTACTCTGTTCCAAGCACTCTTATAAGAACTGAAGATACAAAGAAATGAAACTGAGGCACAGAGATAACTTTAAGTAACTTGCTCAGCTGGTAAGTAAAGATGCCAGGATTGAAAGCTAGGCAGTCTGACTCCAGAATCTATGTTCCTATCCACAACAAAATATGGCCCCCTTTCCTCTGTGCCAGGCACTCTACTAAATACTTTATGTACTTCATTCAATTCTCACTACAGCCTGGAACATATTGTTTAGATACCCGATGTTTAGATAAATAAACTGGGGTTTTGCCAAGTTACATAGCTTTCCAAAGTCACACAGCTAGAAAAAGGTAGAAGCAGAATTTTAGCCTAAAGAAGCATAATACCAGAGCCCAAGTTCTAATTTATTATATTAGATTACACAGAGATATTTTGGAGAGATGTTGGAAAACAGTAAAATATATAGAATAAAATACTTCTGCCCAGAGAAAGCTACTATTAGTATTTCAGTATATTTCTTTGCAATATTATTGTAGACTTTTACATTATTGAAAATTTGAAATATATACAATTTTAGAACACATATTTTTTTCCACTGAGTCTTTAATATGTTTGTACCTCTTTAAACACTCCTAGTAAACATAATTACTGGACAAAAGCTTATCTCATGGTTATATCAAAATTTGTTTACTCTCCCTCAACATATTAGGCATGTAATTTGAGACTTTTGAATATTAAAAACAATGTGGTAAACTATAACTTGTTGCCAATTTTTAAAGCCCTTGATATTTATTGGTATATTGTTCTACAGAAGATTTGTAGCAATTACAATCGAAAAGCAATTTGTAAGATCACTTATTTCACTATATCTTTACCAGCACTGTATATTATTATTATTAAAAGTCACTCTTAATTTTATAGGTAAGAATTGGTATCTCACCTAGAGTAGAAATTTTACGATGAGATTTTTTTTTCCCAGTAATTGTGCCTGACACATTTATTGAGGGTGTTCAATAAATATTTGTTGATTCCATTAATTCTTTTTTTAAATATGTATATAGGCTTTGAAGATTTTGGTAACTAAAAAGATATAATCACGAGGGCTGCACATGTGTTTGCCTACCATGCTAAAAAAGAAAAATCAACAAAGAACACACACAGAGACCTGATGGAGCAACATTCACCCAGGAAGAACTCACAGAAACAAAAGAACTTGCAGGTCTGTAGGTCCACTGTTACCCACTGCCTTCCAGGGCTTCACTGAAATCTAGAATTGCTGGAAAGGTCTCTGACTCCTGGACTATGATGATTTTAAGTAGCATGATTAGGGGAGCACCAGGATAGAACACAATAGCAATAAGACAGAGTAGAACCCACCTCTCTGCTGCAGGATCAGCATATGTTGTTGGTATTGGGTGACAATTCTCTACGGATCACCCACATTTCTGCACTTCTTGGTAGTGAGGCACTGACTGCCCTTTATTCAAGACTATCTTTTCATTGATGTCTGCATATCAAACTGCCTCAGGTGACACAGATAGTGTGTCCCTTTAGAGCAAAGAGCATTTTGCTCACAGCCTTGGAAAACAGTGTCTCTTTCTGAAACAAAAAGCAGGCATGTTTACTGTTCACTATAATCAAGATGATATCTCCCTCCAGAGCAAAGCATATACATGCTTATCTCTCATTATAAAAGATTCAGTTTTCCTAAGCTCAATGTTTCTCTTCCGTATCACAACTTAGTGCATGTGCAGATACCATCCAGCCCCCTTTATGTTCCAGTGTAGGAGATGAGGCTTGAGTACCTGGTACAAAAGTGCTGATACACTGGCTGCTGCTATTGCTATAAGTAACAAAATAGCCCTCACATCTGACCTAGCAGTCTCATGTAATTTCCTAACATCCAAGAAATTGTGGTAACTACATTGCTAGCCTACACATATGGTAAAATCTCAGAACCTTCAGAATTTCTGACATTTGGGAGGTTCACCAACCTCTCCCTTGGGTGGGGACAAAGCCTGGTTGCAGCTCTATAGCATGGCTAACTAGCAGCAATTTCACCACATCAATATTAATGGTTAGAAAGCATGAGTCTTTCTTCTGCTATGATAGAAGAGAGACTGAGGATAAGATTTGTGGTTACCAGGAGCAATCATCTTCATAATGGACTGGAGCCACTGGAGTTTTACAGGAAGCCAGGCTGCAGGAGATCTGCTTTAGACAAGTTAAACCCTCAATGCCAGAAGTAACGAAATATTTTATTTTCAGGATCACAAATAAGTAAGGTTTTAGTAAATAAATGAGCAGGAGTCAATGAGAACTAGTGACTAGAGACGTTAGAAAGAATGGAGACACTGGATTAAGCAGTCCTATGGTAGGAAGGAGTGATGTGTTGAAAGCATATGAAGTTTAAAGTTAGTTGCAAATAAAGCAAGGTTTGCTTTTTTTTTTTCCAGAAATGGGAGACTAGAGAGAAGAAGGAAAACTGAGACAGGTAAAGGGAAAGAGGGAATTGGTAATGAGATAGAGAAATTTTGATGTGAAAAAGGAAGACTGTTAGGGTTCATATTGGGATTACTTTAGGTGGGTATAAAAGTAGAAGGTAGCAGGAGTAGGTGGAATTGGAGACTTGGTGTAAGTGAAGTAACTTTGAATCCTCTTACTGAGAGACAGTATGGCAGAGAATCAATAGGCACTGAATAAAAAGACTGTGGAATGAAAGAGCACATGGCTGATATGCACATAATGTGGATCACGTATTTTTTTTTTTTTTTTACAGATCTTTATTATAGGATACCATTGAAATTAGAAAGCAGTCCCATGTCTTTCAGATTGAACTTTGAGCTCTTTCACAGCAAGAGCACTGTTTGAAATATTTTGGTTTCTTAGTGTTATTGTAGTTTCTGGACCATAGATGCTCACTACAATGACTGAATTAATATTGGACCTTCTCCGGCAAAGTTGAGCCAATTTGAGGAAGTAGTCAATTAAGAATTGGTTAGTTTTGCCTCTGGGTGGGTGACTCACAAACTGGAGAACAATAATACCACTGGAGTGAAGGTTCAGAGCCCCAAGTCAGGCTGCCCAACCTCCCTGGGGGTCCGGCAATGGGAGGAGGAATTCCAAGAAAATCAGACTTTGAAGCCAAGTGGGATTTCACTGCAGGACTTTGATGGGCCTGGAGAAAACAGAGACTCCACTCTTAGAGGACACACACAAAGTAGTGTATGCATTAGGACGCAGGGGGAAGGAGCAGTGACCCCACAGGAGACTAAACCAGATCTACCTGTTAGTGTTGGAGTGTCTACTGCAGAGATGGGGGCAGCTGTGGCTCACCTCGGGGACAAGGACATTGGCAGCAGAAGTTCTGGGAAGTACTCCTTGGTGTGAGTCCTCCTGGAGTCCACCATTAACCCCACCAAAGGGCCTCAGGGCAAATAACCAACAAGGAAGTAACTCAGCCCCACCCAACAGCAGACAAACAGATTAAAGTTTTACTGAGCTCTGCCCACCAAAGCAACACCCAGCTCTACCCACCACCAGTCCCTCCCATGAGGAAGCCTGCATAAGCCTCTTAGATAGTTTCATCCACCAGAGGGCAGACAACAAAAGCAAGAAGAATTACATTCCTGCAGCCTGTGGAACGATAACCACATTCACAGAAAGAGAGACAAAATGAAAAAGCAGAGGATTATGTACCAGATAAAACCCCAGAAAAACAACTAAATGAAGGGGGAGATAGCCAACTTTCCAGAAAAAGAATTCAGAATAATGACAGTGAAGATGATCCAGGACCTCAGAAAAAGAATGGAGGCAAAGCCTGAGAAGATGCAAGAAATGTTCAACAAAGACCTATGAGAATTAAAGAACACCTAGAAGAATTAAAGAACAAACAAACAGAGATAAACAATACAATAACTGAAAAGAAAATACACTAAAAGGAATCAATAGCAGAATAATTGAGGCAGAAGAACAAATAAGTGACCTGGAAGACAGAAAGGTGGAATTCATGGCCATGGAACAGAATAAAGAAAAGAGAATGAAAAGAAATGAAGACAGCCTAAGATACCTCTGAGACAACATTAAATGCAACAATTTTCGCTTTATACGGGTCCCAGAAGGAGAAGAGAGAGAGAAAGGACCTGAGAAAATATTTGAAGACATTATAGTCGAAAAATACCCTAACATGGGAAAGGAAATAGCCACCCAAGTCCAGGAAGCACAGGGACTCCCAAGCAGGATAAACCCAAGGAGAAATATGCTGAGACACATAGTAACCAAACTGACATAAATAAAGACAAATTATTAAAAGCAACAAGGGAAAAATGACAGATAACATACAAGGGAATGCCCATAACATTAACAGCTGATTTCTCAGCAGAAGCTCTACAAGCCAGAAGGGAGTGGCACAATATATTTAAAGTGATGAATGGGAAGAACCTAAAACCAATATTATTCTACCCAGCAAGGATTTCATTCAGATTTGACAGAGAAATCAAAAGCTTTACAAACAAGCAAAAGCTAAGAGAATCCATCACCACTACACCAGCTCTACAACAAATGCTAAAGGAACTTCTCTAAGTAGGAAACACAAGAGAAGAAAAGGACCTACAAAAACAAACCTAAAACAATTAAGAAAATGGTCATAGGAACATACATATCAATAATTACTTAAATGTGAATAGATTAAATGCTCCAAACAAAGACACAGGCTTGCTGAATGGATACAAAAACAAGATCCATATATATGCTGTCTACAAGAGAGCCACTTCAGACCTAGGGACACATACAGACTGAAAGTGAGGGGATGGAAAAAGATATTCCATGCCAATGGAAATCAAAAGAAAGCTAGAATAGCAATCCTCATATCAGATAAAATAGACTTTAAAATACAGAATGTTACAAGTGACAAGGAAGGACACTATATAACGATCAAGGGATCAATCCAAGAAGAAGATATAACAATTATAAATATATATACACTCAACTTAGGAGACCTCAATACATAAGGCAACTGCTAACAGCTATAAAAGAGGAAATCAACAGTAACACAATACTAGTGAGAGACTTGAACACCTCACTTACACCAATGGACAATTCATCCAGACAGAAAATTAATAAGGAAACACAAGATTTAAATGACACAACAGAGAAGATAGTTTTAATTGATATTTATAGGACATTCCATCCAAAAACAGCAGATTACACTTTCTTCTCAAGTGCACATGGAACATTCTCCAGGATAGACCACATCTTAGGTCATAAATCAAGCCTTGGTAAGTTTAAGAAAATTGAAATCATATCAAGCATCTTTTCCAACTACAACACCATGAGATTAGAAATAAATTACAGAGGGAAAAATGTAAAAAACACAAAAGCATGGAGGCTACACAATATGTTACTAAATAACCAAGAAATCACTGAATAAATCAGAGGAAATCAAAAAATACCTAGACACAAATGACAACAAAAACATTATGTTCCAAAATCTATGGGATTCAGCAAAAGCAGTTCTAAGAGGGAATTTTATAGCAATACAATCCTATCTCAAGAAACAAGAAAAATCTCAAATAAACAATTCAACTTTACACCTAAAAAAACGAGACAAAGAAGAACAAACAAAACCCAAAGTTAGTAGAAGGAAAGAAATCATAAAGATCAGAGCAAAAATAAATGAATTAGAAACAAAACAATAGCAAAGATCAATAAAATTATAAGTTGGTTATTTGAGAAGATAAACAAAATTGACAAAACTTTAGCCAGACATTTCAAGAAAAAGAGGGAGAGGATTCAAATCAATAAAATTAGAAATGAAAAAGAAGTTACAATGGACACCACAGAAATACAAAGCATCCTAAGAGACTACTACAAGCAACTCTATGCCAATAAAATGGACAACCTGGAAGAAATGGACAAATTCTTAGAGAGGTATAACCTTCCAAGACTGAACCAGGAAGAAATAGAAAATATGAACAGATCAATCACAAGTAATGAAATTGAAACTGTGATTAAAAATTTTCCAACAAACAAAAGTCCAGGACCAAATGGCTTCACAGGCAAATTCTATCAAACATTTAGAGAAAAGCTAACACCCATCCTTCTCAAACTCTTCCACAATATTGCAGAGGAAGGAACACTCTCAAACTCATTCTATGAGGCCACCATCACCCTGATACCAAAACCAGAGAAAGATACTACAAAAAAAGAAAATTACAGACCAATATCACTCATGAATATAGATGCAAAATTCCGCATCAAAACATTAGCCAACAGAATCCAACAACACATTAAAAGGATCATACACCTTGATCAAGTGGCATTTATCCCAGGGATGCAAGGATTCTTCAACATATGCAAATCAATCAATGTGATACACCATATTAACAAATTGAAAAGTAAAAACTATATGATCATCTCAATAGATGCAAAAAAGTTTTTTTACAAAATTCAACATGGTTTATGATAAACATTCTCCAGAAAGTGGGCATAGAGGGAACCTACTTCAACATAATAAAGGCCATATATGACAAACCTACAGCAAACATCATTCTCAATGGTGAAAAACTGAAAGTATTTCCTCTAAGATCAGGAACAAGACAAGGATGTCCCACTGTTGGTGGGAATGTAAAATGAGATAGCCACTATGGAGAACAGTATGGAGGTTCCTTAAAAAACTAAAAATAGAATTACTGAATGACCCAGCAATCCCACTACTGGGCATATACCCAGAGAAAACCATAATTCCAAAAGATACCTGCACCCCAATGTTCACTGCAGCACTATTTACAATAGCTAAGTCATGGAAGCAACGTAAATGCCCATCAACAGATGAATGGATAAAGAAGATGTGGTACATATATACAATGGAATATTACTCAACCATAAAAAGGAACAAAATTGGGTCACTTGTAGAGACGTGGATGGACCTAGGGACTGTCATACAAAGCGAAGTCAGTCAGAAAGCAAAAAACAAATATTGTATATTAATGCATATATATGGAATCTAGAAAAATGGTACAGATGAACCATTTGCAAGGCAGAAATAGAGACACAGATGTAGAGAACAAACGTATCGACACCAAGTGGGGAAAGTGGCTGGGGGGAGGTGGTCATGGTGGCGGTGGGATGAATTGGGAGATTGGAATTGAAATATATACACTAGTATGTATAAAAAAGATAACTAATAAGAACTTGCTGCATAAAAAATTAAATTTAATTTAAAAATAAATTCATGCTAAGTTCAGCTTACTTTATATTTACCAATTGTAATGCTATTTGTACCTAAAATGTGCATATATACTATAAAAAAAAAGAATTGGTTTGTTTTGTATAACAAAATTAAAGGTGTAGAGGAGTCTAAACACATAGGAAAGAGCACATTTAAAGACTGCTTTTCTAAAAGAGAGAATAAGGTGTCAAAAGACAGCCAAGGAACAAAGCAAAAGTTTACTTGGGGTAACGGAAAAGGAGTAGAAGGAATCAAGCTTACGGTCAAATAAAGAATGGCCATATGATCCATCAATCCCATTACTGTCTATATATGGAAAAGAATTGAAATCTGGATCTAAAAGAGACATGTGCAAGCCCATGTGCATTGCAGCATTATGTATAATAGCCAAGATATAGAAAAAACCCAAATACCCATCAATAGACGAATGGATAAATAAAATGTGGGGAATATATAATGGAATATTATACAGCCTTAAAAAAGAATGAGATCCTACCATTTGCAACAACATGGATAAACCTAGAGGATATTATTCTAAGTGAAATAAGCCATTCACATAAGAACAAATAGGGCATGATTCCAATTATATGATGCACCTAAAATAGTCAAACTTACAGAAGTAGAAAATAGAATGGTAGTTGCCAAGGGCTAGGGGGAGGGGAGAAATGGGGAATTGTTTGTGTGGGAGGGAAGGGCAACAGGAAATGTGTATTTACATACAAGTACATTGGAAAGCAATTTCCATTCATCTTTTTTTTAATCTGTTACAAATAATAAGTTATTAATATATTCATCTTTTGCATACAAAGTACATGGTTTTTGTTTTTAATCTCTGTATGAATTATCTCTTAGTAATAAAGACTTAAGCTACAATGGACAGTCAGATGATTTGGCAATTTGATAATCTTTTTTCAAGAGGGAGTGTCTGAATTTTAAAAGACAGTACATATAGGAAAGACACTGTATATTAACAGTACTCCTTCAAAATAGAAAATATGAACAGACCAATCACAAGCACTCAAATTGAAACTGTGATTTAAAATCTTCCAGCAAACAAAAGCCCAGGACAAGATGGCTTCACAGGCAAATTCTATCAAACATTTAGAGAAGAGCTAAAACCTATTCTTCTCAAACTCTTCCAAAATATAGCAGAGGGAGGAACACTCCCAAACTCATTCTACAAGGCCACCATCACCCTGAGACAAAAACCAGACAAAGATGTCAGAAAGAAAGAAAACTACAGGCCAATATCACTGATGAACACAGATGCAAAAATACTCAACAAAATACTAGCAAACAGAATCCAACAGCACATTAAAAGGATCATACACCATGATCAAGTGGGGTTTATCCCAGGAATGCAAGGATTCTTCAACATACACACATCAATCAATGTGATACACCAGATTAACAAATTGAAGGAGAAAAACCATATGATCAACTCAAAAGATGCAGAGAAAGCTTTCGACAAAATTCAACGACAATTTATTAAAAAAACCCTCCAGAAAGTAGGCATAGAGGGAATTTTCCTCAACATAATAAAGGCCATATATGACAAACCCACAGCCAACACCTACTCAATGGTGAAAAACTGAAACCATTTCCACTAAGACCACAAACAAGACAAGGTTGCCCACTCACACCACTACTATTCAACATAGCTTTGGAAGTTTTAGCCACAGCAATCAAAGAAGAAAAAGAAACAAAAGGAATCAAAGTCAGAAAAGAAGAAGTAAAGCTGTCACTGTTTGCAGATGACATGATACTATACATAGAGAATCCTAAAGATGCTACCAGAAAACTACTGGAGCTAATCAATGAATTTGGTAAAATAGCAGGATACAAAATTAATGCACAGAAATCTCTAGCATTCCTACACACCAATGATGAACAATCTGAAAGTGAAATTAAGAAAACACTCCCATTTACCACTGCAACAAAAAGAATAAAATATCTAGGAATAAACCTACCTAAGGACAAAAGAGACCTGTATGCAGAAAATTATGACACCGATGAAAGAAATTAAGGATGATACAAATAGATGGAGAGATATACCATGTTCTTGGACTGGAAGAATCAACATTGTGGAAATGACTCTACTATGCAAAGCAATCTACATATTCAATGCAACCCCTATCAAACTACCAATGGCATTTTTCACAGAACTAGAACAAAAAATTTCACAATTTGTATGGAAACACAAAAGACCCTGAATAGTGAAAGCAATCTTGAGAAAGAAAAATGGAGCTCGAAGAATCAGGCTCCCTGACTTCACACTATATTACAAAGCTACAGTAATCAAGACAGTATGGTACTGGCACAAAAACAGAAATATAGATCAATGGAACAGGATAGAAAGCCCAGAGATAAACCCATGAACATATGGTCACCTTAACTTTGATAAAGGAGGCAAGAATATACAGTGGAGAAAAGACAGCCTCTTCAATAAGTTGGTGCTGGGAAAACTGGACAGTTACATGTAAAAGTATGAAATTAGAACGCTCCCTATCACCATACACAAAAATAAACTCAAAATGGATTAAAGACCTAAATGTAAGGCCAGACAATCTAAAACTCTTAGAGGAAAACACAGGCAGAATACTCTATGACATAAATCACAGCAAGGTCCTTTTTGACCCACCTCCTAGAGAAATGGACATAAAACCAAAAATAAACAAATGGGATCTAATGAAACTTAAAAGCTTTTACACAGCAAAGGAAACCATAAACAAGACAAAAAGACAACCAACAGAATGGGAGAAAATACTTGCAAATGAAGCAACTGACAAAGGATTAATCTCCAAAATTTACAAGCAGCTCATGCATCTCAATATAAAAAAAAAATCCAATCCAAAAATGGGCAGAAGACCCAAATAGACATTTTTCCAAAGAAGATATACAGATTGCCAACAAACACATGAAAGAATGCTCAACATTATTAATCATTAGAGAAATGTAAATCAAAACTACAATGAGATATCATCTCACACCAGTCAGAATGGCCATCATCAAAAAATCTACAAACAATAAATGCTGGAGAGGATGTGGAGAAGAGGGAACTCTCTTTCACTGTTGGTGGGAATGTAAATTGATACAGCCGCTATGAAGAACAGTATGGAGGTTCATTAAAAAACTAAAAATAGTTCTACCATATGACCCAGCAATCCCACTACTGGGCATATACCCTGAGAAAACCATAATTCAAAAAGAGTCATGTACCACAATGTTCACTGCAGCTCTATTTACAATAGCCAGGACATGGAAGCAACCGAAGTATCCATCAACAGATGAATGGATAAAGATGTGGCGCATATATACGATGGAATACTACTCAGCCATAAAAAGAAAGGAAATTGAGTTATTTGTAGTGAAGTGGATGGACCTAGAGTCCGTCAGACAGAGTGAAGTAAGTCAGAAAGAGAAAAACAAATATCATATGCTAACACATATACATGGAATCTAAGAAAAAAAAAAGTCATGAAGAACCTAGGGGTAAGACAGGAATAAAGATGCAGACCTACTAGAGAATGCTTGAGGACACGGGGAGGGGGAAGGGTAAGCTGGGACAAAGTGAGAGAGTGGCATGGACATATATACACTACCAAACGTAGGGTGGATAGCTAGTGGGAAGCAGCCGCATGGCACAGGGAGATCAGCTTGGTTGCTTTGTGACCACCTAAAGGGGTGGAATAGAGAGGGTGCAAGGGAGGGAGATGCAAGAGGGAAGAGATATGGGGACATACGCATACATATAACTGATTCACTTTTTATAAAGCAGAAACTAACACACCATTGTAAAGCAATTATACTCCAATAAAGATGTTAAATAAACAAGAAAAACTGCATCAAAAGAAAGAGAAAATAAAAGCCTAATTCATTCTGGTAAAAAAAAAAAAAAAAGTACTTCTTCATTAAATCCTAGAAGATTGAATGAGTATTCCTCTCCAGCATGAAATGTAGCTGTCCTTTAAAACAATACAGAGGACTTTAGAAATTCTCTGTGTGATGACAACTCAATTTCTACAAGGCTGAAGCAGTCTTCCTGAAATTTATTATCATATGTAAATAATAGGCTTATAGAAATATCTACAGTTAATACAATATTTTGTACTTTCAAATGTTAAAAGGATAGTTCTCATGTTAAATGTTCTTACCACAAACACACACGTACACACACACAAGAACAAGAGAACACAAGGAAATTTTTGAAGGTGATGGATAAGTTTAGTAACTTGATTATGGTGATGGTATCACAGGTGTATGCATATGTCCAAACTCATCAAAATGTATATACTAAATCTGTATAATTTATATATATATATTGTTTACCTCGATAAAGTTTAAAAAAAGAAGTTTAAAAAGTCAAAATCTTGACGGATGGAATTCAAATCAAACTGAATTTTTTTTAAGTGTAATCAAATAAGAATCCTACTGAACTGGCAGCAGAGATGAGGTTTACCAGAATCCTCTAACTCCTCTTAATAACCAAGGTAAAAGTGATCAGTTAGAGGATGTCTCAAACAAAAGTAGCCAGGTGAAGAGAATTTGAGCCACCTTTGAAGTCACTAAGGAAGCTGGAAAATACCCAGGGACTGGAAGATGTGGGGAGGGGGTGCTGGAAGTATATACGTAATAAATGCAGAGACACATGTCTGTAGAAAAAGCAAAGGGTTTGAAGACAGACAGGCAAGTCTCAGGTGGACCAACTGTTAACTGTGTCATAACTGACATTTTGTTTAAACAAATAGAAGATCAGTTTCAATTTCCTCATCTCCAAAATAAAGATAATAGTATGATCTGTGGTAGCTAGTCTCCTATTCCCTACAGCCTTTGGAGGAAGCATGGCACTGCTGACACCTTGATTTGGGACTTCTCCCATCTAGAATTGTGAGACAATACATTTCTTTTGTTTTAAGACACTCAGTTTGCAGTACTTTGTTACAATAGTACTGGGAAACTAATACAGATGGCTTCAGATACAGGCACCACCTGACTGCAGCCACAGGAGGAAACCCAAACAAGCACCTTCCAGCTGAGCTCAGTCAATTCCCAGAACTGTGTGAGATAATAATAAACTGTTATTTTAAGCCACTAAGTTACATGATGGTTTGTTACATAATAAGTGACAAAGGAACAAGTTATTATCAAGATTTAAGTTCATATACACAAAACACCAGCTCTGCATCTAGCACACAGTAGGCATTCAACAAGTGAGTGCAACTGTGTTATACATTTATAATTTTAATTATATTTACATGTTTAAATAGTGTTTTAAATGTTTAAAAAGTACATTCATGTATACTATGTTACTTGCTGTTCGATGCAGTCCTGATAGAAAACATGAACTTTGTTATATTCTCATTTAACAAATGAGAAATTCAAACTGTGAATTTAAGGAATTTACCTAAAGTTATACAAACAAGCAGTGGTAGTGCTTGGCCTAGAATGCTAAGTCAAATAAAATACACGTAAGTGTTAATCAGAGTACATTGTCTCAAAGATTTGAGAAATGAAGTCAGGTATTTAATTTTTACTGAGAGAGCTTACTGTGTGCCATTTTCCACTCCCTGTGCTAGATGCTGGATGCTATCTTATTTCACTCCCACAGTGACCTTTGTTACAGGTGTCATCCTAGTCCCACAGAATCAACACACACACACACACACACACACACACACACACACACTCTGCACAGCTGAGGCTCTGAGAGGTTAAGTGACTTCCTCATACCCATGTTTCTTCCATAACATCATGCAAGGAGTGTGCATTCTTTTCCTCTACAACTAAGGGAATAGAATAAGCAGAATAACATGAGAAAGATGTAGAATATGAGGACTAAAATCAGTAACTCCCATGAAGAGAAAAGACCAGGTCAAGGAAAATAAGGTCAAGTTAAAGCAGTTGAATGCAGTGTAGGGATATTCATTTAGAAGAGAGGGTTATCACCAGACACTGAATAGGTAGGGGTGATGGACAGTTTTGAGAGACACACGCTGTCAACAAAAGGAAGGTGTTGCAAATGTGCAGGACTTTGTTATGTCCAAATTCTTCTGAACTGACTGGTCACGTTGGTGGCGATGTATTAGTTGGCTAATCTCTCTGGCACTCTCTAACTTACCTCGCAGGTGCTGGCCTTCAGCTGATGGTAAACACTCAGGATTCATCAGCAATATTTGTTTAAAGAACTAAAATATGCCATTTTTTGGAAATTGCTTATAAAAGTACCTCATAACAAGAGAATTAGCATGGGTTAAACCTATGATGACACCGACCCCAAGGAAGAGTAGGTTTTCAAAATTATCTCTGCTGACAACTCCACAATCGTCTTACAAAGGGATGAGCTCAAGGATTCTTTGGAGTTCCATTCAGCTCCTCTAATTAGGTGATTTCTCTATCACAATCAGCTAGAGACTAATCAACAGTTTCATTTACTGAACTTCAGGAAACTTAATTGGTTATAATCATAAAATTGTAAAAAAATCTGCAGAGATGTTTCACTGTTGCTGTAACATCGGCTTTAATACAAATTCGGTAGCTCCATGTGTGTTTTTCTCTGTGTGTCTGTGTTTGTGCGTGGGTGTGTTTGTAAAGAGTGGATATTCAATTGGATGAAGAAGAAAAGAGATTCTTAAGGGAATGTTGCAGATAATGGTCTGAAAGTAAAGACAAGGAGAAGGCTTCTGAAGATAATCATTTAGATACAAAAATGGAGGCCTATATAAACCCTGTTCTGACCTTATGCATATGAAGTATTTTTAAACCTCTGAAGTCTTCAGAAACTGCACATAGTTTCTTATGGAAAAAAAAAAAAAAGTGTTCTCAGTTAAAAGGAACTCCTGAACTTAGAGAACTGAGCAAAGGAGAGATGAGACAGTAACTTATAATTCTCAAAAAGTATTAAATCCATGTAAAACTCACAGTGCAGAATAAATATTCACCCATGCACAGCCTAAATCTAACCACTTACTACTTAAAAATCTGAATGTCTTTGGGAAGTGTACCAGAAAAGTCTAAGGATTTTTAACTTTTCCTAACCTCTTTATTGTCACCAAAATGCAGGTATACTAAAAACAATATGTTTACATAAACTAGAGTAATATAAATCAATATAGAATTTACCAAATCTCCTGGATTGTTTTACGATTAGAAGCAAAAAAGAAGAGAGAAAAGATAATTTTTTTAATTAATAAATAATTTGATTAGGTTCAACAAATAAGTAGAAGCATATTATCTAAAAGCCACCATAAAACCAGAACATTAAAAAAAATTGGCTCTTAATTTTAATAATAAGACTGCATTTTTGAAGGGATCTGCTTTCCAGGGAAGGAAATATGAAATTCTGGTTGGAAAAAGAAATCATTACAATTTATCTTTTTGAATTCTAGCCAAATTATAAAAGGAATGATTCCATCAGTGATTTTTAAAAAATGAGTTTTGTAATATATTGCTAGTGTTAGACAGCAGCATGTTACCATTTTAATTACAAACTGTAGCAATTATTTTATGCTGAAAACCTTAGCATACAAAAAAGTGAACATTTTATATGAATATAAATTATGTCTACCAACTATCTATATACGTACTCTAAATTTCCATGATTTACCAAATATCTACTCAGAAGTAGGTCATTTTGATAAAAGAAGGTCTTTAAAACAGATGAGTAATTCAAAATTTATGCATAATACAAACATCTCAACTATTCATAATATAAGTACAGACACATTTTTCATTATTAATTTCCTTTAAAATATATTAAATTTGATTGTCAATAAAATTTTTATTTAAGGCAGGCATATTTCTATGAGGAAATGTTTATGCCTAGCTAACACATGTTTAAGTATATGATACTAGAAATATTGATTCAAAGACCCTATAGTTTTACTTTGTAAAGCTCTTTGCATTTGTGCTTAACTTTGAATCCTTTTTTTCAGCTTCTCTTTTCTAGTTAAGCACATTAAGACAATACTAAAAAAATTAAATATAAATTAGTAACTCTTTTGTAAAATAAAAGTTAATTTTCAAGACTTCCACTTCTGGGAAAATGGAGTAGGTACACTTTTCTATTCCTCCTACTAAGTATGATGTACAGCTAAACACCTTGGAATAAAGGTATATACATATTACAAATGCTGAAAGTTAGAGAGCAAAAGAAAAATGTTTGCCATATTTGCATACCACATAACTAACAAAGGACTAGTATCCAGAATATTTAAAGAATTCTCAAAATCCAACATTGAAAACAAACAATCCACTTAGAAAATAGGTAAAAAACATGAGCTGACATTTCACTAGAGAATATACAGATGACATATAAGCACATAAAAATATGTTCACCATCTTCAGCCATTAGGGAATTTCAAAATAAAACCACAATGAAACATTACTACATACCTATGAGAATATCTAAAATAAATAATAGTAACAACATCAAATGCTGGTGATGACAGTGAAATTGGACCATGCATGCTTTGCTAATAAGAATATATCAATAGGGCTTCCCTGGTGGTGCAGTGGTTGAGAGTCCACCTGCGTCCGGGAAGATCCCACATGCCGCGGAGCAGCTGGGCCCATGAGCCATGGCCGCAAGGCCTGCACGTCGGGAGCCTGTGCTCCGCAATGGGAGAGGCCACAACAGTGAGAGGCCCGCGTACCACAAAAAAAAAAAAAAAAAAAAAAAGAATATATCAATAAAATGATACAACCACGCTGGAAAACAGTTGGACACTTAAAAAAAAAAAAAAAAAAACTAAACATGTAACTACTATAAGACCCAGCAATTGAACTCCTTAAAATTTGCCCCAGAGAAATGAAAAGTTATGTCCACACAAAAAGCTATACGTGAATGTTTATAGCAGCTTAACTCATGATGGCCCCAAACTGGAAACATCCAGTACTTTAATGAGTGACTGCGTAAACAAACTGTTCATATCCATGCAATGGAATCTCACTTAGCAAAAACAGGACTGAACTGGATGGATCTCTAGAGAATGATGCTGAGTGAAAAAACCCAATCCCAAAAGGTTACATACTGTGTGATTCCATTTATATAACATTCTTCAAAAGGCAAAATTTAGAAACAGAGAAGAGACTAGTGATTGACACCAGTTAACGAGAGGTTGGGAATGGGAGTGAAGTATGTATGACTATAAAAGGGCAACAGGAGGAATTTTTGTGATAAAGGTACAAAACTTTAACATTATCACAGAAATTCCTCCTGTTGCCCTTTTATAGACATACTTCACTCCCACTCCCAACCCCTCGTTAACTGGTACCTTAACCATATCAATACAAATGCTGGTTGTGATATTGTGCTATAGTTTTATAAGATGCTACCATTGGATGAAACCAGTAAAGGGCACATGAGACCTCACCATATTATTTCTTACAAAGGCATAGGAATATACACATTTCAAGTAGATTGTTCAATCTAAAATTAAATAAATAATAAAACTGCAAGTTCTGAAAAGATATTCACAAAGGTGGTCACAAAGGAGATCTCTAGATTTGGGATTTTTTTTTCTATTTTTCATTTGTATTCTTTTCCTACAGTGAAATTACATTGCTTTGATAATAAGAAAGAAAAAATACAGTACTCTTATAATCTAAATTTTTCATATAAGCACGTCCTTCTGTTCATATCATTATAAGGTTCTAAGACTAAAAGTCAACTTTTAAATTCACCCTCTAATACTAAAAACATAGGGGCTTCCCTGGTGGCGCAGTGGTTGAGGGTCCGCCTGCCGATGAAGGGGACACGGGTTTGTGCCCCGGTCCGGGAAGATCCCACATGCCGTGGAGCGGCTGGGCCCGTGAGCCATGGCCGCTGAGCCTGCGCGTCCGGAGCCTGTGCTCCGCAGTGGGAGAGGCCACAGCAGTGAGAGGCCCATGTACCACAAAATAATAACCTGTGGTCAGCATATTTTATGGTGTGAATACGAACTTGTAATTTGAATAACGTGAACGAGTTGATAGGAGAGCTGGCCTTACCTTGTTTTCTACCCTAGGTTCTCTTAGAGCCATTAACATTTACCAAAATTAAATTTTCTTTCAGAGCTTAAAAGTGTTCTGAATCTTAGAGATTCTGACCTAATGGCTGTATTATGACTTTATCCTGCCAATTAGATAAAGTAGCATTGGGAATCACCTCAGATCATTTTATCATTTTTGCTTGGCTGGAAAAAGTGTGTGTGCACACACATACACAAGCTTCCAATTTCTGCAAAGGATTCCTCTTAGTTCTTTAGAAAACTGCTGGCCTATTTTCAAAAGCTGAAAATAAGCTGGAGCCCAGTGCTAAGTTTCAGAAATCAAGAGGCTATTTAAGTTATGGTGATGGAGGGTTTCAGTGAACACAAAAGATGAAATAGAAGGAAGCTGGATAAAGATAATTCGGTTCCAGAACCCAAAGCATGAGAGAAAATCAAGAACTTAGAGGTCAGTATCATTGAAGAGGGAATGGTTTTGTAGCTCTAATTGATTCTGTAGTCTCCTAGAGGGATTGAACTTTTGGGAACATAAAAGTGTAGGGCATAAGAATAAAATATATATCAGATACAGAACCAATAGTTGCCCCAGAATCATCTCAAACTGTAGTATAATTAAATTCTGGAGGCTTCAAGCAAAATTCTTCAAAGTTATCTCCTTGTAGTCCTCTAAAGTAATAACCTTGACCATATGCCCTGAGAAACCCATGTTTTCATTAATAATATGGCAGAACTTATCAGTCTTAATTTAAAACATTATGTGAAAAGGAATATAAATTTGTAAACTGTTAAAATCTTACATGAATGTAAAAGTATTAGGTCACCTCCATTATACTGTCGCCTTAAAACTATAGAGTGTGATTAGTCTGAAAGGCTAAGCTAGGCTTGAAATAAACCTTGCTGTGTGATGCAAATTACTTGGGGAATTTGCTTTGTGCCTAACTTCTGTTTAGTGTTTGGTCTGCCATCTAGTGGCCACATAAATAAGTACAAGCTGTCATCATAAAGATCATATGAAAATTTTAGGTCATCCAAATGGGCTATTTCAACACTGTTTCCAAGCATAAGCAGACAAAAAATTTAAAAATTAACTGGTGGTAGGAAAATTTTTATTCAAGCATTTCATTAAATATAACTGCTTACTTAAAACACTTAAAATTTGCTTTAGTGAGTACAAAAGCAAATTAATAACTTTTATATTTATGCTAAATTCAAAATAAAAAATTATATTCATAAACTTTCACTGAGTTTAAAAGAAATAAAGTAACTGTCTTGTTCATTATTTTCACTTAATTATCTTTTATTTTAATCACATGTTTATCTTTCCTACTTCTTAATTTAAACTATGAAATAAAATGTTCTTCAGTACTTGGATTTGTGCTATCTGCCAATTTGCCAAAGAATCAACAGTTATAAAATAAAACATAAACACAGTTTCAAAATTTGAACTCTTAAATATACAAATATAATATTAAAAAGATACAAAGACCCTTTGGAATTTAAAAAAATAATACTGTCTTGATTTATTTGTTAATGGAGGTGATAGATAATGTTAGGCCCTCCACACTCATTCTCCTGGCATAATTTTAATAGCTGTTTGTCCAAAGCTATATGCTCCACTCCCACCCCCATTTCCTTCCAGAGCTCTAATCGGATGGCTTGTTTTCTAAAAGCCCCAATATTTTAAAATGGCTTATTCATATGACTGAAAATGACGCTTGCAGCATGTCCAAGTATACTGAATACACCCTTAGAAGTATTTACAAGCTAAATTCATTAGACAGATGCCCAATATTCACATTTCAATGTTACAATTGTTATCTTAATTTGTTTGTTTTCTCAACTGGTATATCTATGCAAATTACAGTCCTTTGACATTCTAATCAGTTATGGTAAAAGCATTCAAATGAAAAAATATAAAAGTTCCAATAGCCATTAGCCGTGTTTCTCATTATTGCCGCATGAAGTTAAATCTCCTCTTCAGCTTATTATTGCTTGAGATAATAAGTTAGCATCACATTGTTCAAACTGGAAGTACAGGTAATTTTGCAATTGCTAATACTGTGTTAAAATGTCCTACGATAGGGCTTCCCTGGTGGCGCAGTGGTTGAGAATCCGCCTGCCAATGCAGGAGACACGGGTTCGTGCCCTGGTCCGGGAAGATCCCACATGCCGCGGAGCAACTAAGCCCGTGAACCATGGCCGCTGAGCCTGTGCGTCCGGAGCCTGTGCTCCGCAACGGGAGAGGCCACAACAGTGAGAGGCCCGCATACCGAAAAAAAAAAAAAAAAAAAAAAAAAAAAAAAAAAATGTCCTACGATAATCCACAAACCTATATTCCATGTTGTTGACACCCAAACAAGTATCTGCAAAAGGCAGCCAAAATAATGGAACGATATCCGCAAACTGCTTAATCCTTAACTTTGTGTTGCCCACATTTATTTATTTACTTATTTTTTTTTTGGCAGTACATGGGCGTCTCACTGTTGTGGCCTCTCCCGTCGCGGAGCACAGGCTCCGGACGCGCAGGCTCAGCGGCCATGGCTCACGGGCCCAGCCGCTCCACGGCATGTGGGATCTTCCCGGACCGGGGCACGAACCCTCGTTCTTTGCATCGGCAGGCGGACTCTCAACCACTGCGCCACCAAGGAAGCCGCCACATTTATTTTAAATTCATAAATATAACCTTTTGCAGCCAACTATGGGAGCCTCAAAGTACAATAAACTCCAATTTAAGGCATGAATGTTAGTGGATACACTTATTTCTAAGACAGTATCTCACATGACTTCTAAGAGTAATTCTGTTAAGACTCACTCTGAGAATAAGCACCCAAATGTGTGGACTGTTCTTTTTCTACTCAATCTGTATACTTTCTAACAATGTGGCCAAACTCCCCAAGATCTTATGAAAGAAAGAAAGAAAAAAGCAAAGAAAGAAAGAAAGAAGGAAAGAAAGAAAGGAAGGAAGGAAGAGAGAAAGAAAGTGAAAGAAGAGAGAGGGAGGGAGGAAGGATGGATTTGATTTTACAAAAAAAATAATTTCAGATTTCTAAATGAAAGCAAAATGTCCATACTCATAGCAAAATCAGTCACAAGATTAAAGCCATGATCTCTAAGAATCAAATGTCCTTTACTTATTACTCTATTATGTGTCAGAGACCTATACAGGGCCGGGCTCATGAAGGGGAATGTAACATTAAATGAGCATTTTTTTTTAAAACTACAGTGTGGTAAAATGAGCCCTCACTGTGAAGTCTGGCTCGAGAAGCCTCCCTAGAAAAGTCCTCACTACCACGGACGGCTTTTGCGGCAATTTCCTCAGGGGAAAATCCATCAAGAGAGGGGATTTATTTTTCAAGAGACAAGATGGTTACCATATCTCAAAGAGGATACAACATTCAGAGGTGGGGGTCGGAGACACAAATCTTTAGACAGCCCATCCCCCAGCGCAGGGTTTGGATATCACAATCCAAGGGCCAAATCCAGCCCTCCATCTGCTTTTGTAAATAAAGTTTTACTTTCTATATCCATTTGTTTCCATATCATGTATAACTTCTTTGCAATGTAACAATAGAGTTGAGTAGTTGCCACAATGTCTCTATAGTTACACAAAGCCTAAAATATTTATTATCTAGCGTTTTACAGAAAAACTTTGTCAACCCTTGTCCAGATAGCAATTGCACTTCTCATTCCCCAAACATGCCTCATACTTTTCTTTTTAGAAAAAGAAATCCCTTCTACTGTTTAATGGACATCTGGGTTGGGTCTAATACTTTGATTTTTGCTCAGTCCTGTTCCTATGAATTCTCTTGTACATGTCTCCTGATTTACAAGTGTGACAGTTTCTCTAGAGTATATATCTAGGTGTTGATTTATTTCCCAGCATGGTTTTAAAATATTTGATATGGTGACTTTACTAAATAATCTTTTGTGGTTTTAGTTTGCATTTTTGTCATACAAATGACACTGAGGGACTTCCCTGGTGGCACAGTGGTTAAGAATCCACCTGCCAATGCAGGGGACAATGGTTCAAGCCCTGGTCTGGGAAGATCCCACATGCCACGGAGCAACTAAGCCCGTGTGCCACAACTACTGAGCCTGCACTCTAGAGCCCACGAGCCAAAACTACTGAGCTCGTGTGCCACAACTACTGAGCCCCTGTGCCTAGAGCCCATACTCTGCAACAAGAAAAGCCACCACATTGAGAAGCTCGCGCACCACAATGAAGAATAGCCCCCACTCGCCGCAACTAGAGAAAGCCCATGCACAGCAAAGAAGACCCAACGCAGCCATAAATAAATAATAAAACAAATGATACTGAGTATCTTTTCAGATAGGGCCATTAATAACCATTAATATTTCATCTTCTATGAAAAGTCTATTTATTTAAATCTTTGGCTTTTTTTCCCTTTTAGTTTGTTAACCTTTTTGCTTTATCATATTGAAGGGTTTTTGTTTATATATACCAGATACTAGTTCTTTGTCAATTATATATTGTAAATGTCTTGTTAATTTTATGGCATGTCTCCACACTCTAGATATGAGGCCTTTTCACAAGAAATTCTTAATTTGAATGTAGCTGAACTTACCTATATTTTTTCTGTATGGTATGCAATTTCATACCTTGTTTATTAAAACCTTCCCTATCCTAAGTTCACATAGGTATTTTTCTACATTATACTCTAAAAATGTTACCTAATCTGGAATTTAGTTTTGTATATAATAAGATAGGGAGATAATTCCATTTTTATATAAATAACCATTTTTTTCCAGCATCATGTATTGAGAAGTCTTTTTCCATTGTTTTACAATGCTAACTCTGTATCATAAATCAAGTTCACTTATGTTTAAAGGTCTCCTAAATTCTATTATTTCAGATTGTTCAAACTGGAACAAGATAACGATGTCTTAGTCTTTTAATTCTGTCTATATTCAATTTGTATATTTTGAGTCAACATTATGTCACCATTAAAAAATTGTTATATCTTTCTGTCAAATCAAACCTCTTATCCTTATGTATTGACTCACTTTATTCATATTCTTTATTTCTACTAATGCATTTTGCTCTGAAATTTTTTCTTTAATATAGCTACATGAGTATTATTATGAAGAATGTTCACCAGATGTATCTTAATTCATCTATTAACTTTCAATCCTTGTATGCATAGAAATCTTATTTGTAGAGCAAAACTGTTTTGCAATGAATTGTACTGTTGTTGAACAAATATGTGTAACCTATTTTTGCATGACCTTGCTATAAACTTTCTGAATGTGATAATTATCATCATGCTTCACGCAATTCTGCATAGCACCCATCACTAAAAAAAACGGCATCATTGGGTGCAATACATAATGACCTCTCCTAACCTTCCCACTGAATCATCTAAAGCAGTGTAATTATTAATTAAGAAGCAATTTACTAATCAATGAGTTTGTTACTTTATCAATAAAAATTTAAGTAAGGAAACAGAAAAAGCATCACCTTGAATAATACATTTAGTAGACACACTGATAAGATGGCAGATGCCAGTAATATAACAGTAATAAAGAACAATTTTAAACAAAAGTTTACAGCAGATTGATGACTATACAGATATAACTGTGTCCACCTAGTATTAATAGTTAGAATACTTGAAAACAAATGCTTGAATGAATATAACTTGTTCTGCAAATAAGTAAAAACCAAAATGTTGGAAATGAGTTATTCAAAGTTGTAAGTGAATTCATGAAAATGAATAACACATTTGCAAAATGCATTGCACATGAAATTACAATACTGATATTGTACCCTTAGATGACATAAAGGTATAGAGATTTACATCAGGAAATTGTTGAAAATCCTGAGATTTCAATAATATATTTTTATTCACAGAGAAGCTGATCCTCCTATGTAGAATTTTCCTTTAGATTTAATAATTAAGGGGATATCTTATTAGTGAATCTAAAATAATCCACAGTCCTAGAGTCCTATATATTTTCATTTTTAGATAAATAATTGGAATCAAATGATTCACTCCATTGTTTAACAGATAAAATGTTTGCCTGAAGTTTATTAGTTAAATAATGCAAAAAGCTGTGAAAGACTCATGCTTTACAGATTGTGTGAAGGGTAATTTTGGATTTAAAAAATGTCTATTTAACTGTTGTGTATTAGAATCTGAATAAAGTATAAGGGCAATGTGAACATGTGAGTCTGTGTATGTGTGTATGCACACATATATATGTATTCACACACATATATACATATATGTTTATCTCTGGAGACACATGTATGTAGTCATACATACACACATGCATAAAAATATATGAGCATGTGTTGCAAAATGTATGGACTTAGAACAAAAATTCAATTTTGGAAAAATTCACTAATGATGTTTAGTCAATGTTACAACTTGAATCTTAAAGAAGGATTATGAAGGTGGGAGCAGTATCGTCTGTGTATGCTTAAGGAAAATCTTCATCATTATCTTAAAATATTTAATGTAAAAAAGAATGATATTAAATTTAAAAATCTGTTTTCATTATTATAATAAATATCAACATTTTATGTGTTAAAGATTTTTAAAATTTTCACACACTTAAATATAATTTAAAAAATAAAATTATCTGAATTATTGTAATGTACTTTCCTTCTGTCAGGAGAAACATTTGAGGCATTTGCTATCAATTACTTGTACAAACTTTACCAGCAATGGAGACTATGAAGAATTTGATGTGGTTGATATCACCAGGAATGCTGGTGAAAGGACCTCCAAAACTCTTTTCCTCCATAAATGCAAGAAGAACACTGGCAAAATTGTCAAAATCAACTCTTTTAGAAATCAAAACTAAGCAAAAGCTCTTAATAATACAGGTAGTGTTTATTTGAGAAAAATGGCTGAATCTTGTTAAGAAAAGGAAGTTCTGTAGTATTTTAATTTGCCCTAATACGATCCTTCTCTCTCCAAACATTTCCCTTGAAAACCAATAACCCCATGATCACAGTAAAAACTTTTTAGAAGTGTAACAATGTCTGCAGGGGGCAGAATGAACTTAGAGCAACTCCAAGGCCTGTTTTCCAGATAACTGTCATTATTTGATCTGCCCAAAAGTTCCCTGGAAAATCCCATGTGCAAAACATCTCTTTACTTGACCTGACTCAGAGCATTCAAGAGCAAGCAACCTTTTCCCCATGGGCATTTGTCATAAAGAATCATCAGCAATTGTCAAACATTATAGATAGCAGCAGTGGTATACCAGTTGGAGAAAACAACAAACTGGCCAAAAAGGTAAGAGGAAAAGTTGGGAATGAGGCATCCACAAGTGGATTTGAAAAGCTGTGACATAATCCTGGGAGTCTAGAATGTCATGCTCATGTTCACAGCTGTGTGCGTGCCCAGGAAAAACTAGGGGAGGCCCTAAGCTGTCACCTTGGAAGGATATTGAAGTTCTGTGCAAGCAGGAAGTAAGGGCTAAGGTGGAATTGTAAACTGCCTGTATGATCATTGAAGGTGTGCTACAACATGCACACTGAGCTCTTAAAAAAAAACCCTGTGGGTCTTACTGGTTCCAGGCATTTAAGGAAATCTCTGTCAATCATTAGCTGACTCATAAATTAACCAGAGACTTCAATGACCACATAGGAAAAGAATACTGATATTTCAGAATTAATTCAGAAAAGTCATTAAACAAATAAACAGCAGCATCATCAACAACAAACAGCAACAACAAGCCATGGAGAAAGACAGGGAAAGTCTGATTTTCAGAGTTGCCACAGCATATTGCTTAAAATTTCCAGTTTTCAGTTAAAAGGTTATGAGGCATACAAAGAAAGACAAGACAGGGCACATAAAGAAAAAAAAAATTTAAAAAGCAGTCAATAGGGCTTCCCTGGTGGCGCAGTGGTTGAGAATGCGCCTGCCGATGCAGGGGACACGGGTTCGTGCCCCGGCCTGGGAAGATCCCACATGCCGCAGAGCGGCTGGCCCCGTGAGCCATGGCCGCTGAGCCTGCGCATCCAGAGCCTGTGCTCCACAACAGGAGAGGCCCCAACAGTGAGGCCCGCATACCACAAAAGAAAAAAAAAAAAAAAAGCAGTCAATAGAATCTGTCCATAAAGAAGCCCTTACACTGGACTTACTAGACAAAGACTTTAAGTAAGAAGTTTTAAATATATTCAAAGAAATAGAGAAAGTATGTGAATAATGTCTAACCAAATAGAGATTATACATAAAGAGACAGAAATTATTTTTAAAAACACAATAGAAATTTGGGGGTTGAAAAGTACTACCTCTAAAGTAAAAAAAATATCACCAGGAGGGCCCAATAGCAGATTTAAATAAGCAGAATTAAAAATCAGCAAACTCGAAAATAAGTCCATTGAGATTATCTAGTCTGAGGAACAGACATAAGAAAGAGGGAAGGAAAATGAACAGAGCCTCAAAAACTTATGAGACACCATCAACTGTACAAACATACTTATAATGGAAGTTCCACAAAGAGAGGAGAGAGATAAAGGGATAGAAACAATATATGAAGAAACAATGGCCAAAAAATCTCAGATTAAAAAAAATAAATCTGCATATCCCAAAACTCAAGAATCTCTAAGATAAATCAGAGATACACACACCAAAATACACCAAATCTATCTAAAATCAACAAAGAAAGATTCTTGAAACAACAAAAGAGATGTGCCTCAAAACAAGGGATCCTCAACAAAATTAACAGCTAATTTGTCATCAGAAACCCAGGAGGCCAGAAGACAGTGAGATGACACAGTCAAAGTGTGCGGCAGAGAAGGGGAGGAACAGTCAAACAATAATTCTATAGCTAGCAAAAATGTCCTACAAAATGAAGAAGACATTAAAATATTACCAAACTATTTGTGTCTTACACCTAAAGGTTGTAAATAATATATAATGAAAATAATAACCAAAAGAGAACTGCAGAGGCTATGCTGACACCAGACAAAATAGAAAAAGACTTTAAGCAAAAAAGTGTTACTAGAGACAAACAATGATACTTTATAATGATAAAAGGGTCATTCCATCAAGAAGAAGATACAATATCTATAAACATATGGGTTTGTGGTCTGTTGAAATTTTCCCCACCCAAAGATATCTATGTCCTAATCTATGTATCTTGTGAATGTTACCTTATGTGGCATATATTATTTTTTAATTATTTAATCACACTTTCCAGATGTAATTAATTTATGGTTCTTGAGATAGGAAGATTATCCTGAACAGTGGGCCCTGAATGAAATCCCATGTATCTTTACAAGAGGGAGGAAGAGGGAGATTTGACACATACAGAGGAGAAAGAAATGTGAAAATTGACCAAAGAGAGATTTGAATATTGGAGTGATGTGGCCACAACCCAAGGAATGTCAGAGGTCATTAAAAACTGGAAAAGGCAGGAGGTGAATCTCCCCTAGAACCTCTGAAGGGATCGCACCCTTGTGGATGCCTTGATTTTGGTCTACTGAAACTATTTCAGACTTCTGGCCTCCAAAACTGTGAAAGTCTGCTTCTGTTGCATTAAGCCACCAAGTTTCTGGTAATTTGTGATAGTAACCACAGGAAAATAATACAATAATCCTATACACAGAGTGCCAACATTTATTAAATAAAACTAAAAAAAAAATCAAAGGAAGAAATGGACAATAATGATTGAAGAGTTCAAAATCTCACCTTTGTTAATAGATACAACTAGACAGAAGGATCAACATGGATACAGAAGATGTGAACATAACTATAAACAACTTAGAACAACATATCTGTGGACCACTTCAGCCAATAAGAACAGAGTATATATTGTTCTCAAATGCATACAGATTATACTCCAGGATAGACCATATATCAATATCAGGCAATAAAACAATCTCAAAATATTTAAAGGATAGAAATCACATAAAGTTCCCTGACCACAGATAATGATATTAGAAATAAATGCAAGAGGAAAATTTGGGAAATTCACACATATAGGAAATTAAATCACATACTCCTAAAAAGTCAGTAAATCAAAGAAGAAATTACAAGGAAATTTGAAAATACTGATAGGTCAATGAAAATGAAAACACAATATGGAAAAACTTGTGAGATGCAGCTAAGGCAATACTTGGGAGGAATGCACAGCTGCAGAAGCCTATATTTTAAAAAAATAGAAGAGTCATCCTAAACCAATAACCTAATCTTTCTGCTTAAGAAACTAGAAAAGAGGTAAAACTAAACCCAAAGAAGAAAGGGAGATAATAAAGATTTGAGTTGGGGCTTCCCTGGTGGCACAGTGGTTGAGAGTCCACCTGCCGATGCAGGGGGTGTGGGTTGGTGCCCCGGTCCGGGAAGATCCCACATGCCATGGAGCGGCTGGGCCTGTGAGCCATGGCCACTGGGCTTGCAAGTCCAGAGCCTGTGCTCCGCAACGGGAGAGGCCACAGCAGTGAGAGGCCCGCAAACCGCAAAAAAAAAAAAAAAAAAAAAAAAAAAAAAAAAAGATTCGAGTTGAAATAAATGAATTAGAGAATAGAAAAACAATAGAGAAAATCAACAAAACTAAAAATTGGTTCTTTGAAAAGATCAATAAAAGTAACAAAACTTTAACTAGACTGATAAAGAAAAGAGAGAAAACTCATATTACTAAAATAGAGAAGGAAAAATGGACATCATTTTGATCTTAAAGAAATAATTTTATGCCAAAAAAATAGACACAGATAAAAACAAATTGATAGAAAGACAAAAAAATACCAAATGACTCAAGATGAAATAGAAAATCTGAATAGACCTTTAACAACTAGAGATTGAGTCAGTAATCAAAAATCTTCCCATGAAGAAATGCCTAGGACTAGAGAGATATACAACTGAATTCTACTAAATGTTTAAAAAATAATTAATACCAATTCTTCACAAACTGTTTCAAAAACTAAAAGAAGGGGAAATACTTTCCATCTTGTTCTACAAGGCCAGTATTACTCAAAAGCAGAAAAAGATATCCAAGAAAGGAAAAATAGAGGACAATATCTCTTATGAATATACATAATAAAATCTTCAACAAAATGCTAGTAAATTAAGTCTAGCAACATGTTACAAAATGATACACCATTACCAAGAGGGATTTATCCCAGGAATGCAAGCTGGTTCAATACAATCTATATACTATACTATATTAATGAATAAACACACACACACACACACACACACACACACACACAATCACATCAACAGTTGTGAAAAAAAGTATTTGACAAAATTGAAGAAAATTTCATGATTATAAGACAAAAAAATGGAAACGGAATAGAATTAAGCTCCCTCCACATGATAAAGGACATCCATGAAAAACCCATAGATACCATCATACTTAATGTTGAAAGCCGCAAATATTTCCCTTAATATCCTGGAACAAGACAAGAATATCCACTTTCACCATTCTATTCAACATTATCCTGGAGTTCTAGCCAGAGACGTTCAGCTATATAAATAAATAAATAGTATCTAGATTAGAAAGGAAAGAGTAAAACTGTCTCTATTTGCAGATGTCATAGTATTCTGCACAGATTATCCTAAGGAATACACACACACACAATTAGAGATTATAAACAAGTAGAGCAAGATTGCAGAATACAAAAATCAATATACATTACCAATTTTATTTATATGTATTAGTATAGGCAAGCAATTTCATTTCCAGTAATACCAAGAAAGAATAAAATGCTTATGAATAAATCTAACAAAATAACGATATGACTTGTATACCAAAAACTACAAAACAGTGAAAGAAATTAAAGAAGACCAACATAAATGGGAAAGTATCCTATAGCCATAAATCAGAAGACTTAACATTGTTAAGATGGAAATACTATCCAAATTGTTATACAGATTCAATGCAGTTCTTATCAATATTGCAGTTGCCTTTTTTGTAGACCTTGACAAGTTTATCTTAAAATTCATACAGAAATGCAGCAAACCCAGAATTGCCTAAACTATCTTAGAACAAAAAGAAAGTTGGAGGACTTACAACTCATGATTTCAAAACTTACTACAGAACTATGGTATTCATAGTACTATAGTTTATGTGGTACAAGCATAAAGATAGGGGTGTGTGTGTGTGTGTGTGTGTGTGTGTGTGTGTGTGTGTGTTTCTCTCAGTGGAATAGAATTGAGAGTTTAGAAATGAGCCTTTACATTTATAGTCAGTGATTTTGAACAAATGTACTAAGATAATTCAATAGGAAAGAACAGTGTTTTTGAAAAATTTTACTTGGACAAGCATATATCCACATACAAGTGATTAAAATTGGATCCCTTCCTCACATCATAAACAAAAACTAAATTAAATGCATTAAACACCTAAATGTATTAGTTGAAACAATAACTCTTGGAAGAAAAGAGAGGTATAAACACCACAACTTTGAGTTTGGCAATGGTTTCTTAGTTATGATACTGAAAGCAAAAGCAATTAAAAAAATACATATACTAGATTTCTTCAAAATCAAAAATGTTTGTGCTTCAAAGGATATCATCAATAAAATGGAAACCAAACCTACAGTATGATATAAAATATTTGTGAAACAAATGTCTGATGGTATATATCTAGGATATATAAATAACTATTACAGTTCAATAATAAAAATATAAAATAACCTAACTTTAAAAATTGGCAGAGGATTTAAATAAAGATTTTTCCAAAGAAGATACACAAAGGGCCAATAAACACATAAAGAGATGCTTAACATCATTAAGCATAAGAAATTTTAGGAAAAAAACACTGTTAATTCTTAGTAGACATACAACTCAACTGATAGAAGTTGAAGTGTGTGTCATATGGAAGAATGGTCTTCTGGACCTGGGAGTGCCCTACGACTAGCTGTAGAGTGCTGTGGACGTCAGATGGAGTGGACTTTATCATTAATCTGTTTACTAAAGGTTAGCTGGAAGAGATTTTATTATACTGTACAAAATCTCACGTCATAGAGCGTTTAGTATAGATCTTGCTCAGCAGTGATTTTCCCTTTAGCCACTCGTCTCACAAACACCTAACATAGTCAATGCCCCCTGTACACGGTTCATAAGAAGTCTCTAATGAGTCATTTTCTTGGTTATGCACACCCAGTACCTGAGCTAAGTTTCCTTTCTTCATTAGCAAAACCTGAGTTCTAATCTGTTCTTTTATTTCCCCTTATTTCTTTTTTTTTTTTTTTTTTTTTTTTTTTTTGGCGGTATGTGGGCCTCTCACTGTTGCGGCCTCTCCCGTTGCGGAGCACAGGCTCCATGGCCATGGCTCACGGGCCCAGCCGCTCCACGGCATATGGGATCTTCCTGGACCGGGGCACGAACCCGTGTCCCCTGCATCGGCAGGCGGATTCTCAACCACTGTGCCACCAGGGAAGCCCTTCCCCTTATTTCTTATGCTTGTTTTATTTCTAATGTTCTATCTGTCATGAAGTTCTTTCTACATCTTTTAATCTTGTAATGTCTTTCATAAGGTTTAGAAAGGCTCCAAGCAGGGTAAATGGACCATCATCATCTCTCTGTATCTCCAGAACGAAGAGAATTCAGTGAAACAAGTTAAATCTTTGCAAAGATCCTGCTTACCAGCTGGTAGATTGTTCCTGAAAAACAAGGGCCCTTCACTTTCATAGTCTGGGTATAAACTGCAATTACTCCAATGCATAATACCTTCAGAAAGTCTACCCAACAAGACCTCTCACAATTGTATTCCTGGAGCTTATGGCCATTAATAAGTTTCCAATATCCGCATTTATTCATATTATATTGGAAGTAAAGGATAAGATTTCTAGAGCAAATCAGAGTATTATACCTTCTGGGATAATGTGATGACAGCCAGAAGGACAGAGCTGCACATACAAAAGGGGATTCTATCACTACTGAAGAGTAACTCAGAGGTTATAAACTGGAGAGCTTATACACACATGGTTCCATTCGCTTCCTAAGAGAGGGAGAAAAAATTTGCTCCCTGCTTATAGTAGGGAGCAAAAATTCTCTTAGAGAATTTCTAGATTCTTGTGTTCTTACACTTTGGAATGGAAATAAATGTCCCCACAGGAAAAATAAGACAAGACTCTATAAGCTTACAACCTTTGAAAAGTCTCCATGGTCTCAGGCTTCATCCTTCTTTGAAATGTAAACACATGTCAGGGGAGGTAAATTTCTCCAGATAGTCTCTCACTGTCTTATCATCCTTTAAATTCCAAGGGTTATCCTTTAAACCAATTAGCAGGTTTCTTTATTCCCAAAACCCAAAACACACAGAAACCAAAATGTATCCTCTACAGCTCCACAGTTACACTTCCGCCCTCACAGTCTCTGCTTTGCAATGCTGCCCAAACCTTGGCCCTGGCTCCATGTAAGCTCTAGGACTTTTTTTCATTCCTATGACACCCATGCATTTTTCTATTCGTGGCTTAGACTAGATACTCAGATTCTGAAATATTACTGCATGATTTCCTAATCTTGGATCTGTGTCCATGGTCTACCTACTGAGATTTTCTGTCTCTTTTTGGGGGGACAGACTATACATAATGAGCCTGAACACTAAAGTCCCCAGAGTGGTCAAGTTCTGAGATGGTTGTTCCTTGCATCCAGCTCCCATGGATGGGTGAGGCTTCATTGTGAGGCAGCCTGAGGCACCTCTTCTTTCTCCAGGCTCATTTTCAAATGTCAAGATATCCAATTATTTTTGTGGTCTCAAGCACCTCATAATTCCACCAGGAATCCCATTTACTTCCACTTGACCATCAAGAAAGTCTACCTTTTTGTTCTGAAATCCTCCCTTAGCAAATTAAAGACATCTTCAGTTAGCTTTTTGCTTAATTAATTCTTTTAACCCTGCCAGCTAAATACCTCCAACTACATCATGATTTTTGAGAAAGGATTTTCCAAATTTTAGTAATATCTCCACCTCTCTCAACATACTCTCAGTAATTAAATACTGCCTATGGATTGATTGCATACAGAAAATAGTTTACTGTAAAGGAGTTTCATGCCATACCTACATATCCAGCAAATATTTGGTGCTATGGAATAGAAAGAACTTTGTGAAATATCATCCCAAAGATTTACCCTGTGTTTCTGATGTCCCAGTAACTTTAAGTTGATAAGAAAACTTGAAGTAAGGTAAGTGAACTCCACAAATTCATAATACTTTCAGTAGCTTTAGGGACTACATAACATGAGTATAATGACCACATACAAATAAACTAAAACCTTTTTTTTCCCCCAGTATTTTAAATATAAACATTCAAATGCTTAACAGGAACAACAAAAACTGTGCATGATCTGACCCTAGCCTTCATTCCTAGATTTATTGCCGGTGGGCTTTAAACTAGTCTGCCTTTATTTTTCAAGAATAACATTTTCTCCCATTTTAGGGCTTTTGCAATTTCTCTGCCCCTTACCTAAAACATTTTTTAAGTCTCCCATATTGTATAATTAAGTTTCTTTGCATGTAAGTTGTCTTACAATTGTGTGGTTAACTCTCATTGAAATTATCTTGTTTGCATAATTATTTGATTGATTACATCTCTTCCACCAGCCTTACTAGTTCCCTGAGAAGAGGGGCCATCTGCTTTCTGCCCCCTATTGCATCTCTAGTGTGTAACACAGTGCCCCACAAAGAAAAGGCCTTCAATAATTTTTTTGTGAATAAAGTTGGTTAATAAATCGTAGAAATATTTCCTTAGAAAATATAAAGGTATATCTGTCTATTTATTGGCAGTAATGAAAGCCGTGACAATTTGCCAGGTCTGTTGGGAGAAGGTAGAGTGAGAAGAGGGTCAAGAAATAAACCTTGAGGGACCCAATAAATAATGGCTGGTCAGAGAAAGATGCTACTGCAAAAGAATCTGAAAAGACATAGACAGAGTGTTGGATAAACACCATAAGACCATGGTGTCAGAGAAACAAGGGAAGAGAATGGCTATGGAAAGACCAAGTGAAGCAAATGCTCAGACATATCCATTGGATTTGACAAGGAGGTCACTAGTGGCGATAGTGAAAGTTGGTATGACAGCTTGATGAGAATGGAAGTCATATCATATCAATAAATCTCAGGGCCAATACTGAACTACATAATCTGAAAGAATTATCAACACAGAAATTGTCCCTAAAAATAATGCTGCATTATCTAAAGTCAAATGTGAATCGGATTGAGGCTTCTCAATGTAATTACATATTAGTAATTAATTCAGTTATCCTTATTCCTTAATGCACTCCCTCATTTATCTCAGTAAGAAAGCACAATTCACAGAGGATTTCTTTCCAAAAAGCATGGCAACATATACTGGGCTATTCTTATTTGCTAATAACCCATCTCATAGCTCTTGTGGGTGCATAATATTCACTGAAGTCAATAAGAATTATGGGCACAGAAGTGCTGCAAGGCTGAGTCTTTAATACTCAAGAATATATTGTCTATACACAGCCAAACAAATTATATTAGAATATAATTCTAATAAAACCTAGTATGTCTTTTCTTTCAGGGAGGAAGAAAAAAATGATGGAAATTTCAACATGGTATATTCTGGAAACAGTGTGCTTGTGGAACAGCCAGAAGGATTTTCCAAATTTGATAATCTAAATGTAGACAACTATTCTAATGTAGGAGCAATACAGTAAGAGGCCACAGTATTAGACTATAGGTATGACATGGGAGAGACTTTGTAAAATAGCAGAATTAACATTTTTCTTAGGAAAGTATTTCAATAACTATAACTAAATTTCTCACTAAGCATTTGATATGCCAAAATAAATTTAAAATATAAACCAACCTACTACTGAAAATACTATATGAAATTTGTATGAATGCTCTATGAAATTTACTTATGTCAAGAATTTGAAACAGATGTGAGAAAGGGTATCAATACCCACTATGTTTCTTTTCTCAGATTTACCAGGCACGCACATCCTATTCTCTGTCCTTGTGACATGACTCTATGGAGTGTCTCATTATTCACCAGCTGAAGCCTAGTTATGTTAGACCAGCATTGGGAGGACCAAGTTAAGTAAATTTATGTCTACAATCAGGCTTTATTCTGCCTTGTCCCACCACTGAGGTAAGGAGAATTCCTGAGTATATTTCATGTGTTATTCAAGTGACTCAAAGGAATGTACTTTGTTCTAGGAGCAAAATTAATTTGCTATATGAAGTATAGGCAACGTCTTAATGGTGTATCTGCACACACAGTTTAAAAATGACATTAAATCATTTAGGTAGACTCCTATGTATAAATGTTTAGTTTAGATGGAATATCTCTAACAAAATGAAAGGAGTTTTATCATACTGGCCACTGATAAATGGAGCCTACAGTTTTCACTGCAGCTAAATATCACTGAGAATTAGAGAACAGATCAAGAGCTTCCCTGTATCATTTTTTTTAGATGACCCTTTATTTCCTCTATAGATAACACTACTGAAAACAGGTTAAGACGTTTCTATCAATCAGCAATATCTAAAATGCAATCTTTGAGCTGCTGTCATATACCACAAGTGGGAGAGGGGAGGAAGAAAAGAAATAGAAAACAGGCAATATTTACATTTAGCTAAGACTGTGAATCTTCTGGACATTACTGATAAAGTAAATAATATTATTAAGAATTACTGCAGATGAATTCATTTGCATTGCTGGGATCAAATCCTTTTGGGAAATGTGTATACCTCTTTCTGTTATCAATGTAGTACATTTATTCAATGCCAGTAATACACCAGGTGCTGCAGCAGAAGCAAACCAGATGGTCCTATAGTTTCCACATGGAGAACAAACTTGGGCAAGTCCTTGAATGCATTTTATTTAAATCTTCCCTATTTGCTATAGAAAAGTATCAACTAGAGTAAGTCACTGTGCTGTCTAAGGCAGAGTGAAATTAATGGAACATTGTCGATATCTCCTCTAATTTTTATTGCTTGTGCTGACTTAGACAAAATATCTATTTTTATAGTGAGATGAATATATATACAGAACGTTAACAGATTCTGAAAAAAGTAAAATCCTCCTGGGTGAACACATGTTAGCTAGGACCACAATAATGAACTATAAATTAAGGTTGTAAAACACTGCCATCAGCTTGTAAAAACATCTATCTATAACTACTGCCTAGCTCCACACACACACACACACACACACACACACACACACACACACACACACACACTTAGCCACAGGACATGTTTACGAAGGATATTTGTGATATTAGAAGCATTCTAAATTCTTCAAAGAAGGAAATTATTAAAAGAAAGTCATATAATATTTACACTAAACCATTCTATGTAAATGTTAAAAGAATGTGGTTTATTTTCAGCTTCCAAATTGGAAAGATATACATAGTATAAAAGAATGAAAGAAAGTTTATGGAAATGTGGAACAGAAGTTAAAATTTTAAAAGTCTATATAGGCCAGCCAGATAACATTAATGAAAGAAGTAGGTGTCAGGCCCAGACTCCTTGGAAAACTGTCTGAGGCAAAGCTTAGGTGTTAAAACTTTGTTAAGAGCTGCAATCCCAAGCAGCAAGGACAGGGGAAAGAAAGAGAGGCATGGAAAGCCAGGCAAAATCAAGGTGGTGTTTTACCAAGGTGGTTATGACTTCGTGAAAAGATCCAATTGGTTGCTTGGCCAAAGACATCTCCAGGTCAGCCTTAGAGAACTTCCTTCCTCTGTACATCAAAGGAAGGAAAGGAGAGGGATCTAACTCCTTGAGACCTCCTACCCCTCACTGATTTGCATTTGCATTTACTACAGGCATTCCCTTGCTTCCAGGTTACTCCTTGGGGTTCCTTGCATGGCTTCTGAGGAAATCATATCCCATCCCCTGTTGAGGGGTGCTTTATATGAGGCTACAAGTAGTGGGGGAAACAAGAGCCTTTTCATATCTGATTAGGTTAAGCAGGATGGCCAGAGCTGTTTGGCTCCTGCCAGGTAGGAAGGAGAAGTGGAGGCCATACCAGAGCCCATAACTCATTCCAGAGGCAGCCAAGACCCACAGGTGCTGTTAGAAGCTGAGGCAGATTCAGCTGCAGTGGTGGCAGCAGCAACCAGGATCCTCTGTGAGCCAATGGCCAAGGGCCCAGTAGACAGCTGAAGCTAAGTGAATCAGAGCAGGCTCATAAATTGGACCTACTATATTAGGTGGGACAAATTATAACTGACACTCATCCCCAGTGAGGGGAATATCATAAGGAGTGATAGAAACTGTGGAGAATGTGAGAGGGCATGCTGCTACCCAACTCTAGGAAACTGCCACAATGCAAGAACGGTGGGCCAAAATGCTGTATTAATTTATAATTTACATCAGTATTGGACAATACACAAGATTTCTATTCTCCCTGGAGTCTGGAAGCCCAATGACAGCCACAAGGTATGGTCTTGAGGAGTTCTTGAAAAATATCACAAATAACTTTAGTTATATTTGAGATTCAAGAATTATGGTAACACATGCAAGCCTAGTAATGACCTGCAATTTTGTGGTGTGTTTCTCTTCCTAAAATGAACACTAGCTTTTTGTAAGCCTCCTTGAACTTTAAGGTAAAAGAAAATGACTTATGTTTACCAACTTGGGAGGATAAAGATTTGGTTCAGGGATGACTGGAAAAAGTAACATATAAGGGAACTATACAGGAAAAATAACTCTAAGGAGACAAAGGTGAATAAGAATTATTAGTAAGAGACTGTTTTTTGTAGGAGGCTAAAAATTAGATTGAGAATAAAAGCTCCATCCTTGGAATCCGTTCGATCTAGACTAGTTGTATGTCTAATTCCTGAGCTTTTCCAAGGCTTGGGAAAGCAAATTTTACTAGATCCTTGTTTGCTTTCCTCTTTAAGGAAATTTCAGTTTGTTTGTCTCTATTTGAGTCAGGACTACTCAACAATTTTTTAGTTATCCAAAACTTCATTGGCATTTCTCATTTGAGGCAATCTCTCTTCCTGAATTCTGTCCTCGTGTTTATATATTTTTTTCTAATCATTTTTTAGCAATATCTGAAGAAAGAACAAAGTGTAATCTGTATATAATCTGTCATCTATAGCTAGAAGCAAGACAATCCCTATTTTATGCAAACTCTTTCATGGAAGACATAAGAAGGATGACTACTTGACTCATTTGGTGAAACAGTCTAACTTTGGTAGCAAAAACCAGACAAGAAGAGAACACAAAAGTAAAATCATAGATGAATGTCACTTATGTATATAGGAAAAATATTAAATAAAACACTCCTAGCAAATTCAATTTGCCAAAGTGTGAATAATAATACTCATAGGAATTTAAGATTGTTCAACATCACATAACCTATTAAAACATTTACCATATTCATATATTAAAGAAAAAATCTATCTTCTCAATAGTATTAAATAAAATTCAACATTCACTAATAATAAAATGACTTAGTAAATATGAAATGAAACCTTCTTAATCTAATAAAAAAGTATTCACCTAAAAACATACAGCATCTATCTCTATACCTATATCTATACCTATATCTATCTCTCTCTCTCTCTCTCTCTCTCTCTCTCTCTATATATATATATATATATATATATATATATAGAGAGAGAGAGAGAGAGAGAGAGAGAGAGAGAGAGAGAGAGAGAATACATTAAATTGCATGAGGTCTTTATTCCCCTGTCTACTGCGTTGTCTTTATTACTTTAGTGAGAACAAGTAATATTCTTGGGTCTTTATCTTCCTTTTGAAGATTTTGAAGAAATGTGTTTTCATTCAGCTGGATTTCTAGATAATTAAGATGATAGACACTAGTTTTTCAACTGCTCTAGAAATAAGTGTTCGTATCCAACACTTGAAGCTGAAATCTTCCTTTTATCCTGCCCAAAATAAGATTTCCTCTTTTTTTGTTGAAGTGCTGTTTCCATCATGTGAATAATGCTCCTTGATACTAACATGACTTCCTACATTGTTTTCCAACCTGAAATTTCAGAGTTAGCATCATATCCTTGGCTTTCTTCCTGAGGAGCCTGAATTCAAAGGTGAGCCTAGCTGCTCTTATCAAATCATTTAGCAGGAAGCTAGTGGAAGCAGCACCAGTTTTAAATTAAAATTTCAATGATTGACTGTATTAAAAACATTATAATGTAACATATTAAATTGGTTTTAACCTAATATCAAGAAAATGCTAACAACCCATATGAATATATTTCCCTCCTGGTAGCTGACTCTATCTTTTTTTTTTTTTTTTTTTTGCAGTATGCGGGCCTCTCACTGTTGTGGCCTCTCCCGTTGCGGAGCACAGGCTCCGGACGCACAGGCCTAGCGGCCATGGCTCACGGGCTTAGTTGCTCCGCGGCATGTGGGATCTTCCCGGACCAGGGCACGAACCCGTGTCTCCTGCATCGGCAGGCGGATTCTCAACCACTGCGCCACCAGGGAAGCCCTATCTTTTTTAATCACACAAAAATAATCAATTTCTGTAGACTAACTAAAATGTCCTTTCAGTAACAAACATTTTAATGAGTTGAAAAAAACTCAGTGCCATGTTATCTCCTACTTACAGTTCAAGTTCGAAAAGCTATCACCATACACAATCTCACTGCACTTTAATCAACTACCTTTTGACTCAATACTCATGGGCCTCAAAGAAACAAGAAATAGGACTAGAAAAAAAAATCATTATCAACTTACTTTAAACTTCTTTCTACTATATGATGCAGTCATCCCACTTTGGGGTACATACCCAAAAGAATTGAAATCTGGATCTCTAAGAAATATCTGCACTCCCATGTTCACTGCAGAATTATTCACAATAGCCAAGATATAGAAACAACCTAAACATCTATCAGTGGACAGATGAAGAAAATGTGTCTTATATATATATATATATATATAAACACACATATACATATAACATAATATTATTCAGCCTTAAAAAAGAAAGAAATCTTGCCATATGGGGCAACATTGATGAATCTGAAGAATAATATGCTAAGTGAAGTAAGCCAGTCACAGAAGGACAAACATTGCATTATTTGACACATACAAGATATCTAAAATAGTGAAACTCATAGATGCAGAGAGTAAAATGGTGGTTGCTGAGGGATATATGGAGCTGTTATTCAGTGGGTATATGGTTTCAAGATGAACAAGTTCTGGAGATCTGCTGTAAAACACAGTGCTACAGTTAACAAGACTGGACTGCACATTTAAAAATCTGTTAAGAGGGTAATTCGCATGTTGTGTTACCAAAATAAAAAACTCCTTTTTACAAATTTTAAATAATGAAGACCCACTTAGAAGCACACATACAGACACACACACATGCACACACACACATTCACTCGTTGTGTCTCACAACGAGTCAGGCCAGGGCAGAGTTTCCAAGCAATAGACTGAGGGTGGTTTTCACGGGAGAAGAGAAGATATTGAGGCAGGGTTAAGAAGCAATGGGAAAATGTTTGACATCAAATTCATTAGGGATGGGCAGAGAGACAAGAATACAATCAGAAGCAAAGGGATCTGTAAACAAGGTCAGTAGAATGAAGTGAACAGCTTCTGAAGCATGAACAAAAGTAAAATAACCTGGAGTGATTACCTGACCACCAGTTCGTATAGGGTTATAGAAGTTTTAAGATAGGAATGGAGCTATTAAATGTACTGAAGCAGTTTGAATAAATACTAGCTAGTTTTGGAATGATGATTTAAGTTCCGAGATGAAGTTCAATATAAAATATGGATGAGAGTATCACTGACTGGACTTCTCTTTAGAATTGCACTGCAAATGTGTCCAGTAAAATTTTCTTGATGTAATTTCTAATTTATGACCATGGGCAGTCTTTTTATATTTTTATTCAATCCTTCTACTTCTGAAATATGCATACGAATCACATCCCTGTGGTTATAGTATTTTACTGAAATCTTATTGTATTAAACATTATTCAACATATAAAATCTAACTTAACAGCTAAGTCCTAGGCAGTATTTTGCTATAAGGCAGGCAAAACTGCTTTAGGTTGCAATTTGTAGAAAACATTCCAAATATAATGATTAAAATTTTTAAATCACCCTTACTCCTCATAACTCCAGCATTTATATTAGAATTTTTATTATCCATGTTACTGACACCTTTGAAGACAGTGTTGCCAGTTCATATGACATTTGAAATTCAGTTTCTTTAGCTCATTTACTACACTGACTTCTAATCTAGAACTTATCACCCAGTATTTCTCCATCTTCAAAATCTAGAACTTTCTTAGGTGATATCAATTCCACTCTCATTAGCTATTAAATTTCCACATCGTCCACATCAAAATCTCTGTATCATTTAGTTCTCTTATCATTTATTTCTCTAGCTTACTTCTGACTACACTTGACTCACTACCCAGACTACGATTCAGTTTAATTCTGTCATTGCTGCCTTCACTAACAATGCCTGTCTTCCAAAGGCTCTTTCCTGTCCCTCTATCTCAGTTACTATCCCCAATCTTCTCTAGGTTGCTAATCTTTTATCCTGAATCATTTCTACTACCTTTTTTGTTAGTGTTAATTTTTTTTTTTTTTATTGTGGGGGCTGTCACCTCTCTCATCACTTTTCTTGTTTTTTTCTTTTGAAGGTGTACATGTGTTAATTTTTTTTAACATCTTTATTGGAGTATAATTGCTTTACAATGGTGTGTTAGTTTCTGCTTTATAACAAAGTGAATCAGCTATACATATACATATATCCCCATATGTTAGTGTTAATATTTTTGACAAAAGGCAGAAAAACAGACTTTCATTAGCAGCTGGAATTCCTTTACTCATTTCGTATTGGTTTTATGCTGAATTGTCTAGACAATACCCAATCTTTTTCCATAAGGAAGCCAAAAACCCCACTTTATTTTCTCTAAGGTAGATGTTGCCAGAAGAACCATGCAGTAGTAGTTTCATCTACTCTCCCCAGATTTCAAAATATTTGTCACTATAATACCCTTACCTCTCTCCTTGGAAGAACATATTCTACTTTTCCAAGGTTTGCTTTTTCTTCTAGACTTGTAATAGACCCTACTGCTATCTCAACTCTTTGGGTTGTTTGATTCTCATCTTCTATTTTTAAGCAAAGAAAGCTATTGCACCTACTTCAAAACTTCAAATAAATTATTGTTTAACATTCCATAGTTCCACACAATCTCCTCTTAGCCCCTATAACATACATTTAAATTTCAGCATTTTAAAGTGATCAAACTTTTATTACTTTTTGGTTTAACCATTGATATGTTTCAATCTTCCCTGAGCTTTTTGTACTATCTATCTTGCTGGGTTTTTTGGGGTTTTTTTTGGTTTTTTTCCTTGAAACTCTGGCTCTTCTGACGTATCTTTGCTTTTTAGTTGCACCTTCTTCTGTGATCACTGCCTAAGTTTCAAGTCTTGGTCTTCTTGGTGAGAATTTAAGCTCTTTTAAGGTGGTATAAAATTATTGATAATTAGCAATAAATCATTTACTAAATGTGTTTTCATTTTTAGATATCCTTGGAAGAATAAAAGTTAACAAGGTTCTTGCCCTTCAATGAGGGCTTCTTTTACACTTGTATTAAGAAGTGTAAATATGAGAAAAGAAAGTCTCTATGCAGACTTTACTGCTGAGGTCTGAGCTATACTTTATGAGACAAATCACTGAATATTACAAGGAAAAGTTTGGAGTTTCGGTGAGAATCAACCTTACAAATCCACCTTCATCACTCTCTTCTAATCGAGGTTCCAACCACTGGTGAAAAAACAGCATTAACACCATATTTGGAAAATTCAGTAAGATTCCTCAGAACAGAGAAAGGAATAACTGTGACATTAGCTGAAACGGCAAAGTATTTGAGGCAATACTATGGATTTAGAGAACAATGCAAAGACAAAATGAATTTTAATTATAAATCAGCAAAGTTGTAAGTTGAATTTTAATTATAAATCAGCAAAGTTGTAGGTATAAACTAACAGTAGTAAATAATGCTTTATAATACTGTTATGGTTCAAGAAATACCAGAAAAATGTTTCTGGATAGTGACAAACCCAAATTTGCTGAAATGAAATTTCTGAGTTTTCAAGACGACCTAGGTAATGGAGGGAGCAGTCCCACTCTTACAAAAACAAAGCAATAATCATGGAAATGTCATAGGAATAAAAGAAGATATGAGGGCCATAATTCTGAACTAGACATAATCTCAAATGTTCAAACATCACCAAAGAAATATGCTATGGTTTTGAACACTCTTTATGAAATTATTTTGTTTCCAAGGAAAAGAAGAAATTAAAAAAAAAAATAAAATAAAATCAACCCAGCCATTCCACTTCTGGATATTTTAAGAATACAAAAATGCTAATTTGAAAAGATATATGCACCCATATATTCACTACAGCCCTATTTACAATTTACAATAGCCAAGATATGGAAACAACATAAATGTCCACTAATGTATCGAGATATATATATATATATATATATATATATATATATATATATGTATATATGTGTGTGTGTGTGTATAAAACTCAGCCATAAAAAAGAATGGAATCCTGCCATTTGTGACAGCTAAGTGAAATAAGTCAGATGTCAGATGGAGACAGACAAATACTGTATGATTTCACCCATATGGGAATCTAAAAACAAAACAAAACAAAAGAACAAACAAAATAAAACAAGAACAAACTCACAGTAAAGGGAACAGGTTAGTGGTTACAAGAGGGAAAGGAGTTGTTGGGGGGAGCAAAATGGGTGAAGAGGGTCAATTGTATGGAGATGGATGGTAACTAGGCATGTGGTGGTGACCACTTTGAGTATATGCAGATGTCAAATTATATAATGCTGTACACCACAAACTTATAAAATAAAAAATTGACTAAAATTACCTAATTTTATTAACCCACCAGAAAAAATATGAACATCTAGGGTTTACAGGCCAAATAATATGTCCAGTTAAGTTCAAATTTCAGATGATCAGCAAATAATTTTATTATGTTTTTAGTATAATTATTCATTATTTATCTGAAATTCAATTTTAAATTGGTGTTTTATATTTTTATTTGCTAAATCTAGCTACCATATAAGGACCTAACTGGTGAATATTATTTGTTTTCACATCTAATTACTTCTGGTCCATCTCTCCACCCCTACCAAGATTATAAATTCTAGTAGGGACCATAATCTTTCTAGTAGGGAGCATAACTTCTGCATGGAAAATTCCAAATTCGTAGCTAAAGAATTGAAATTTGAAGGTGGGACTGGGATGAACTTCATAGACTCACTTCCATCCTTGTTTTCTAATAAAGCTACCAAACATTAGTAAAAACACAAAAATCTCCATCACATTCTGAAAGCTCAGTAAATGCTCCTTCACAAAGAGTGGGGTATTGTAAAATAGTTATTTTAAATAAAGGAATGAAGAGAAAAGACTCGCACTCTTCTCTCTCTCCATTCTTTGGTTACTCCATACAGCAGTCAAGTTTTCCTTGGTTGCCAATACTACGTGGTGGCTGACATAAGCAATCAACACATCTAAATTTTTCATTCAACTCTCTCTCATTCTCTCTCTCAGCTTCTCTTGTCAGACAAAATAATGACTCAGCTGGGCTGACAAATAACAAAATTTTGGAAGAAGGGATAGAAAACACCAAGTTAATATCCTTTATTTTACAGATTAAACAAAAGTAAAGTTCACATAACTACAAGAGTACGTTCCCAATCAAAACATTTCAATAGCTCTGTTATATATAAGATAAACTTTCTTTCTAAAATCTTGGTATGGTGTAAATATCCTCCAAAATTCTGCCTTCATCTTCCTCTCCAGATATGTATCTCATCACAATACTGGATATTGTATACTTACACTTATAACTAGTATACCTGTGCTCTCACTGACCCATAGGTGACCACTTCCTTTCCACCCTTGTCCTCCCATCTGTTCATGTTTCTATTATAGCACTTTTAACACTATGGAATTTATCAGTTTAAACATCTGTCCTCTCCTCTTATCTGAATTGTGTGATTGTAGGGAACATAGCTCATTCCTGCTGGAATGCCTGTTCCAAGTACAGAGTAGAAGCCCAAGGAGCACTTGACAATTGAAGAAACACATACAGTAGTAAGGGCACAAACAATACCAGAATTTGAGTACTGTTATGAACCTATAGGATTAAGCTAAGGATATATCAATATTAATGTAAAAAAGGCAATGAATTTGGAGATGAAATTTGTCTTAAAAAATCACTGTCAGCAATCTCTGAAGCCCACAGATATGCTGAAAAGCCTGCTTTAGAACGTTCACAAATTTTTCTATTTTCCACTTTCCTGTCCACTAAATAAACTTGATTTTCTTTCAGGAATAGTTTTGAACTTGAGTATCTATTTCTTATTCCATTCTGTTTAATTTCTGCACGATTGTGTTCTGTAATTATTTATCATGTGTGCGCACACACAATTTTGAAAATAATGTGGATTGAGATTTTAGAAGACTTCTGGGAATCAAAACTCCTTCAATCACATTGTTTCTATAACTATTCCAAGTTCTCAACTCTCAATTTAGAAATGGATTTCTGGAATTCAACTTGTGTGAAAACTAAGACTTGCCATCGTATGCAAGGTGGGAATAGCAAAAAACATTCTACATCAACTTGTAAACCCCAAATTTGCACATGGTTATAGACATGTTTTTCCCTTGTAAATATGTTTTAAGCAAAAATTTTAAATGACAAATATATGTATTAGTTGATGCATAACTGCATCATCATTTTAAAGTTTTAAAATTTCATTTAGATTCAGTTTATAAGCAGATATAATAAATTTATCTACAAGGCCTGTCATAATGTGTGGATGCATTATTTAGGTCTATATCTTTTAATAGAACATTTAATAGTTAACATTAAAAAATACAGTATAATATTTGTAATTTGTTTTATAATTATAAGAAGTTACCACATATATGCCATGTTAAGTACTAGCTATGTGCAAGGCACTAAACTAAATGTGTGAATTTAAACTTCATTACTCTCCAGAAAGTTCAGTAATAGTATTATCCCTAATTTGACCAAAAAAAGAAAAAAAGGAGACATACAAATTTAACGAATATATCCAACTAATATATCCTATCCAAAAGAAGGATTTTTTAGTTAGGGAGTTTGAGATTGACATGTACACACTGCTGTATTTAAAATGGATAACCAACAAGGACCTACTGCATAGCACAAGGAACTCTGCTCAATGTTATGTGGCAGCCTGGATGGGAGGGGAGCTTGAGGGAGAATGGATACATGTATATGTATGGGTGAGTCCCTTTGCTGTGCACCTGAAACTATCACAACATTGTTAATATCTCATACTCCAATGTAAAATAAAAAGTTCAAAAAAAAAAAAGAAAAGAAGGACTTGGTTACATAACTATTACTTAGAAAAATGTGGTCACTCTATATTTTATTCCTTATAAATTTAGTCATTTTACCAGGTATGTTCGCAATTATTTTATTTTGATCACCATCATTACAGAATTAATTCTAGCTTGGACTAATTATAGAGGTCACCTATATAGTTTAAAAGAAAAAAGCAAAGAAATATAACACAAATTTGGTAACAATTCCTGGGAATATTGTCTCACAATTATTACGTATCAGTTATAATTTTAAGCAAATATTTGGAAAATCACCATATCAAAGTAAGTGGTTACCTTTTGGAGATCATGAATATATATATATATACCTATGGAATAAATGAGTAGGTGGGAATGACCTAATTTTCTGAGACAAGGCTTGTGAAATACATGTTACAATGGTAACATCACCCATAGATTCATAAATTTGAGTATTTCGAACAGAGTAATGTTCTTTGGACAATTGTTTTAGATGACACCAAGACTCAGAGATTAAGCTGCTGAGGTCTCAAGATGCAAATAAAGAATGCAAAAAAAGAGTTTTATTACATCTAAGCAAAGACCAAATAAACTTCTAAATTTCTAAATTAAGATGTGTTATACAATTTGTATTATAAATATAATTTAAATTAATATATTATTTTCAGATATTGGACTATTTCATTCACACCCTTGAAAGATTCTATCATTAAATTGGGCAATTAAAAAAAAGTCTCTTCCCTATAAAATGAACTATTGGCTTATATTATGGGATGTTTTATATTTGTAGGCATGTATTAGCATGTAACCACCATTATACGGATAATAAAGTGTAGAATCAGACTGACCAAGGTCCGCCCATGTCCACAGTCTAGGAATTTAACTAAAAATGTATAGCTGCTAAAAATGTATATCTACTTTCCTTCCTCTAAACTTTTAAATATTAATTAATAATATAAAACTACACATTGGTAGTCTTTAATACTTTTTAAAGGCACTGTCTTGGTAGAGGAAAGGATGAGTGTGTAGATTCAGTTTTCATGTATTTTCTCAGAACTTGGTATACTTTGGTGAGTGCATATAAATAATATCTAACTATAATTCACCTTAAAGGAAAAAGATTGTAAGACTAGATAAGGAAGAAAATAATAAGCTTTCATAATATATGATCTGGGATGTTATTATTTAATATATATTGTCCTAAAAGGAATGAATATTTTGATCCTTAAAGGTCACACTGTGATTGTATGACATTCCTGAAATTTATCCATTGTATTTCATGAAAAAAAATGTGTGTAGGCACTCTCAGGAAGGGTTACTTTATATGTTTCTTTTGTATATAATATAATATGCAACCGAAGAGAAAAGTATCTCCCTTTCCCAAAGAACATCATTGAAAATAGACAATGTACAATTCCCCCATGTCTGAGATATCTGCATAGCCATGAAATGGCTAGAGAATCTTTTCTAAAATGTTCTGCATGTCTTAGCCACATATCTCACTCTTAGTTTATTTCTACCCTCAAAATGAGCCCATCTTCTAGATATGCCATCAATTTATTTTGCCAAGAAACAATTTTAAAAAGCGGTGCCTTTTACATTGTAAAACTAATTATGGCAGAGGTGATAAATGGAGTAGACAAAATGTTTACTGATTATATTTATTTAGACCTAGATATATTAATTGCTTTCTAAATATATGAATTCAGATTTTAAAAAGATGACAGCTGGTGGTAATCACGTGGCTCTTATCATACTATTGTGCTCATTTGGATTGAAGTAGTGGGGCAATGCCAAAATCACTATTTGGAAAGTAATTTTCTACCTGGATTTATTTATTCACATTAATAAAAAAATATTTTGCTGTAGTCTTGTAGCAGCTGAAACAACCAAACACAAGCTCGTCTAGGATGATGTAATTTGTATTTGCCTCCACAGTGCTTCTCCCAGGCATAATCAGCTACTCTGTCAGCATCAGTGAACCTCTTCTCTGTAACGTTTAAGGAGAAAATGTGGAAAAGGAATATCAAAAACATTTTTATCAGGGCTCAATTTTCTACCCCACTTACAGTTTCAAGATTCCTAGGCAGTAGATGAGGCTCAAGAAAAGGTGAAAATGGCTAATGATCTTGGTTTCTCATTTCTGGAGTAAGAAGTAGGTAGGTAAATGGAGAGGGAGATTGTAGAGGATTCAGTAATTCTGTAGCCACTCAAACATGGGAAGGAAAAAGGAAAAGAATTTTAAACCTGCCAATGTCTTTCCCTTTACATATTCACAGGAGGTAGATTGCAAAGAGAAAGTACAGCCACAAATGATATTGGACTTCTGTGATCATTCCTCAACTGACAATATTCTAGAATATAGTAAAGCTTAACTAAATCAAAATATATATTGCCACTACGAGCATGCCATAGGGTGCTGTGAATAACTTCCTTCTCACAAAGGGGCTGAGGAATATTTGGACTGAAGGCTCAGCAGTGCCTGTTCACCAGAAACTAGAGCACACAGAACGAGACACACAGAAACACATACGCTAGGCGTCGCAAAGTGGCTGTGCCCTGCTAATGACACGCAGGTTCTTACGTGGGGCTGGGGGGAGGTAATTCTAGTCTTCTAGCTCCCCATCCTACTCAAGGATTCCATGAGTCCACCGTCTTAGAGAGGGGTGTCTGCTCTACTGTTAGGCGGAAGACAAAAATACAACAGCGGTGACGACAGGTTCCCAACAATGTCAAACGCCTGGGTATAGGCCTGGGTAGGAATCCTGGTTGCCTGGGACAAGTTTCTTTACCCCTCTGAGCCTGTTTTTCTATTTCCCAACTCTATACAGTGAACAGTGAGATCACACGTATTAAAGTGCATGTTGCCCGAGGCCTGGTGAGAGCCAACTTTAGAAAAGCAGTAGCTGCATTATCAGCCATCACTCTGTCCTTAAATATATAAATGCATGTGCACAGAAAGAAAAAATATATATATATAGTCACTAAGTCATAACAATTAAAATAAATAGAATTTGTACTGTGCCATTTCTGAATTATTTGGATATACAGCACTCTGTGTTTATATCATCTTTAGCAAACATAGAAAACCAAACTTCCCCAGAGTGGTTTAAGAAGAAAAAAATCAAGGATGCACTGAAACGAATTTTAAAAGGAGAGATGTATGTAAAAGACTATACATCAGTAGAAAGTAAATGTACATTGCAAAGTAACATTTAATGGCCTTGTATTATGTTTCCGTGTACTGTTTTGTTCAATTGTGTAATTAAATACCACTGCCTTCTTCATATACACGTCACACACTCCACATTCCCACATAAGCACCACTGTTTGAATAATGAGGATTCTCCTCTCTCAGTCACCAGGGGAGTCAATGCCCAGAGTGACTGGCTTTAGTTTTCTGCACTCCAGTGTCCACCACTGCCCTCCACCAAGACCACCAAGAATACTATCTGAGTAAAGGTAATGCTTTTTATGCAAACATATATATTTTTTAAAATTCTCCAACCCCATCTCCTTCTACTAAGGACACAGAGATATCCTCAATGGAGTTTAGAAGCTTGGATACATTAATAAGATTTTTTCCAATTAGAGTAGCAACATAATTTTTGCTATGACCTACATTTAACGTTCAATAAATATGTAACATTACACCATGCATTGTTGTAAGATATGGGGACACATAAGTGGGGAAAAAAAAAAAAAAGACAAAAATTCCTGCTCTCCTGAAGCTCACACTCTAGTGAGGGGAAGACAAACAATGTAATGCATAAGTTAATGACACTGCATTTTATAAGGAAAGAAGTGCTATAAAATCACAACAGGATAAGAAGGGTGGAGAGAACAAACCAATTTTAAATAGGGAAGTTAAGGTACATCTCATCAATAAGGTAACATTGGGAAAAGAACTGAAGAAAGTGAGATCGAGGTCCACTTATACATCAGGGTTAAGAATATTCTATGCAAAGAAAAAGCTAGCTCCAAAGCCCTGAGGCAGGATCATACTGGCTGTGTTTAGGCAACAGTGAGTGTGAATGAGTGGGGGGATAGATAAGGTAAAGTAGAAAATGCAGTCAGACTACAGGGATTTTAGAAAGCAATTTGTTTTAAAAGTCATGAGAAAAACAGAAGAGTCGGGATAAGCCCATTTTCCATATTTTCCATACTTTATAGTAATAAATTACTATAAACTTCTCCTTAGAAATCAGGGCTATAGGAGAGCAAATCAGATGGACTCAGGAAAACTTCAGCATCTGTTTCTCATTTTTGGTTAAAATATGTATATGCAGTAGCAGATATTTATGCATATTATATATGATTTAATATTAAACATTCGAGTCTATTCTCCAACTAACTTACATGTGAGAATAAGAGAGACAGAACACAGAGAGAGAGAGAAGTAAAACAGAAAAATGTAGTAGCTAAGAAGGCAGTTCTCTAACTTGATGCTTCTTTCTGGCTCTCATGTTTTGAAAACACAGTCAACTGTATTACTTGATATCGATTTGTAAGAAAATTCATCTGACATATAATATCCAAGGTGTGTTAAATTAATTTTTGATTGACTGTTTAAACTAATGGTATTGTACAAACCAACTAAAGTCAAATAAGTATGGGAAAGGAACCTTTAGCACTGAAAACAAACTTTGTCATATATGGGAAGAAAAGGCTTAGGTATGCCAGGAAGCATGATCTCAATATACAGCTGTTACAGGGGAAAAATGGCCATGATCCTGAAGTCCTTTTCTAAAATTTAGTAAAGCAAACAAGATAATCAAAGAATCAGACACAGAATCTTGGCTTATTCAAATAATCACACTTCATTTGGGACAAGGGTACTTGCATTAAAAATAATTGAGTATAGATTTTTTTATCTTGATAAGAAAAAAAGCTGCAGTTATTAGTTATTATGTGATATATTAGATCTAGCAATAAGAAACTTTTTTTAAAGGGAGGTCTACTTCACAATTCCAGAGCAAATCACTGCTTGGATACAAATATTTCTTTCAGTGGATGTTTCCAGTGATGCTAATGTTGTTTTCAGGTAGCCAGCAATTACACTTTCAGCGCCAATAAATGTATACATTCGGGTACACTGTTATTTTCACAGAGTTTAGATTTGCACTAAATACAATAACATAACGTGTTTTTGTAAGGCAAGTAAGATACCAGTGTCTCCTGAACATATTTATAATTCTATGCTAAGCAGATGGGGGAAACACACAAACAAAAAACCCCAACACAGCTGTACAAGGTTCAAAAAACAATTCACATGTTGTTTACAAAATGGGTTTAAAACATGATCTGATTGAAGATGACTGAATTATTGATAACATTTTTCTAGGACCTAGGCCACTGTGTAAATATAGGAGGAAGTCACAGTTCTTGGGAGGCTTAGCCACACTGAAATGTTCTCAGATTTTACATTGTCAAAAGAATACTACTTCCCATAAACAGAGAGCTCTCTGGGGGCATCTACAGGACTAAGTGGTAACTCTCAGTGAAGCAACAGTTTGGGAACTTTCGGGCATGCTGTACCATTAATGAATTGCCTGATTTATAACCAATGTAAATTCGGAGCTGGCTCCTTTCCCAGAATGCTTCTAAGGAAAAGCCCAGCAGCAACAGTAACACCATCGACATAGAAAAACACAGCAGTTGGAGGAATTGAAAAAAATGGAAGTTTTGGCCAAGGCATAAAGATATAACGGATGCTGAGTTCCAAAGAAGGAGCTAGACCTCATGCAGGATACAAAAACTGAAATAGTAAAAATGAGTAATGTTACACTTCAGTCCTCACCACGCTAAAGATTTAAAGGGTTCCTGATATGTGGACAGCCAACATGGGAAACATCTGTGAAGACATTGTAGGGAGAGTGATGCTGTGAGTATACCTTTTACACAAAAACGGAAGAATGGGAGGGTGCAGCCAGAGGAATTGAAGGCTAAAGCTTTCGGCGGTGTACTGTCGTGATTAATTTTCATTTACTATTTGCATAATTTATTTATAAAATTTGTTTAGCTTTCTCTCAGGAAAATACCATTCAAGACAAGTTTCCTTTCTGCCTTATGTTGTACAAATAGCTTCATTAACACCTACAAATGTATCATTTATCCCACTCTTTTTCCAAATTTTTCAATTAAGATAGTTTTCCTTTAAATTAAGGATATTTTTCTTTTACTGAGTTCCTACTTATAATTCACAGGATACTTAGATGATCTTTAAATAGACAAAAAATATTTACTGTAATGTTAGGTATCCTCATATTTGAAGATGGATATAGGAAAGGAATCCCCATAAACTGCAATGCCCCATATAGGATTCCAAATGTCTTTACTTGTTTTGGTACCTCTGACGTAGCATTACAGATTAAAAAACTTTTAAGCAAATAGTAATTCATTCATATATCATACTAGCTAGATGAATTACTGATTAAGCTACATCCTTTCTATGTCAAGGGAAAATTATAACATTGTATTAGAACTTAAAAAAGATATAAGCTGATGATTTCCAGCATAATTTCACTATTATCTTACAATAGGGTATAAGCTAAATTGATGAAAAGAAATATTGAAACTGTCTTGTAAACATCAGTGATACTAACCTACCTCGGCCTCCTAAATCAGTTCTAGACACGCCCATCACAGACCACGAACTAACTTGAGACTTCCAAACTTTTTAATTCACGGTGTTTCTAAGTGCTTACCATTGTAAGACACATTTAAGGGAGAAAGAGGTGACTAAATGCCCAATTCATAATGAGTCTAGTATGTAAGAAATGGCAGGATACTGCTTAGCAAAGCTGATTTTCTGCTTTGGCTTCTAGGCATATTTACCCAAATTTCTCGGGGGGCGGGAATTTTTCCTCCCTTAGAATTGCTTCATGAAAGTGGAATTGAAGAAATCATTTTAAGTCATGTAAAATGGGAAGCGAACAGAAACTGGGGTTTTGGTTGATAGTAGCCAAAAACATTGTAAGGAGCATTGGAGGCTGTATAATTTTGAAATGATTGTTTCCATGCATTGTATTCAATAGTCTACATGAGCAAAAAAGCTAAGAAAAAATGACTTAGCAAGCTCCATTGCCAGGGATGTTGGCAGCCTGCTGAACACACAGAGGTAGCAACTATTCCACTTCCTTGATTGTCTTTAGAGTAACATTACCCTTCCCCACTCAACTAAAGAAGAGATGCAGCCTGCATTCATGCCTGCTCAACTTGTGCTTGCCTTTCCTTCATACCAAATATTTGTGTATCTGCTAGCAGGAGGTTAAATCTTTACCTAGCGTATAAATTGAAGAAAATAGCATGTTAATTTTTGACATGATGATAAAGACATAAAATCTTAGGTAAGTGTATTTCACTGTATTTTTTGTAATTGTACATTGGAACAGGCTTGTTGTATTAAACTTATTTTTGCTACTGTGTGTGTATGTGAGAGAGAGGGAGCTGCTGCCTGAGAGAGAGAGAGGTGCTGCCTGGAAAGTCCAAGAAAATATATTCTTCATTGTTCCTAGAAGTGAGGGTTGCCTCCTGTCTCTTACTGTTCATTATAAACACAGCTATTTGGTTAGGATAGCTTCTAATTTTCTATCATATGACTTATCATATGTCATATCAATTTTAGATATTTCAGGAAAGAGAAGGGGGAGAAACATATTGTTCAATGAGTGGATTTCCTGAACACAAAATGAGAAGGGTAGAGAAAGCAAATAGTGCTCCCTTCTGATTCTGTAAAGGACATAATAACCTTGTCTCTTTGGAACAAGAAGTCTATTTGCTTGAGAAACTGAGCAACTTCCTAGAAAGGGGTTCATTCTATGTGAAATAGAAGTGATGTGCATCATGTTCAGAAATGCAGGTTGGCTGCCTGAGGTCAGAGGAGATTCTTAGTGGAGTGTGATGATTTCCCTAGACGTAGCCCCCAACTCAATTCCCTACAGACTTAGGACTCATGAGTGAGTCTCAGGAAAAAAGGATACTTTCTGTTGTGGGGTATAGAGCAATACCTAAAGAGAACAAAATGGAAGAAAGACCTCTTTTCAATTTGGCTTCGGTCCCTAGTGGAATCTTATGGGCAGAGTCATGCGCAAGAAATGACAGAGGTGATGGGACACATAGGAGGTGAAAGTACCCATAAAATAGGACACAACTGTGGACACCATTTGGCTGCCATTATGGGGCAATGCGGGAAACAGAATGTCCATGAACAAATCCAAAGGGAAGCACAGCAGAGGAAAAACAGGTGCTGGCAAATTGAGTTACTGTTCATTCAGCGTTTAAGCCAACATAGGCAATGTCCTATGCCTTCTACAACCATTACCTCATTTGGTCCCCATAGCAAGTCTTTAAATTAGATATTATAATCCCATTTTGCAAATGAGGAAAGTGGTTATTTAAAAGCAGGCATTTTGAGGAAAATACCTACTTATGGGTACCATCCTCCTTTCAGGCATGAAAAAATGCAATGATTCCATCTCTAGGAGCTCTGGAAATGAAAGTGTTGGATTGTAAATCAATATTCAAAAGCAGGAAATAATATCCTCAATAAGAATGTATAACTAGAACAATACATGGCAACTGTTTATACTACACTTAAGACGGTGGCAGAGAGATTATTAGCTATAAATGACTTAAAATGAAACTGTATTTTAAGGTCTAAGATAAGACACAATGAAATTACTAATAGTAGTAAATATGAACCATGGATTGGGGTGGGGGATGAATAACATAAAAGCTGGAACCTATAGTTTAGGAAAGTATCAAAGGCTTATGCCATGGCCACAGTCAAGGAAGAAAATAAACCTTTCAAAAATGCCACCCCGGGCTTCCCTGGTGGCGCAGTGGTTGAGAGTCCACCTGCCGATTCAGGGGACACGGGTTTGTGCCCCGGTCCGGGAAGATCCCACACGCTGCAGAGCGGCTGGACCCTTGAGCCATGGCCACTGGGCCTGAGCATCCGGAGCCTGTGCTCCGCAACGGGAGAGGCCACAACAGTGAGAGGCCCGCGTACCGCAAAACAAAACAAAACAAAAAAAAATGCCACCCCATGGTAAGAATAACACAAGTGATAACTTACATGTTGACCATTAAATTCCAGAAGGACATCACTCTCCCCCTCTGCCTCTCCCATACTACCTCTCTGGAACAGATTTGAAAAGTAGGAAGAAAAGGAAGGTAGAAACTCAAGCCTCATGTGCTTTCACTTCCAGATGTTTCCTTACTAACCTCAGCATAAAATTTATGTCACTACAAATTATCTTTAAAAATTAACTGGAATTTTTTAAACCAATAAAGAAAGATTAAGCAATGTATATCCACCGGTACACCATTAATAGGTGAAATAACTGGAATTTGAATACAGTCTCTCTGACTTGAGAAGTCATGTTTTATTTTTTAACTCTTTATTTTGAAAAGATTATATATCTACAGGAAGTTTCAAGATAGTACAGAAAGATCCCATGTACCCAGTTTCCCTCATGGTTACATTGTGTACATAAATAAACTATAATATCATTTGCTACTGGTGCAAAGTGTGTAGAGTTCCATGCCATTTTATCCCATATACAGATTTATGTAACCACCACCACAACCAAGTTTCAGAACTATTCTATATCACAAAGATCTCCCTCACACTCTCTTTTACAGTCACACCCACACCCTCCCCTCAACTATCACTAAACCCTGGCAACTGCGAATCTGTTCTTTATATTTTTATCTCAAGAATGTTATATAAATGGAATCATACAGTATGTGACCTTTTGAGATTGATTTTTTTTTTCACTCAGTATATGCCCTTCAGGCCTATTCAAATTGTTGCACCTATCAAGAGTTTGTTCCTTTTTACTGCTGAGTAGTAGTCCATCGTGTGGACGTATTAACCATTCATATGTTGAAGGCCATTTTGGTCATTCCATTTTTTTACTATTACAAACAAAATTGTTATTTTAAATCATGCATAAGTGTTTGTGTGGACATAAATGTTCATTTATCTGAAATAAATACCCAGGAATGTGATTGCTGGGTCATAAGGTAAGTATAAATTTAGGTTTGGGTTGTTTTTAAGAAACTGCCATTTTTTTTCCCCCAGAATAGGGAGCTGTGTTTTAACCCCTCTTTTTTTAGCACTTTCAAAATTTGAACAAACAGTATCCATGGAAGCTGGGATAGCCAGCTTCCAATGGTTCCCAATGATCCCTGCCTCCTCCTGATATTCAAAACTGTGTCTAGCTCCTTCCACATTTTCCTAAGGCTGGAATGTATGGCCAATAGATTATTACACAAGTCATGGTGTACTTCCAAGATTAGGTTTTAAAAGACTGCCTTTTCTCTCCCTCTTTCATCATTTGTTTTGGAGGGATCTATCTTGTGAGAAGCCCTCTGAGAGAAGCCCAGCAGTAAAGAACCGAAGCCTCCTGCTAAAACCACATGGGAGAGCTTGGATGTGATCTTTGGCCCAATTAGAACTTCAGAAACTATAACTCTGCCCAATACCTTCTGCAACCTTATGAGAGACCCTAAGCCAAACTCAACCAGCTAAGACATTCCAAGATTACACACACACACACACACACACACACACACACACACACACACACACACTCCTATGAAACAGAAAATATTTATTGTTGTAAGAAGCCAAGTTTTGCATACTTTGTTATGCAACCATAAATAGCAAATATATATTTTCGTACAAGAAGTTCTTCCATAATAAAAATTTAAAATGTTAGAAAAGCTTTGTAACTAGGTAACAAATGGAGCTGAAAAAACTGTAAGAATTTTGAGGAGCATGCTAGTGAGGTCTTAAAATACCTTGAATACACTATTCATAGAATTTTTATTTTGTGAAAGCTACGGGTGAGGACTTAAAAGAAAGTGAGCAAAATCTTATTAGAAACTGGCAGAAAGAGAACCCTTGTTATACAGTGACAGAAAGTTTAGCCAGTCACATGTGGAAATGTAGAAAGTAGAAAATATACCTAATGAATTGGGTGATCTAGCTAGTGAGATTTCCAACTAGAGTACGGAAAATGCCACCTAGCAGCTTCTCTCTCTTTAGAGTAAAATGCAATAAGGGAAAGATCAGCTTAAAAAGGGAGGAGGAGGCTGTTTTTAGCTCCAAGATCTGTGCCTTTGTTAGAAGTCAAACAATGGGAGTATTAATAAATGGCTCCCAAGCAAGGATCATATGCAGGGAACTCTGGGGGATAGTATATATAAAGATGAAGCAAAAGTGTGCCTGTAAGATCTTGAAAAGATCAAAGGGTATGCCTCAGATCAAAGGCTTTCTTAAAAGCATGGCTCACAAATCCTCTCAAACAATAGTGGTTGAAGATTTTAGGAATCAACCTTCACTGTTTCAGCAGAAAACCAAGACAGAAAGAGGCTTATCTCAAAGAGACTTTTGGGGTGGCTTTTGTCTAATGGAGTATCCATCAAGAGATGAACAGGAGACCTATAATGTTTTTAAAAGAATTGTATCAGCAGAAACACTGCCAGCTTAGAATGAAAGAAATAAAAACTGCAAATAAGAAGAGACTTTGGACCACCAAACTTCTAAAAGCAGAAATCAGACTACTCAGAAGACTACTGAGCTGGAAACAAGTGTTACCTTTCATAAGGAAAAAAGTTTGACCCAGGTTAAAGCCAAAATGGAGTCACACGTCATGGAGAGTAAGTCCTGGGTAGCGGTAGGACTGAGTCCTAATCAAGAAATTTCCAACTTTTTTCCGGTTGGATTTTAGGACTTTTAGGTAGCAAAGAACCCTGTGTATCTTCTATTTTCCCCCTTATTAGAAATATCTACCGTGCTTATCCTAAGCCTGGCTCACATTTGTATGTTGATTATGAAAACACAGATAACCTATCACTTTAGTTTACAGGTCTTCAAATGAAGATGAACAGTACTGGAGAAGCTACACCTACAGCACTACACCCAAGGAATATTATATATACATGAACCTGATTCATGTAATGAGATTCTAGATTATGAGTTGGGCTTCCCTGGTGGCGCAGTGATTGAGAGTCCGCCTGCCGAAGCAGGGGACACGGGTTCGTGCCCCAGTCTGGGAAGATTCCACATGCCGCGCAGTGGCTGGGCCCGTGAGCCATGGCCGCTGAGCCTGTGCGTCCGGAGCCTGTGCTCCGCAACGGGAGAGGCCACAACAGTGAGAGGCACGCGTACTGCAAAAAATAAATAAATAAATAAATAGATTATGAGCTGATACTGTAATGAGATGAGGCTTGTGGTAGCCTTGGGAGAGGGTGATTATATTTTGAATGTGCAAAGGTTATGAATCATTGGGGGCCAGAGGGCAAAGTGTGGCAAACAATCCCCAGGATCCTCAAATCCTGGTATTCACAACTTTTTGATATTCCATCCCATACTGTGGCAGCACTGGTCTATGGGACCAACAGAACATGGCCAAAATTAATGGTATGCCACTTCTGAGATTAGGTTACACAGAACTGATTTCTGTTTTGATGTGTATCTAGTTCACTTGCTCACTCATTCATGCGTTCACACACATCTTTCTCTCATCACTTCCTCAGAGGAAAGCCATTTTGTGCGTAGCCCATGTGGGGAAGAACTTATCCCTCCTGTCAACAGCCACAGGAGTAATCTTAGAACCAGATTCCTCAGTCCCAATTAAGTCTTCATATATTGTAACTACAGCTAACACCTTGGCTGGAACCTCATGAGACAATCTGAGACAAGACCATTCAGCTAAGTCACTCTAGGATTTCTGATCCACAGAAACTATGAGATAATAAATGGTGTACCTTCAAGCCACTAGGTTTGGGGTAATTTGTTATGAGGCAGTAGACAACTACAGTAGCTGCTAATAAGCTGCTTAAGAATTAGGGTATCCACAAAGAGAGCAACATGGATTACCAGATGCAGCAATAACGTGAGAAAATGTCTATAAAAATGTGATTCTAAAGGCAGCTAAGATGTCTAGGATGTTATCTCAGAAAGGCAGAACTGAATTGTGATTATAATTGAGAAAACGTATCTCTAATACATTGCAGCTTACATTCTTTTTTGTTTGTTTGTTTGGTTTCTTTTTTGTGTGGTACGCGAGCCTCTCACTGTTGTGGCCTCTCCCGTTGTGGAGCACAGGCTCTGGATGTGCAGGCTCAGCGGCCATGGCTCACCGGCCCAGCCACTCCGCGGCATGTGGGAACTTCCCGGACTAGGGCACAAACCCGTGTCCCCTGCATCGGCAGGCGGATTCTCAACCACTGCGTCACCAGGCAAGCCCGCAGCTTACATTCTTTGAAGAAAATATAAAGCAAAAGGGGCTGTCAGTGTGTCTTTTACACTATTAAGGCAAGCATATACCCTGACCAGGTAATGTGAATTCACTGGACCCGTTTCCTTTTATCAGGGATTACATAGAATTGGTGACTCTCTATCATTCACCCAACTGATCTGGTTCTGATTCTACACTCACCAAGCCGTCTTCTAATTATAAACTGGCTTAGTATATAAATTTTCCTTGCGGGGGGTCATGTCACTAGTTAGCTAATATTAGTTTCTAAGCTATTCAATACTTTGTACTTGTGACCAAAATCATAAATAAATAAACATTCTGATTAAAATATAATTATTTTGTGGCCATGTTAGCAGAAGCCAGTTACCATGGCATACCATCCTGATCAATTCTGGAAGTCCTGAAAAAAATATGTGTTTCTTAATCTTTAAGTCCAAAGAATATGGTAAATGCACTGAGAGCTTAACAACTGGTGAGTTTCCCTCTGGTCTCTCTAAATTCAGTACAGCTACTATTAAATCTTACTGTGTCACCCATATAACCAAAATGCACTTAATAGTTTTCAGAAAATTATGAACATATTTCCATTGAATTTTTTTTTACTAATGAAACAAAACTAAAAAAGCTGAATGAATAAATAATAAGCCAAATGAATTTGTGTATTCTTTGTTCAAAACAGGCACTTTGAGTGTATTAACAAAGCAACATAACCTGCCAGTGGGAAAGAAAAAACACATGGCATAATGTTTAGTGTGGATACGTGCTTCAATTTTGTCAGCCAAGTACAATTTTACAAAGCCCTTGTATTTGGAATCATAGTGCTTAAAAGTATAATAATTGTGCATCTGGGGATTTGCCTTCAGATAGGCAGAGGGCCAGAGGCTTCTGGGTTGAGTACAAATTACAGAACAGGGCCTTGCAATTTTTATGACCTAGATTATTGTCCAATCAATGGGTCACTGGATCTTTATTATTTTAATTAAAATCAGTCCACTTTAATGACATAAAATACATTGATTTGGGCTATTCTGTTCAGAGTCTTGAAAGTTTTGCTAGAAAGTAGCAGTCTCCACTTTCTCAGGATATCTAGTCTCTTTATCTTGGACTGATTTCTCTTTTCTTCTTTGATCTTACTTTTATGTGACTTTTTATTTCTATTCATGCTTCTGAGTAATTTTATGAAGATGATACCCCATCCCTGAAGAGTATATACCAGGAGTCATAACTACTCTGTACTTGATAAATTTACAAAGGGCCCATGATCATTCAAAATGTCTACTCATTCCCTACATTGCTACTTATGTTTCTGCACTCTTAGCTTCACTATATTTTAATTCAAATACCATCATTTTGACCACTGTTTTTTTCTCATTCCTGTGTTTGTTCATTTATTAAAAATTTAGTGCTTACTATGTATTAAACAAGGTAAATAGAAAGGAAGGAAACAAGGGAGGGAGGGATAGTGTGGGAGGAAGGAAGGAAGGAAAGAAGACAGAAAAAAAGAAAACAGACTCTACTCTCAAATGTCCCACAATCCAGCAGAAGGACACGAAAACAAATGAGTGCACTAAAACGTTACAGATGTTCATACAACAGAAAATATTTCAAAATCAAGTGCATTCTTTTCTACATGGGTATTCTCTTCTAGAAAAAGTTCATCTGGTTAAATGTCCTTGTTTTTTAAAAGTTACTTGGTAATAACTGTCCTCCTAACCTTATTTTATTTATTTGATTTGGTATATTTGAGATGTGGATAATTCGATATTTGGATTATAAAACCCATGTTATCATAACTGCTCTCAGCTCTGAGATTTAAAAACAAAAACAACCAACCAACAAACAAACAAACTTTCACAAAGTGTCTACAATTCCATTAAGGTGACCTTTCAAATATCCCTGAAATGTATCTTTGGCTCATAATTATTGTTCACAATGTTTTGTAATGTTTTAAATGGTATTTTTTTAAAAATCAGTAAAAGCCAGGTAAAACAAGTAAGGAATAAAAATCTAAATGTCTAAAGAATAATACCAAGTAGCAGAAAGGAAGTTAGCATTCTTTTAACTACTTATGTATACTAGGTATTGTGTTATGTATGAAAAGTAAGTACATGTCCATAACATTTTTGTTTTTTGTTTTTTACGGTATGCGGGCCTCTCACTGTTGTGGCCTCTCCTGTTGCATAGCACAGGCTCCGAACGCACAGGCTCAGCAGCCATGGCTCATGGGCCCAGCAGCTCCCTGGCATGTGGGATCTTCCCAGACTGGGACACGAACCCGTGTCCCCTGCATCAGCAGGCGGACTCTCAACCACTGCGCCACCAGGGAAGCCCCATAACATTTCTACAGAAACTCTTTGGAGCAAAATATGTTATAGAATCGATTTTTTTTTAAATTTTAGAAAACAAATGTATTCATTTCTCTTTTCACTACATAATGTTTCAACAAGTTATGATAATTCACACTAGATAGGAATGAAAAAAAGACTATCAATCATCTCATTACACTTCGTACAGATTTTGATTTATTTTACAGATGAGGAAACTGAGGTTTAAAAATATAAATTATCCAGCCTATCAATTATTGGCCAGATATAAATGCCCAAGATCACTACATTAATAATTAGTAAGTGTTCAGTTCAATAAAGATTTATCCAGTGGAGATTCAAACTCATGTCTGCCACATTTCATAGACCATACTTTTCTACTACCCCAGGTTGTATCAATTAGTACAAGATACTTTCTCCACAAGACTTGGTATTGGAAATGTCATATAACATATTGTTGCTTACCATGATAATAATGTGGAGTACAATGATTTTATTCAAAAATATTTGCTTTTAAGTTAGGTACTTTTTCCATTTTTCTTCCCACAGGGTGGATATAAATGAGAGTCAGACACTGATGCAATTCTCACCTGCTCAGTGATACTTAAAAAATACAAGTAGAAAGAGGATGCAATAAAGGACTTGATCTAACAGTTAACTAATATGTTTTAAAGCCCTGAGAAAGTTCTAACTCCAGTGGGGAGGAGGTAGCTCTCCTAAGATATGAGCTAACCATAGATGGTGCTTTATAAGAGAGCTCTCATGTAGCAATTAAATGGCATTATAAACTGACATTTCTAGTCCTAACAAGTTTTCAAAAGCAGTCTCAATTTACTTCCTAACTGTTATTTTCTTCTATTTCTGAATCCAACCTCATTCCAAGAAGTCTTTCCATATAGAATAATTTCATAATTGGCAAAACTCACAAGATTTACTGAATCATCAAGTACTCTTTTTTGTTTCTGATGAAGTCACTTGAAATTTCCTAATAGCCAGCAGTCATCCCTCTGAAACACTTTATGGTAGGAGGCAACTCTCCCAAAATATGAAGGTTTAAGGACGTTACCTGATATAACAGGAGCTTGACTTGTTGGCTCCTGATTTTAATGCTGTTTCCCCTTATTATACACGAAGACAGCTTCATACAATATAATTAGTGGTTTCAGTCACACACTCATTTCAAAGGGCAAATAAAATGAAATGTTTGGAATGGGTGTATATTTTAAATTAATAAAGTTACTTTATTTGATCCTTTATTTGATCTTTTACTAGAGAAGCTCAGTGCAAAACTAAAGTAAATAAGCTAGCAATTATTATCCAATTATCCACAAATATGTGTATGATTTAGCTCTATTTGTAACGATGCCAACAATAAGAAAGTTGAGAGTTTCACAATTATCTGAAAAACAAAGCCCCCTTCTCTCTCTCCTCCTCCTCCTTACTGTCAGATTTCAAAAGATCAAATTAGCACTACTGAATAAATTATCTTAATGCTATACTACTGCTTCTAAGGAAGAAATTCTGTTGCCATTTAAGCAGAAAATTTGGTTTCACCATCTAAACAGAGCAGAGGGATCTAGGGAGATCAAAAGGAATATAACCTGCAACTTGGGCTTATCACTGTACAGTTTGAGGTTTTCAGAGTTAAATCTTATAGAAAGTGATGACTTCTGCAAGGCTCAGCTGAGATAGCAGTCCTGGGCACCACCTTGGTTTTAGCCTGGTGAGACCCTGAATAAGAATCTAGCTAATTTGCGCCCTGATTACCGACTCATAGAAACCCTGAGATAATAAATCTGTTTTAAGCTGTTAAACTTGTGGTAATTTGTTATGCAGTAATAGACAACAAATACAATTTACCGTGTTCGTTCATGAGAAGATTGAGGATTGTAAACATGTCAATTCTCCTCAAGTTAGTCCAGAAATAGATCGACATATATACAGTCACTTGATTTATGACAAAGCTGACCTTGAAGTGAAGTGGGAAAATGATGGATTCAGTCATTTTAACACGTCTATAGGATATCCACATGGGAAAAACGTATCTTGACTTTTATCTCACAACATAGAAGTCAATTCCAGGTGGATTGCACATTTAAATATGAAAGAAAAAAACAATAAAGCTACCACGCAATATCATGACCTTGAGGTTTGGCAATTATTTCTTAAACAGGACAAAAAGTTACTAACCATAAAGGAAAAGTCCAATTAATGTATTGGCTTTTATTTATATTTTTATTGGGGTATAGCTGTTTTACAATGTTGTATTGGCTTTAATTAAAATAAAAATTATTTATCTCGAATAAGCCATGAGGTGAAAAGCCAGCCACAGAGTGGAGGAAGATATTCACAATACATTCATCTGACCAATGACAAGCATCTAGAATGTATAAGAATCTTATTAATTGATTTAAAAAAAACAGAGGACTCATTTAAAAAATAGCTAAGAGTCTTAAATAGGTACTTCACGACACAGGAATTTCAAATGGTCAATAAACATATGAAAAGGTTCTCTATGTCCACATCCATCAAGGAAATGCATATTAAAAGCAATACCACTACACAGCAACTAGAATGGCTAAAATGAAAAGACTAGTACTATCAAGTGTTGGTTAAAATGTGGAACAGCTTAAAAAAACAACCCTTGAGCACTTCTGGTATATATAAAATTGATCTAAAAAAATCTTTAGAAACTGGCAATATCTTCTAAAACTGAATGCATCATATATGATGACCTAGCACACTCCTAGGTATGTATCCAATGGAAATGTATTCATATGTGTTAAAAGAAATGTACAAAGAATGTTCACAGCAGCACTACTACTAATTGCCAAAACCTTAGAATACTTTTCTTCACCCATGAAAATGAATGAAACTTGCAAGACAAAATGTCATAGTTGAATCTCATAAATCATTTTGAGTAAAATAAGCCTGTGGTAAATGTGTACATACTTGATTCCATTTATACAAATTGAAAAAATAACAGACAACACTAATTTATTATTGTTTTTATGGACTGAATGTTTGTGTCCTTTCAAAATCCATATATTGAAACCTTCCTCCTCCCCCCGATGTGATGGTATTAGGAGGTGTGCTTTTGGGAGGTCATTAGAATTAGATGAGGTAATGAGGGCCGACCTCATGAATGAGATTAGTACCTTACAGGAATCACAAGAGAGCTTGCTGCTTTCTGCTCTCATCCATGTGAGGATACAATGAGAATACGGCAGTCTGCAAGCCAGAAAAGGGTTCTCTCCAGAATTCAACTATACTGGCACCCTCACCCTCATCTCAGTCTTGTAGCCTCCAGGACTGTGAGAAATAAATTTGTGTTATTTACAAACCACCCAGTCTATAGTACTTTATTATAGCAGCCTGACTGGACTAAGATAGTGGTAGAGAACAATGGTTACTTTTTAGCAGGTTAATGACTGGGTAGGCACACATGGCATGCTCCTAGCATACTGATAACGTTCCATTTCTTGATTACATGGTGTTTTCACTCTGCAAAAAGTCATGAAGCTGTACATTTCTGATTTTGCACTTCTTTGTATGTATGTTACACTTCAGTAAAATACCTATCATATAATAATCCAAAGAAATATGATTTTGTTATAAATCAGGTATGGTTCTTCAACACGAATCCATCTCCCCTTATTAAATAGCAGGATTTCCTTGTCCAGGGCCACCATGGAGTTACGCGTGCATGCGTACACATGCACACACACACGCACATACCTGCCAAATACTGTTACACTGAAGATACACTTATGAAGCATCACAGATAAACACTGATTTTTAAAAATCATTGTTGTTATGTATCCCACATATTCAATGTATTATCTGTAGTTTCTTGATGTAAAATAGTAATTTTTATAAAACTGTGTTAAAAGTATTTGATTGAGACTGATCTAAGTAAAATGGGAAACCTCTATCTAGGGACCTATGACCTCGAGGCTGATAAAAATTATCATGAGGATAACTTGTTATTTTGCAATGTGTGATAATCAGTTTCTAAAAATGGCCCCCAATGACCCCTGCCTCCCAGTATTTACAACTATGTGTATTCCCCTTCTCTTGAGTGTAGGCTGGATCTAGTGACTTGCTTCTCATGAATAGAATACACCTAAAATGAGATGTCACATCCAAGATTAGGTTAGAGAAGACTGTGCCTTTTGTTTCCTTCATATACACTCTCTCACCTTATCACTTGGTTCATTCTGATGACACCATCTGCCATGTTGCGAGCTGCTTTTTGGAGCAGCACACATGATAAGGAACTGAAGGTGGACTCTGTCTAACAGCCAGCCTAACGATCTGAGATGTACTGAATTCTGTCAAAAACCATGTGAGTAAGTTTGAAAGCAGACACTTCCCTGGCTGAGACTTCAGATAGACTGCAGCCCCAGCTCACAACTTGACTGAGACATGGGACAGATCCTCAACCAGAGGACCAAGCCAAGCTATGTCCAGATTCCTGATCCACAGAAAATGAGAGATGATAAACACTGCTGTGTAAGCCACTAAATTTGGGGGCAATCTGTTACATAGCAAGAGACAAACATGCAATATACCAAACTATGCTGTTTCTTTATTCTATTCTTCATAATTTTTACTTCCAATTTTAAATTTTTAAGATATAATTCTATATAATATGTAATTATGTATAACTATAACTGTATATACTTTTGATTATATATTTATTATATATAAATATAATCCTATATAATTATATATAATATATACTTATACATAGTGATATATAATAATATATTAATATAATACAAAATAATTATTTTACTTCTTCTTATTAAAAATAACCATATATATATAATCTTAATTCAGTTATATTTCAAAGCTATCTGATGCCTTTCATAAATTTAACACCCAAAGATTAGTCAACTATTTGTAAGTATATTTATAGTAATTTCTTTAGATAGCTATAAGTAGATTGGTCGCACATTTTGTTGTTGGAAACAAACAAAGAAAAAAATCCACAAGAAACATATATAGAATGTGAGGAACGAGAGAAACATATTTTCAGATGGTTACAATAAAAACCAGCAGGGGAACTAATCTGGCAATATATAGGACCAGATTTAGTAACGATTTCAGATTATGTACTACTTTACTGGCCATTTACATCATCTATCAGATCCATAGCTCTCTCCTATACTGGAGTAAATAAACTATCTGTTCTATTTTTTTTAATTTAAAATATTTTTTCTCATTATCTATTTACTCACACTAGTACATTTGACACACCGATTTCCCTATTTGGGTTTTGGAAAATATAGTCACTGTAATTATGGAAATATCAAAGGAAACTTTAAGTTTCTCTCCTTGAGTTGTTTGTAGTCTCATTTGTTTAAAAAAAAAAAAAAAATACAGTACTCCTCCCAGTGGAGGCCTGAAACCCAGACAGTACAAAGCCTATATGTGCTGTTTTTTTCCTACACATACTGATGGGTGAGCAGCATATACAGTGTGGATAAGCTGGACAAAGGGATGATTCATGTCCCAGATGTGATGAAGCAGGAAAACATGGGATCTCATCACTACTCAGAAGGCACACATTTTAAAATCTGTAAATCACTTATTTCTGAAAACTTCCATTTAGTAATTTTGGATCACAGTTGACCATGAGTAACTGAAACCACAGAAAGCAAAACCTTGGATAAGGGTGTACTACAGTACATGTGTATCTTTATTTATCTTCCCTTAATCCCTGTAAATTAGGGAAAATTATGGTTGGAAAAATAGATGAATAGATGGAGAAAATGAAGCACATAAAAGCTCAACCTTAGAGAAGTAGTCAGAACTAAATTCAAGTTTTTTTAATAATCAATTCTGCCTTCTTAATTTATATTTATTTTTTCCCTAGGTAAGTAACTCTTACTGAATTAGGCTGTCTCATACCAAAATAAACTACAAATATATCAAGCATATAAATTCATAGGAAGGCTATGCTTATGACTAGATATGTGCCAACAAATCTAGACAAATCTAACTTATACTCTGAATCTGCTGTAATTATCTAAATATTTGGTAATATTTAATTTTTAAAATATTTTTATGGGGTTGAGTGAGGACACCTAATTTCTTCCTTTTTAGAGAAAATGTCACCTGCTAGTCTTTGTAAAATATATAGAGTTTGAGAAACCTAAAATCAGAGTCATTCATAACTTTCAATAAGAATGTAAAATTATTAACAAGAGTTGTAAATTTTTTTCTGAAATTGTTCCCCCATCCTCGCCCACTCTATGGTAGCTAATCCAGTTTTCAGACAAAAAGTACACAGAAGATAACAAAAGTATTTTTTCAGGTTTAACTTTCTAGCATACTTGTATTCATTTAGAATTTGTTCAATTGTTGATTTTAAGTTTATTTTCTCATTCACAATAGTTACATATAGTTGATAAGAACCTCAAATACCTAGTCTATTTCCACAATTAGGAAAACAGGAAAGAGGTTTTATATTTAACAAATGAATGTGTCTATCATTCATTTGTTAAATATAACAAATAGAGCCAGGCAATCTTCCTCTCTATCACCAATAGAAAAGTAATTTACAAAACAAGCCAAGACTTGTGCCTACTCAAATTTCATATAACATTCTGTGGCTTGCTACTGGAACTTTAAGGGAATTATTGTATTTTGCAGGAATAGAAACACAATTGTTAGAATCAAGCAATGACTAATGTGACACAGTTTGCATGTTTTGTTAGTCAATCTTCTCTGGGTGGAATGCTAACTATAGAATACAGGATAGACCTTTCTTGCAATTTGAAGGCATGATTAGGCGTCATAGTCAACACTTATTTGTAACTTTCTCAAAATATTTTCTTTGGGTCAATACTGGAGTTTTGTGATTTAGGGAAAAAAAAGGTATGAATTTGTAGTACTGCAATTCCAACAATGATCTGCAGTACTGGTGATCTAGGAGTTGCTATTTAAAACTCTTTTTTTTTTTTCTTTCTGGATATGAAGAATTCATATTTTACATTACTTAGGGGAACACTGTTTTACAAAACGCTGATAGGATGGTTTCTGTCATTTATGCTCTAACTTGAGAGTCTTTGCAACAAAACGGGGCCTGTGAAGGTATTTGGCTAATCTATACAACTAGCCACAAAAGGACTACCTTCATTATATGTCTGAGATATAATGCTAAAATGGTGATATGGCAGGTTTAGAAAACAGCAGTAAATGAGGCTTTGAGTGGGGAGGCTTAAACTGGGGGTAAAAAACAGAGATTGGAGAACAATATGTATAATCTGATCCCATTCTGGAACACTAATAAATTTAGAAACATATATATTTGCATACATCTACATAGAAAATGTCTGAAAGAACATATAGTAGTTATCTCCAGATGGTAAGACAACTGATAATTTTGTTCATTTTTTTTCTATTATTTCTAATGTTTCTATTATAAATCTGCATTATTTTTCTAAAAATTGCATAATTAAAAAAATTGTTTGGGCTTCCCTGGTGGCGCAGTGGTTAAGAGTCCGCCTGCCAATACAGGGGACACGGGTTCGTGCCCCGGTCCGGGAGGATCCCACATGCCGCGGGGCGGCTGGGCCCGTGAGCCATGGGCACTGAGCCTGCGCGTCTGGAGCCTGTGCTCCGCAACGGGAGAGGCCACAACAGTGAGAGGCCCGCCTACCACAAAAAAAAAAAAAAAAAATTGTTTAAGTAACCATGAAATAAGCATTCATTTTTTCCAATGTGAAAAATATTGTGGTAGATGTCAGTATTACATTGGTGAGTAATATAAATATGGTCCCTATTCAGGAGAAGCTTATATTTTAATAGAAAAAATAGAGAATCAATAAAGAAATTCTAATGACAAATAGTAAGTGCAAGGATAAGTTAGACACAAGGTTTTATAAGAGCATATATCAAAGGTGTCTAACATAGTCCAAGAGCTAACCCATGGCGAAAGAAATAATAACTTTAATTATAAGAAATTCTTAAAACTGATGGCAGTTTTTATCATTAATCATATTTTACTTTTTCTAAAATATAAAGTATATTCATATTGTTTCAACTTTTTATTCCCTTAACACTGGGGGTGAAAAAGCTAAGGTACTATTTGCCCATCCTCAGCCTCCCGACTCCAGGGTATTTTACCATTAAAATCAGTGGGTGCACTGTTCACCTTTGAAAGCCCTAATCCTATCACTGTTCTTTGATCGTCTCTTTCTGTCCCAAAACCGTGTTGAGACAACCTAATAGATTAGGAACTTTCAAGAACAACATATCATCATCACCACATCATCAACAAAAGTACTTTGCAATCATTTAGAAAGAAAATGAGGCAATTATCACATCACCAGTAGCATTCAACAGTTTACTCAGAAATATCCTTTGAAGTGAACATGTTCCATACTTGCTTTTCATCAGACACTTCAAGTATTTCCTTTATGAGCTTCAGCTCGTATTGATACTGGTTTGTTTACTGTTTTGTTCACATTATATTGAACTATGTACACTGTTTGGGACAACACATGATGTTGTGACATATACTACTAAGTATTTGTTTCACTGTTAAGTTGGGCAGTTTTTCTTGACACAAAATCCTATGTATTACCTTTTCCTGTTATGTTCAGTTTAAATTCCTCTGCCTTCTTTTCTAAGAAAAGTGGCTATAAATATTAAAGCAGGAACAATATTTTTAAAGTGTTGTCAATTTAACATAAATATAATATACACAAACATATATTAATATATATTATGTTGACAAATGTATTCCCTATAAATATGTGTTAAAAGATAAACTGAAGTAATTAAAATTTTGAAGAGTTTATAGCATTTGAGCAAATATCAATTTGAATTGCCAACACAATACCAAAAACAACTAGGAGTCCTTCAGTGGAGCTATAGGAAAGGCTTTTATAAAGCAGACATGGAAGCAAAGCATGAAAATTATTTGATTTGCTATAGCTTAAGCAGTTGCCTTTTTGGGAAAGCCTAAGTTGGCCATTTGTGACTGGTGGCTTTTAACTTTAATTTCTTAACTTTGAGGCGTTTACAGGAATAGACTGTGGTTTAGGTTTCAGTTTGCTTACATAGGTTGCCAAGGCATTAGAACAATCTCAGTTTAAAGGCCTACTTATTTAATTACTTTAACATATGTAATCTGTATTTTCCTTGTAATGGTAACTTATACATCGGGTGTATTTTTCCACTCAAACCTGCTTAGTGGGAAATTTGGGGTTGTAATTACCCAATTTTGCCTTTCTGTTCTCTTTGGGAACTCCAGGATTCTAAAAGTCAAGGCCTATGAAAATGAATTATTAATATTTTAAATGAAGAACCAAACTCAGGAAATGCAAATCACAGTTCTGATATCAACACTAACTTATGCAAGTGGCCCATTTGCAATTATCACACTTGACTTTTCTGCTTATAAAACATAGATATCTTAACCTTAAGCACTGCATCATCCATACATGTTTCCATCTTTGGGCTTTTGAATATATACCAGCCAAGCAAGACAAATAATACTCTTTATAATACCTACAGATCCCTGCAAGAACCAAATAGATAGCCTACTGAGTTACCAGATGCACTGTAGTACTACAAAATTAAAGGAACAGATGCTCTTTGTTAACGTTATTTTCTAACAAAAAATAAAGTTTTAAAAATAGAGATTGGGAGAAAACTCAGAAGCCTATTATCCCCAAATATCAGGAATTTTAAAAGAGAGGGATAATTGAAAGTACTTGTTAAAATCATAAAGCTAAAGATGAAATGATATTCTTTGATAATAAAAAAGACAGACATCAGGAAACAAAGGATGAATAACTATAATGCATGGTGGTAAATACAAAACATGTAATAAAGAACAGGAATAAAAGTTAACTAGGCAATCTCAAAAATAATTTTTTAAATTATTGAAGAACAACTCTTTTATATAATCTTTTTTTAGAAAAAAGAATAAAATTGTTCAATTCAGTCATGGTAAAAACAGCTGATTTTAAGGAAATAGCAATCTAAGGATTTCAAATACATATAAATACAAAAATGATATTTTACATGTAGTGACCCATGCATTGCCTTAGAAGTAAGAATGAGAAATTATTAGGGAGATTGAGGAAAAATGAGGAGCTTTTCAAACTCACTCATATTGTGCCAGATAAACCACAAACAAAAAAATAAAACCTTCAATTGTCTTTGTCTTCTTAGAAAGGTTAAAAAATAAAAGATGTGCACACATACAAGGAGTGATGTGAAACTGGTGAAATTTGAATAAGGTCAATGGATTGCTTCACTCTTAATTCCCTGGTTGTATAGTGCACTATAGTTAAACAAGGTGCTACAGTTGAAGGGTACATAGGATCTCTCTGTATAATTTCCTACAGCTGCATGTGAATTTACAAGTATCTCAAAATAAAAGTTAAAAAAAAAAAAAAAAGGAAAGATGCCCAGTAGAATCATATTAGAGTTATCGTTCCAATGACAAGTTAATCTTATAAATTTCCTTCAAATGGTCCGACACCCTATCTTTGAGGGTATAACTAAGATCCTGGGCTAATATAATAGGAAATTATTTAAAATTAGTGAACAAAGAGAAGAATCAAAGGCAATCAGGTGGACAGAGTGAGAGTATTTTATGACTACGGTCTGAATAGAACTCAGTAAGTCTTAAAAAAAGAGTGAGCCACTTAACTGAGCAATCATAGAGCTATAGAAAGAAATCAAGAATGAAAATACTAGAATCACCAATCAAAATAAAAAGAGGAAAACCCAAATAATTGTTTTAAATGTTAACTGGGAGAAAGGATACTTGTAAAATTAAAGTAAATAAATAGCATTTTAAAATTCCAAATATACAGGAATACTCAAAATTTCTTTAAGATACATAATAAACCCCAATGTAAAACTTGAGACCATTGAGCTCCTAGAAGAAAATGTAGGAGACTGTTTTCAGAATTTTGGAGTAGACGAAGTTCCTTTTAATCCTTTTCTTCTATTTTATATGATGCAAAAAACAGTAACCATAAAAAATTATGTTGATTTTACAAAATTAAATTTTTCTGCTTATCAAAACAGAAACACCACAGACAGACTGGGGACAAAATATAATCACAGTTCACAAATCCACCAAAGGACTCCTAACAAGAATATATTTAAAAACTCCTACAAATCAACAACAAAAATATGAAAAAAATTGATCAGTATATGGACAAAGGATTTGAACAGATACCTGAACAAGGAGATATACAATCAGCCAATAAACAATGAAAAGGTGCTCAACATCCTTAATCAACAAGAAAATTCATATTAAAACCATCAGGAGATACAATTTTGCATTCACTAGAGTGAGAAATCGAAAGGACTGACAATAGTGAATGTTGGGAAGTGGAGCAATCAGAACTTTCATGCATCGCAGATGGGAGTATAAGATGGTACAAAGATTTTGGAAAGGAGCTTGGGATTTTCTTAAAAGGTTAAACATATATCTACCCTATGCCTTTGCAATTTCACTACTGAAAACGGAATTCGTGAAGGAGAAATAACAACTCCACAAGAAAATGTGAATAAGAATGTCCATACTGTCCTCATTCATAACAGTTCATAAGATGAGAAAAACCTAAATGTCCTTAATAGGAAAATGGATAAACTGTGGCATGTTAATACAACTGAATACTTATCATCAATAAAAAGAAATGTACTATTGACGTGAACAACATGGATGAGTCCAAAAATAATATGCTCAGCCCAAAGGAGACAGACCCCCCTGCACACAAATAAATAATTCATAATATATAAAATTCATCATTAAGTGATTTATTAAAACTAACATCTTTGGATTTGTAGCTCAACTTGCTCATGAGAAAATAATGAACAATTACCCTCAGAGTTTCGACTGCCCTCAGGATTCTCTAGTCAAAATCCATACCAACCTCAAACTTCTTATATTGATTTATATCTAGATTTATTTTCAAAAAACAGTATAAGTGATCATTGAAATGAATTTTGTCTAATCTGGTTTAATGCTATTGACATTGCATCATTTTCTGTTTACACAGCATGCAAAAATATTTCTGCAAATTGCTCCACTCTAGAACTCTGAATTTACCTACGAGAATGATTACAGCATTTAAAATTACTAGTTGAATTGTGAGATTTCTCTGTTTACTTCTAGAAATGTTACACACTATATTCTCACTATACATAATAATGACAGGGCAAAGATCCTCATTAGTCCAAAGTATAGGACACCAGCACAAAACTACTTCACAATCTTGGAATCAAAACACCCTCAGGGGCACAATAATGGATTCAAAATGGCAGGTGCAAAATTTCCTGCATATCCAGATATGTTGCAGCTCTAATAAACTTGCTGTTTTATTATTATCCTATCAGCAGTTGCCTATTGTTCTCAATCCAATTTTCTATGGTGACTCAACTGCTCTCTGTGCCTCTGTTGTTTCTTCTCTTGCCATTACAAACTCTACATTCTTTCAAAGTTTATTTCTGCTTATTCAGAGCTTTTTCTGTCTAGTACTGTCACCTCACTACTGCCTTTTATTTTTGTGTCTCTGGCTTCTGTAATTGTTTCTGTACCATTGCTACTTCTGACTTTTTTTTATATCATCCACTGAAAAATATCTGACTGAATTGGCCAATTACCATATATGGTGAAGAATGTAAGTACTGGATGGTACAGACCTCTCATACTGGTCTACCTTATAAGCTATTGATCATTCTACAAGAATGACTTTGGATGAGAAATGATCTTTGCTCCAATAATCTATGGCTAGTTTTGCAGAGACATGTGGAACTAAAGACAGTAATATATGCACCGGAAATCCCTTAGAACGGAACCATGAAAATGCCAAGCACAAAGAAGCTCTCCAGAAAGAAGACTGTAGCCAGAAGCCACCTTGCATGCACTGCGCCAATACACTCATTTATTAGGTCTCTTTCAAGGACATCTCTTTTATTCTACTGATCTGTCTTTGTATTGGTGAAGCAGTACCAGACGATTAACACCATACATTTGAAATTCTTTAAATATCTGACAGTTGAAAATGTCTTCTCACATTCTTCATTTTCTAAATTTTCTTAACCACTTGGTTAATTTTTGTTATGGTTGTTAGAAAGTAATTTTAGAATAATTTTGTCCATTACCAAAAATTCTCCCTCAAAACTGAGGTTGGAACTGCATTTTTAAAGGTTATTCAAGGATAAATTAGCATCTAAAATATTGAACCTTTCCACCAAGGCATTATAATAAAATCCATTGAACCAAACTCTTGTAATCCAGAAATTCCAGTAGTTCCACATTGGCAAACTAAAACTAAACAGGAAAATACCAAAAGCAATACAGCTCCACATCTACACAAGAAATATTTTGTGATATTTTATGACATCAAAATGATTTGAGAATATAAGAATGATACTAACTACTCTTTAACATAGTTCAGAAATTGGAAATATAAACATTGTTTGAATAATAATAAAAATAATAACTATTTAGTAAGCATTTACTATGTCCCAGAGTTCCAAGTACTTCCAAGGCATGGAGCATTTAATCCTGAGTGGGGATTTATCAACCCCATTTATCAAATGAGGAAACATTTACAGAGAGGTTAAGCAACTTGCCTAACATAACACAGCTATCAAGTAATGGAAGCAGAATTTGATCTCCAGGCAGCTTGATGTAAAATATACTGTTAAATATTGTACTATATCTATCTACAAAATATGAAAAGCATCAATTTAATCTAGCAGAAGCACTTCTTTGAGATATATATCAACTTTTATATATATTAATGGGAACTTTAAAGAGAATACAAAGTTTTGTGAGCATAAAAATCTCTATATATTAATACTAACATATATATTTCCCAAATCTTTATATGATTGTCAAATAAAGTATCAAGACCAACCTACAATTTGAGAACATATTTTCAATTTTATTTGCCTTAGACATCAAAATATTTAAAGATATTAATCAGTTACTAATTAAAAACCTTATTCTTGTAATTTTTATCTTAATATTCCTCTCTAATTTTAAATATGGTTACAAGCCATTCACTCATTCAAAAATTAGTAACTCATTTTGTCCAAAAAAAAAAAAAACAAAAACAGAAACTAGTAACTCAGTATCTACTATGTGCCAAGCATCATGATGACACTTTGAAGGAAAGAGATTTGGAGCCATAGTCTTGGATTTCCCTGGAGCTTAGATTCTAACAGAAAATATGATAAACAGTCATAATCAATGTTATAATTGGCAGGAATGAGAACTACATGAATATATGAGAGTACCTAATTCATAAGTAGGGTTGAGAAAATCCTTCCAGAAGGAAATAAAAACAAGCAGATATCCAAGCTTGAGTAAAAATTATTGTAGAGAAAGGGTAGAGCGTTTGGACAGAATGACAAAATGATTGACTATCCATAGATGGCAGGAGTGGGTGAATAATTTGAAGAGGTGCTGTCAAGAGCATAATGGCCACGTTTCTGGCTCTAGTGGTCAGGTAATTATTATTTCTTGAAATCTGCATTTCTAAACTGTTTCCATACCCACCATCTCTATAAAATGTAAGAACAACTTTTTGGAGGATACAAAGGTATTCTATAACTGAAAATATAGAGGGTTTACAAGGTTCGTCTAAAATCTCAATTGAAGGGAAAGGGGTTAATGGAAAGCACATGGAATTAAATTCTTTTTACCATCATTCCTACTCAATTTTAGAACACATGTCTAATTCTATTGTTTTTAAAATACATGTCTTCTTTCAATCTAGATTGTTATCTGTATTCAGGCCTATGTTATATTACCCCCTTTGGGATCTAACGTAGAAATTCCTAACTGGTTGTCCTGACAGGAGCAATCTGTCATCATTGCGCCATGGCTAGTGGAACAATTCGGATCAACCGTGTGAACACCCCTATCATTACCACCAAGTGCAAATGCACATTAATATTCAGTGTCGTGGCCAAACATGCAGAAAGTCAATATATCTCTTCAAAACAGGTCCGCAGGCCTCTTGTTTTGTCACCTTCCCTCTTGCTTTCTAATCCATATTAATATTTAGCAAGCTTTACTCATATTTTCCAACTGAGATATAAAACTCATCTGACCATACTACAAGGTTATGTATGGTCACGAGAATCCCTTTCTCCATGTACCTACGCTGCCCCTTGTGAACTTAGATAGAAGTGAAATAGCCAATGAGGACTCAGAAGCCATAAAGCGTCCTCTTGGGGAGTTATCTTATTGAAATAGTGGCAGAGATTATTAATTCTCTAGCTCTGCCTGAGGCAGGCACCTCAAACTGGTTAAATTGTATCCACCACAGTATTAGTACTCTGAAGCTTTTCTTTCACAATGGCTTTGCTTTTGAGGGGTGTCCAAAGCCCTGCTCGTTGACTCTCTCTCTTTCCCTTTGTTTTTGATGGGGGAAGGTTATTAAGTGTTCTGTCACTTAAAGGGGAGTTAGCCTGACAGCAGTTCCAACAGGGAGGAACAGAGTCTAGAGACACCAGAAGAGTCACTTCTGCATAATCCAGGCAACATGGGGGCAGTTACCCCTGCACAGTAATAGGAAAAAAGAGGGTTTTCAGTCTAGGTGACAAATTATCACTCAAGTGGTGATTGACACTCTGCAGGTGTTGGCCCTGCCCTTCCACTCAGCTCCTTGGCCTAGTTATGAAAGTATTCATCCTCAAAGAGGCTGCGGAGCCTCAGATGCCTTCTCTTCTTTCTCCTTATGGTCCAGGCAAGCCTAGTCCCTCAGACTTTCTTTGTCACTAACCTCCCAAGGCAGACAGCTCTATTAAATACACCTCCTGGGGGGTAATGGTATTTAGTTCTTCCTCTAACCTCTGTTAAATCTATTTATTGTTGATAAACTTTATATTCCTTCAAGATTGGACTTTTGCTCTTCAAAAATCTTTCCTTCTTCACTCTAAAAAAAAAAATGCCCTGTACTTGCAATTCATCAACTTTAGCTTTTAAATGATTTCTTCTTAAAGAGGAATATGGGAGCTTCCCTGGTGGCACAGTGGTTGGGAGTCCGCCTGCCGATGCAGGGGACACGGGTTCGTGCCCCGATCCGGGAAGATCCCACATGCCGCGGAGCGGCTGGGCCCGTGAGCCATGGCCGTTGAGCCTGCGCGTCCAGAGCCTGTGCTCCGCAACGGGGGAGGCCACAACAGTGAGAGGCCCGCGTACCACACACACACAAAAAAAGGGGGATATGAATTCAAATTAGCAAATGGTAGAACCAGGTGAGGCCTATCTGACTGAAGAGCAACTCCATGTTTATGTAAAATATTAGCAGGATTCTGGGAAAATAGAAAAGTTCTGTGTGAGGGTCTATTCCTGCCCCATGTTGACTCCAAGTCTCTACATCCGGGCCAACCTGCAGAATCAGACTGTGAAAATGAAAGTCTCGACCTGCAAGTAGAAATCTTAGCGACAAGAACAGTTTTGCAAGACTTGCCTTGTCTCCTTGACTATTAATTCCTGTCTTTACCTACTCAACTTCCTACAAGCTCTAAACATGCCTGAGTTATAAGCAGGGAAAAGCAGAATAGGTAAATAACAGGAGGTTTGTATTCAAAAAACCTTTGTAAAATAATGTGCAATGTCTAACATACCACCCTTTTTCCCCTTAATCTTACCTTCTTTATACTTGAATTTAATCGTTTTCTAAATTTTTAAGGGTAGTTCAAAATACTAAAATTAATCTCCCATACCCCCATATCCAGGAAATCTAGACATAACATAAAGATCATTTTCACTTTAGTGATTAATAAAGGCAGCATGGGTAACACAGGGAACATGGGCTTTGGAGCCAGACAGAAGTTCCTGAGTCTGAACCCTGCTGGACCACTGTCTGTCAGAGTGACTTTGGGAGAGTAATTTTAAATTATTTGTTTCCGGGCTTCCCTGGTGGCGCAGTGGTTGAGAGTCCGCCTGCCGATGCAGGGGACACGGGTTCGTGCCCCGGTCCGGGAAGATCCCACATGCCGCAGAGCTGCTGGGCCCGTGAGCCATGGCCGCTGAGCCTGCGCGTCCGGAGCCTGTGCTCCGCAATGGGAGAGGCCACAGCAGTGAGAGGCCCGCGTACCACAAAAAAAAAAAAAAAAAAAAAAAAAAAAATGATTTGTTTCCTTTCCTGTCAAAAAAATTGTTAATTAAATCCCTTCCTTAAGGGTGAAATGAGAGAACTGTATGTTAACTTGCGGTCAGGTAGTGATCTCTCAACAAAACTTTCTTCCCTCAAGCTAGATTTCTTTATCAGCAGCTCAAGGTACAGCTTTTACCTCTACTTGATCTTCTCAGTTTCTGTTGGGAATTTTATTTGAAACTGAAGGGCATTTTTTCTTTGCTTCACTTCTTAAACAAATTCCATACATTTAAATTATTTCACTTGATCTTCCTACCTCATCTTTTAGAGAAAAGCGAATTTGACCTTCCCTCCAAGCGACTTGTCACTTGTCCCTTTCTTTATCTTTCTATTAATGAATTCCTGTATTTAATTACTACAATATGCTGCACTAAACACATTTGATTACAATTATATTTAATTAATACAATGTATTTGCTTGTCTTTTTGTTAGTTTGCACTTATGGTTGTGGTAACATCAAAAGTGCACTGAATTTGGAGCCAGGAGACCTGAATTGTAATCCTGATTTTGACACTAATTAGCTATGTGCACTTAAGTCACTTGACCTCTATAGGCCTCAAAGCCATCTAAGGATTTTGAGCCATGTGCTTTTTCATTTAATTCAGCTCTATCATTTCAGGGTTTTATGATTCAACTTTTGCAGCAATGCAATGCTCCATTAATGACATTATATTGGCTTCCCCTATTTTTCAACCCATGACCTTAAATGACTACTTGCTTCCATTTTTCCTTACATGTTTCCTGTGACTGCCTTTCCCATGTCTTCTCCTTCATTCTTTCTCTACCTATAGGAAAAGCTTATCAGCAAGAGATGTATCATTGACAGTAATGGGCCTGTTAGGGAACCAATGACCAAAATCACCTGCCTTGGCCAGGCAGGATGATAACTGCTTTCCAGAGTTGTCACACAAGAGGTCCTGATAAGGAACACGGTGCTGCCACCGATAACTAACTGGGAAAATCTGCGAGGGGACAAAAGAGAGAGGAGACGACCAACCTCCCAGAGTTCTTTGCTCTGGAATCCATCTTGGCTGCGAGATGCTCGTGCCACAAGGAAGGAGCCTGAGTCAGACTATAGGCCAAGAAGGATGACTGGCCAGAGACATAAAACCTGAGACTGCGAGCCACATGGCAGAGCAGTTCTCCTGGGTTCCCTTACCCTGCTGCTCTCTACCTGGGTGCCACTTCCCAATAAAGTCTTTTGCTTTGTCAGTACATGTGTCTCCTTGGACAATCCATTTCCAACGGTTAGACAAGGGCCCACTCTCAGGCCCTGGAAGGGGTTCCCCTTTCTGCAACAGGCCCTTGCTAACTTTTATATGGGGCTGAAACTAAGAGAACCTGATGCATGAAATTGTAAAATTATAAAAATCAAATCAAGTTTCATAACAGCAGGCATAGAATGGTCTTATTTTTACAAAACCAACCAAACAAAAGATACACATACACAATAAGTAGATGTTTTAGGATTTACGTAGAAAATGATCTTAAAAGATATATACCAAATTGCTAAAAGCAATTAGCCTTGGAAGAAAAAGTGTGAAATGGAAGAGTAATAGCAGTAAGGGCTTAAGTTTTTACTATAAACTGTCCTACATTAATTTTTTATCACAGGCATGGGTTATTTTTATAACAAAAGTGCTATCATTTACTAATATTGATTTTCATTTATATAATTTTTAATTGACTTTGTAGTTTACCATATATTGGGTATAAACTTATTAACAAGATAGTGAGTTGAGGTGGAGGGATGTTCATTAATATTACACAGGAAATGCCTACGTATAGCCAGTGGGTGAATCTAATTTCACCTCTGACCCAAGCAGGAACTAACACTTTCTTCAAAAAGTAACTTGAGACCACTGTTCTCATTGCATCTAGGGTAATAAAACTAATTATGGTAATTAAAATATAACAGGAAGAGGAAACACAGGTTGAACTAAATCTTACATTAGAAGAAGTGCTGAGAGCTAAGCAAAAGCCAATATTGGAGTTATGAATAGAATAGGGTGACAATGAAAAGGAGCAGGACCCTCTGGGGCCCTCCCACGTTCAAATACTTTCCCTGTCTCCCCCCCCCACCCCACCATGTAAATAGGCTTCATTCAGACTCCTTGACCTTCCCTGAGTTCCAAAGGGCAGATTCAAACAGTTGCCAATCAGGGAAGGGAGGGAATGCAGAAACAAAGGAGGAGTAGTCAAGAAACAATAGTGCAGTGATGGGGCAGGGTCCTGGTTCCTTCTCAAGGAATATACATAACAATATCCTTGAGTTCTTCTGCAGGAACTAAGGCCCCCACCCAGGTGGAGGATGGTAACTTCAGGCTGAACACAGGATTCCTGGAACACCACCCTGTTACCTCACCACCAACAATCAGAAGAAGAACTGCAAAGAGTGGAAGATAAAGAAGGCTCTGACCCCATCCCCTAATGATTCTCCCTTTAAAAACTTCCATGGTCAGCCGAATCTTCAGAGTTGTTTTTTGGACAGGAGTCCACATTATCCCCAGGTTATCAGCCTCCTGAATAAAGCAAACTTTTCTTTCCAACCAACACTTGTCTCTTGAGTATTGGTTTTCAAGCAGCAATCAGCTGAACCTGAGTTTGGTAACAGCAAGATTTTGTAGAAGATACTGGAACAAAACAAAGCAATAGGAACAACTGGCATTTGAAGATAATTCTTTCAAAAAGTACACAAAGACAAATGACTCTGCACATATTTATAAGGGCACAGGAAAGAAGAGGCCGTCCAAGCAAAGAGCATAGTTCAACAGCAAAAACTGTAAGAACAGCAAAAAAAAAAAATTGGGGCAGGAGCCTAGAATTGAGATATTAACAGTCATTAACAACTAACATTCTTGTGAAAAGCTATATATAATGTTTATAGTTGTATGACTTTATGCCTACACAAAGCATAAAGAGTTCACTTTCAGAGTGTGGGTTCAGTCACTGTCAGGGTATCAGGCTTATTTTGTTATTGTTCCTCCATTTATAGCACGAGGACATCACAGAGTGTCCCAAGGGCACTCCAAAGGGAAAGGAGAGAACTGTTTAACATCTCTTTCAGAACACTACACGTTTCAAAAAATCTAATCGTTTTGTCCCTGTCCCAAATCCCCTACTTATATCTAAGCTCTATGGAAGTGTACTGCTCCCAAAAAACTGGCAGTTCTCTCAAACTACAATTGGAATATTTAGCTCCTTTTGCTAGCTGCAGCCTTAGTCATCAGTTCTAGGAAACCCTGACACCAATACACCACATACCTAAATTTACATTACCTACTTGATCATCTATGTGTCCAAATACAATGCACTCATCTCATTTTATCAGTCCTCTAAGTAACATTCTACACTGTCGAAAAACTCTTGCCTTGGCTTCTTAGATAGCACTCTCTTGATTTTCTTCCCATCTTTCCTGTTACTTCTTGTCAGTCTCCTTTGCTAGCTCTTCAGCATGAATTCTAAATATATTTTTTTTCTTTTCTAATATACTTTCTCCAAGTGTGACTACATTCTACACTAAGGGAAATCAAATTCCAATCACAGGCCAAATTTTTGCTCTATGTTTCAAAATCATATACTCAATGACCCATATAACATATCTGTAAAATAAGCAAATTTAACATCTAATGAGCCCACTAAAATGGAATCAAACTTCTACCAGAAACCGTTTTATCTAAATCTCCCCTAGCTCATTAACACTCATATGCATACAATGGCCCAAAACAAGAAACCTAAGAGCTTAATTTATTTCTCTAATTTACTTCTAAATTTAATTTCCTTGAATTCCATATTGATTCTTAGAAAATCTAGTCAATTTTATTTCCAAAATAAATTTCAAATCCATCTACCTCTTTTGCCAACTCTCTAGTCTAGCACTGTCCAATACCAATATAATGCAAGCATCCTGTAGAATTTTAAATTTGCTAGTAGCCACATTAATAAAATACATAATAGTTTGTACACATCAAATTGATAATATTTTGATATATTTGGTTAAAACATATTTATTAAAATCAATCTGTCATGTACCAATGTAAAAATATATGTGAAATATTTTACATTCTTTTTTTCTTACTGAGTCTTCAAAATTTGTTGTGGGTTTTACACTTACATAGCACACCTCGATTCACACTAGCCAAGTTTCAAGGGCTAAATAGACACAGGTACCTATTGTATTGGAGAGTGCAGTGCTCATCCACACCAGTGTCATTCACTGCCTGGAAAACTACAGCAGACTCATATTTGGTATTCTCATGTCTATTCCTGCCAACCTCCACCTGGAAAAACATATTTTCATGGACTAGTGAGAAATGAAAACAACATAATTCCCTGCTCCTGTGTCAAACAATAATGGGACTGGGTAGACTTTCCTATTCCTGTATTCATAATAGAAAGATTAAGCAATAATAACTTAGCTGCTTTCCCCAGGAAATACCTGTTCCTGGAAGAGAAAACTGATCCAGCTAAACTGATCAGTTATAAAGACTAACAAAGTCATCCAGATTCATTTCATGATCTTCAATTCACTGTTTCCACCCACCCAAATCTACTATGTCACCTAATTCCAACCAGTTCTCTCTCTCTTGAAATATGCCCTTTAAAATCTCTCAGCACGGGCCTTAAAATGACATAAAGAGCCTTATCTAATTTCCGCATTTTGAGACACTAGTAAGATGGTCAAGGTGGTGTTCTACTTTACTGCACTAAGTCTAATAAACATAGTTTTGCTTGATTAACACATTTTCAGAGATCTTTTGGAAAGTGAACCTTCACCAAAAGCAAGAGGAGACTTCTTAAAATGCAAATAGGATGATGTCATTCACCTATTAAAGATATTTCAATAGTTCCCAATGCTGTGGAACAAAATCCAAACTGTTTAATATATCTGACAAGGCCAAAATAATCTATTCCCTGTCTAGCTCTCTAAAATCATATTAGATCACTCCTCTCTTCCATTCACTAAGTTTTACACACAGTGTCTTCTACCTTTTCTTTAGGTATAACTAGCATTTTCCCAAACTTGGCATCTTTGCATTTACTCTATTCTTCCTGCAACATTCTTTCCTGTCTTAAAAGGGATGAATCATCCTGATTCTTATTAACTAAGTCAAATTTGATCTCCTCAGAGAGGCTTTCCCCGACTCCGGTATGTAAGGTGTTATTATCTCTTATGCCAATTTTCTCTCCATCACATCATTCTACTTCCTTGATATCACTCATCATAACTCCCTTGTCTATATCTTTCTTTAATTGTTTACTTTATCCTTCCACTAAGAATATAAACTTCTTGTAAACAGAGATCTTATCTATCTCTTCCATCTCTATATGCCTAAATATTGGATAGATTTATTGACACATAGGTATTCAATAACAACTTATCAAAATAAATTAATAAAAAGGATCCAATGAATATATTAAATAATGAGGGAAGGAGAAGGAAAGAAGGAAGGAAAGAAGAAAGGAAAGACCCACTAAAATATGTGATGGAAGCAATACAAGTTTGATTATCCTCCCTTATATATCAGGACACTGTGTAACAGTATGTTAAAGGGACAGAACTGGGACTCCACAGCTAGTATATAATGTAGCTGAGACCAGGATCAAGGTCTTCTGATTTCTAATCCAGTGCTCGTCACAGCATAACACACCGTCTTTCAACCTTCTCTGACTGATGTGGTTCTTTTGAAGTAAACGTGTAATGCTTCAGATTTAATAAAGAAACAAGGCATCAGAAGGAGAAAATGATTCTCTCTGCATTAATTGGTGAGTTCATATCTTTTTGCATTTATATCTACCACTTGCATTTTGACTAGTAATATCTTCCATCAATTTAACACCAAAATCCTCTGTAATCAGAGGCATGTAATATTCTGTAACAGACTCAGTGAATCTCTGATGCTGGAGAGACAGCCCTTCAATCCTTCACCTTGGCTGCTCTAGTGGTGAACATGCCTGACTGTCAGTCTGATTTCCTACATCTCCTCAGAGACAGTTAGGCAGTTAAAAATGCTGTTGGCATATGCTTGGCTTCAGTTCACTGCAAATACAAAAATGCTGCTTGGTTCCAAACACTAGCCTCACTTCTTTTCCATTATTATCATCATCATTACTAATATTATCTTTATCACTCTTCCAATCTCCCTTTTGGAGAGGTTTCATATTCTAAGGAAGAGCAATTCCTGAAAATTACATTTGATCAATATATTTAGTGAGGCATAAACCATAAATTAGCATTTGATTAAAATTCCTATCCTTCTCTAATAGTAAATATACTGTAATTCTTATCCTTCTCTAATAGTAAATATACTGTAAGGGATTTGTTGTTGTCTACCCAATTTCTAATTTCTCCTACTGTCTTGCTAAAAGAACCAGAATTTTCAAGTATTAAGCAGCTTGAGGTGAATGACTGTGGCAGGTGAGATGGAGCATTACTCCTCAATCCATATCCCATGGAAAGAATCTTGAATAATCTGTGCCAAGCCTAGTGATTCTGTTCCTTTTACCATTTGGCCAAGTCATGTCTCTTTGAAATGACATAAAAAAAATACTAAGAATTTGGAATCCTCTTACTTTTCAGTCTTCCTACACCTGTATACTGGGGTCCAGGCACCTTGGCTTAATTGCAGTTCTCTAAACATACCTTTACCTCTATATTCTTGCAAAAGGCCTAAGCCACAATTCCAACTACACAACTCTTACTCATTCATCAAAGCCCAACTCAAATGTCACCACAGTTACATCTTTGCATAATTTTCTCCACGGCAGAATTAAAAATTCTATATTTCCAACAATGATTCTATATGCTTCCATTATAGTACTATCACAATAAAATCCTATCATTTGCTTATGTATCTCTTTACTCCATGAGAATGCCAGTTATTTGAGAACAAGGATTACATCTCACTCATGTTTGTGTTCTTAAAACCTAACACAGTGCTTGAAAGATAGAAGATTCTCACATTTTTTCAAGTGGTTGACTGAGGAGACTACATAACAGATAGAAAATTATTCCTTAATATGGTACCTTCTTCATTCTGTGCTATCCAGGTTCATGATAATTTCATATTCTACATATACTTCTCAAGACTTCTTTGTGTATGTGTGTGGTACATGGGCCTCTCCCGTTGCGGAGGACAGGCTCCGGACGTGCAGGCTCAGCGGCCATGGCTCACAGGCCCAGCCTCTCCGCAGCATGTGGGATCCTCCCGGACCAGGGCATGAACTCGCGTCCCCTGCATTGGCAGGCAGACTCCCAACCACTGCGCCACCAGGGAAGCCCTTTCTCAAGACTTTTATTCTATTTTGTATTTCCTAGATATTTATTTCAAAGGCATTTACTTTTCAAAGAAGATATAAAAAAGTGTGCATAGCTTAACATCTTACATAAGAAAATAGATACATTTAGAGAAGACATTAAAATGTGGCAACTTAAAACTCTTCTAATTAACTAGCATATCTGATTAATCAGAACTCCCAAAACTCTGTAATTAAACAAATGATCACCTAGAATAGTTTAAGCATATTTCCATTGATTTATTTTACTATTTAATAAGCAGAAGGCTGTTTAAACTAAACTTATGGTCACAAAGCTAATTAGTAAAAAAATTAGTAATAAAGACAATGACAATAAGAGTATTATACTAAGTAAGGCATATTGCATTTTCCAAAGACGGGCACAAATTACTTCCCATCCTATATGTTCCTTTTGACCTTTATACTTCTTCCATTGAAAGGTAGGATTCATGTTTCCTCTTCTTGAATTGAGGAGGTTTTGACTTGTTTGTAACCAATAGATTATAGCAGAAGTGACGCTGCATGATTTCAGAGGTTAGGTTAGAAAATAAAATATTATATGTGCTTTTTTTAAACTGTAACACTTATTCGTGGATTCCCTAAATGCCATGAAAAAAGCCCAATATCCATAGGCTGTCATACTGTGAGAAAGCCAAGCCTCATGAGAGGCTAAATGCAGTTTTCCTTAGTCTTCCAGTCCTCAGTCCAGACATCAGATGTGCAAGTGAACAAGCCTATGCCCTTTGTGAACTTCTGACCCAGAGAATCTGTGAGCATAATATACTGATTGTTGTTTAATGTCACTAAGTTTAAGGTAATTCAATGCACAGCAATGACTACTGGAAGAAAGAGTGTGTGACAAGTAATGGTCAGATGTTCACCAATCCCATTTCTTCTTCTTGGACATAAAGGAAGAAGACATTTAACACCTCCTTTGTAGTTGATTTGGGTCCGATTTGACTAAGTGTTGGCCATTGGGGTGCAGAAGGGAGTATGCCTCATAGAAGTCTGGTCATCAAACTTCCTGTTTAATCATCTACTGTCTGTTCCCTTTCTGCAGTGACAGTGAAGGTCACCTTATAAAGATGGCAGTATCAAAAGATTGGAGGACTGTGAATCACTGAGTTATCACCTAGTAGAGACCTATTGAGGAAACTAGCTAGCATCAAACCAATATATGAATGATAAATAAACTATCATTGAGATAAGCTACTGGGATTTGGGGGTTGTATTACAGCAGCTACCGTTTGTTACTCTAATAGACATAACAAATTTATTTTATTTGCATTACTAATTTGTTATACTGATACTGATTACTGAGCACTTAAACGATGTGTTGGAAATTTCACTGAACGCTGTGTATGTGTTATCCCATTTAAACTCAGATTTTAAATGCAGGTATATTTGTTTTCTCTGTTTTACAAGTGCAAATCCAACTTGAAAGAAGACCTGACTTATTCAGGGTCACAAAGGCATTCCAAAGACAGAGAATTTCCTTGAAGATGGAGCACTGTGAGGCAAGCCTAAAGTAAGGATATGTTCTAAGAGTTAAATTAGCAAAATTCATTGGAGAGGTTAGCTGTCTATAAATTTATTGTCAATATAAATTTCCATTGAACAGGCACTCTGAATTTATTCCCAAACCACAAATTTTAGTGATAATGGAAAATGTGCAAAAACTACTGGCTTGAGAGAGGAACCAACAGGGTGGAGTACAAGGACGTGCTCTCACTCCCTCTTGCGAGAACACCAGAATCACAGCTAGCTGCTGGACAATCATCAAAAGGAGATGCTGGAACTCACCAAAAACAATACCCCACATCCAACGACAAAGGAGGAGCCATAATGAGATGGTTGGAGGGGCTCAATCACAGTAAAATCAAATCCCATAAATGCTGGGTGGGTGACTCACAGACTGGAGAAGAATTATACCACAGAAGTCCACCCACTGGAGTGAAGGTTCTGAGCCCCATGTCAGGCTTCCCAACCTGGGGATCCGGCAATGGCAGGAGGAATTCCTAGAGAATCAGACTTTGAAGGCTAGTGGGAATTGATTGCAGGACATCGACAGGACTGGGGGAAACAGAGACTCCACTCTTGGAGGGCACACACAAAGTAGTGTGCCCATCGGGACCCAGGGGAAGGAGCAGTGACCCCACAGGAGACTGAACCAGACCTACCTGCTAGTGTTGGAGGGTCTCCTGCAGAGGTGGGGGCGGCTGTGGCTCACCAAGGGGACAAAGACACTGGCAGCAGAAGTTCTGCAAAGTACTCCTTGGTGTTAGCCCTCCCAGAGTCTGTCATTAGCCCCACCAAAGAGCCCAGGTAGGCTCCAGTGTTGGGTTGCCTTATGCCAAACAACCAATAGGGAGGGAAGCCAGCCCCAACCATCAACAGTCAAGTGGATTAAAGTTTTACTGAGCTCTGACCACCAGAGCAACAGTCAGTTCTACCCAACACCAGTCCCTCCCATTAAGCCTCTTAGATAGCCTCATCCACCACAGGGCAGAGAGCAGAAGCAAGAAGAACTACAATCCTGCAGCCTGTGGAACAGAAACCACATTCACAGAAAGACAGACAAGATGAAAAGACAGAGGGCTATGTACCAGATGACGGAACAAAATAAAACCCCAGAAAAACAACTACATGAAGTGGAGATAGGCAACCTTCCAGAAAAAAAATTCAGAATGATGATAGTGAAGATGATGCAAGACCTCAGAAAAACAATGGAGGCAAAGATCAAGAAGATGCAAGAAATGTTTAATAAAGACCTAGAAGAATTAAAGAACAAACGAACAGAGATGAACAATACAATAACTGAAATGAAAACTACACTAGAAGGAATCAATAGCAGATTAACTGAGGCAGAAGAACTTATAAGTGACCTGGAAGACAGAATGGTGGAATTCACTGCTGCAGAACAGAATAAAGAAAAAAGAATGAAAATAAATGAAGACAGCCTAAGAGATCTCTAGGACAATCATATATGCAACAACATTCGCATTATAGGGGTCCCAGGAGGAGAAGACATAGAGAAAGGACCAGAGAAAATATTTGAAGAGATTATAGTTGAAAACTTCCCTAACATGAGAAAGGAAATAGTCACCCAAGTCCAAGAAGAGCAGACAGTCACATACAGGATAAACCCAAGGAGAAACATGCCACAACACAGAGTAATCAAATTGGTAAAAAGTAAAAACAAAGAAAAATTATTGAAAGCAGCAAGGGAAAAATGACAAATAACATACAAGGGAACTCCCATAAGGTTAACAGCTGATTTCTCAGCAGAAACTCTACAAGCCAGAAGGGAGTGGCATGATATACTTAAAGTGATAAAAGGGAAGAATCTACAACCAAGATTACTCTACCCGGCAAGGATCTCATTCAGATTCGATGGAGAAATCAAAAGCTTTACAGACAAGCAAAAGCTAAGAGAATACAGCACCACCAAACCAGCTCTACAACAAATGCTAAAGGAACTTCTCTAAGTGGGAAACACAAGAAAAGAAAAGGACCTACAAAACCAAACCCAAAACAATTAAGAAAATGGTCATAGGAACATACATATCGACAATTACCTTAAACGTGAATGGATTAAATACTACAACCAAAAGACACAGGCTTGCTGAATGGATACAACAACAAGACCCATCTATATGCTGTCTACAAGAGACCCACTTCAGACCTAGGGACACACACAGACTGAAAGTGAGGGGATGGAAAAAGATATTCCATGCAAATGGAAATCAGAAGAAAGCTGGAGTAGCTATACTCATATCAGATAAAATAGACTTTAAAATGAAGAACGTTACAAGAGACAAGGAAGGACACTACATAATGATCAAGGGATCAATCTAAGAAAAAGATATAACAATTATAAATATATATGCACCCAACATAGGAGCACCTCAATATATAAGGCAACTGCTAACAGCTATAAAAAAGGAAATCGACAGTAACACAATAATAGTGGGGGACTTTAACACCTCACTTACACCAATGGACAGATCATTCAAAATGAAAATAAATAAGGTAACAGAAGCTTTAAATGACACAATAGACCAGACAGATTTAATTGATATTTATAGGAAATTCCATCCAAAAATAACCCATTACACTTTCTTCTCAAGTGCACATGGAATATTCTCCAGGATAGATCACATCTTGGGTCACAAATCAAGCCTCAGTAAATTTAAGAAAATTGAAATCATATCAAGCATCTTTTCTGGCCACAACGCTATGAGATTAGAAATCAATTACAGGGATAAAACGTGAAAAACACAAACACATGGAGGCTAAACAATACGCTACTAAATAACCAAGAGATCACTGAAGAAATCAAAGAGGAAATCAAAAAATACCTAGAGACAAATGACAATGAAAACACAACGATCCAAAACCTATGGGATGCACCAAAAGTAGTTCTTAGAGGGAAGTTTATAGCTATACAAGCGTACCTCAAGAAACAAGAAAAATCTCAAATAAACAATCTAACCTTACACCTAAAGGAACTAGAGAAAGAAGAACAAACAAAACCCAAAGTTGGCAGAAGGAAAGAAATCATAAAGATCAGAGCAGGAATAAATGAAATAGAAACACAGAAAACAAGAGCAAAGATCAATAAAACTAAAAGCTGGTTCTTTGAGAAGATAGACAAAATTGATACACCATTAGCCAGACTCATCAAGAAAAAGAGGGAGAGGACTCAAATCAATAAAATTAGAAATGAAAAAGGAAAAGTTACAACAGACACCACAGAAGTACAAAGCATCCTGAGACTACTACAAGCAACTCTATGCCAATAAAATGGACAACCTGGAAAAAATGGACAAATTCTTAGAAAGGTACAACCTTCCGAGACTGAACAAGGAAGAAATAGAAAATATGAACAGACCAATCACAAGGAATGAAATTGAAACTGTGATTAAAAATCTTCCAACAAACGAAAGTCCAGGACCAGATGGCTTCACAGGTGAATTCTATCAAACATTTAGAGAAGAGCTAACACCCACCTTTCTCAAACTCTTCCAAAACATTGCAGAGGAAGGAACACTCTCAAACTCATTCCATGAGGCCACCATCACTCTGATACCACAACCAGACAAAGATACTACAAAAAAAGAAAATTACAGACCAATATCACAGATGAATATAGATGCAAAAATCCTCAACAAAATACTAGCAAACAGAATCCAACAACATAGTAAAAGGATCATATACCATGATCAAGTGGGATTTATCCCAGGGATGCAAGGATTCTTCAATATACGCAAATTAATCAATGTGATACAACATATTAACAAATTGAAGAATAAAAACCATATGATCATCTCAGTAGATGCAGAAAAAGCTTTTGACAAAATTCAACACCCATTTATGATAAAAACTCTCCAGAAAATGGACGTTCAGGGAACCTACCTCAACATAATAAAGGCCATATATGACAAACACACAGCAAACATCATCCTCAATGGTGAAAAACTGAAAGCATTTCCTCTAAGATCAGGAAAGAGGCAAGGATGTCCACTCTCACCACTATTATTCAACATAGTTTTGAAAGTCCTAGTCACAGCAATCAGAAAAGAAAAAGAAATAAAAGGAATACAAATTGGAAAAGCACAAGTAAAACTGTCACTGTTTGCAGATGACATGATACTATACATAGAGAATCCCGAAAATGCCACCAGAAAACTACTAGAGCTAATCAATGAATTTGGTAAAGTTGCAGGATATAAAATTAATGCACAGAAATCTCTTAAATTCCTATACACTAATGATGAAAAATCTGAAAAAGAAATTAAGGAAACACTCCCATTTACCATTGCACAAAAAGAATAAAATACCTAGGAATAAACCTACTTAGGGAGACAAAAGACCTGTATGCAGAAAAGTATAAGACACTGATGAAAGAAATTAAAGATGATACCAACAGCTGGAGAGATATACCATGTTCTTGGATTGGAAGAAACAATATTGTGAAAATGACTATGCTACCGAAAGCAATCTACAGATTCAATGCAACCCCTATCAAATTACCAATGGCATTTTTTACAGAACTAGAACAGAAAAATCTTAAAATTTGTATGGAGACAAAAAAGACCCCGAATAGCCAAAGCAGTCTTGAGGGAAAAAAATGGAGCTGGAGGAATCAGGCTCCCTGACTTCAGACTATACTACAAAGCTACAGTAATCAAGACAATATGGTACTGGCACAAAAACAGAAATATAGATCAATGGAACAAGATAGAAAGCCCAGAGACAAACCCACACACCTGTGGTAAACTAATCTATGACAAAGAAGGCAAAGATATACAATGGAGAAAAGACAGTCTCTTCAATAAGTGGTGCTGGGAAAATTGGACACCTACATGTAAAAGAATGAAATTAGAACACTCCCTAACACCATACACAAAAATAAACTCAAAATGGATTCAAGACGTAAATGTAAGACCGGACACTATAAAACTCTTAGAGGAAAACATAGGAAGAACACTCTTTGACATAAATCACAGCAACATCTTTTTTGATCCACCTCCTAGAGTAATGGAAATAAAAACAAAAATAAACAAATGGGACCTAATGAAACTTAAAAGCTTTTGCACAGCAAAGGAAACCATAAACAATATGAAATGACAACCCTCAGAATAGGAGAAAATATTCAGAAACAAATCAACGGACAAATGATTAATTTCCAAAATATATAAACAGCTCATGCAGCTCAATATTACAGAAACAAACAACCCAATCCAAAAATGTGCAGAAGACCTAAATAGATAGTTCTCCAAAGAAGACAACCAGATGACCAAGAAGCACATGAAAAGCTGCTCAACATCACTAATTATTAGAGAAATGTAAATCAAAACTACAATTAAGTATCACCTCACATCAGTTAGAATGGGAATCATTAGAAAATCTACAAATAACAAATGCTGGAGAGGGTGTGGAGAAAAGGGTACCCTCTTGCACTGTTGGTGGGAATGTAAATTGATACAGCCATTATGGAGAACACTATGGAGATTCCTTAAAATCTAACAATAGAATTACCATATGACCCAGCAATCCCACTACTGGGCACATACCCAGAGAAAACCATAATTCAAAAAGACACATGCACCCCAATGTTCATTGCAGCACCCCAATGTTCATTAGAATAGCCAGGTCATGGAAGTAACCTAAATGCCCATCGACAGATGAGTGGATAAAGAAGTTGTGGTACATATATACAATGGAATATTACTCAGCCATAAAAAAGAATGAAATTGAGTCATTTGTTGAGATGTGATTCGATCCAGTGACTGTCATACAGAGTGAAATAAGTCAGAAAGAGAAAAACAAATATCGTATATTAATACATGTATGTGGAACCTAGAAAAATGATACAGATGAACCAGTTTTCAGGGCAGAAGTTGAGACACAGATGTAGAGAACAAACATATGGACACCAAGCGGGGAAAACTGCTGTGGGGTGGGGATGGTGGTGTGCTGAATTGGGTGATTGGGATTGACATGTATACACTGATGTGTATAAAATTGATGACTAATAAGAACCTGCAGTATAAAAAAACAAACAAACAAGAACAACAAAAAAAAACCCTGGTTTTATTTTTTTATATTTTGTAGTATACAGACCACTATGCACTGGTTAAAATGTATTTTACAGCCATTTTTAAGGGTTAGAAATAATTTTTTATGGTATCTTTCTATATTTTATGACTTTAATTAAATTTCTGATTTCTGTTCCAAACACTGCAATATAAGACAGTATAAAACACATCTTAATCATTAAATTTGTGGATAATTTTGTGATTTTTTTCAGAGCCTATAACACCAAGGGACTGATAATACAAGATAATGTGTTCAGCAAGTTCCACAAACTCCATCCTCAAGGATCTTTCTTTCTCTCACAACCCAACAGCTAATGCACACAATCAAGAAGTCACATCAGTGGTGTTCTACAACTGTCATCATCTTTAAAGAGGAATCTTGTCATGAGTGTAAGGTAAAATAAAGGACATTTTAAACCAACTATGTATATCCTACTTTACAGAAGCTCGTAGTGAGACAAATAGCATTGACACAGTCGAGTACGTGCATTTGTGATAGCATTAGTGGTCACAGAGTACAATACTTCGTAAAGATCGTTGGCACTTTCAAAATTATCTTAAACCAAAGATCAAGCAAATTTTAATTCTTTGTGAAAATATTTATGGAGATAGTTTCCTATTATCCATCACTTTTTGTAATACAAAATATAACAAAGTAACATTTTTCTTGCCCTTAATTCTGTGAGGTCCAATGATTATATTTCAAACAAATGTCAAATTTGGCAACCAAATCAATCACTTTAACTGTGAAAAAGCCTAACATCTTATTTTAGTTTAAAGGTCTAAAAATTCCTTCTTTTATGCAGCCTATATTCTTGTATGGGGGGACAGGCAATAGATAAATAAGCACATAAGTATGTAATGCCATTTGTCATGGTAAACATACACTTCAGTAAGAAGATAAAGGCTGGCTGAAGAGGAAGATGCTATTTTTATTTATGATTCTTAAAGGGCTTATGCAGGATGTTATGTAAGGTAATGATAACTCAGACCTGAAGAAGTCTGCTGTGCAATTCTTATAGAAAGCACATGGTTAGAGAACAGGTCTTTTGCATCCTTAGGAAGATTTATTCCTAGGCATTTTATTCTTTTTGATGTGATGGTAAACAGGATTGTTTCTTTGATTTATCTTTCTGATATTTCGTTGTTACTGTATAGGAATGCAAGAGATTTATGTGTATTAATTTTGTATCCTGCAACTTTACAAAATTTATTGATGAGCTCTAGTAGTTTTCTGGTAGCATCTTCAGGATTTTCTATGTATAGTATCATGTCACCTGCAAACAGTGACAGTTTTACTTAAAAGCACATGAAAAGATGTTCAACATCACTAATTATTAGAGAAATGCAAATCAAAACTATAATAAGGTACCACCTCACACCAGTCAAAATGGCCATCATCAAAAATCTACAAACAATAAATGCTGGAGAGGGTGTAGAGAAAAGGGAACCCTCCTACACTGTTGGTGGGAATGTAAATTGGTACAGCCACTGCGGAGAACATTACAGAGGCTCCTTAAAAAATTAAAAATATAGCTACCATATGATACAGCAATCCCACTCCTGGACATATATCTGGAGAAAACCATAATTCGAAAAGACATGTGCACCCCAATATTTATTGCAGCGCTATTTACAATAGCCAGGACATGGAAGCAACTTAAATGTCCATCAACAGAGGAATGGATAAAGAAGATGTGGTACATATATACAATGGAATATTACTCAGCCATAAAAAAGAATGAAATAATGCCATTTGCAGCAACACGAATGGACCTAGAGATTGTCATACTGAGTGAAGTAAGTCAGGCAGAGAAAGACAAGTATCATATGATATTGCTTATTAAAAACAGGGTACAAAAGAACTTATTTACAAAACAGAAATAGAGTTACAGATGTACAAAACAAACTTATAGTTACTGGGGGTTGAGGGTGGGGAGGGATAAACTGGGAGATTGGGATTGACACATGCACACTACTATATAGAAAATAGACAGCTAATAAGGACCTACTGTATAGCACAGGGAACTCTACTCAATACTCTGTAATGGCCTATATAGGAAAAATAATCTAAAAAACAGTGGATATATGTGTATGTACAACTGATTCACTTTGCGGTACACCTGAAACTAACATAACATTGTAAATCAACTATACTCCAATAAAAATTAAAAGAAAAAAGAAAGAAAGGAAGCACATGGCTAGAGAGGGCAATAAGTGGAAAGACACCAGAATTGTAGGCATGTCTGCCAAACTGGAAAAACAGTCAGGAGGTCTATGTATCTGAATTTGAAGGTGCAGGGAAGAGAGTTGTAGGGTAAGTATTCTTCAGCAAATTGCCCCAAAAGTGGTTCTGGGGATTTCTGTGTTTATAACTAAGTGGCTCATCAACAAAACACTGGGCTGTTTCCTTCTCCCGAGGTAAAGGAAAATGTCCTGAACCAGGTGCTCAAAGACTCTGGATCTTGTCCTGTTACTTCCCCATCAGTGTGTGACCTCAAGAGCCTCACTTCACTTCCTGACCTTTGCTATCAGGCTCCAGAATATTTCTCCCTTTGAAACTCCATCGTTTACTTTATGGATAGTGGAAATACAAAAGTCTCAATATCCCTCCTACTATGAGTTATGACAAAGTCTGTTTCCTAAAAGTCATCACTTCATAAATTGTATCTTTCAGACTTTTTTTCTCTAGAAGGCTTATTCAACATTCCAAAAGTTACTTTTGAAACGTGGGCAGCCAAACATTTCACTTGAGTTAAGCGATCAGCCCCCCGTAAGAGTTTTTAGGATGAAAACAAAATAGAAAATAATAAAAATGTATTATTAGATTTAACACAATATATTTACTAATTTAATTACTAATGCAAGTTTAGTTATAAAAATTGAAATAAATTATTTAATAATTAACTTATCAGAAACAAATGATTTTTTAAAATCCCTTAAGATTCCACAACTAAACATCCTCCCATCCTCCCCCTATTATTTTTCTATTCACAGTGCTAGCTATTTCCCCTGAAGTTACTTTCAAAGAGAGATGCTTGGCTCCTTAAACTCAGCTACTCTGAATCAGAGGCTCTGCATAGCACTTGTGCAGAGTTCCCTGAGGGCAAGGCTAGTCTGCATCAAAGCCCTTTTGGACCATGGACTCTCCTGCCAGTCCACGGCTCTGACCCTTTGGTGAAAGAGCACTTTCCAGAAGGACTTCAAGCTGAATATCTCTCTCCCAGCATGAGCAACAGAGATCATTGACTGGTGCTGCTTTGTAGCTTAACCAACAGGTTTCTCAATGAACACTTTTTCCTACTCTAGTCACCTCTGTTCCCTTAGTCAAAAGTCTCTTCAAATGGTGCACACATGAGGAAGGTCATTAAGTGCACTGAGAGCATACAGTCTCACCTCTTGCTGACCAGTGCTAGCAGGCAATTCTGCTTTTCCTTGCCTTAAACTCTTTGTTTTCAGAGGAAAGAGCAAGAGCCTCACTACAGAATTCTTCCCAGTCATGTCTGATTTAAATCTGCATATAAAGCTAAGGTTACTCTGCTGCACTCTTTTATTAAATTCCTTTAGAAAGCCCCCTGGAAACTGGCTTCTCTACAAACTGGCTCTGACACTATAAAGGAGTCATATCATTTCCAAAAAAGACAAAGTGCTTTAATAGGTATTCCCTGGCAAGACTCCTGTGAGAATGTAGAGTGACTAAGATGCATTCAGGAAATCTGCTTTCCACTGATAAATAAAAAGGTGTACATTCTTGAACGTTAAATAAATGTGAATGGTGCCTGAATAGATTCTCCACAGTCAACAAAGGGTCTGCAGAGCATGAAGAGTGGAAGGGAACATCTGCTAGCAGTTAGGCCTATGGAAAGACAGTGTCGGAAAAACTGGCTTGATAAAGAACTGTGATCATTAGTGCTCAGGCACTGTGGAACGTAGTCTGTTGGGTAAAAATGTTGTAACATGGGGCCTCAAGCAGCATAATCAGGACCCAGAAACTAGAGTGAACAAAACAATGTATCATCCAAATTTGATACTTTTGAGAGTGAAAAGGGGGATAATCCAAATCTGTCCAAAGGAAGCCAAGACATACACTTACCCTAATTCATGTTTAAATTCACTCAGCAAGTACTTATTTTATGAAAATTCATTTGTAATCCAATAATCTTTGGACAAATTTGTTACTACTATAACATTTAAAAAAATAAGAAGTAATGGTTGAATAAAGTTGATGAATTTCAGCATCATGTAAGTCCCAAAAACTGAATTTCAAAATGTGTGATAATCAAAGACTAAGCTAAAATTTAATTTTATCTGCTGAATGAAAATACCAAGAAGAATGCAAAAAAATTCCATTCAGCTTTTGGAGAAGGGTGAGTCCTAATAATTAAAGGACTCTCTCTGCAAAATCGTAGGGCGGGAATATAAAATTTGCAAAGAAAGAAGCACAAAGAGTTCAAACTACAAAAGAAAAGGTAAGAAAATTTGAGCACCTAAGGCGTGGAAGCCCTCAGGGTAAAAAGGAGGATGGAGAAAGGAGGCTGGGACACTTCCTATAAATCCCTTCCCATGGGAATAGGAAGAATCAGCAGAAGTTGTTCTAGATGGTCACATGATTCAAGGAACTTCGAAGGAAAAACAATTTTAATGTTCAAATGTTTTGGACAATTGGATTTATAAGGGAAAACTAATAAAGGAGTGATTGGATCCTTGGGCAGGTCATTCAAGATTTTGGTAAACAGTCAAAACAGACTATCTAAAACAAGGGTGAGAAAACTTACCCTGTAATGAGCCAAATAGTAAATGTTTTAGGCTTTGTAAGCCACATAGTTTCTGCTGTAGCACAAACAGCAAGATATAATATATAGGTGTGTCTGTATTCCTAAAATTAGAATTTCATATAATTTTCACATTTCAGAAATTCTTCTTACAAATTTTTCAACCATCTAAAAATATTAAAATCATTCTTCACCCAAAGATCATACAAAACAGATGGTGGGCTAAATTTGGCCCTAAGGCCGTAAGTGTGCCAACCCCTGATCTAAGATAATAAGTAATGGGTCACAAATATAGGGAATAAAAACCAACAAAAGAGGAGTCATGCATTAGAAATATTTGGTAAGCAACCAGTTATAAAGTAGAAAGGTGTTAATTTTATAATATTCAAAGTGTTAGCATTTTCAGAAGTCCATGCAGGCCTTTCTAATTAGTCCTAATTAATACAGTTTGGTAGGACTTTATCTAATTAAAACTGCCTGTTTTCTAAGGTGTTGGCTACTGGGTAAAACATTATTTTCTTAAATTAACTTTATCAATATAATTTACATGTAATTTTATGCGTACAATTTGATGAGTTTTGACAAATGTATACACCCATGTAACCACCTTGGACTATTAGTCTTCATAAAAGTCTGCTGAGAATTTGGGACATCATTAAATCTAAAATCAATTTTGGGGGACTCCCCTGGTGGCACAGTGGTTAAGAATCCACCTGCCAATGCAGGGGACATGGGTTCGATCCCTGGTCTGGGATGATCCCACATGCCTCGGAGCAACAAAGCCCATGCGTCACAACTACTGAGCGTGTACTCTAGAGCTCAAGAGCCACAACTAATGGGCCCATGTGCTGCAACTACTGAAGACCTTGCGCCTAGAGCCCATGCTTCACAACAAGAGAAGCCACCGCAGTGAGAAGCCCACACACCACAACAAAGAGTAGCTCCTGCTCACTGCAACTAGAGAAAGCCTGCGTGCAGCAACGAAGACCCAACACTGCAGGAAAAAAAAAAAAAAATCAATTTGTGAAAATTGACACCTTTAGCAATATTGAGTCTCCCAGTCCAGAAATATGATAAACTACAAATATTTAAGTGATTTTAATTTTTCTTAGTAATATTTTTTAATATTTGTAAAATTAAAATTTTTATAATTTTCAGAGTTTAGATCATGTACATCTTTGTTAAATTTATCACTAAGTTTATTTTATTTTTAATGCTGAAATATACTGTACTTTTAAAAGATATATTTTCTAGGTGTTAGTTACTACTACATAGAAAAATATACTTTGAGTTTCATTGTATTTCTCTATTGTACTTTTCTTTTTGGGGGCTGTACCCTGTGGCATGCAGGATCCTAGTTCCCTGACCAGGGATCGAACTTGCGCCCCCTGCAGTGGAAGTGCAGTCTTAACTACTGGAGGACCAGGGAAGTCCCTACTGTATTTTTCTTATTTCATTAATTTTGCCCTTATTTTTATTTTTCCCTTGCTCCCATTATAAAATTGTTTTTTGTATACTGACCTTGTATTCTGTGATCCTGTATTCTGTGATCTAAACTTATTTATCAGTTCTACTACAATGGGTTTTTTTGTTGTTATAAATTTATTTTTTAGGATTTTCAATGTAGTTGAGAATATAATTTACCAATCTAGATAGTTTCACCTTTTCCTTTGTAACCAATATACTTTTTATTTATTATATTATTATTATTAATATTATTATGATTATGGATTTACTGTTCTGGCCAGATCATCCATAACATTACACTGCTTTGTAAAATGGACATTCTCACTTTGTTCCTAATCTTAGGGAACAGTGTTTTGTCTTTCATTTTAAGTGCAATTTTAAAGCTACTTTACTAGGTAAAAGTAGTAATTTAATGGTATGCTTTCATTTCCCTCCACAGCAAAGAAACTAATGATATCATGTAAAATAACAATGTAAGTGGTAATATAAAACAGGGATTTCAATTCATGTCTTGATTTTACACAGTATTTTTTTCACTATTTCTTCATTTCCAAATTGCATTACACAGAGTTCTAATTGTACAAGATAATATTCTACACTGGTTAGCTTCTAACTGACACCACCATAGCCTTTCTCTCTGGCAGTTTGAGTGAGAATTCAAAGAGAAAAACAGCAGCTCGGTCCAGAAGACATATAAAGAAAAAACATTTTTTAGGTCATGAAGAAAAGACACTATGGTGGACAATGAAGGAAGTTCAAAGAAATCATGACAGTGCAAGTCATTTAAATTTTAAAAAATTATATATTATTCCAGTAAAAGCTATAAATCTATCCACTTCTATACACACAGTAGAATTGGACACAAAAGGTTTTTCTGGCTATATAAGCTGAAGTTGTATATTAAACTATGTTCCAATTCCAGAATCCATTTAAATGATTCATGTAAAGATGGTCCATGTAAACTGGGACATGTAAATGTTTTTTTATTTATTTTATTTTTCTTCGTTTTTTCAAAAATTAATTGCCATCAAGTGAGATATCCAAAATATGTTCCTCTTTCCTGAAACATAAAGTTAGAAAACTAACATAGAAAAATCTAAATTTATGATGGTCCTGAAAATCTTCACATTCGTCTTCGGAAAGGTCTCTGTATTCTCAGAGAATTTTTGATAAGTCACATGTGAAAATTCACAAAGAAAACATATGAAAGTCTACATTCTGAACACCTGTTACAGGATGAATTTTTGCTGAATCTTTTTCTCTCTTTGAGAGTATTTCACTTCTGGCCACCCATGCTACTCTCTCACAATTCATTTATGCCATCCTTTTCAAATTTCCTCTATTTCTGGTTAAACACCTTTTACCAAAACAATGAGTCATTAAGCCCCCTTGTACGTTTCAAGAGATTAAGAAAAACAATACGCAGAATTATAACGCTAGCTTAAAGTATGGGTTCAAAAGCAAAATTTGCATTAAATCAATTATAATTCAGATACCCAATGCTAATAAATATGGCTATTCTCTTATACAATGTAAATGGTACTGTGAGAAAAAAAATAATTCTTTGAACTCCACCCTTTGAAGTTACTTTTTGGGTTTCAGCTTCATGTTGCTCCATGAGCATATTTCTACAGCTTCTATAGCTAACATTCTTCAAGATATACAAAATCATAGGCAGCTTCAGTAGTACTAGTTCTATTCACGGTGGTAATAGCAATAGAAGCTATCTTATTAGACTACTATTTACTAAGTACTTCACTTCTGTTAGCTCATTTTGTCAGCATAATAATCTTTTAAAGTAGGTATAATACCAAGTTCATTTTACAAAGGAGGAAACTGAAGCTTAGTGAGATTTGTTACTTGCTTTAGTTTTAATCATTATATTATTAGGGTTCTTGCTGGGCTGCACCGCACAGGCCTACAAGCCCTGTGCTTGCCCAGCTTCAAGACTGAAGAAAGAACTGGGAGTCAGCAACAGACACATCAGTGGTTTAATGGATGGGGGAACTTACACGTCTGAAGCAGGGTCCTGGAGCGACACCCCACCGTCCACTTCAGACCACGGGCAGGACATGGCAGCAGTCTTCACTCCCGAGAAAGGGGAGTTTGCCAGTTATAGGGGAATTGATTTCAGATGGGCTCATTAGTTACCAGGGAAACCAGCAGAGGGGAATGCTCCTCACAGCCCCCTTTAATAATAACAATCACTAGCTGGGGCCTGGGGCAAGTATGTAGAAAGGTCAGTCATTTGCATAAGATATAGGTGAAGCAGGCACTGGTGCGGCAGAGGAGGTACAGAGAGCATGAGAACAGCCATCTTAAGTGGCCTGACCATACAGCTCTTAATCACTGTAAAATTTACACATAGATATTAAACACCAAACAGATAAAAAATATTAATACTTCCTACTCTCCAAGGTTAAGAATGAGATTCTACAAACTCAATTGTCCATACACTGAATCCAGTGGAGATAGTAATAGTAAATGTCACAGTACTTGACTCAGAAATTTTTAAAATAATCTAAACAATGGCAAACATAGGTATTCATCAAAATAAGTATTAAAGACCGGTATAATCATATTTTTTTGTAAAACTATAAAATATCAGGCTATGAACTTAAGTTAGTATTTTATCATCTCAAGAGCACTGAAGAACACTCATGAAAATTCAGGTACAAGACTGGATTCTGTAACACACACATTCTCAAGAGCATAGCTTAGCCTTCCCTGAACTTGCAAAATTATACATGTATTGCCTTCATGTTGACACTCTTTAGATCCTCTAAATAAAGTTCTGCAGTTCTAAGTTCAAGATATTGGTCAGCATCACATCTGACCTTTTAAAGAGAAGATTATACCAGATCAGTTTTATTATCTTCTGTGATAAAGGGACAGTCCTCAAAGGAAAAAAAAAAAAAAAGATTTTCATTAATTACACCTGAGTTAGATTTCTATTTTCATACTATAATCCAATTAGCAGTTAAGTACAAAGGTTTATGGGTCATCATCCAAGGAATCCCTGCAGAAGTGCTGTACAGGTGCCCCTAGCAGCTGTCTAGGAGACTGGGGGTGTAGGGACAGAGATAATGGGCCTCTAGACTATATTGCATGGGTTCAAGCACAGGATCTCTGCTTTTATCTGGTTTTTTTGGCCATAAAATGTGTTTGAAGAAAGAGTATCTTTACCTCAACATTCAAAAAAACATTCTTTCAAACCGAACACTTACCAGTATGTTCTCAGCTGGCTGGCACATCAGATTCTAAGGAATCTTAACACTAATGCCCTTAACTGGAGCTATCCAGCTGGGATTAAGGGCCAATATAATTTAATATTTTTATTTGTAATCTAGATGAAGGAACTAAGATTATAATCTCAGATTTCTAATTAATACTAATTTAGGTATGGTCACCAACCAAAATTAAAAACAACCTGATAAATTACATGAAGAATCCTTTAGAAATATAATGAAGTTTAATAGCATTAGGATTTGGGGCCAAGAACAAACATATCAAATCAAAATGGAGAAGGGATATACAGGCAACGACAGTATAAAAAATAAAAACAAAAAAGTTATTGTCTATCCAATAATCATGGTGTTTAAGAGGGGAAAAAGTAGGCTAACAGTAGTTGGCTGTATTAATAGCAGTAATGTAAGAATACATCTTCCACTTTATTTGACATCGGACTGGCTCTAATTAGAGTATGCTTTTTGATAGTCTCATTTGAGAAGTTTGTTGAAAAGTTAAATAAGGACTAGTAAAGAACACAAAATACTAAATGATTTCTATGAGGAAAAGTTAAAAGAAACTGAAGCATTTACCTTGAAAAAGAGATGACTATAGGGAAAAATTACTGCCCTCTAAGGTTGTTAATAATTACAATAAATTGTTCTCCTGCCCTAAAGAGGACTACTGCATATGAGGGATATATAGAAATAATGGCAAGACAATTTAATTTGGTATAAGTAAGCTATTTTGATAATAAGAAAAATTTTAAATACTAGAATATTCAAGTGGGAGAGGTTATAAGATTTTTGTCCCTAGATAGCTTTTGCAGAAAAAAACAAAACAAAAACCAAAACGCATTCCCTGCCCTGGTTCACCTATGCTATTTCACTGGTTTATCTTCTCAAATATCCACCAAGGGATACTGGAAATGTGGGGCTTTCACTCTTGTAAAGCTACCTCCTGAAGTTTACAAGCCTTCTTCATACTTTCAGTGTTTCCCTCCTGGTTCCACCTAACCAGCTCTGAATTAATACTAGCCCACTAGTCACCTAGTCCACACAGGTATGGAATAAAAACTTTTGTTAGAAGAAGAAACTATGTGGCAAAGGTATTTTGCAGTTCAGCCATAGTACTAGTACAGTACCACTGTTCCCAGTCACCTATGAACAAATACTTCTGGCTGTTCATAAATATATATTCTGAGGTTTCTCTCTGTATAACTGGCTTGCTTGCAGGTTCTCCCAAGCTCTGAAGTGCTAGATCCCATGTCTTGACACCTTTAGACTTTCTCTTACAATTTCTTCCATAAGCATCCATCTGCCCTGCCAGGGTCCTCGACTTCTGTTGGCCCTCTTCCCTATAAAATCCTCAGTTGGCTCCATTTTTATGAACTGCTCCATGTAACCTATGACATTCAGACCTATCAGATACTACTGATGCTCCATCCTTATCTCCTCAGTACATCCAATTCCATCTCACAGTCTTACCAACAGTTAATTCCAGAGGCCTTCAAATTGAACTCTACTCATACTTACAAATTGCACTCACCAGTCTTACTGATTCTTCTTTCCTTTACTCTGCCTCAGGGTGGATTTTTTGGCCACAAGAGCTTGATTGGCCCTGCAGGAGGCTCTGGTAACACCTCTGAAGAGAGGTGGCCTTTAACCAAGGGTGAATAGGTGAATAAACTGGATTTTGTTTCCCTAAGGTAAGATAATTCTGAGGTGTGCTCTACAGTACCCTCCTAGAGCTCTCCAGGCTCAAGCCCCAGGTGTCTGCAGTGACTCATAATCACTGCTTGTTGGTTCTCTGTCTCACTTTTTCCTAAACAGACTAATGTTAACACAAATATTTGACTCTGCCTCCAGGTGAACCAATCCTAAAATAATCTATCTCCATATATTTACATGTGCATTTTCCAAAGAACTTCTATTGTTTTTTTTAATTTTTTTTTAATTTTTAATAGCATTAAAAAAAATCCCACATTAACATTTTCAGTAAAAACAAATAATCTTGGTCTGTGTATATGTGGTGTGCCCACAACAAATGACTCACTTTCACTCTCAGGAAGATGGTATATATTCTACCAAATAGACAACTCTCAAACATTTCTTGTTTCTGGCAGTTACAAGTGAGATTTCTTACAGAACACTCTGATTCTATGATCTAGTATGAGAGGGTTCAGTCATAGAAATACCTTGTTTTAAACACATTTTTCTATAAATTTCAGTAGTGATGAGAAAGATCCTCTCCTTTCTGCTCAAGAAAAGAAAGCAAATTACTTTATGTATTGTTCTTTGGCTTTTGATATGCTATGTGACACTTCAGCAAATCCTGCACACAATGAATTCTATCATTTCTGCACATGTGGCAGTTAAACGTGCTCATTTGCATAAGTTACAACCATACACATAAGTAAAAGTGTTGTTTGTGACAGTAGATCTGATTTGGGGGATACATATGAATTTCTAAAGTTCTAATGGATTTTAGCATTGACATTACAGCATAGAAATAAAACATTTCTTGCAATCATTCCAGGCATACCAGATGGTGAAACGTGTTACAATAATTCAATAGAAGGTAAAGCAAACTTACCCGAATCATCATGACTGAACATCTGATATCATGAATTGTATCATAGATCTTTTTTGAGATGTCCACAAACTGATTATCATCAAACACATCCAAAGAGTTTTTACTTAAGGCTTCCAAGGCAACATTCACTTGTGTTACAAATTCCGGAATTGCTGTTAAAATGAATAAGAAAGAGAAAATTGTCCTATTTTCAGATTTCTGGAGTTTCCAGGAAATGGAGAATCATATTTTTAAACAAATACTTGATTAATAAAATTTCAATTATTTTTTAAATGTAGGGAGACAAAACATTTTGGCAGGATAATCTTGAATCTCTGAAATACAAAGGTAACCAAAGACAAGAAAGGCATCATTATGGAAATGTTTTAAAAGATTATCTTTCTCCTTTATGGCATTTTTGTTTTGAACAAGTCTGGAACCATATAATTATTTTTCATCCTATCCAATGTAAGCTCAAAGAAATGACAAAAAAAGAATTGGTGTGAATAATAGTTGAAATTGTAAACATAAACATATTTAAAGAAAAAACATTTGAGTTGCTAAATAGAAGAAAATTAACTAAAGATACTAATTCTATCTCATAGAAATAATAAAACTACTGTAAACTTTCTTTTGATAAAATATTTCCTCATCATCAAAAAGATGAATGCAAAGAAACTGGTGATCTTATAAGCAAAACGTTTCTATGTAAGATAACACAACACTGAATGAGTATAGGGATATATCAATCAGTAAGGCCAATCCATAGAATGCCCTTTTTTTAAATTAAGATTTCAAAATAGTCTCAATTAAAAAAGTTTCTCTGACTTTACTTTTAAGGTTAATGATAACAACATTCATTAACTCTTCAGTAGATTCAAGGCGGTTTTCTAAGTGTTTGCTGTGATTTAAATCTTAAAACAACCCCAGTATTAACCTGCGGTTCATACTTAGTTGAATGACAAAGACACAGAGAAATCAAGAATCTTTCACAGAGTCATTCGCTAATATGACTTTTAACTACTATACCATATCATATTGAATAAGTTTCTTCCCCATGTGAATATGCAGGATAAAAGCAATTAATTTTTAGAGCAATGATTCCAAACCTGGAAGATATAGTACTTTATCTAACACAAAAATATTAATAAATATTATTTTTTCCTACATCCAAATCTCTATCTGCATGTATGGCATACCATGTCTTGCAATCCTACCTGCCATGTTCTTGATATGGGGAAATGTTGGCAATATACATAGGTACCCATATTTTATCTAGTCTCATCTTTCCTCCACCTACTAAAATGTATCACCTATATGGCCGCTGAACCTGCGCGTCCGGAGCCTGTGCTCTGCAGTGGGAGAGGCCACAACAGTGAGAGAGGCCCGCGTACCACAAAAAAAAAAAAAAAAAAAAAAAAAAAAGAGAGACAAGCATCAAATCATGTAAAGGTCTAGTTTTCACTGTCATGTGAGATAATGTGAGAAAGATTTGGTGTATTTTAAGGAAAATACATCATAGCCTTTTCATTGTTGCAACATGATTTCAAATAAACTCCTCTAGGGGTCTCTTACTAATAAACTAATATTAGTTCCATTTAAAATCTTTGAGAAGCAAATGTTTAATGTCTGAAGTACAGATGGAAACTACTACTTTTTTTCACTCTAACAGCGTAAATGAGCTATTCAAAGCCGACATGTAATACATTTCTCATTTCATTAGCTTAAACATCAGCTGTGGGTGTGCTTTATTCATACTATGGACGTATGGTTTCTGGGATCAGAGTGGGCGTGAAATTTTTTAATGCTTTCAAGAAAATACAAAGTGAGTATAATTAAGTAGCCAGTTAGTGGTAATTTAGAAGGAAAAACAAATTGACAAAGCTATCTCAAATCCATAATCTACCTACATTTCAAGAGAACAAGGTTTACACACAGTATACCATCCATCATGTTATACAATCATTGATCAGAGAGGGGGACACCTTAAACAAATTCACTCTAATCATTTGAAATCCCAGGTAGAATCAACTGTTCTGAACTTTGGAGTGTAGATTTATTAAACAGAAGTGGCCTTTGGGTCAATACCTTATCAAATTCAAAGTATCTTGTCTATTTTATACTGCCAAATTCTAAGCCAGTCCTGAACTCGTTAGAAGTCTGTACTTTCTCTACCAACCTTATTCAGAATATGCAGAATAATAATATCCATTGAGTGCTTACTCATCTTGGCACTGTGCTAAGCATTTTGTATGCATTGTCTCGTTTAATCCCCACAGCAGCCCTGTGAGGCAAGAACTATTATTATCCTGATTTCACTGATGAGGAAACTGAGGTCAAACAGCTAGTAAGTGGCAGGCTGCTAACTGAGACTCCAGAGCTTGCTCTCTGATCACCGAAGCTGCACTGCTTCCTTTTGATAAGTAAAATACTTTTGGCTTCTTAATTTCAGTGCTCCTGGGGCACTGAAATTAATGTTAATGTTAATGTCAATTAATTTCTAAATTAATGTTAATTTTCTGGCAATAGAGCCAACTTCTCCCAGGCCTTGAGTCTCTCTCTGATACTAACTTAGGAATATTTTATCCCTTCTCACTTCTTGCTAAGTTTATTAAGTGCTTTTGAAAGTAGGTAAGGGTACATAATTATTGGATTAAGTAGGTCAGAAAAAAATCCAGACTCATTATAGGTAATCATCTCCAATGATGTCACTAAATTATATTTTCTATCATTAATAAAATGCAGATTAAAATATTTCTAATCATACTGTTGTCTTTGAAAATTACCAATGATAGAGGTATTTGGCTTTGAAAACTCACATAATGCTAAGTCACCATTTCTTTACATGATGCTAAGTAAGTGGGAAGAAATTACAGCAGAAAGTGCAATTAAGCATATGCATGACTTCTATAAAGGCCACATACTCTTCATTTTTTAGATTTATTGAACAAACATTGATTATCAAGATTCATACCTTTTTTTTTAAGGAAACCAAGAGTATGTATCAATACTGTGTTTGGTCCCTCACAGATTACATATCATAAAAGTCAATCACTGGTGAGAATTTTTCCTTTTTTTCAAATGAGAGAATCAAGGATCAGAATGAGTGCTTTATGACACATCACACAGTTAACAAGAGCCATACTGGCCTCACTATTCTACTCTACCCCTACCTTTCAAACATCTGGAATAGCTCAACAACAACAACAAAAAAAACCTCTAAGAAATAAAATAACAGAGAGAAAAGACTTTGTTGTCATGGCTTCATGATACTATATTGATACCTTTTTCCCCCTTTGGCAGAAATCTTTTTTCTATATATGAAATACTGGATTATTTAATTAGCGTGAGTGTCCAGCTTTGGGTATCTCCAGTGCCTTAGGGACTTAGCTGTTTTCCCTAAAGCTTAATCTTGATGTTTCTCAATAATACATTAATATTAATCAATAATATTCATTTATTTAAATGTTTTAGAAATTAGTCATGACTACTTAATATAAAATTTAGCTCTTTCACAATTTTCCTCATAACATTTTCCAATTTGTTAACACCACAATAATTGGTTAAATGAATGTAACTATTTAAGTATTTAAAGTTGGACCAGGACCAAGTAATGGTCTATGATGATGGTCTATGATGACCTCTGCTCATTATGTAACACACTATTTTAATGGAGTTAACAAGTTGCCTCTGAAAAAAAAATTTTTGTTAGTTGTTTTTGTATTTCTTAGGATGAATTCTCAAATATTTAAACTATCAATGCAATTTCCTATACTATCAAACTTCTCAAAATTCATCAATTTAAATTTTTACCAGGTGTAATAGCCAGCACTCAACATGGCCTCTAATGATCCCAGCCTCCAGGCATTCACATCTCAGTATACCCCTTCCCCACATTGTGCCAGATCTGTGTGCCAAATAGAACGTAGTATAAATGATGGGATGTTGCTTCTTAAGCTATTTAAAAAAGACTTCAAGAATTCCATCTTGGTCATTCTCTCTCATGTACTACTTGCTCTCAAGAACTTTAGATGTTATGCTGAGAAGAGCGTAATTGGGATGTCCACATGGCAAGGAACTGAGGCTGCTAGCTAACAGCCAGCAAGGATATGAGGCCTTGGACCAGCAGCCATGGGCTTAGAGGTAGATCCTTTAGTTTCACTCAAGCCTTCAAAATAACTGTAGCTTCAGATGACATCTTGACTGCAATGTCATGAGACTGAGGCAGAATTACACAGCTAAGCCGCTCCTGGATTCCTAACTCTCAGAAAATGTGAAAGATAATAAATATTTGCTGTTTTAAGCTACTAAATTTTGAAGTAATTTGTTTTACAATGGATATATACCACACTAAGAGACTGGAAAGGTCTAAGAGAATACATTAGTTTTGCCTGTTTCAGTTCGTTCAAATAGAATCATACCGTATATATTCTTTTATTTTTTAATATCTTTATTGGAGTGTAATTGCTTTACAATGGTGGGTTAGTTTCTGCTGTATAACAAAGTGAATCAGTTATACATATATATATGTTCCCATATCTCTTCCCTCTTGCGTCTCCCTCCCTCCCACCCTCCCTATCCCACCCCTCTAGGTAGTCACAAACCACCTAGCTGATCTCCCTGTGCTATGCGGCTGCTTCCCACTAGCTAACTATTTTACATTTGGTAGTGTATATATGTCCATGCCACTCTCTCACTTTGTCACAGCTTACCCTTCCCCCTCCCCATATCCTCAAGTCCATGGTCTAGTAGGTCTGTATGACAGACTCTAGGTCCATCCACCTCACTACAAATAACTCAATTTTGTTTCTTTTTATAGCTGAGTAATATTCCATTGTATATATGCGCCACATCTTCTTTATCTATTCATCTGTTGATGGACACTTAGGTTGCTTCCATGTCCTGGCTATTGTAAATAGAGCTGCAATGAACATTTTGGTACATGACTCTTTTTGAATTATGGTTTTCTCAGGGTATATGCCCAGTAGTGGGATTGCTGGGTCATATGTTAGTTCTATTTTTAGTATATTTTCTTTTGTATCAAGTTTCACTCAACATTAAACTTATGTGATTTGACTCATATTGCTGTATGTAGGTTTAGATTTCTCATTCTTATTACTGTATAGTATTCCAATGTACAATTATACCACAATTTATTTATCCATTCTATAGTTAATGGGCATTTGGATAATTTCCAGTTTGGGACTACTATACATAGTGATGCTATGAAATATTGTGCACTTTTTGGTGCTAGGAATATATGTACATATTTTCAGGGAATTTACATACATATTTTCAGGGACTATACCTATCAGTGGAATTTCTGAATCACAGAATATACTTTTGTACCTTGTTAATAGACACTGACAGTTTCCAAAGTGGTTGGAACACATTTTACTCTTATCAACAGTGCCTGAGAGTTCTAGCTGGTTTACATCCTCACTAACACTTGGCAGATTCCAGCTTTTACATTATACCCTTTCTGGAGGGTATACTTCCCTCTTCCTTTTTAATATATTGATCAGGTGTGTGTGTGTGTGTGTGTGTGTGTGTGTGTGTGTGTGTGTGTGTGTGTGTTCGTTCTACTGGTTAAGCCTCTGGATTACTTTAATTGTTTATCTACTCTCTTGTTCTTGAGTTTAAACAGTTTAAATTTTCCTCCTTTAGAATCACCCACCATCTTATCTATTGCTTAAGCTCATTCTTTAACCTCTTCAGTTTCTACTGTCAAGAAAAGCACAGGACTTCCCTGGTGGCACAGCAGTTAAGAATCTGCCTGCCAATGCAAGGGTCATGGGTTCGAGCCCTGGTCCGGGAAGATCCCACATGCCGCAGAGCAACTGGGCCCGTGCACCACAACTAATGAGCCTGCGCTCTAGAGCCCGCGAGACACAACTGCTGAAGCCCGTGCGCCTAGAGCCCGTGCTCCACAACAAAGAAAAGACACCACAATGAGAAGCCCGCGCACAGCAATGAAGAGTAGCCCCTGCCCACCGCAACTGGAGAAAGCCCATGCACAGCAATGAAGACCTAACACAGACAAAAATAAATTAATTAATTTAAAAAAAAAAAAAGAAAGAAAAGCACACACAGGAAAAGAGTGAAAGAAAAATAGAGAAGTAAAGGAGCTCCATGATCTGTATCTCTAGCTAAATACAGATCAGTGTGCAGGGGATCACACACTGATGACCATAGGAACATGGGCCATAGGAACAGGGAAATGTAAACATTAATAAACAGAAACCTCATTTAAAATGGATTTGGGAAGACAGAAGGGGCAGCTCTCACACTCTACCTCTTGTTATCAATTGCAGACACAACAGGAGGAGACATACCTTTGCATCTCTGAAAGGAAGAAAGTTCCTATTTTACTACCCAGCAGGAGGAAGAATTTCTCCTTGCCTGGCAATGGCCCAACCAATGAGAGACTGTCTCAATTCTGCCAGTGAAAAGCCCCTACACTTCAAACTCCCAGTTTCTTCCAATGGACATTTTGTTTGTAACAGCCCCGCCCACTCTTCCTTCTCCATAAAAGAATGTTCCTTTCCTTTGTTTTCCAGACCTACCTACAGTTTGCCACAGATTCCATGTCCTGTGTTGCAATTCTTTGCTGTTCCTGAATAAACACATTTTGCTGGTAAATTAACTGACGGTTTTATTTTTTTACATCAATAGAAATGTCTAGGGGGGAAAAATCTTTAAAGATGCTGAGGTGTACAGACAGATTGGGAAGGCGGTCCTTCACATGTTGCTGGGGATTTCTTGGGTGAGAAGAAAAAGAGTTGATCTCAGCTCCCCAGACTCCAACTCTCTCTGTCCAGCTGTCTATGATTATATGCCTGAGAACAGCCCTTTTCCTAACCCTGTCTACCTGATAACTTTCTACCCACTCTTCATATTTATCTTCATAGATATCAGTTCTTTGTGAAACTTTCCCTGATCACCAGCCCACCCATGCCTCTAACCGTGTTAGGCAATCTTGTCTCTTGGACTTGCTGACACTAAAGACATACATTTGCTAAAGATCCTATGTCTCTAACTGCATGTGTTTTCCTGTACTCAGCCACTTCCAAAATCCTGACAGAGAGCTCTTAAAATCAGAAACTCTGTCAAGTCACCTTTGTTTCCTCAGGAAGGGGGTAGGTATCAGAGTCAGAATTCAGCACCAGGTATTCAGACTCAGAGCCTGTATCCATTACCACTATATTCTGCTGCTGGATGCAAGGATAACCAAGCTGAGACATATCCTCAAACATTAAAGAACACTGAGGGTAAAGAGAAGAACTAAATCTTCAAGAGAAAAAGGGTCATCTATAAAATATTTAAATCAGATTGGTATTAGACTTTTCAAGAGCAACACTGGATACAAAAAGGAAAAATATGAAGCAATGCATTCAAGTATTAAGTAGAAAGTATTTCAGAAATGAGATTCAATACTCAGCCAGTTAATTAAGTGAACAGTGGGATAAAGATTTTTTCAGGCTTGCACGTACACAGAATATTTAATCTCCATGAACTCTTCATTAGGGAGATACTTGTCAATAGATTCTTACAACAAAAAGTGAATCAAAGGAGCAAGATATGGGGCTGAGGAAACAGTGGAGTCGAAAAAGCAGTTGGAAATACCTGTGGGTATTTCTGTGTGTTGTACGTGGAAACAATGAGTAAACGTGTAGATAGTTTTGAGAGTCAGGGTTCTCACTATGGAATAAGAGAGGTACTACAATGGAATGTGATAAGACAAAGAACCCTACGGGATGGGATTGCATTGGAAGTGTCAGCACGAACTTATGATTTCATATGTAGCAATATATTACCTTTTGTGTAAGAGTGAAGAGGAAATAAAAAAGCACATCCTTGATCTGCTTATTTTCACAAATATTAAAAAAAGACTCACATGAAAGATAAAGGAATAAGGAAACTTGTTATTTACAAGGGATGCTAAGAATTGGGTAGAAGAAATATGAGAAGATAGATCAGTAGCTGAATATATTTTGTGTATTTTTAACTCTTATAAGCATGTTAACATTATACAATTTCAAAAATATAGAACTGACAACAAGGATATGGGCAGTGGAAGGAAACCTAAAACCAAATGTAAATAGCAACAAATGAATTTGTTTTAAGGTGTGTATCATCTGGTTGCTTACCCTTGACTACTTTCTAAAGTCGTGCTGCCCAATCCACTAGCTGCTAGAAATATCCTGCTATTTAACTAAATGTACGTTAAACTGATACAAATTAAATACAATTAAAAATTCACTTCCTCAGTCACTCTAGCTCACCATATGTGGCTATCATTTTAGACAGTATAGATATAGCTCAGTTCTATCCTTGCAAAGTATTCTGTTAGCACTGTTCCAAGTACTTGCAATCAAGTATTTGTTGAGCACCTGTCCTCTGTAGGACACTGGTTTAGATCCTGGAAGAGTGAGTATCATCTGTGTAGTTTTTCTATGTATACTTCACAAATACGAGTTATAAACCTTTGGAAATAACCCTCTTTGGCACCTAGAAATGTCCTGGGCCATTGCAAAATTGTGTCAGGTTCTGTTTACTGATACCATTCTTAGCTTTTTTGGTCAATATATATTCACCTTTGTATAAATATAGGTGAATACCTTAAACAAGAAAATGTATGTTTTGCTTGTGCTTTGAGGAACTATAGATATCTTTGCTTACTGTGTTAATCCCATGAGGGTTATGGGATTTCACATCTGCTGAAATTATACTAGTTGAAATATATGTTAAAAATGTTCTGAAATTTCAGTGCCAACTTGTTATTTTTACTTTGACAGAATTATCATTATTTTTAGTGAGTTATAATATTACAGTGAAAGAGTACAGACTCAATCTCATTGACAGTAGTGATTTTACTTTCCCTTTAGTCACTCAATATCACAAAGTTTGTAAGGGCTTCCTATGTACAAGTGTACAATATTAAGATTTTTAAAGAACAAATTCATTTTTCTTGTATCTGATATTCATTTATCTTGAATCTTCTTGCTATTATAATCAATATATTAAAAATTTCAGGAGCCCAGATTAATATGATTTAAATATATATGCACGTATGATTCATTCATAGATGTTTTTCTAGAAAGTCGAATAAAAATTGATTGTGAACTTCTTGAGTGAGAGAGCCTGTTGTATTGAATTTCTCCTTTTACTAATATTTCTTGATCAGATGAAGAAAAGTCATATTTTAAATGCAGCAGGGAAGCTTCTATTTAAGGCAACTGAAGTGACTTATTTTATAAATATTTACCCCTTAAGCTCTATTTTTGTAATGCTGGAATTATGTACATTGGTTACAAACATTATTTTAAACAAGTCTATTGAAGTAAATCAAGATTTATAACTCTGCTAAATTTTTTTAAATAGTTACAGAAATCCAGAAACCTCTGCATCAATGTAAGCTAGGATTGTGGAAGGTCAGTCAATTTTTTTTTAAGGGAGCTAAAATTCTGTAAAATGAAGAAACTGGCCTATTTCTAGCATAGACTCTCTGGATCCATAGGTCTATTCATAATCACACATGCACTGTGCTCACTTTTTCTAGCTACATTTGGTTACAAGCAGAAAGACATTAGAAAAAGACAAATGAATGGACAGGAGGATAGCAGATGTATGGACAGATGAATGGGTAGTAAAATAAAGCATGGGTTGTTGGAAGAAAAGATACGTGTATAGAATCATGGGGGTAAGGATTTGTGAGTGGATGGAAGGAGAGATTAATCTTTATAACTTTCCTACTTCCAAAAGAGAAAATAATTCAAAGAAGCTCAAAAAAGAGGCAAGGGTACAATAAGCTTTTAAAACTTAAAACAAGGCCAAAATAACCAATAGCCACATAACAAAAGTTAGGGAAGACAAGTGTAATTACATAAAAACTTCTAGAGTTAAGGTACAGTAATTAATTATAAAACTGATCTGTTGTATTCCAGGCAAAAGTGAAGCAATGTACTACATGGTTCATATTATTTACTAAAATGGGGCTCGGCACTTAAAAGTTTTCACTGGGAATGACTTAAAAAGATTTTCCTCTTCAACACTATATGCTAAGGGGAGTGAATGTATCATTTATGTATTTATATTTTTCGTTATTAAACAACATAACAAAAATAGTCTTCACAAATAGTGTTATAAAAGATGTAAAGGCATTCTTCAAAAGAATATTTATTTTAGAGAGGCGAGAAGATGGTGGAAGAGTAAGACGCGGAGATCACCTTCCTCCTCACAGATACATCAGAAATACATCTACACGTGGAACTGCTCCTATAACACCCACCGAACGCTGGCAGAAGACCTCAGACCTCCCAAAAGGCAAGAAACTCCCCACATACCTGGGTAGGGCAAAAGAAAAAAGAATAAACAGAGACAAAGAATAGGAACAGGACCCACACCAGTGGGAGGGAGCCGTGAAGGAGGAAAGATTCCCACACACTAGAAGCCCCTTCGCGGGCGGAGACTGCGGGTGGTGGAGGGGGGAAGCTACGGAGCTGTGGAGGAGAGCGCAGCCACAGGGTGCGGAGGGCAAAACGGAGAGATCCCACAGAGGATCGGTGCCGACCAGCACTCACCAGCCCGAGAGGCTTGTCTGCTCACCGGCTGGGGCAGGCGGGGGCTGGAGGCTGAGGCTCGGGCTTCGGTTGGATCCCAAGGAAAGTTCTGGAGTTGGCGGAGTGAAAACACCCTGAAGGGGTTAATGCACCACGACTAGCCGGGAGGGAGTCCGGTTGAAGTCTGGAGCTGCCGAAGAGGCAAGAGACTTTTTCTTGCCTCTTTGTCTCCTGGTGCGAGAGGAGAGGGGATTAAGCGCACCCTTAAAGGAGCTCCAGAAACGGGCGTGAGCCGCAGCTGTTGGCATGGACAGTAGAGACAGGTGTGGGACGCTAGGGTTGCTGCTGCCGCCACCAAGAGGCCTGTGTGCGAGCACAGGTCACTCTCCACACCGCCCCTTCAGGGAGCCCGTGCAGCCCGCCACTGCCGGGTTCCCGGGATCCAGGGACAGCTTCCTCAGCAGAACGCGCGGCGCGCCTCGGGCCGGTGCAGCGTCACGCCGGCCTCTGCCGCCGCGGGCTCCACACGCATCTGTGCCCCTCCCTCCCGCCGGCCTGTGCCACAGCCCCCGAATCAGCTGCTCCTTTAACACCGTCCTGTCTGAGCGAAGGGCAGACGCCCTCGGACGACCTACGCGCAGAGGCGGGGCCAAGTCCAAAGCTGAACCCCAGGAGCTGTGCGAACAAAGAGGAGAGGGGGAGGTCTCTCCCAGCAGTCTCAGAAGCAGCGAATTAAAGCTCCACAGTCAACTTGAAGTGCCCTGCATCTGTGGAAAACCTGAATAGACAGTGAAATATCCCAAGTTGAGGAGGTGGACTTTGGGAGCAAGATATATTATTATTTTCCCGCTTTTTCTTTTTGTGAGTGTGTATGTGTGTGCTGCTGTGTGAGATTTTGTCTGTATAGCTTTGTTTTCACCATTTGTCCTAGGGTTAGACCAACCCGTTTTTTTTTTTTTTATAGAAATTTTTCTTCTTAATTATTTTTTATTTTAATAACTATATTTTATCCTACTTTATTTTGTCTTCTCCCTTTCTTTCTTCCTTTCTTCCCTCCTTTCTTCCCTACTTCCCTCCTTCCTCCCTTCCTTCCTCCCTTTCTTCCTTCCTTCCTTCTTCTCTTCCTTTCTCTCCTCCTTCCTTCCTTCCTTTCTTCCTTCCTCCCTTCCTTTATTCGCTCCTTCCTTCCTTTCTTCTTCCCTCCCTTCCTTTCTTCCTTCCTTCCTTCCTTCCCTCCCTCCTTCCTTCCTTCCTTTCTTTCCTTTCTATTTTTTCTCACTTTTATTTTGAGCCATATGGATTAAAGGCTCATGGCACTCCAGCCAGGTGTCAGGGCTGTGTCTCTGAGGTCGGAGAACCAACCTCAGGACACTGGTCCACAAAAGAACTCCCAGCTCCTCGTAATATCAAATGGCAAAAATCTCCCAGAGATCTCCATCTCAACACCAAGACCCAGCTACACTCAAGAAACAGCAACGAACAGTGCTGGACACCCTATGACCAACAAAGAGCAAGACAGATCTACAGCCCCACCCATTAACAGAGAGGCTGCCTAAAATCATAATAAGGCTATCAACATCCCCAAACACACCACCAGACGTGGACCTGCCCACCATAAAGATAAGATCCAGCCTAATCCATCAGAACAGAGGCACTAGTCCCCCCAACCAGGAAACCTACTCAACCCACTGAACCAACTTCAGCCACTGGGGACAGCCACCAAAAACAACGGGAACTACAAACCTGCAGCCTGCAAAAAGGAGACCCCAAACACAGTAAGATAAGCAAAATGAGAAGACAGAAAAACACACAGCAGATGAAGGAGCAAGATAAAAAAACACCAGACCTAACAAATGAAGAGGAAATAGGCAGTATACCTGCAAAAGAATTCAGAATAATGATAGTAAAGGTGATTCAAAATCTTGGAAATAGAATAGATAAATTGCAAGAAAGAGTTAACAAGGACCTAGGAGAAATAAAGAGGAAGGAAGCAACGATGAGCAACACAATAAATGAAATGAAAAATACTCTAGACGGGATCAGTAGCAGAATAACTGAGGCAGAAGGACGGATAAGTGACCTGGAAGATAAAATAGTGGAAATAACTACTGCAGAGCAGAAGAAAGAAAAAAGAATGAAAAGAACTGAGGACAGTCTCAGAGACCTCTGGGACAACATTAAACGCACCAACATTCGAATTATAGGGTTCCCAGAAGAAGAAGAGAAAAAGAAAGGGACTGAGAAAATATTTGAATAGATTATAGTTGAAAACGTCCCTAATATAGGAAAGGAAATAGTCAATCAAGTCCAGGAAGCACAGAGAGTCCCATACAGGATAAACCCAAGGATAAACACGCCAAGACACATAATAATCAAACTGTCAAAAATTAAATACAAAGAAAACATATTAAAAGCAGCAAGGGAAAAACAACAAATAACACACAAGGGAATCCCCATAAGGTTAACATCTGATATTTCAGCAGAAACCCTACAAGCCAGAAGGGAGTGGCAGGACATATTAAAAGTGATGAAGGAAAAAAACCTACAACCAAGATTACTCTACCCAGCAAGGATCTCATTCAGATTTGATGGAGAAATTAAAACCTTTACAGACAAGCAAAAGCTGAGAGAGTTCAACACCACCAAACCAGTGTTACAACAAATGCTAAAGTAACTTCTCTGGGCAAGAAACACAAGAGAAGGAAAAGACCTACAAGAACAGCCCGAAACAATTAAGTAAATGGTAATAGGAACGTACATATCAATAATTACCTTAAATGTAAATGGATTAAATGCTCCCACCAAAAGACACAGACTGGCTGAATGGATACAAAAGCAAGACCCATATATATGCTGTCTACAAGAGACCCACTTCAGACCTAGGGACACTTACAGGCTGAAAGTGAGGGGATGGAAAAAGATATTCCATGCAAATGGAAATCAGAAGAAAGCTGGAGTAGCAATTCTCATATCAGACAAAATAGACTTTAAAATAAAAACCATTACAAGAGACAAAGAAGGACACTAGATAATGATCAAGGGATCGATCCATGAAGAAGATATAACAATTGTAAATATTTATGCACCCAACATAGGAGCACCTCAATACATAAAGCAAATACTAACAGCCATGAAAGGGGAAATCGACAGTAACACAATCATAGTAGGGGACTTTAACACCCCACTTTCACCAATGGACAGATCATCCAAAATGAAAATAAATAAGGAAGCGCAAGCTTTAAATGATACATTACACAAGATGGACTTAAATTGATATGTATAGGACATTCCATCCAAAAACAACAGAATACACATTTTTCTCAAGTGCTCATGGAACATTCTCCAGGATAGATCATATATTGGGTCACAAATCTAGCCTTGGCAAATTTAAGAAAATTGAAATCATATCAAGTATCTTTTCCGACCACAATGCTATGAGCCTAGATATCCATTACAGGAAAAGATCTGTAAAAAATACAAACACAGGGAGGATAAACAATACACTACTTAATAACGAAGTGATCAAAGAGGAAATCAAAAAATACTTAGAAACAAATGACAATGGAGACATGACGACCCAAAACCTATGGGATATAGCAAAAGCAGTTCTAAGAGGGAAGTTTATAGCAATACAATCCTACCTTAAGAAACAAGAAACATCTCGAATAAACAACCTAACTTTGCACCTAAAGCAATTAGAGAAGGAAGAACAAAAAACCCCCAAATTTAGCAGAAGGAAAGAAATCATAAAGATCAGATCAGAAATAAATGAAAAAGAAATGAAAGAAACAATAGCAAAGATCAATAAAAGTAAAAGCTGGTTCTTTGAGAAGATAAATAAAATTGATAAACCATTAGCCAGACTCATCAAGAAAAAAAGGGAGAAGACTCAAATCAATAGAATTAGAACTGAAAAAGGAGATGTAACAACTGACTCTGCAGAAATACAAAAGATTATTAGAGATTACTACAAGCAACTCTATGCCAATAAAATGGACAACCTGGAAGAAATGGACAAATTCTTAGAAATGCACAAGCTGCTGAGACTGAACCAGGAAGAAGTAGAAAATATGAACAGGCCAATCACAAGCACTGAAATTGAAACTGTGATTCAAAATCTTCCAACAAACAAAAGCCCAGGACCAGAGGGCTTCACAGGCGAATTCTATCAAACATTTAGAGAAGAGCTAACACCTATCCTTCTCAAACTCTTCCAAAATATAGCAAAGGAAGTAACACTCCCAAACTCATTCTATGAGGCAACCACCACCCTGATACCAAAACCAGACAAAGACGTCACAAAGAAAGAAAACTATAGGCCAATATCACTGATGAACATAGATGTAAAAATCCTCAACAAAATACTAGCAAACAGAATCCAACAGCACATTAAAAGGATCACACACCATGATCAAGTGGGGTTTATTCCAGGAATGCAAGGATTCTTCAATATATGCAAATCAATCAACCTGATACACCATATCAACAAACTGAAGGAGAAAAAGCATATGATCATTTCAATAGATGCAGAGAAAGCTTTTGACAAAATTCAACACCCATTTATGATAAAAACCCTGCAGAAAGTAGGCATAGAGAGAACTTTCCTCACCATAATAAAGGCCATATATGACAAACCCACAGCCAGCATTGTTCTAAATGGTGAGAAACTGAAACCATTTCCACTAAGATCAGGAACAAGACAAGGATGCCGACTCTCACAACTCTTATTCAACATAGTTTTGGAAGTTCTAGCCACAGCAATCAGAGAAAAAAAAAGAAATGAAAGGAATCCAAATAGGAAAAGAAAAGTAAAGCTGACACTGTTTGCAGATGACATGATACTATACATAGAGAATCCTAAGGATGCTACCAGAAAACTACTAAAGCTCATCAATGGATTTGGTAAAGTAGCAGGATACAAAATTAATGCACAGAAATCTCTGGCATTCTCATACACTAATGATAAAAAATCTGAGAGGGAAATTAAGAAAACACTCCCATTTACCATTGCAACAAAAAGAATAAAATATCTAGGAATAAACCTACCTAAGGAGACAAAAGACTTGTATGCAGAAAACTATAAGACACTGATGAAAGAAATTAAAGATGATACAAATAGGTGGAGAAATATACCATGTTCTTGGATTGGAAGAATCAACATTGTGAAAATGACTCTATTACCCAAAGCAATCTACAGATTCAATGCAATCCCTATCAAATTACCACTGGCATTTTTTACAGAACTAGAACAAAAAATTTCACAATTTGTATGGAAACACAATAGACCCCGAATAGCCAAAGCAATCTTGAGAACGAAAAATGGTGCTGGAGGAATCAGGCTCCCTGACTTCAGACTATACTACAAGGCTACAGTAATCAAGACAGTATGGTACTGGCACAAAAACAGAAATACAGATCAATGGAACAGGATAGAAAGCCCAGAGATAAACCCACACACATATGGTCACCTTATCTTTGATAAAGGAGGGAAGGATATACAGTGGAGAAAAGACAGCCTCTTCAATAAGTGGTGCTGGGAAAACTGGACAGGTACATGTAAAAGTATGAAATTAGAACACTCTCTAATACCATACAGAGAAATAAACTCAAAATGGGTTAAAGACCTACATGTAAGGCCAAACACTATCAAACTCTTAGAGGAAAACATAGGCAGAACACTCTATGACATAAATCACAGCAAGATCCTTTTTGACTCACCTCCTAGAGAAATGGAAATAAAAACAAAAATAAACAAATGGGATCTAATGAAACTTAAAAGCTTTTGCACAGCAAAGGATACCATAAACAAAACCAAAAGACAACCCTCAGAATGGGAGAAAATATTTGCCAATGAAGCAACTGACAAAGGATTAATATCCAAAACTTATAAGCAATGCATGCAGCTCAGTAACAAAAAAACAAACAATCCAACCCCAAAATGGGCAGAAGAACTAAATAGACATTTCTCCAAAGAAGATATACAGATAGCCAACAAACACATGAAAGAATGCTCAACATCATTAATCATTAGAGAAATGCAAATCAAAACTATAATGAGATATCATCTCACACCGGCCAGATTGGCCATCATCAAAAACGCTAGAAACAATAAATGCTGGAGAGGGTGTGGAGAAAAGGGAACACTCTTGCACTGTTGGTGGGAATGTAAAATGATACAGCCACTATGGAGAACATTATGGAGGTTCCTTAAAAAACTACAAATAGAACTATCATATGATCCAGCAATCCCACTACTGGGCATATACCCTGAGAAAACCATAATTCAAAAAGAGTCATGTACCAAAATGTTTATTGCAGCTCTATTTTCGATAGCCAGGACATGGAAGCAACCTAAGTGTCCATCAACAGATGAATGGATAAGGAAGATGTGGCACATATATACAATGGAATATTACTCAGCCATAAAAAGAAATGAAACTGAGTTATTTGTAATGAGGTGGATAGACCTGGAATCTGTCATACAGAGTGAAGTAAGTCAGAAGGATCAAAACAAATACCATATGCTAACACATATATATGGAATCTAAAAAAAAAAAAAAAAAAAGTCATGAAGAGATTAGTGTTAGGACGGGAATAAAACACAGACCTACTAGAGCATGGACTTGAGGATATGGGGAGGGGGAAGGGTAAGCGGTGACGATGTGAGAGAGTGGCAGGGACATATACACACTACCACATGTAAATTAGATAGCTAGTGGGAAGCTGCCGCATAGCACAGGGAGTTCACATCTGTGCTTTGTGACCACCTAGAGGGTTGGGATAGGGAGGGTGGCAGGGAGGTTGACACAAGAGGGAAGAGAGATATGGGAACATATGTATATGTACAACTGATTCACTTTGTTGCAAAGGAGAAACTAACACACTATTGTAAAACAGTTATACTCAAATAAAGATGTTAAAAAAATAAAATTAAATAAAAAAATAAAATTTTTTAAAAAGAAGATTATTTATTTTATACAACAATATCATCCGCTTCTTCAAAAAGTTAAATTCTTAAAATTTTTCGTTTGTACCTTTTTGGATTTCTGATATGATATGATACAAAAATAGGACTTTGAAAATTTTGATTCTAGGCAGAAATTTAATGGATAAATGAATGAATAATCTCAGCATGGCTTCTGACAGGAGTGAATCATACATTATTTGAAATTGATGTCAATGGTGAATTAGTTCTTGAAGGATGGGCATTCAGGGTTATCAGAAAAAAGAACTTCCATTTGTTTTTGATACTAAGTGCTGACAGGGTAAATTGATATTTTCTTGTGAAAATGTAAGTAACTTGTATTCTTGGTGCAGAAAGTCTCAGATCTGGAATCCAAATATGATAAGCTATCTGAAAGTGACCACCACAATATCTCATGCATAATATGGTTCCAGAATAATAGCAGACCAACATTTATTGATTACTAACTAAGTACCAATAATCTTGCTAGTGTTTTACCTATGTTGAAATCAGTAAAGCGTGATGGTGACATGTCTAGATTTGCAGTCAAACTTCCTAGTAGGGGTCACTTTCTTCTTTGCACTTTATTCACATGGTACTCTCTGGAGCTGTGCAAAGCTGTAGCTCTGAGCAAATAGTATTAATATATTCTTTCCTCAGTAAACTCTACCGTGACACAGTGGTTTTTGAACTTGGCCCTGCATCAGAATCACCTGGAGGGCCCATTAAAACACAGAGGGCTGGGCTTCCCTGGTGGCGCAGTGGTTGAGAGTCCGCCTGCTGATGCAGGGGACACGGGTTCGTGCCTCGGTCTGGGAGGATTCCACATGCTGCGAAGCGGCTGAGCCCGTGAGCCATGGCCACTGGGCCTGCACGTCCAGAGCCTGTACTCCGCAACGGGAGAGGCCACAACAGTGAGAGGCCCGCGTACTGCAAAAAAACAAAAACAAAAACAAAAACACAAAAAATCACATAGAGGGCTGAGCCCTACCCACAGATCTCCTGATAAAAATGTCTGATGTGTAGCAGAAGAATTTGAATTCTAACAAGATCCCAAGTGATATAATGCTACTGGTCCAAGGGATCAAACTTTGAGAATCACATGTAGCAGATAAAATTGGTTGGCTCCCCAATACTCATTATTAACATCCTTGTTAAAAGAAACATGAATTTGTTCAGCATCCAAACAGCAGAAAGGTGTTGTAGCTCTCAGTTTAGAGGTAAATTCTGATTATTACCCAATCATTTCCTTTGGCAGTGATTGGTTTAAAGAGAACCTGACACCCTGTTCTAGCCAATGAGATTTAGGAAAGTGTATTGGGGGAAGATTTCTGGGAAAGTTATTCATGCTCAAAGAGGAATACTGGAGAGATGGTCCCTCTTCTTTCTCTGGACATTTTCCTATCTGGATGTGACTCCTAAGAACTGCTGTGGTCATCTTACAACAAAGAGAATGCTGTCATATCGAAGTAGCAAAGAAAAAAAATATGTAACTCTATTAGTGTTAATGAACTGGTGAATTAAACAACACTGGACTTCGTGATATATAGCCTGTAAAAATTTCTGTTACTCATGGTTTGAAGAGATATAACTGATTAAATGTAACATAATTTAATCCTAAAAATAATCCCACTTTAAAGATGAGAAAAGTGAAACTTTGATAGCTGCCCATATTTATAGTTAATAATTAACAGAGCCAACTTTTATACATAGTTCTGCTGACTCCAAAGCCTGTGTTATTTCCTCTACTCTTTATACTGATTGACATGTTTTGAGGGTTTTTTTGTCTGTTTATTTTAATTGTTCTGCCTATCTCAGTGATTTTTTTTTTCTCTAAGCTAAACAGGAATAAAAGATATAATTCAACACAGATGTTTGAGATCACTCTATTCCATATATTTTTAAATTCAAATGTTAGGAGGGAAAAAGAGAGGAAGTTCTACTATTATATTTAGCAATAAATAGGCAACACAAAATATGCCCCCATTAACACTAAAGGGTTCTCTTTTATACTTGTGTCTTAAATTTAAAAGATGCTTTTATGGTTTGTGATATTAACTCAATAACAAGGACATCCGGTAGGATGACTACCTTTAAAATACTAAGAAAATCTTCAGAAAATAAACATACAAATGAAACTGAAGACATAAAATATCAGGGATTTTGGAACCAAGATCAAACACCAAATCCTAAATGGTCTTTTCTCTTTTTTACAATAGAAAATATGTACTGTACATGCTTTCTTTAAAAAATCTTGAGTTCTCCAAACATACCTAATTGACTCCATTGTATGATTTTATAAAAATCTTTATCCTGTGTTGCTTAAGAGCAAAACTATGTATTTCCTACACTTTAACCCAAATTACATTGTTCTTTGTGATAACTGAAATGCTGATTGCTAACTATGCTATTGATAAAATAAAGTATTTGAATTAGATGAGATACAGCTGTTCTTTCTTGTACATTCCATTTACTACCTATACAAATAGAACTTCCAAACTACTACATTTGGCTCTCATTTCTCTCCCTAGCCTCACACGTGTGGCCTTCAATGTATCTCAAACTACATAAACTATGTTACCTTTCAATTCAACATGTACAAAAATGAAGTCATCACCTTCTCCCAAATTTGCCATCTTATATCTCCCATCTCAGCAAATGTGATTACCATCTACCCAAGGCCCTAAACGAGATGACTGGGAGTCATTCTTGTCTCCCCCCTCTCTACCATCAAATATGGTTACTTTTTGCATCCTGTATAATTCTTGAATTGGAATTCTTTTGGAAAACCCCGGTCTTCCTTACCAGAGATCTCATGCTGACTGAGCTGACAGCCTCCCTAACTCTTCTGCCATATCTAGCTCTCAGATCTATCCATCCCATTACTATCACAGAAATCATTCTAACCATCAATGCTCACCATTTCTCTGACCTGGTAAGATCCCTTGGTGGACCCTTAATTGTCGAAAGGATGATATTCAAAATTTTAGTCATAGAATTCATTGCCTCCATTTAACTCATTCCTCCTCCTTTAGCTCCATCTCCAATAATTTTATATCTGTCATTGTATGCCTCGAACACTCAAAACAGTTTATAGCCTTCCCAAAAAGCCAGCTTATTTACACCTCTCTATATTCATTCATTATTTCCTTTCTAAGGCATGCCCTTCTTCATATTCCTCATTACAGTAATTTTCCTCTCTTTTTAAAGAGTCGATACAGAGAATACTTGATCAGGGAGCCTTCTGTGGCTTTCCCTATTCTCTACCCACATCTCAGATTGGATTAGTATTCTGCTTCTGTGCCTGATACACTATCATTTGTCACTGTATTTTACGTTCCACAAAGATAAGGTACTTAGAAGGTGTGTGTGTACCCTAACTGTCTGTGTCATCAGCTTCTCTCACCAAATTTACTCCTGCCTCTCCCTATGTACCCTCCACCCTCCAAATTCAGTCAGTCACTAAGCCTGCTGATTTTAACTTCCCAAATACATTTCTAGCACATAGCAGTTGCTCAGTAATTGTGCATTGAGTGAATATGCTTTTCTAGCTCAAGTTCTTATAATTCAATAATCCTACTTCTATGTATTCTTGGACTGGGAGAGTACCTCATAAGTTGCCTAATTTTACAACTAGAACTCGTAGTGAATTTATTTTGAAATAATGTACTTACTAACTTTACCATTAGTTAAAAGAATTATTGAATCAGCTGCAGAGCATTTAAGTTGGGTCTCTCCCCATGGAAAAGTTCACTCTTCAAATCTGTCCTGTTCTTGTTCACTAAAGCTCTGCCACTGCAATGAGTAGCTTTGCCTCTATACTGCCCACACAGTACATTTAGTATACTACTGAATGACAAAGGTCTGAAGTTAAGAGGATTAATTAGGATAAAACCTGAAATACCCAAAGCTAACACCAATTCCATGGGTCAGCAGAAATGTTCTGAAAACCTTTCATTTGAGGTGAGAAAAGCCTCTCAAGTATCACTTTTATTATTTCTACCTCTAGAATTCTCTAAAAGTTATCAGAAATCTGCAGGAGAAGTAGAGAGAGAAAGTATATATAAGCATTTTTGTTGCTTTTATTCTTAATAGTCTTAGATTAATCTGCTTCTTTCTCCTCAGAGGACCTCATCACTGTGCTTAGGTGCCAACTATCCTCAAGATTCCCAGAGATGTCCAGTAAACTCTCATATCTCAGGCTATTTTTGTGCATTGCTTTTTTCTCTACTATGGGAAAAAATTTCAATAGATAACTATTTACCTATATGTATAATTAGCTCTATTTGAAGAAGAAGAAATCAAGGTTCAGTGAGACTAAATACATATGCCTAGAATTGCATAACTAGTAAAAGATGATCCACAAAATCATTCTAAAAACCAACCTTTATCCCTTATACTTTGAAATCCTACCTTTAAAAGGTTAACAGTCTGTTCAGTGATGCAACAAGTACATAGCAAACTACATGGGGCCACAAAGGTAGGTTTTGAACATGTATTATAAAGTGATCTCAGTAAGTCATCTGTTACATATTTACTCATGTTTCCTATTACCTGTAGAAAACAAGACAGAAAAAGGCAACTACAATAAAAGAAGCACATTAAAAGAATGGTGAGATTATATCCAATTAAAGATATTTTGGAAAATTCTCATTGAAGAGGTGATATGGAAAACCTTAGGCCTTGTAGAATGACTAAGATATAAAGAGAGAAACATAGGAAGGCAAGTTGGGGGAGAAGTGTATTACACAAAGAATAGAACACGAGAAACTACAGAGAATGGTTGTGATTAAGAAATAAGCAAAAGTAGGGTTTACATGATCATAACTGTCCAAGTAATAGAATAGCAAAAATGCTAAACAGCTAATTTGAGTTCATACCAGGTTTTTATTAAATTCCAAGCCAAAGACTATGTTCTTCATTTGGTAGATAATTAATGACCTTTGGAAATTTTGAGTAAGATTCTAACATGACTAGTGGTGAGAAAGAACATCATTTCCTACCGGATCTGGGACAAAATTTCTTACATATAAATCATTACTTTTTCTGGGAAGTAATTAACACTCCTGATAAAATAACCAGTGTAATATTTTGATAGTCATAAGGTTATGACCTCTTCTAGGAATTTCGACCTACCTCAACTAATCATCATGCTAAGAGCCTGTTGAATTTTTGGTATAGTTGTATACAATCTAATAATGTTTATCTAATTATCTTTTCTTCCCCATAAACCATCTTTATTAAGATGATCCATTTGAATTTACTTTTTCTCAAGCTTCTTCACTTGTAGCATATTTGAAATACAGTTTTATCATCTGGTTGTGATTGATTTGTTTGAGAATATGTTTTCACAGTGTTTCTCAACTACAGTCCAATGAGAGTGTCTCAGGGAGCCCCATGGGTGGCAGAGCAGCAGTAGGTAAAGAGAAGCGTGAATGGGACTAGGTTTGAGATCCCATACTCAATCCCTGCTTCAAAGAAAGCAGCTCTGATTTATATATTTGGGTTCCATTTCACTTGAATAAAAGGTTGCAATACTAAAAAGATTGTTTGGAAAGCACTGCTTTACATAATTGATTTAGAAGTGGTGTATAACTGTCTTGTATAACTGAAGCAGGAAGACAAGTTAGGAGACTTAGAGCAAAGCTAGAAAAAAACTTTATAAAGATTTGAATGAGGATGTTTGCAATGGAAAGGCTGAGTCATTTGGTACTGAGATAGGAATGTCAAGATATTATTACTGACTACACGCAAGAGATACAAGAAAGGAAGGAATCCAAGACAACTAAGGTATTGATACTGGATATCTAGAAGAAGTGGGGGAAACTATTATCATCATAAAGAAGCCAGGAGGAAAAGAGATCTCAGAAAGAGGATAGTCTACTCATGTTGACTTACAGGTGACCTTCAAGTCCAGATATCTACCAGACAGTCAAGAAGGAGACCGAGATAAATGGGGAGGGGTAGGGAGTGAGAGAGGGAGAAGGAGAAAAAGAGAGACAGAGAGAGTTTTGACAAGCATTTAGATAGAGATGACATTTGGTGCTGTGACAGTAGGCCAAATCACGGAACTGTGAAGAAGGTATTCATCTGGGGAAAAATATATAGAAGTGGAGTTAGCCAATGTGACAGAGATTGAGCTGAGGGACAGTTAGAAGGAGAATCAGAGAAACATGTACATTAAGATACATATGCTTGGTGTCATACTAATTTTCCTATAGTTTCAAAGAGGAACGTGGTAGTCAGAATTAAATGTATTTTTACTGATAGCATTTCACAGACTTGAGACAGAAGGAGCTTTGTCCTTCAAGTGATTAGCGGTATATACTGCAGGAATATCTGTACTGTATCCTAAAAAGCTACAGAAATCAAAATGAGTTTTCAAATGTAAGATGGAAGTATTTTTGACACTTGTTACTCTTAAATTACGACAGAGGTTTATCAACGTAAGACTTCTTTCTCTTTTTTCAGCATTCATTACTGAAACTGCATTTATCTAATGCATTGTAGGAGCCATGTCCTACTCAAGCAGTCTAAAAATAGGTTAAAAAATGCATAGTCATTGATTTAGTAATCTCTTTATAGGCAATGGTAGTAGAACCAACTTTCCAGCAAGGAGAGCTGAGTAACTCAGATTCTATCTGCATGTGATTCTATCTGCATTGGAATGGGGCTTACCTTATTTCGCCGTTAAGCTAGTAGGGAAAATGGCACCTGAACTGAAAGGTTGTGATTGCACAACATGGGAGGTGATTGTGTATGTAGGGGGTTAGGACAGAGAGGATGCATACAGAGACCATTTGCAACAAGGCAGCATCAGTAACCGTCACCAAGACAAGACAGAAATCAGGATACCATAGCAGCCAGAAGGAGTCAAAAACAAACTCTGCTGACCCAAAGGCTACAAGGCTACAAATGTCAAGTTCTCCCCTCAGTGACTGCTGCTGTCAACTACAAAATAGTCTCTCTCCTGGCAAGGACAGCAGGTCACACATTTCAGTTATTGTTCAGGAAATAACCTGTCAGCCCATCATCTCTGAATACAAAGGACAAGATAATTGTCCCAAGTTCTGTCAGCAAAAGTCCCAGTCATCTGAGGAAGTAGTAATATGGAACATGGGGCATTCTTATTAATATTATCTCTCACTGTCCCTTGCTTTAGTAGGAAACAGTTTGGAGGTGGCAGTAACATTTTGTAGTATTGGGTTATTTTTTTCAATATCTTTCTTAATGCAGGGGATTTATTTCTAAAATTGTAGATAATAAGTAAGGAATTTGATGTTGAATGATTATCATAATCAGTAGTAATTTTTTTTTTCAATTTTTTTTTTTTTTTTAATTTTATTTTTTTTTTATTTTTTGCGGTATGCGGGCCTCTCACTGTTGTGGCCTCTCCCGTTGCGGAGCACAGGCTCCGGACGCGCAGGCCTAGTGGCCATGGCTCACGGGCTTAGCTGCTCCGCGGCATGTGGGATCTTCCCGGACCAGGGCACGAACCCGTGTCTCCTGCATCGGCAGGCGGATTCTCAACCACTGCGCCACCAGGGAAGCCCTTTTTTTTTCAATTTTGTGTTTTGTACTTCAACCAAAATAGAACAAACACAGAGGTAAGTTCCAAACCAACTAAGAGTATTTTTGGGTTATGTGTAGGGAAATTAACCCATTATTAAAAAGAGATTTTAAAGCATGTATAGGAGGAGGCAAGTAGATGAAATGGCCCTGTCAGGATATTTCATGACTTTTATGGGATAAAGGTAAAACTGTATGATTTCTATTATACTTTCTCAGCTGTTATTCAAATTGATTATAACCATAAAGGAATTTCATATTCTGATTCATCTCCATGTTAAATGACTATGAAGTCTTCTAAACAAAAGCATGAAATTCTGCTTCCTCTTCCTAGTACTAGATTTACACAGCAAGGTCTCTCTAAAAACGGTCATCACATTTTCCATTTATTCCTAAATGTGTTTTTAAAATAGCTAAAGTTGGAATTTAAAAACAAAACAAAACAAAAAACTGATCATGCCTGTTGGCTGATTTTGGAAACTATGGGGAATTGTGTAATGCTTATAATCCAAGGAAGGATTATCTGTATGGATTTCAAGAAGATCCTAACTCCCTAAATGTCTTGACATTTTAGAAAATGTTGGTTAAGTGTCATTCTTTTTCCCCAGCTTTGAAAAGTCACAATCCAACAGAGTTTGAAAGTTTGATTAACAAACACAAATAACAAATAGAAAAGTGGAATTACTCTGGAACAATATATATATAAAAAAAGGATGTGTTAAGTTGAAAGCAAACAAAGAAATAGGCATGTCTTTCTTGCTCCACTGAAAATCCATGCCCAAAATACTAATGATTGTCTTTTCTTTTTCTTGTCTACTTTTGGAAACTGACATTCCCAATTTTGTCTGTACTGAACAAGACTCACAGTGTTACATCATCTCAGTGAGTGAAAACATTAATGAAATTTAATGTGTGAAAAGATAAATTCTGTGAATTTATGTGTGAACTTACACAAGAAAGGAAAGTATGGTAGTAGATATGGGGATGGGAGTGAATCTAGTCCTATATACACATTAGAGAGGAAAATAGAATCATTCCAATGAATAGATTCATCCTTGAAATAGAAAATAAAATACTTTAAAATAATTTCTGGAAAAATGATGGAAGTATAAACTTGGAAAGAAACATGCTAAAAAGATGTAGAGACACAGATGTAGAGAACAAACATATGGACACCAATGGGTAAAGTGGGGGGCTGGTGGGATGAACTGGGAGACTGGTATTGACATATATACACTAATACATATAAAACAGATAACTAATAAGAACCTGCTGTACAAAAAATAAAATAAAAATTTTTTAAAAGTAGGTTCAGAATATAATTAATCATATATTTTAAAAAAGGAATTTTATATAGTAAGAGGCAAATTTTACATTGGTATCAAAATCAATAAGCTGAAAGAAAAAATAATCACATGATCATATCAACAGATGCAGAAAAAGCACTGGACAAAATTCTACACCCATTCATGGTAAAAATTCTCAGCAAACTAGGAATAGGATAAGAAACACATCAAGGCTGTCTGTTCTCACTACTCTTATTCAGCATCATACTGGAAATCCTAGGTAACAAATAAGACAAGAAAAGGAAACAAAAGGCATATGAATTGGGAAGGAAGAAACAAAACTGTCTTTGTTTGCCGATGACATGATTGTTATTGTAGAAAATACCAAAGAGTCAACAAAAGACTCATCAAAATAAAAAGTGATTATAGCAAGATTTCAGTATACAAGGCTAATATACAAAAGTCAATTGGTTTCTTATATACCAGCAATGAACAATTGGTATTTGAAATTAAAACAATACTATTTACATCAGCACCCCCAAAAGAGAAATGTGTAAGTGTAAATCTACCAAACATGTGCAAGATCTACATGAGGAAAACTACTAAACTCTTGATAAAGAAATGAAAGAATATCCAAAGAAATGGAGAGATAGTCCATGTATGTGGATAAGAAGACTCGATGTGGGCAAAATGTCAGTTCTTTCCAACTTGATCTAGAGATAACACAATCCATATCAAAATCCTAACACATTATTTTGGATATTGACCAACTAATTCTCCTTAACATGGATTCTAAATTTAGCATGGAAAGGCAAAAGACCTAGAATAGCCAATACAATATTGAAGGAGAACAAAGTTGGAGGACTGACACCACCCAACTTCAAGACTTACTATAAATCTATGGTAATCAAGACAATGGGTTTCTGGTGAATGAATAGACATGATAAACAAGGAAACTGTGAGAAACTACCACATTTTGGAGGACACTAAGAAGACACGGCAAGTAAATGCAATGTAAGATCCTAGATTAGATCTTGGAACAAAACATGGACATTAGTAGAAAAACTGGTGAAATCTGGTTAAGGTCTATAGTTGAGTAAACAGCCTTGCACCAATACTATTCTCAGTTTTGACCAATGTAGCATGATAATGTAAGATGTTAACTTTAGGAGAGACTAGTGGAAGGGCATGGGGGAATTTCACTCTCTATACTATCACTGAATCTCTTTGGTAAATATAAAATTGTTTTTAAATAAAAAGTTTTAAAAAATTCCAGACTAGTTGTCACTCATGTACATATATACTAAAATCCTAATAAAATATTAGCAAGCAAAAATCTATCACCACATAAGAAAGATATATACCAAGCTGAAGTTAAATCCATTTCAGGAAAACTACTGTGCAATATTGTTTTAAAATTAGAACATTTATTTTCTAATTCACTTCATTAACAGATGAAAGGATAAATTACATATAATCTCAGTACATACAGAGATGAACAATAATTCATGATGCAATCTCTTATCAAACTAGGAGAATGAAACATCTTTAGTTTGGTATAGCACATCCACAAAGATCACTTTCAAATGTGAAAAATTAAAACCATAATTTCGAAATAAAATAAGATAAAAACAATTAGGATATGTACTAACACCGTTTCTCTTTATTATTGCCTGTACATTACTATGAGAAAAAATAAAATTAAAAGCATAAAGATTAGAAAATAAACCAACCACAACAAAGGGTAAGAACAAAGGTAAAAATAAGTAATATGCTCTGGAAAAAAGAAAAGTCCATAGGTATGGAAACTTTCCCTACCAGTTATCAAGGTATTGTAAATTTAGAACAATTAAGATGCACTGTAAAATCATAGAAATGGACATGTGGACTACTGGTACAAAACAAAGATCTATGTACAGACTGTGCGTTTATATAAACTTGATATATGGTAGATATAGCTCTGCACACCGATAGAGTAGGAAGAGCATTTTAATAAAAAGTTCTTATACTATTGTCTATGCAAGTGGAAAAACAAAATCCTTCTCTCACAATATATAAAAAATTCAAATTTATTAAGACCTTAAATGAGAAAGGCAAAGCTTGAAACTTTCAGAGTCAAATATAAAAGAATATTTTTAAGCCCTCAGTTGAAAGAAGGACATAAAATGACAAATCTTGAACTTTTCTTCATCAATAGCATCATAAAGAGAATGAAAAGGCAAATCCAAGCTGGGAATAGATAAAATACATAAAACCAATAAAACAACCCAATAGGAAAATGGTTCAATGTCAAACAGGCATTTCATAGAAGAAGGAAAAGGAAATGTCAACAAACATATTTAAAAAGTGCTTAATCTCACAGGAAATCAGAGAATGCTAATTGGAAACAGGTTATTATTAGATATTTCATATTTATAGACTATCAAAAATTCAAAATCTCAGTTTACACAGAGTCATTGAACACCTGAATTTTGCCTTCACTACTTTTTGGTGCCTAAAATGAAAAAAATCTTTTGAAAAACAACTTGATATTGCCTCTTAAATCTGAACAATCACATAACCTAGGACTATCCTTTGTTCTTAAGTATGTTCTTAAAAAATTTTTGTATCAGACACACCAGAACTAAAGCGTTCATGGTACCTTTATGCATAATAGAAAAAGAGAAAGGAAGAGACAAAGAAGGAAAAAGAAGAAATGTCCTAATAGTCTATATGCTCCTTTCAGCAGCAGAATGAATACATTTTGATATATTTATATATTGGATTAATGAATACATTAGTGTTTTGAAAACAAAATGTGAAAAAAGCAGGTTGCAGAGAAATAAAAAATAAATTTTTAAAAATAAAATAATACTGTAGTATATCCTCACACATACACTACAAACACATATCTAAGTATTCTATTACTTTGTTACTTTAAGTATGTACAATTATAAAAACAGATAAGAAAATGATCAACACAAAATTCAGGTCAGTGATTAACTCTAAGAGAGAAGAGACGGTCATACAGTAAAGGTAAGTCCATAGATATTTAGTTGATTTATTAATATTATTTAAGTAACATATGTTATATCCACTCTAGTATGTGAGATATATTAAATATTTTTCAATAGCAAAAATATAAACAAAAAATTGAATTGTTTGAATATTTTATGGTTCCCAGCCCTCCTCCTTCTGCTTCCCCCTGGTCCCTGCCTGTTCTGGCAGCCTGACCCTCATCCCCTGCCTCGTACCTGAGCCGTGGTTTAAGACAACTAAGTTAGTTTCTCTTGCTTGCATCCAAGTATCCTGACTGAAACACAACATGAAAATAACAGCTCCAACTTAGAATGACAAATATTATGCCCCTAGGTATTCAAGTTTCATTGGTTTTATTAATTTTATTGCCTACACCTTATCAGTTTCCAAGTACTTTTGCAGATTTCTAGAAAAGGATTTGTGCAAAACAGTGCTGACAGTGTATTCAACATAAAGACCCGGAAAAAAATAAAGAAAACACGGTGAAGTAAACAGAGTCAGCCTTGTTTTCTCAAGTGTACTACACATTTGGTTAATTATCCTTAATAAATCTTTAATCCTATGTTGTGTTCCTCCCATCATCCTACAGGAAATCAGTGAACTTAAGTTAAAATTCCCTTAAGCAAAATATAACTATCACAAAGAATCAATTGAAAGAAAAGTAAATCATATATGACTTAAAATTCTGATGGTGCCTTATATTTTTCTGCTGCTTTCGTAGCTGAAGTCTTTCAGTTACTGAAGTAGTTTAGGAATTGCCTGTTTTACAAATAAGGAACCCAAGGTCCAGATAGGCTAAAAGTTTCATCTGAGGTTATGCATCAGTCAAGGATGACTCTGACACTGATGCCACAAATTCAGAGAGAATTGTCTACTTCTTTAAAAGGGACAATTTATATAAAGCACTTGCTACAGTGATGAACACATGTTAAGTTCTTAACAATAAAGGTGAATTCTCTCTCCTATTCCCTGCATTTTGCTTTATCAGTTCATTGCAGCTGACTCTTCTGAGCTATAGATCCCAAGTTTCAGCAAGAGTGTTGAGTTGACAGTATCCAGTAACATAGTGGTTTTTCTATCCTGACCCCACTAAATGTATTTTGGGCAATTTGTCACTTGTCAATTATTACTACATTTGGATTATCACATGATCCCAAATTCAAAAAAAAAAATCTAGAATGTTAGAAAAACTCTAGATTTTAAGCAATACATATGTACAGTGCCCAGATGCTTAACTGATTTTTTTTTCCAGCTTCCATTTGGTATAACCCATAGTGTTCAGACCATAGAACTGGACATCAGCCACCTGGACTTTGTTTTCTGTGGTTTGACCTTCAGCAAATCATGTAATATTCCTGAATTTCAGCCTCCTCACCTCTTCATCTGAAAACAGAGCTGGTTTAACTAGATATTCAATCAGGTTCTTCCCTGTTCTGAGTCTTTTTTTTTTAATTGCCACAGATTTACAGTATCTTCTGATTACTGCCAATACAGAAAGCCAAATGACAGCTTTAGGCACTGGTGTTTCTTAATGATACATTTTAGGCTATAGCACAGAAGGCTTAGTGAATCAGAGGTGATGCCAGAAAGAGAATTTATAGTTGCGCCTAATCTATTGTTTTTCTACTAAGCCATACTTCCTCATACAGACTCCATTTAATAATAAAACAATACTTAAAGGGCAAAACTTCATGATTTCATTTCGGCACATGCAAGGGTAAAAGTGAAAGACACTGCTGTAAAATCAACTCACCATAAAGACTATTGAGTATTTACACTGCTGCAAAAAATGTGTACTCGTGGGCTCTTGCGTGACAGTAATATTTGGTTCAAAGACTATAGTGGAGTTTGGGGCTTCCCTGGTGGCGCAGTGGTTGAGAATCCGCCTGCCGATGCAGGAGATGCGGGTTCGTGCCCTGGTCCGGGAAGATCCCACATGCCGCGGAGCAACTAAGCCCGTGAGCCATGGCCGCTAGGCCTGCGCATCGGGAGCCTGTGCTCCGCAACGGGAGAGGCCACAACAGTGAGAGGCCCGCATACCACAAAAAAAAAAAAAAGTAATTAAAAAAAAATTTTTCAAAGCTAAAATTAGTTCTCTTTATCAGTTTACTGATCTCAAAAATTTCACATATTACTTGTTTAGCTGAAGTTAACTGTTTTAAATGGAAGTATACTAAAGCTTAAAAAATAAGGCTTGCTTCACAAATGAAAACAAGTAAATCTTTAGTCATGGTTTTACAAATGTTTTTATTGCATATTGTAACCTAGAGAGGTGGGATAGGGAGGGTGGGAGGGAGGTGCAAGAGGGAAGGGATATGGGGACATATGTATATAGAGAGCTTTCACTTTGTTATATAGCAGAAACTAACACAACATTGTAAAGCATTTATACTCCAATAAAGATGTTAAAAAAGTATATATGCAGCTCCAATCATCTCCAAAAATTCCTTTTATTCAGAAGTAACATTTGATATCTCAAATCCTGATGTTATTTTCTCATTGGCTGTTTCTTTTTCCTAAACTGACAAAACCATATTTTAATTTGATTTAGAGTGAAAATAAATGAAGTCTATTGTTGATTCTCACTTGCAAACTTTGACACTTGTTATAAAGTTCATAAAAATCATAGGCACTGTAATTTATCGGTCTGGAGACCTGAGTTTCATTTTTAGTTTATTTACTGAGAATTCATTTTGTGACACTGCCTGAAGCATATCCTTTGCAAATACACAAATTCATTTCCTAAATAAGGTTTACCAGCTGAGACTGAACTTCCTTGTCAAATGTGGCAAGAAATCCATGCTGCTTCTCAACTCCATTAAGCACTCACTGTCTGCTGGGTTAAATGTTCTCAGTGGTGGGCATTGGTGCCAGAGACATGCTTGGAACACAGTGTGATAGGATCACCAAGCGGCCTCCCTAATTTTCAGGACTGAAGTCTCATCTAAGCAGGGTTTTCATTGATGCCCATGTCTAAATCATACCTTTGTTTTTACTGTAGGTGGCAGGATTTTTATGCTTTACATCTTGCTAGAACCCTATAGTTTCTTGCAAATGAAAAATTAAGGTGCCCTATCCATCAGATCATGTTTTATGAAAATATTTACATGGCTTGAGAGAGAATGGCCAGGCCCTTGAAGGTGGGTGCTTTTTGTTCTTGTTTATAAACTAATACACATTTTTTGATCGGATCATACTTTACATGTTTCATGTTTTCCTTTTATCCTGCAATTTTAGTCTTTTCCTAAATTTTGAAAATTATTCTGTAAATTAAAAACAGCAATTATTGAAACTCTTAAAAACAAAATTCACTCCTGTTTAAATTTTGAAAATGGTTATATCTGCATGGAATCAATTATTCCAAATGACTTTACTTCAAAGACTATTGATAAGCATATTTATCCCTGAAACAGGGTATCATTTTAGCCATTAATAGCTGAAAAAAATAGCAATGTAAAAACATAAAACAAAAATTAACCAATTTTTTACGCGTATGAATCTGTGACTCAAAATCTTTATTTATGCCTCCAATAGTATAAAATACTACCATTCACATTTTTGTGATATTTACATAGATTGGTGTATAGCTAAAATCATCATTATTTTTTCATTCGGTATTAGAACATTTTCATCATCTGTCTTTTTAAAAGCAAATTATGTCAGTGAAGATAATTTTCTTGGCCAGCCCTTGGAAAGACTAATTTACTTATATTTTAAACACCCATAAAAATTCATGCCTTATTATTTATTTCAAAGGTTTAAAACAAAATAATTAGGATGACTTGAAGTTCATCACAATGCTTTGGCTTCTCCTTAATTTGAAGTCAACATATGCTCTTCTTTAATAACTGTTACTTATTCTACGCATGGGAAATAGCAAATTATCAAAAAGGTAAACAACCCAAATAGCTTAATGTTCTATTTTAGCCCTTTCACATGTCTTCTACTTGGCCCATACTCTCAATTAACCCATGGAAAAATCTCTGTACAAATCACTACATTTGCAAATAGTAAAATGGCTGTCATTCACATCTGCTTAAGGAGAGCCATAAAAGATGTACTTTGTGCAAATATGCTCATGCAGGCATTTTAAAGGGAATTTTAGCTTTTTTTAGGTCTAACTTTATGAATATTTCTGGGTAAAAAACAATGAAACCTAGAACTATTCTCTGCTCTCATTTTAAAATCTTCATAACTTTTCACCAAAAATTTGCCACAGTGTTTGAAATAATTAAGTGTGTCAGCATGGCAGTCACACACACACACGCACACACACACACACACACAGCCCTTATTAATGATACTATTTTGTTTCTGGAGCTCAAGATTCTGTCACTAAGGCTAGATAATAACCTTATTATACATGGGAAACTTAGGGGCAAAAAAAAAAAATCTCCTAACATACTCTCAATAGACTATAGACTTTCTCACAAAGAATAACATTTTCATTTTTTCTCTTGCAGACAACAGATCTTAAACCTTGGATGATGTCTTCCATGAATATACCACTTTCTTGTCTACAAAATACTTACACAGGGTATCATCTGAGCTTTATGTTAATTTTGTGATTTAAGTTTAAGAGTATCATTCTCATTTAACAGAACAGAAAAAATCTGAGGCCTACAGAGGTTGATTTGCTCAACATCATGCAGACTGAACCCAGGTCTTCTAATTCTAAATTTAGTTCAGTACTTTACCACCATCAATCTCTGTATGATAAAATATTTTTCTAAATTGCTTTCCTTTGGGCAATAATGCATAATAATTGTTCCAGAACACTGGGTAAAAAATACGGCAAGATTTCCTTGGAAATCTGTGCTGTGGTAAATTCAGATTCTCAAATGTCCTATTATGTGTTCATCCTGGCCTCTCCCACCATCGTCTGCAGAGGGCAATACAGAAAGTAAACATTTATGCCTCATTATTCCAGGCCATATTCCAGTTGGGCAATAATATTGGTATATGTTTAACTTAACTCTTTCTTGCGGAAATAGCACTTATTCACTTTTACATAGATTATGGCTCCAAAGGCAATGATGTTCCACATCCTGCCATAATATAGGCACAGTGTATCCCAGAATCATTAGCATCAAGTAACTGCATGTCCACCTTAAGCAAAATATTTTATGTACAGATACACAAAGAAGGCTGATGCTCCACAGATCTTGCAGAGGAGATGATGAGGTAGGAACTGAAAATCCAAATGCATAGAAGTAGCTACCTTAACATTTTTATCTGGTTAAGAGGAAGGCAAACATCAAAGAGTTTGTTGCTCTTATTGACATTTTAGGTTTTAAATGTTTTCCCTCTGTGGTAACTCACATTACCTAAAAGTGGCATGGGTAGAATCATGTTCAGGTGTAAGGCAAAGCTGAACAGCTGAGGTTCTAAAGCCTTTGTGGGTAGCAGTGTCTGTGAAACTCAGAGAAAATAAAAACCAGGCTCAAGATTGGACAGCTAGTAAGTAACAGGTCTGCCTGATTTTTAAGTCTAAGATTTGCTCCTGTTTCATGGGGCTTTGGGGAGGGTTAAATGAGAGTTCCCAATGAATTTAAAAACAAATCATATTATAAGCAAGCATCTGCTCTTGCTATCTATTACTCATGTCCATGCAAAAGTGAGGTCCATTAAAAAGAGAAGGATAGCAACATTCTTAGGAAGAAACTTATGGTGTGTAGTGTGTTTCTTTCTCACTTTTTCATGGGCTGTACTTTCATCTCAGGTAGATATGGAAAGAACTGAGGAAGGGAAAGGTCAAAATTTTCAAAGGCAATTAACAGTGAACTATGGTGACTTAGTGATCAATTTTACAAAAAAACAATGTATTGTTCCATTTTTTTTCATTACAAAGAAGTAATTTCTCTCTTAACTACAAACATTTTGTGAGTAAATACTGGATTTATAAAAGTTTCAGGAATCCCAATTCTGACATTACAATTTCTTACAACTATTAGAAGAATATACTCTCTATCCTGTTCCTATTTTGTTATTAATAAGAACAATGAGGTGCAAATATGGGTCAGATTTGTACAAGGGGTTTTGTATATTCTACCTCTAATTTCTACCACAACCATGCAAGGTAGGGCTTATTCTCTTTTTATGGACAAAGAGAGATTGAAAGGAGTTGAATGACAAATTTTAAAGGAATCTGTATTTGAATCCTCTCAGAGCTAAGTGGCTCCAAATGTCTTGTTTCCCACCAATGTGTGTATACGTGTGTGTATTTACATGTTGTTATTTGAAAATTGATAAAAATTAGATCCATGTTTATATACAACTTGTTAATTACTTCTGGTATTTCAGATATATACCACAAAGTTTGCTACTAAGCTGCTTCAATTTCAGGCCAGATGTTATAGAAAAGAGTGAAGGTGATTAAAACCAACTTGTTAAGAATTTCTTGTTAACTCACATTGTGATCCACAGAGAAAATTACTGTGTAATGTTCTGCCCTCTAAACAAAGGTTACAAGCTTATTCTTCTAAGTATTGGAAAAGCTAAAGCCTATATTCCCAACAACACGATAAAAATCTAAAACATAAAAGCAAATAAATGATATCCTTAAGCCAGTCTTTGGAAAGATTTTTTTTGGGGGGGATTATACTGTATATATTATTCTTCAATTTGCTGCTTCTTTTTTTTTTAACATCTTTATTTGAGTATAACTGTTTTACAATAGTGTGTTAGTTTCTCCTTTACAACAAAGTGAATCAGTTATACTGGAAAGATTTTAAAGTCTGACACCCTTTTGCTCCCCTCATCTTAACATCATAACCTGTTTAACTTCAAATACTCAATTCAGATTTCAATTATCCAGTCAACAGATAAATATTTTTAAAAGATCTCATACAAGTTTACCTTGTTGTCTGGATTGCCAAAATCTGTGAAGTTTTCTCATGAACTGGTGACTACAGAATAAACCTAATTATATATAACTTTTATTACACAGAATTAAATAGCAGAATGATTAGTGATCTTAAAAGTAGTGACGAGATAGATAAAAGCTTATAAAATATATACATTATCAAAAGAAGAATAGTTCACTTTTGCATCACTCTCGAAATAGAATTTTCTTTCTTTCAGAAATTCATACTTAATAGTAAAATTTTATCAGTATAGCCTAATGATCAGTTAGACAATGAAATAAAATTCATGCACCAAATTTCTGGTATGGAAAGACTATGTTAAGTACATTAAAATAATGAGAAAGTAATGATGCCTTGAATAAGTATTCATAGTTTAATATCTCATTGTCCAAGCCATTCCTTTGAATAACTTAATTTTTTTTCTCAAAATAAATTTATGGTTAGTTAAGTTTTGCCATTTCTACCTAATCCACAGTTCATTTGGGGTTGTTTATCACACAATTTTGTAGAAATACTTGTAAACATTGTTAAATTCCTTTTTAATTTACCAATTAGTTTGGTTTAATGTCAATGACATGAACAGTCTAGGAATGTATAGTGATTAATTTCTAAGGTGTTCTGTTGGAATGGATATTTGAATTTTCCATTTGCCAAGGTAATGAAAACAACCTCCAAAAGCTACCAATGATTTTTATCAAATAACACAGAGTGGTATTTAATCACATTTGCTAATATGTTCTTCTTTTATTTCATAAAGTTTGATACTTATTAATTATTTACATTTTAGGAACTATATGGACCATATACTAGAAGAAATGTAAAAAAGGTAGAAAGTGTTGTGGAGAATACTTAGAAATACTCCTTGGGAAAAAAAAAAAAAAAAGAAATACTCCTTGGAAAGTTTTAAGCTCACCTACAGACCTCTCTCTGCATGGAGGCCCTTATTTCTTTTGCCCATGAAGCGTCTCAGCTACAGTCTAGCTGATCCAGTGGGATATCAGGGTTTTACTCTGCCCTCTGTCCCTGGAACCAAGTCACCTATGAATAGTCAGTGGAATCAGCTTAGTAAGGTCATTTGCAGACGTAGTTGCTGAGTTAGAAAAAATAATTATATGGATATAAATACAAATATATATATGTGTGTGTGCTAATTTAGATAAGTGATTATTTTCTTATAAAATAATTCATAGTCTATATTCCTGATGGTCACTAATAATCTCCACACCTGGATGCATATCTTTAAGTCCAGTGTCTTTCTTTGTATTCTGCCCTTGTGATCATTTGAGACCAATTACTCCAGTCTCCCCTCATTTCAATCTGATTACTCCCAATTCTCCTTTGTGCACTCCAAGCTTCCTCTCTGATCTCCATATGCCACAATACTTTTCCTCGTCTATGTCATCCCTCAACCTACTCCTTCCATGTGAACTTTTATTTCCATGTTTAAGTCTTTCCTACTTTCTAAAAACTAGATTAAACACCTCCTCCTCCAAAAATGTTTCCATGCTTAGATGGCAGTAATGTCCTCCTCACCGAGAAGTTCTAAGCTTTAGCATGCATATATGAATGCCCTTTGGAGCTTCTTATAATGCAGTTACCAGGCTCTATCCCCAGTTATTTGGTGAAATGATTCTGATGCATGCAATAAGATAACATACTTTGAAAACAAATCAAGAGCTTAAAACTTCTCTGAGTCCCAATGGTACTTTGACTTCACATCATTGCATCTTAAAGGAAGAACTACTTTTTCTTAATTCAATAACCTCTCCCCATTAACTTGTGGTCCCCAAGTTCTTAAATTACTTCTGAAAAAAAGAAAAGAGGTAGTGAATGCTTAACAGATTAGGTTCTTTAAAAAGGTACTTCCAGGTTTGAAGGTAAATCCACTTTTTAGAAGTGTAAACTTGGGCAAGTCCACTTAGCTTTTCCAAGCATCAGTTAGCTGAACTATAGGGTCATAATGATTTCAGGGATTAGAGTTCTCGTCTCCTTTATTTGTATTTTCATAACAGAGCTTCACCTCGAGAAGAAACACTAAGGGAGTAAATAACAATGCCCCATACCATAGCAGCTACTTACTAACTCAATATTCAGTCTCCCTTCTGTAGTAACAGAACACTAATATACCCAGAAGCAATATACCCAACTAAAATTAAAATCTACAAAGCACACTCACCTTCTAGCTAGAAGTGATCATATGACACTGGCCAGTGAGCTGTGTGTGAAAGTCACAGGAAGGGGTGCTGGGAAAGCTCCTTATGTATGGGGGTGGTGGCATGGGGATGGTTGCTCCGTGCAGAGATATACTAAGCTCACTTGTACTATTTTGCCTTTTGTCTTTTTTTATTTCTACAGCTTGGAACATGAGGATGATTGTTTAGGCAGCCATATTTTATTTAACTCCTAGGGCAAGTCCAAAAGAATCACAACATCCTTACCCTGATATTCTAAGGTCAGTAATCATCTCCATCCAAAATTCTTGTCATGAAAAAAAAACAAACCACTATAATGTTTAAGTCACTGGTAATGTCAGTTAATTGTACTCAAATGCAATTTCTAACTGAAACAATTGTCTTCCACTTCTTACTCCTACTCTTCAGATAAAGAGAATATGTATATATTTGTAAGACTGAGAAAATAGTATATAGACCCATCACCTAGTTTATTTACTCTTTGGTGACAGTAGATGTTCAGCTTGTGACTAAAGCTGTGTGGGTGAGTTTAATTCTGAGGAAAACCTATTAAGAAGGCCATTACGAGTCTAGTTTATTCACAGGGTTCATTGCATTCTCAAATCCATCCAACTGCCAGTGATAAAGCTGGCATTTTGACCCATCATCAAGCCTACACTTCACCCACACTGTGGGACTGTTATAAGGTTTAATGCAGCATTGAATATAAAATGTACAGTCTAGCACCTGATGCGTAAGTATTTGCTACCATAATCATGATCATCATTATCACCATCATAATTGTGAAAATCATTTTTACTGGTGAGTCCCAGCTGTCCTGCTGGCTTTAGGCTGTCCTTTCAATTCCTTCAAGTCTCTCTCTAGTTGTAATCTTTGGGTTTGCTTTACCTTGTACCATTTATGCATTTCTTTTTCTTGCCTGCCTAATTGTAATTTTCCCTGCTCCTCACCTGTTGGCACGTTGCTCCCTTTGATGTGTATCTTGGCTTTAAATAATGTATAAGTAGTATTGTTAAAGTGATCAGCATACCATACCATCTTTAACAAAAGAGACATTAAACCAATGTAAATTGAATGTGAATCGTATAAATCCTTGTCTTAGCTTTTTCAGTTCCTTGTCCTGCAGGCTATCTTCACAGCCCTTGTCCTGTGGAGCGTGGTATATTCACAGTTTGGATCTCTGCATATCATTAAGACTTTGGTGCAGGTCTTGATCCCCTCTTCCTTCCCCTAGATTGAGACATTCTGTTCCCAACAACAAAAAATCCCCAAATAAAATGCACATTTCTTTTTTATACATAATATTCTATGCCTTCTGATATCCCTGTAAAAATATGTTTGACCTTATGATTTAACAGATACTTCTAACATCATGGAAAAGGGACATATTGTTAAATGTGAACAAAGGGGGGAACAGACAGAATTAAGGAATAATACAAAATGAAGCTTCTCATATATACTGATGCATTTAGATAAAATGGCTGAAAAAATACTCTTCTGTGCGAAGAAGTGAGCAAATATAACCATCTTCCAAGCTTTTGACCTACATCACATTTACATTATGTATTATGATCGCATCAAGAATGTGAGTATAATAAATAACTCTATCTCCAAAAGCAGTGTCTTTACCTTCCAGACCAAGGCCATCATGAACAGCCGGCCAGGCTCTCCTCTGTACAGCTGGAGGGGGTCCTTTTCACACGGACTAGGATGTGAATAGTGTCCTTTAAAGTTGTTTTACATGGTAACCAAACTCCAGGCTCTGCCTCAATGATTTTTAATTGTTTGGGGCCGTCTTTGTTGAAGAGATAAAAAATAAAATTTAGATTTGAAAAAAAAATCAGTTATTACATGTTGGAAGATCTTTCTGCAAATGATAATTCAGGGAAAATCATGTTTATTTTTGGGGATCAGAATTTTATCCATTTTATTAAGTAACTGGACAAATAAAATAATAATTAGAGATAGGTAGTATACCTTGGTGGATTGCTAATGTTTAAAGATTGTTGGTGAAAAAGGGTTGGACTTGCTGGTATTCCTTAAAAGTAACATAGTATAAAGTGATATACTGGTAAAATCAGAAAGTGAAAACTGACATAAAACTCGTAGCTTGTTTTAGAGTCATTCAACTGATTATCAATGATTCTATTATGTTTCTTCTTAATGTTCTCTTATACTCTCATTAGTTAATTGCATATAGTAGTTTTTTACAACCTGTAGTGAATACTCTTTTATAAGAACTACTTAAATGCCAAGATTTAAATTTCAAAATACTATTTTTCCATGATTAAAAACATAATAACATGGTTTTCACACTCTCAAAGTGTGGTTTTTATTTTACCAAAGTACTTTATGTGAGTAATAAACTTTTAAAAAGTCTTTATATTTTAACACTTGCCTACCGCTACCAGAAATCTCCAAATAATACTCTTAGATTATGCTGAACCAGTGGAAATGTGTATATGCTATGCGTTTTCTAGTGCCCAGGCTATAATATCTGACCTTGAGTTCTTGTCCAAAACTGAGTAATTCGGAAATAGATATCTGCTGATACAAGCTACGTTAGAGTATCTGTCTCAAGGATTTACATTTGAAATGGAAGCAAACTGAAAATTCATGATGAAGTGACAAATCCCCAATTACACACCTTTTTAAAATTCTGCATCTCTAAACTATTTTAATTTTAAATTTTTATTTATTATATATTTATTTTCTATTGCTTGCAACGAAACTATCCTTTACTAATACATACAGCAGTAGGAACTTCTTATCTTTCTCTCTACTCCAGTCAGAAAAGCCAATATAACTGGCATATCACATTACTGCTACAATAACTTTAATAAATAACAATTTTGAACATGACACTTCACTGCTTAGTTTTTAATGAATCATCATTACCTCTAAATAAGAGCTCTCTGAAGTAGGCATTGCTGCTATTTGATAAACACTCAAAAAGGTTGAGTAATCTGTTAAACCAAAATAAATAAACAAACAAAAAAATGCTTAGAAAGAGACAGAACTTGGAACCCAGAACTATCAGCTTCTAAAGCCATACTTTTTATTAAAAAGGAAACATGTTTAACATATTTGTAGAGAATTTTAGATTAAATAATGCTTTCCCAGAATGACTTACTTTTATATTCAATAGAACCCTGAGAGAGAATGTATATGGCAATTATGCTTATTTTATTCAATCAATAAATTTTCTGATCTCTTACTGTGATCATTTTGATCATATAGTTATAAATAAAAGATAAAACATTTCCTGATCCTATCAAGCTTACCTAACAGTGGGTAAGCATCAAAGTAATACATAAACATGTATTTGCAGTCAGGAAAAATTATTCCAAAGGTGAAGGACAGAATGCCAAGCACTGTAAATTTTCTGAGATTTTAAATACACTATTTGAAAACTAACAAGTTATTTTGTCACAGTTTCACAGATGCTAGCAGAAGACCTGAGATTATTAGGTCAGAAACAAAGGACAGTTGTTGCTCACAGCAATAGCAGCACCCAGCAGTATCAGCACTGAAGCAATTTCTCAAGCTGCAATTCCCACAGGACAATATAAAGAGCTACAGGTGACACCTACACACACAAGGAATCATACCACAGGAAAGGGAGCCTGAGCTTAGGGAAACCAAACATTTTATAATGTACAGTAAGCCTACCTGACCTTTGCTGTAGGGAAAAACTTTATCTTTATCATATTGAACAGTGAAACCCCCCCCCAAAAAAAACCCACTAACTTTTGCTAAAGAGCCCCACAACCTCTATCTTTCTAGTCTGTTTGCTAAACAAATATTCTTGAAAAGACAGTTTAGGATCAAAGTTCAGTTTGAAGAGGTGAGGTAGCTGGAATTTGTGACATACTGTATCAGAGAAGAGGGAGCTATGCAGAGAAAGTTCCAGAAATCTACAAATGGGCCTCCTGGAGTCTTTGAGTCCTAATCTTTGAATAAAAAGACATCACAAGACATTGCGAAGAAAAATTCTCAGGGAAACAACAAATCCTGGGGAAAGGACAACTACCAGGGACTTATGCAAGGTCATGGAAGAAGTACCTCAGTTCTGAACATTTTGGAAAGGGTCCTCCAATCTTTAGAACACATTGAATAGTGTTAACTGTACATTATCAGCTCCACTTTAGTGTCAACCTGAGGAATAAAAGATTTTTACCAAAACATGGAGACTTGAGTTAATGAGAAATTACACGAGATACTTGTCAAAATGGGAAGACAGATTTTAATGAGCTACTGTGATAGCAGGGAGAGACCTCAGTACAGAATTTAACTCAGTGTCACTGAAGCAAAGATGGGAGAGTTTTCAAGTGCTGGGCTGAGACTGTAGAAAAGTTCCTGAGGATATTAGTCAACGTGATTAGGCCATCTATGTTTTCTAATTGGTGCTGATTAAAGAGGTCCCTTTCTTCCCACAGAGGGAGACAGGAGTGCTACATTTCTTATACTTGGAACAGGTAGTTCCCTGTTTTAAGAAAGGAATTCCTGGGTTGTACAACTGGCTGTAGGCCAGGAGAAAATTTAGATCTCAAAGGCCATAGAAACAATTTACTATGGCAGGCTTTCTAAAGTAAATGCCCTAAGATAAAGAAAGTCAAGGACAAAAAGAAACCTGTCTAAAGTGTAGTCAAGGTGAGGGGAATGTTAAGGTTGTCTTGGTCACTTGTTCTTGGTGGTAATCTCACTTAATGCACCACTCCCACAGGGACAGGGAGAGAACAGGGAGCTTCTTTTCCAAACTGAGATCTCTCACAGGCCTTGTACCAGTCCCCATGAATTCTCAAAAACCTCTCTCCTTTCTGATCATTTCCATCTTCTAAAATCCAAGCACTCCCATTGTCCTTCTAAAACAACCCACCATAATTCTCCTGAGCCCAGATATGAACAAGCAAAAGCCAGAAGTAAGTTGGCTGATGGGTTCCTGGTAACTTCTGCTTTCAGATGTACAGCACAAAAGTCTCTAAGGTAAGAGACCACAGGACTGGGATTTTTTTTAATTTTAAAAAATGCATTTTAAATGACAGAAGAGGTAAAACTAAATCTAACAACATTAAGAACAAAACACAAACTACTGTCTCAATAAATTAAACTGCCACATTCTCTAAATTCAAACCAAATGTTTTTAACCATTAAGTGTTACATTTAAGGTATTTTTTGACTTGCCATCTGTATATTCATTTTGTGGACAAAATGCTTTGAGAAGCCGTCATTTAACCTGATGGATGCTGTTTGTCTTCAGCTTGCTTCAATTAGTTTTTCACCATTCTTAAACCAGATTTGGGGATTTAAAAAGAACTAAGGTGGAATTGAGCAGAGTCCTTATCTGACCCATTCAAAAATTGGAGGCATGGGAATAATTACATTTTAGAAATTGTTTTTAAGTCAGAAATACAGAGTTGTTATAATTTTACAAACCAAACATTGGAGCCACTTTCTGGACCTAGCTGCAGGCAAGGTAAACCCAAGCAGAGCATAGAAGTCTTACTCAGTTGTGGAGAGAGGTCAGATTTGGAGGAGTGAGATAGCTGGATTTGTGGGTCACTGCACCAGAAAGGAGGAAGCTACACAGAGAAAGAGTTCCAGAAATCTCCAAAGAAGTCCTCTTGCATCTTTGGGGACTAAAAAACAAATGTTAAAATAAGAATAGGCATACAAAAGTCAGGAGAAATTTACCAGGAACGACTATAGTCCCTCAGCAAAATGCACCTTGGGTTTTTCTGTTTTGTTTCTGTTTTCTTTTTGCTTAGTTTTTACAGGTTTGCTATCTGTACTTTAATGGATAGAAGAAAAAGAAACATTAAAAATATGCTGAGCATCTTCTATGTGCAAATTTTGAAAGACAGAAATGATTCTTATTTCAAGGGATAGAAAATAAAAAACAGGAATAAAGGTTGAGTTGTTAATGTTTTGTCTGGAAAAAGAGAATGTCGTTTTTGTTTTTAAATAACTGTCTTCATGATATTATACATAAAGAATCCTAAAGATGCCACCAGAAAACTATCAGAGTTAATCAATGAATTTGGTAAAGTAGCAGGATACAAAATTAATGCACAGAAATCTCCTGCATTCCTATACACTAAAGATGAAGAAACTGAAAGAGAAATTAAGGAAACACTCCCATTTACCATTGCAACAAAAAGAATAAAATACCTAGGAATAAACCTACCTAAGGAGACAAAAGACCTGTATGCAGAAAACTATAAGACATTGATGAAAGAAATTGAAGATGATACAAACAGATGGAGAGATATACCGTGTTCTTGGATTGGAAGAATCAACATTATGAAAATGACTATACTACCCAAAGCAATCTACAGATTCAATGCAATCCCTATCAAACTACCAATGGCATTTTTCACAGAACTAGAACAAAAAATTTCACAATTTGTATGGAAACACAAAAGACCCTGAATAGCCAAAGCAATCTTGAGAAAGAAAAATGGAGCTGGAGGAATCAGGCTCCCTGACTTCACACTATACTACAAAGCTACAGTATTCAAGACAGTATGGTACTGGCACAAAAACAGAAATATAGGTCAATGGAATAGGATAGAAAGCCCAGAGATAAACCCACACACCTTATATGGTCACCTTAACTTTGATAAAGGAGGCAAGGATATAAAATGGAGAAAAGACAGTCTCTTCAGTAAGTGGTACTGGGAAAACTGGACAGCTACATGTAAAAGAATGAAATTAGAACACTCCCTAACACCATACACAAAAATAAAGTCAAAATGGATTAAAGACCTAAATGTAAGGGCAGACACTATCAAACTCTTAGAGGAAAACATAGGCAGAACACTCCATGACATAAATAACATCAAGATCTTTTTTTACCCACCTCCTAGAGAAATGGAAATAAAAACAAAAATAAACAAATGGGACCTAATGAAACTTAAAAGCTTTTGCATATCAAAGGAAACCATAAACAAGACGAAAAGACAACCCTCAGAATGGGGGAAAATATTTGCAAATGAAGCAACTGACAAAGGATTAATCTCCATAATATACAAGCAGGTCATGCAGCTCAATATCAAAAAAGAAACAACCCAATCCAAAAATGGGCAGAAGACCTAAATAGACATTTCTCCAATGAAGATATACAGATTGCCAACAAACACATGAAAGGATGCTCAACATCACTAATCATTACAGAAATACAAAGCCAAACTACAATGAGGTATCACCTCACACCAGTCAGAATGGCAGCATCAAAAAATCTACAAACAATAAATGCTGGAGAGGGTGTGGAGAAAAGGGAACCTTCTTGCCCTGTTGGTGGGAATGTAAATTGATGCAGCCACTATGGAGAACAGTTTGGAGGTTCCTTAAAAAACTAAAGACAGAGCTACCATACTACCCAGCAATCCCACTACTGGGCATATACCCTGAGAAAACCATAATTCAAAAAGAGTCATGTACCACAATGTTCATTGCAGCTCCATTTACAAGAGCCAGGACATGGAATCAACGTAAATGTCCATCTACAGATGAATGGATAAAGAAGATATGGCACATATATACAATGGAATATTACTCAGCCATAAAAAGAAATGAAATTGAGCTTTCTGTACTGAGGTGGATAGACTTAGAGACTGTCATACAGAGTGAAGTAAGTCAGAAAGTGAAAAACAAATACTGTATGCTAACACATATCTATGGACTCTAAAAAGAAAAAAAAAAAAACATGGACCTAGGGGCAGGACAGGAATAAAGACACAGATGTTGAGAATGGACGTGAGGCCACAGGGAAGGGTAACCTGGGACAAAGTGAGAGAGTGGCAAGGACATATATACACTACCAAATGTAAAATAGTTAGCTAGTGGGAAGCAGCCCCATAGCACAGGGAGATCAGCTCGGTGCTATGTGACCACCTAGAGGGGTGGGATAGGGAGAGTGGGAGGGAGAAGCAAGAGGGAGGAGATATGGGGATATATGTATATGTATAGCTGATTCACTTTGTTATACAGTAGAAACTAAGACACCCTTGTAAAGCAATTATACTCCAATAAAGATGTTAAAAAAACAAAAATAAAACTGTCTTCAATTAAGGAGTGTTCTGAGAAAGTTCCTGCTTTTCTGAATCTATCCTTCAAGCAAATCCAAATGCAATGCATTTAGTTCCGATCAAGTCATAAGGAATGACCTCTTGACCCTGAGATGTTTAGCCACAAGAACTATGAAAGTGGGTCCAAACAAGGTCCTGCTACTAGAGATCATTAAACCTAGGACTGACAACCATCTGTTTGAGATACTTATCTGCTCATTTAAAAAAAATTAGACAACCAAATAGTTTGAACTGGTGAGAGCAAAAGTGCAAGGCAATGTCTATTATTAAAGATTTTCAGATTGCTGAATTAAAGTGCTTATTTAAGGGGGGGGAGCGAGAAGATGGCGGAAGAGTAAGACGCGGGGATCACCTTCCTCCTCACAGATACATCAGAAATACATCTACACGTGGAACTTCTCCTATAGAACACCCACCGAACGCTGGCAGAAGACCTCAGACCTCCCAAAAGGCAAGAAACTCCCCACGTACCTGGGTAGGGCAAAAGAAAAAAGAATAAACAGAGACAAAAGAATAGGGACGGGACCTGCACCAGAGGGAGGGAGCCGTGAAAGAGGAAAAGTTCCCACATACTAGAAGCCCCTTCGCGGGCGGAGACTGCGGATGGCGGAGGGGGGAAGCTTCGGAGCCGCGGAGGAGAGCGCAGCAACACGGTGCGGAGGGCAAAGCGGAGATATTCCGCAAAGGATCTGTGCCGATCAGCATGCACCAGCCCAAGAGGCTTGTCTGCTCACCAGCTGCGGTGGGCGGGGCTGGGAACTGAGCCTCGGGCGGATCCCAGGGAAAGGTCTGGAGGTGGCAGAGTGAAAACAGCCTGAAGGGGTTAGTGCACCACGGCTGGCCTGGAGGGAGTTCGGGAGAAGTCTGGAGCTGCCGAAGAGGCAAGAGACCTTTTCTTCCCTCTTTACCTCCTGCTGTGCGAGGAGAGGGGTTTAAGCGCGCCGCTTAAAGGAGCTCCAGAAAGGGGCGCGAGCTGCGGCTGTCGGCACGGACAACAGAGACGGGTGTGGGACGGTAGGGTTGCTACTGCTGCCACCAAGAGGCCTGTGTGCGAGCACAGGTCACTCTCCACACCGGCCCTCCCGGGAGCCTGTGCAGCCCGCCACCACCAGGGTCCCGGGATCCTGGGACTGCTTCCCCGGGAAAACGCGCGGTGTGACTCGGGCCGGTGCAGCGTCACGCCGGCCTTTGCCGCCACGGACTCGCCCCACATCCGCGCACCGCCTCCCCCCCCCCCTCCCCCCCCCCGGCCTGAGTGAGCCAGAGACCACGAATCAGCTGCTCCGTTAACGCTGCTCCTTTGACCCTGCCCTCTGAGCGAAGGGCAGGCGCCCTCGGACTACCTGCGCGCAGAGGCGGGGCCAGGTCCAGGGCTGAACCCCAGGAGCTGTGCAAACAAAGAGAGGGGGAGGTCCCTCCCAGCAGCCTCAGAAACAGCGGGTTAAAGCTCCACAGTCAGCTTGAAGTGCCCTGCATCTGTGGAAAACCTGAACAGACAGCGAAATATCCCAGGTTGAGTAAGTGGACTTCGGGAGCAAGATATACTATTATTTTCCCCTTTTTTCTTTTTGTGAGTGTGTATGTTGCTGTGTGAGATTTTGTCTGTGTAGCTTTGTTTTCACCATTTGTCCTGGGGTTAGACCGACCGTTTTTTTTTTTTTTTTCTTTAATAGAAATTTTTCTTCTTAATAATTATTTTTTTAATTTTAATAACTGTATTTTACCCTACTTTATTTTGTCTTCTCCCCTTTCTTCCTTTCTTCCCTCCTTTCTTTCCTATTTCCCTCCTTCCTTCCTTCCTCCCTTCCTTCCATTATTCCCTCCTTCCTTCTTCCCTTCCTTTCTTCCTCCCTCCCTTCCTTTATTCCCTCCTTCCTTCCTCCCTTCCTTTCTTCTTCCCTCCCTTCCTTTCTTCCTTCCTTTCTTGGCTTTCTATATTTTTCTCCCTTTTGTTTTGAGCCGTGTGGATTAAAGGCTCTCGGCACTCCAGCCAGGTGTCAAGGCTGTGTCTCTGAGGTGGGAGAACTAACCTCAGGACACTGGTCCACAAGAGACCTCTCAGCTGCACGTAATATCAAACGGCGAAAATCTCCCAGAGATCTCCATCTCAACACCAAGACCCAGCTTCACTCAAGGACCAGCAATGAAGAGTGCTGGACACCCTATACCCAACAAAGAGCGAGACAGGTCTATAGCCCCATCCATTAGCAGAGAGGCTGCCTAGAATCATAGTAAGGCTACCGACATCCCCATGCACGCCACCAGACGTGGACCTGCACACCATAAAGACAAGATCCAGCCTCATCCACCAGAACAGGGGCACTGGTCCCCCCAAACAGGAAACCTGCTCAACCCACTGAATCAACCTCAGCCACTGGGGACAGCCACCAAAAATAGACAGAACTACGAACCTGCAGCCTGCAAAAGGGAGACCCCAAACACAGTAAGATAAGCAAAATGAGAAGACAGAAAAACACACAGCAGATGAAGGAGCAAGATAAAAACACACCAGACCTAACAAATGAAGAGGTAATAGCCAGTCTACTTGAAAGAGAATTCAGAATAATGATGGTGAAGATGATGCAAAATCTTGGAAATAGAATAGACAAATTGCAAGAAACAGTTAACAAGGACCTAGAAGAAATAAAGAGGAAGCAAGTAACGATGAGCAACACAATAAATGAAATGAAAAATACTCTAGACGGGATCAGTAGCAGAATAACTGAGGCAGAAGGACGGATAAGTGACCTGGAAGATAAAATAGTGGAAATAACTACTGCAGAGCAGAAGAAAGAAAAAAGAATGAAAAGAACTGAGGACAGTCTCAGAGACCTCTGGGACAACATTAAATGCACCAACATTCGAATCATAGGGGTCCCAGAAGAAGAAGAGAAAAAGAAAGGGACTGAGAAAATATTTGAAGAGATTATAGTTGAAAACTTCCCTAATATAGGAAAGGAAATAGTCAACCAAGTCCAGGAAGCACAGAGAGTCCCATACAGGATAAACCCAAGGATAAATACGCTGAGACACATAATAATCAAACTGTCAAAAATGAAATACAAAGAAAACATATTAAAAGCAGCAAGGGAAAAACAACAAATAACACACAAGGGAATCCCCATAAGGCTAACATCTGATTTTTCAGCAGAAACTCTACAAGCCAGAAGGGAGTGGCAGGATATATTTAAAGTGATGAAGGAAAAAAACCTACAACCAAGATTACTCTACCCAGCAAGGATATCATTCAGATTTGATGGAGAAATTAAAACCTTTGCAGACATGCAAAAGCTGAGAGAGTACAGCACCACCAAACCAGCTTTACAACAAATGCTAAAGGAACTTCTCTAAGCAAGAAACATAAGAGAAGGAAAAGACCTATAAGAACAACCTGAAACAATTAAGTAAATGGTAACAGGAACTCACATAGCAATAATTACCTTAAATGTAAATGGATTAAATGCTCCCACCAAAAGACACACACTGGCTGAATGGATACAAAAACAGGACCCATATATATGCTGTCTACAAGAGACCCACTTCAGACCTAGGGACACTTACAGGCTGAAAGTGAGGGGATGGAAAAAGATATTCCATGCAAATGGAAATCAGAAGAAAGCTGGAGTAGCAATTCTCATATCAGACAAAATAGACTTTAAAATAAAAACTATTACAAGAGACAAAGAAGGACACTACATAACGATCAAGGGATCAATCCATGAAGAAGATATAACAATTGTAAATATTTATGCACCCAACATAGGAGCACCTCAATACATAAGGCAAATACTAACAGCCATAAAAGGGGAAATCGACAGTAACACAATCATAGTAGGGGACTTTAACACCCCACTGTCACCAATGGACAGATCATCCAAAATGAAAATGAATAAGGAAACACAAGCTTTAAATGATACATTACACAAGATGGACTTAAATTGATATTTATAGGACATTCCATCCAAAAACAACAGAATACACATTTTTCTCAAGTGCCCATGGAACATTCTCCAGGAGAGATCATATCTTGGGTCACAAATCTAGCCTTAGCAAATTTAAGAAAATTGAAATCGTATCAAGTATCTTTTCTGACCACAACGCTATGAGACGAGATATCAATTACAGGAAAAGATCTGTAAAAAATACAAACACATGGAGGCTAAACAATACACTACTTAATAACGAAGTGATCACTGAAGAAATCAAAGAGGAAATCAAAAAGTACTTAGAAACAAATGACAATGGAGACACAACGACCCAAAACCTATGGGATACAGCAAAAGCAGTTCTAAGAGGGAAGTTTATAGCAATACAATCCTACCTTAAGAAACAGGAAGCATCTCGAATAAACAACTTAACTTTGCACCTAAAGCAATTAGAGAAGGAAGAACAAAGAAACCCCAAATTTAGCAGAAGGAAAGAAATCATAAAGATCAGATCAGAAATAAATGAAAAAGAAATGAAGGAAACAATAGCAAAGATCAATAAAAGTAAAAGTTGGTTCTTTGAGAAGATAAATAAAATTGATAAACCATTAGCCAGACTCATCAAGAATAAAAGGGAGAAGACTCAAGTCAATAGAATTAGAAATGAAAAAGAAGATGTAACAACTGACTCTGCAGAAATACAAAAGATTATTAGAGATTACTACAAGCAACTCTATGCCAATAAAATGGACAACCTGGAAGAAATGGACAAATTCTTAGAAATGCACAAGCTGCTGAGACTGAACCAGGAAGAAGTAGAAAATATGAACAGACCAATCACAAGCACTGAAATTGAAACTGTGATTCAAAATCTTTCAACAAACAAAAGCCCAGGACCAGATGGCTTCATAGGCGAATTCTATCAAACATTTAGAGAAGAGCTAACACCTATCCTTCTCAAATTCTTCCAAAAGATAGCAGAGGGAGGAACACTCCCAAACTCCTTCTATGAGGCCACCATCACCTTGATACCAAAACCAGACAAAGACGTCACAAAGATAGAAAACTATAGGCCAATATCACTGATGAACATAGATGCAAAAATCCTCAACAAAATAGTAGCAAACGAATCCAACAGCACATTAAAAGGATCATACACCATGATCAAGTGGGGTTTATTCCAGGAATGCAAGGATTCTTCAATATATGCAAATCAATCAACGTGATACACCATATCAACAAATTGAAGGAGAAAAACCATATGATCATTTCAATAGATGCAGAGAAAGCTTTCGACAAAATTCAACACCCATTTATGATAAAAACCCTGCAGAAAGTAGGCATAGAGGGAACTTTCCTCAATATAATAAAGGCAATATATGACAAACCCACAGCCAGCCTTGTTCTCAATGGTGAAAAACTGAAACCATTTCCACTAAGATCAGGAACAAGACAAGGTTGCCCACTCTCACCACTCTTATTCAACCTAGTTTTGGAAGTTCTAGCCACAGCAATCAGAGAAAATAAAGAAATGAAAGGAATCCAAACAGGAAAAGAAGAAGTAAAGCTGTCACTGTTTGCAGATGACATGATACTATACATAGAGAATCCTAAGGATGCTACCAGAAAACTACTAAAGCTCATCAATGGATTTGGTAAAGTAGCAGGATACAAAATTAATGCACAGAAATCTCTGGCATTCTTATACACTAATGATAAAAAATCTGAGAATGAAATTAAGAAAACACTCCCATTTACCATTGCAACAAAAAGAATAAAATATCTAGGAATAAACCTACCTAAGGAGACAAAAGACTTGTATGCAGAAAACTATAAGACACTGATGAAAGAAATTAAAGATGATACAAATAGGTGGGGAAATATACCATGTTCTTGGATTGGAAGAATCAACATAGTGAAAATGACTCTATTACCCAAAGCAATCTACAGATTCAATGCAATCCCTATCAAATTACCACTGGCAATTTTTACAGAACTAGAACAAAAAATTTCACAATTTGTATGGAAATGCAAAAGACCCCAAATAGCCAAAGCAATCTTCAGAAAGAAAAATGGAGCTGGAGGAATCAGGCTCCCTGACTTCACACTATACTACAAGGCTACAGTAATTAAGACAGTACGGTACTGGCACAAAAACAGAAATATAGATCAATGGAACAGGATAGAAAGCCCAGAGATAAACCCACACACATATGGTCACCTTATCTTTGATAAAGTAGGGAAGGAAACACAGTGGAGAAAAGACAGCCTCTTCAATAAGTGGTGCTGGGAAAACTGGACAGCTACCTGTAGAAGTATGAAATTAGAACACTCCCTAACACCATACACAAAAATAAACTCAAAATGGGTTAAAGACCTAAAGCTAAGGCGAGACACTCTCAAACTCTTAGAGGAAAACATAGGCAGAACACTCTATGACATAAATCACAGCAAGATCCTTTTTGACCCATCTCCTAGAGAAATGGAAATAAAAACAAAAATAAACAAATGGGATCTAATGAAACTTAAAAGCTTTTGCACAGCAAAGGATACCATAAACAAGACCAAAAGACAACCCTCAGAATGGGAGAAAATATTTGCCAATGAAGCAACTGACAAAGGATTAATCTCCAAAATTTATAAGCAACTCATGCAGCTCAATAACAAAAAAACAAACAACCCAATCCAAAAATGGGCAGAAGAACTAAATAGACATTTCTCCAAAGAAGATATACAGATAGCCAACAAACACATGAAAGAATGCTCAACATCATTAATCATTAGAGAAATGCAAATCAAAACTACAATGAGATATCATCTCACACGGGTCAGAATGGCCATCATCAAAAACTCTAGAAACAATAAATGCTGGAGAGGGTGTGGAGAAAAGGGAACCCTCTTGCACTGTTTGTGGGAATGTAAATTGATACAGCCACTATGGAGAACAGTATGGAGGTTCCTTAAAAAACTACAAATATAACTACCATATGACCCAGCAATCCCACTACTGGGCATATACCCTGAGAAAACCATAATTCAAAAAGAGTCATGTACCAAAATGTTTATTGCAGCTCTATTTACAATAGCCAGGACATGGAAGCAACCTAAGTGTCCATCAACAGATGAATGGATAAGGAAGATGTGGCACATATATACAATGGAATATTACTCAGCCATAAAAAGAAATGAAACTGAGTTATTTGTAATGAGGTGGATAGACCTGGAATCTGTCATACAGAGTGAAGTAAGTCAGAAGGATAAAAACAAATACCGTATGCTAACACATATATATGGAATCTAAAAAAAAAAAAAATGTCGTGAAGAGATTAGTGGTAGGATGGGAATAAAACACAGACCTACTAGAGCATGGACTTGAGGATATGGGGAGGGGGAAGGGTAAGCTGTGATGATTTGAGAGAGTGGCAGGGACATATACACACTACCAAATGTAAATTAGATAGCTAGTGGGAAGCTGCAGCATAGCACAGGGAGTTCACCTCTGTGCTTTGTGACCACCTAGAGGGGTGGGATAGGGAGGGTGGGAGGGAGGGTGACACAAGAGGGAAGAGTTATGGGAACATATGTATATGTATAACTGAATCACTTTGTTGTAAAGGAGAAACTAACACACTATTGTAAAACAGTTATACTCAAATAAAGATGTTAAAAAAATAAAAAAAATAAAGTGCTTATTTAAGTGGAAGAGAGGGATTTAACAATCAAAGTCACACTCAACCATGCATGAAAAGAGGCACCCTTTAAAAATGGCTGAAAAAGCCAATTACTCAATTTTAAATGCCTTCATTGTTTAAAGTAATTGATTCAAACTTTGGGGAACTAAGTCAAAATTCTGTAAAATGAACAGCCTCATCTAACTAATCCAAATATATAGTGGCCTTGATCATTTAAAAAGTAATACTAGGATGTGAATGACTACACTGCAGTTCATAATGTTTTACCTTTCAATACAGAATGACTTACAAGATTCTTTTGACATGTAGAAGAGAATATCTCAAATAGCAGAAATTGGTAGACTGAAGGAAACTGATACTTGATCTACCTGCTGTACTTCACTATTGTCTTATAATGTGCCCATAATTCCTTATGCACATTCTTCCTGTAGATAACCAAGAAAAGTTTCTCATAAGGCAGATGATGCTACCTTGATATTTGGCACAGGTGGTACTTATAAATGCCTTACAGTATGGCATCCATTTATGGGATTGACGTAAAGGGCAAATTCATATCTAAAGAGTGTATTAAGTAAGGTATTAAATGTTCTTTTTCAGAGATAAATTCAGAAAAAGTACAGGGGTATAAATTACAAGTCATACAAAAGATTAATGTAAGTTACTCAAATGATGCTAAGGAATGCAGAATATTGAAAGGTAAAAACTATACATTATCACTATAAATAAAAAAAAATTGTTACAGTCATTAATTGACATGTATCTTTAATACAGACTTATAAACTAAAATTTATTTATATACTCCAAAATTGTATGTTAGGGGGGTTGTTGCAAGTTCTTTTATGTGCAGTCATAGTCTGTATTATCTCACTTTTTGGCTAAAAAATTTTAAAAATTGTTCTTTTACACTTTGGTTCATTCAGATTTGGGACAAGATGGCAGAGTAGAAGGATCTGAGCTCACCTATTCTCATGACAACACCAACATCACAACTAACTGCTGAACACCCATCAATAAAAAAGGACTGGAATCTACTGAGAAAGATATTCTACTTCCAAAGACAAAGAAGAAGCCAAAATGAGATAGCGGGAGAGGCAGGGCACATTCATGATACAATCAAATCCCATACCCGACAGGTACAGGAGGCACTTATAAATGCCTTAAAGTTTGGCATCCATGTATGGGATTGATATAAAGGGTAAATTCATCAAAAGAGTGTGTTAAGCAGGGTATTAAGTGTGCTTTTCAGAGTTTAATTCAGAAAAAGTACAGGGGTATGAAGTACGAGTAACACAAAAAGTTAACGCAAGTTACTCAAATGATGTTTAGGAACACAGAATATTGAAGGGTAAAAACTATATCACTATAAATAAAATATAATTGTTAGTCATTAATTGATATGTACCTTATACTAATACACATTTATAAATTCATATTTATATATGTACTCTAAACTTGTATGTCGGGGGGTGGTTACAAGTTCTTTTATATGTATTCATAGTTTCTATTACCTCCTTTTTTGTCTAAAAATTTAAAAAATGGTTCTTTTACACTTTGGTCCATTCAGTGAATGAGTTTACAAAATAAAATTTTCAGTATATGATTTTATTTTGATTCATAAGAGAAAAAAATGTAGGCTGAGAGTGCTTTAGGATTTAATTCCATCATAATTACTTATATGTGCAAATACATAGAAAAGTTTAGGCACACAGTTAGGCAGCTAATTGTGTTGAAAATACAATTGCAAGCTCACAAAGATAATCATGCCCCTAGGGTGTACACTTCTGTTTCAGAACTATTTTTAGGCCCTCAGGAACTTGAGCCACCTCTTGACTCTTGGAAAACAAAGTGGAAATCTGACCAACTAAATGTAACCTAGCATTTATTTCAAAGCAACAAGCCTAAATTTGATTGCAATGTAGTGATAAGAAATTAAAAGTTTAAAAGCTGTCAACTGTGAACATGACAAATAGGAATGCTCCTGCCATCAATTTTCTCTGTATACAGTGAATAATTACATTACATAAGGAACTGATGTTCCTCACAGTAGGAAAACAGTCATTTATTGCAAACCTTAAACTTGATAGGAAATTTACTTTCTGTTCTCATTCTTTGTGAAAAAAAAAATAGTTGGCACATTTCAAAAGACCCTGAGATTTCAATTGTTTATCTAATTGAAAAGTAGATACATTAAAGTGTTAAGGACCTTAAGAATTTGAGAGTGTTCTTCAGCAGGGGAAAAAAAAAATCCTGAAATTTCTCTACCCTTATGGCACATATTTCTTCACCATTCTATTTCAAATGTTGTATTCTAGAATCAAGTCTCTTATAATATCCATTTTCTCTTGAAAACATTCTCTAATCTCATTCACCCCTTTAATTTCTCAAATGTACCTCTTAGGAACCTAAATTGAATTTTTAAAAAAATGTCCCTTGTGTATACTGATGTTTAGAAAGAAAAAGGGAAGAGAATTAAGATTAACTTTTAAACATAAATTAGCTGAACCTTATCAAGAATAACTTGCCGTATATTACATTTTATGCACTAATTCATAAATGTTATATTATTGTGCTATCTTGCACTATAAGATTATAAGATTTTCTGTCTAAGAGCATTTTTTTTTTTTTTTTTTTGTGGTACACGGGCCTCTCACTGTTGTGGCCTCTCTGGTCGCGGAGCACAGGCTCCGGACGTGCAGGCTCAGCGGCCATGGCTCACGGGCCCAGCCGCTCCGCGGCATGTGGGATCTTCCTGGACTGGGGCACGAATCCGCGTCCCCCGCATCGGCAGGTGGACTTTCAACCACTGCGCCACCAGGGAAGCCCTAAAAGCATTTTTGAGCATATAAATGTTTCATAATTTTGATCTGTTATCCTTATTTTATTCTTTGCTATTAATCATTTTATACAGATGACCAATATGCACATGAAAAGATGCTCAACGTTGCTAACTATTGAGAAATGCAAATCAAAACTGTGATGAAGTACCACCTCACACCAGTCAGAATGGCCATCATCAAAATAGTCTACAAATAACAAATGCTGGAGAGGGTGTGGAGAAAATGGAACCCTTCTACACTGTTGGTGGGAATGTAAGTTGGTGCAGCCACAGTGGAAAAAAGTATGGAGGTTCCTCAGAAAACTAAAAATATAATTACAATATGATCCAGGAGTCCCACTCTTGGGCATTTTGTCTGGGTGCAGGCAAAACTATAATTCAAAAACATACATGCACCCCTATGTTCATAGCAGCACTATTCACAATAGCCAAGACATGGAAACAACCTAAATGTCCATTGACAGATGAATGGATAAAGAAGATGTGGTACATATATACAATGGAATACTACGCAGCCATAAAAAAGAACAAAATGATGCCATTTACAGCAACATGGATGCAACTAGAGATCACCATGCTAAGTGAAGTCAGAAAGAGACAGACAAATACCATATGATATCACTTACATGTGGAATCTAAAATATGACACAAATGATCCTATCTATGAAACAGAAACAGAATCATGGACATAGAGAACAGACTGGTGCTTACCAAGGGGGAGGGGGTTGGAGGAGGGATGGAGTATATATAGAATGGATAAACAACAAGGTCCTACTGTATAGCACAGAGAACTATATCCAATATACTATGATAAACCATAATGGAAAATAATATATAAAAAGAAAGAAAGCATGTGTAATAATTTTTCCCAAAGACAAAAGTTATATCAAATACATTTAGAAAGTTTCTAGTGTTTTAAAACTCAGAAATTAATTTTGAAGAAACTGCTTTCAGTTTATTTAACATCCTGTGAGTCATTAAGCCCAAATAATTTGACTGTAAATTAAATTACTAGATTACTTGGACTCATAATACACAGGTTATTCCTCATGCCAGTTTTCATCAGAAACTCTCATATGATATTCTGGAATTTATTCTTCATCATGAAATAAATACTGTATGCCTGGTTAAATGGGACATGATTCCAAGCTCAAAAGAATAAAACACAGAACAGCCACTTTACTGGTTGGTTGCAAGCTATGGAAGATACATGAAGAGATACATTCTTCTTCCCAATTTCTGACTATCTAAACTTCAGCAATCTTTTTTTTGTCCAGCCATTCAATAATAACTTGGGAATTCTTGCTTATGTGAAGAAAAGGTAAGGAGTTAAAAAATCTATGAAACCATCTCTAATCTTAAATTGTTATATAGCTTAAGACATTCCTCATCAACACCTCATAATCATTTCCCAGTTGCCCAAAGAGCCTTTCTTCATACAATATTTTTTGTAATATTGTATATTCATACAAGTCCCTGTTTTCAAAAATCTCACATTTCACTTCCAATAATAGATTAAGTTCTTCAAAAGTAAGCCCCAAATCATTCATTCTGTGCACCGTACAGGGTCTAATTAATTGGGCTGAAAAACTCCCTTATATCCCTTTCAGCCATGGTTCTCAAAGTGTGTCCTAGGGCCTCGGGGTGAGGGGGGTCCCTGAGAACCATCAATAGATCTATAAAGTCAAACTATTTTCAAAATATTACTAAGACCTAATTTGCCTTTTTAATTCTCATTCTCTCCTAAGTTTACTATGGATTTTTTTCCAGAGGATACATACAGTGATAATGCAACAAATTGAATGCAGAAGAAGATTTGAGAACACAGCTATCTTCTATTAAGCCTAATATTAAATAGATTTGCAAAATGTAAAACAATGTCACTCTTCTCAGTAGATTTTTTGTCTGAAAATATATTTGTTTTCCGTAAAATGTTATTTATTTGACTTATAATGGTTTTTTTATAATTATTTCAAAAATAAGTAAATGAATATTTTTAGAGTTTCTCAGTTTTAAATTGTAATATAATAAGTATCAAGAAATACAATGCACATAACACAAATTGTTTGGAGTGTTCAATAATTTTTAAAAGTGCAAAGAAGTTCTAAGACCCCAAAGTTTGAGAATTACTGCTTTTAAGGGTTTCTCGAAGGATAAATACTGATAAAGTTATTAACAAGAATAGTAACTACCATTTATTGAGTTTGTCCAATCAGCTAGTCATTTCATATACATTATATCATTTAACCCTCCACAGCAGTAGAAGCCAGGTGTTGCTCTCCTCCTCTTAAGGGAAAGAAATCTGCATCTCAAGATGGTCAGGGTGTTCACCCAGAGGTGGTAAGAGGAAATACTGGGCTTTAAAATGTGCCTGACTAAATTTATTTATTTATTTATTTATTTAACATCTTTATTGGAGTATAATTGCTTTACAATGGCGTGTTAGTTTCTCCTTTATTGACTAAATTTAAATTCAAATTCTTAACCATTACAATAATCAACTTCAAAAAAGACTCATTAACTTGTTGCATGAGCACACGAAGAGATCATTATCATAAGTCTTTAGGGAAATACAAATCCCAAGGAGATGCCACTTCATACCCATTATAACAGCTCTAATAAATAAACCAAACAAAAACAAATATTGGTGAGGATATAAAAAACTGAAGAATACTCATATATTGCTAGTGGGAATGTAGAATGGTACAGCCACTTTATAAAACGGTCTGGTAGTTTCTCAGGCAGTTATAGATAGGAATTATCACATGATCCAGCTATTCCATTCCTAGGTGTGTAGCCAAGACAAATGAAGCATATGTCCATGTAAAAACTTGTACACAAATGTTGATAACAGCATTATTCATAATAGTCCCAAAGTAGAAACAACCCCAAATGTTCATCAATTGATGAATGAATAAATAAAATGTGGCATATCCACACAAATATTATTCAGTCATAAAAAGAAATGGAGTTCTTACATAAGCCACAACATGGATAAATCTCAAAAAAATGATGCTAATGAAAGAAGCCAGACACATAGGACTGAATACTGTATGATTTCATTTATATGATGGGTCTTGAAAATGGGAATTTAAAGAGCCAAGAAGAAATGAAAAGAGAAGAAAAGAGTAAAGTGGTTGACTGGGGTTGGGAGTGGGAACAAGAAGTAACAGTAGGGCTTCCCTGGTGGCGCAGTGGTTGAGAGTCCGCCTGCCGATGCAGGGGACACGGGTTTGTGCCCCGGTCGGGGAGGATCCCACGTGCCACAGAGCGGCTGGGCCCGTGAGCCATGGCCACTGAGCCTGCGCGTCCGGAGCCTGTGCTCCACAACGGGAGAGGCCACAACAGTTGAGAGGCCCGTGTAACGCTAAAAAAAAAAAAAAAAAAAAAAGAAGTAACAGTAAACAGGCATAAGGAATTGTATTGTCATCATAAAAAAATGCTCTAAAACTGATTTATGATAATACTTGCACCACTCAGTAAATATACTGAACACCATTGAATTGTATACTTGCAATGGGTGAATTTTATGATATATAAAATGCCTAAATAAAGCTGTTTAAAAAAAGACATGTTGCACAGGTGTAACATTACCAATTACTGAAGAAATTTATAGCAGTTAAAGAAATATCAACCTAGTAGTTGAGTAATAGTAAAGAAAAAGATGTTAACTTAGTGACTGAAAGCCTAGTACAGATTAGGGAGACAATACAAGAATATGGTCAACACAGAATAAAGATGGGAATGAAAAAAACTTAAACAGAAAAAAGTATGAGAATAATGAAGCAAAGACCAGGGAACCAAGTTGGTACTGTTACTTCAAATTCTGAGGGAAAATTGGTACTGGCCAGATTAGAACAGTCTTTGTCCAAAGCAATGTTAAAATAGACATCAAGACCCCAAAATTTTCATTTCCTTCGAATCAGGGACTCCTGCTATGGGAATTTATGGCAAAGAAACTGTCTTAGCTACAGAAAAAAATGATTTACACAAAATAATTAAAATGTAAATCCTTGTCATTATTCACAATGATGGAAAAATTGAAAATTACCTAAATTCTTTTAAAAGAATACTTTAAGTAAATACCTGTATTCATATATGAACTATTATGTGATAATTAAATTGATTTTACCAATGAAACTGTGATAAAAGAAAATGCTTATGTCAAAATGTTTAATGTCAAAAGCAAAATACAAAACTGTATACACCATGGCCTTAAATAGAACAACAAAGAAAAAGGACTGAAACTAAATATGCCAAAATACATATTTTAACATTTCATCATACGAAAATAATAATGGCACTTTTTCTGAATTCTGGAAATCTAGATGATTTATTATTTTTTTCTTTTCAAATCTTTTTTGAGGGGATCACTAGATTTTCTAAAATTAGCATGCGTTAAATTTGTGATGAAAATTGTTTACTTAACACGCATTTTAAGGATATACTGTTTATTCATATTTCCACTGACTTCAACCTTGAGCCTTAATAGAATTATAATCATAGTTTAGGTTTCTATTTTTGAGGTGGGTCTGGAGAAACAGTGGTCCAAGCCCAGAAACAAAAGAAATTAAAATTTTTTTTTAAAAGAACAAATTTTAGAGGTTTGAGGGAAGGGACTTATTTGTAGAGACCTAAGGAATCAGGGTTTAGACATAGGAGTACAAGGAGGTATTTCATTGCCTGCAAGCATATATAAGATGGAAACACAAAGCAAAGCAATGTCAGACCTTCTCAATTATTGTAAGATTTATGAAAATAAGATTAAGTAATGACATTTTAAATAAGGACTAACTTACTCCACAGAAAAGTTGATTAAAATTTGGAAAGACTACTAAAGGAGTTAAAGAAGTCACTATTCATGAAGGTTTCTTAAAGACTGCTTAAGTTAGCGAATAACTTACTTTAAGTTAGGGAGAGAGGGCTTTTACATAAGGGGAACAGTAAGGCAATCAGTTTAAGTATTGAGTCTCTGGAATTGAATGACTTGGCTGTACAGCCTGAGTTTTTTACCTACCCTTACTAATGTTCAGTGTCTTTATCTGTATAAGAGTTAATACTAGAGTCTGCCTTTACCAACAAAAATTATGATTTTTGTTGAGATAATTAAACAGAGCTAACACATGAAACATATGCATTATTAAATACAGTGAGTGACACATGTTAAGTGATTATTTAAATTTAATGTCTGTTATTAATTGAGATAAATTGACTCACAGGAGACTCAAAAAAGAATAAGAAGTAAAACAGAAACCTAATTTAGTTAACTATTAAGAAAACAATATTTTTAAAATCATATTTATTTCCAAGCAAATGACAGAAAAAAAAATAGCATCGGTATGATCAGTATTTAAATCAAACTTAATTTCTGTAATATAAACATAAAGAATGATTGTTCTATCTTAGAAATATTTTATAGGGTCAGCAGGAATCTTAAGTTCACCAATTTTGATTTCCTCATTTGACAAGAGAAAAAGAAAGATTGGAAAAGAGAAAGAAATATAAGCTAAAATAAAAAGACAGATGAAGATAGTAAAGGAAAGAACTAAGCTCAATCAGGATAGATTATCATGTTCTGCTTAGTTTCTTAACCCCCAGATTTATTATTACCTCCACAAATAGTACCATAGATAGCTTCCTGATGGCTGAATTCAATCTAATGTACCAATTCTTATCCTTTCTCTAGTGAAAGGGGGATTTTAAAAAAATCAATGCTCAGAAGAGTCAGAATCTACTTAAATTTATAGATAGTCCAGTTCTGACCTTGGGCGAATTCTAGTAACTGGACTTCTGGTTTACCCATGACAGTAATGTAATACTTTCTACTTGATTTCAACAACTTGGATTCTTCATTGCCAGAGTTCTTTGGTGTATCTCCTGCTCACTATACTGGTCCTTTACTGGATCTGTTCTGTTGGAACTCCATGGATCTCACCCTTGAAATACAGCCCAATGGCCAGAGTCTTGTAGATTTCCCTTATGCTGACTGCCCATTTGACTTCATAGCTAATATTACATGCACCAATAATGCCAATGATTGTGCACACCTGTTACATATTCATAATATAGTACAGGGTTATATCTGTGTGTCTCAGTTAATATTAACTGCTTGCATAAACTGCCATGTATTAGCTGTCATCACATGCTCAAAAAACTCAACTTCCCCTGCCTGATTGGCTTTCTTCACTTATGATATTGATTGTTATATCTGTTTCTCCAAACACAAATACTTATAGCATCCAAAAATTCACGTCCAGTATATAAAGTTTCAACTCCACTAGGGGATTTTTCCAATGCAGATAACAAGTCCATTTCTGGACAGTTCCAGAGATAAATTTTATATTTAGAGAGGGAGAGAGGTTAAGAGTATACAAGAAGTCCCTCAGGTAATTATACCTAAAGACTTTAAAAATCTATACTCTAATTTTTCCAAGAAATTATGCTACTTTCTCTACGATGTATTTTTAGTAGAATATTTGAACTAAAGCTAACTGAAATCAACTTAGGACCTATGACTTTATTATTGAAATGAACTCCAGATGTCTTTATAATGCGCAAGTGGAGAAACATTAAATGCCACTGAGAATACGAATTTTGAGTCCTCCTAGAGTCCTATCTATTCTCATGGCTATTGTTAGAGATATTTTTCTGAAACAAACATGCTCACTGATGAGTTACAAGTAGATGAAACAAGATGATAAAACCAGACTCCCTTTAGGAAACTACAAACACTTCAGCAACCATCAAATTCCTTATGCCTTCATTCTAGTAAATTATGAGCTATCAAAACTGCACCCATTTTGAAAGTTTACTGAATGCAATAAAGTCATCTAGTTGCTATGCTGTAACTTGAGATAATAAGGGACTTAAAAAATAGATTCAGTGGAAGCAAAGCCTGATATCTTTGGGTGTCAGAGGCTACTTTGACTAAGCTCATTTCAAATTATAACATCAGCAAAATTAAGCTATTAAAACTATAAATAAAAGAGTACTGGGGCTTCCCTGGTAGCGCAGTGGTTGTGAGTCCGCCTGCCGATGCAGGGGACACGGCTTCGTGCCCCGGTCCGGGAGGATCCTACATGCCGCAGAGCAGCTGGGCCCATGAGCCATGGCCGCTGGGCCTGCGCGTCTGGAACCTGTGCTCCGCAACGGGAGAGGCCACAACAGTGAGAGGCCCGCGTACCACCCAAAAAAATAAAATAAAATAAAAGAGTGCTGCTGGTCCTAAGAAGAAATAGGACTAATTTGATACTCACATGCCTCTTAGGCTATATTTCTTAAATATGCGGCTCATCAGTAGTTATTACTAAAATTGGCAGAAATGATGGACATAGCAAATTACATTTCTAGACTTCTTCTTATGCAAAATGTTTCAGGTCACAGAATAAAACGTTTGAGTCCCAGAATAAAATCTAAGAAAATAGACGTAAACATGCAGACATTAAAACGCATAATTACTTTTGCCTTTACCTTTTCATACTTGCTTTTGCAATGATGCATGGTTAAATGAACCTCATAAATTAAAATTCCAATAGAAAACAAACACTTTCTATATTCTTTTTAAGTATATGAATTGGGTGACCTAATTGAAAAAAATAATACCAATAATACACAAACTCTTCAAAACAATTTGAGGGAAATTGGAAATTGAGAATGGCTGCTGAGTCTGAGTGCTCATCGGGGGGTTGTTTCCTACCACTGGTACCATGCTCAGAGGGGAAAAAACTGAGGAAACAGAATGGAGTGATGTCTTCAGAAATCATAGCAGAAAGACCAATACTCCTATCAACTTTAAGAAGTAGGCATCATTACCTGTGTGTGTGTGTGTGTGTGTGTGTGTGTGTGTAACAAGTTATTTCAAAATAACGAGCTTGAGGTACAAGGACAGTTTATAACTCATCTAAGATCACACAGACTTCAAAAGCAGAGCCAAGGTTCTAATTCAAAGCTATCTGATTCTTAGGTGTGGATGGTAGTTCTCACCCAGGTCATAGATTACATTTCATTCTTGCAGCAAACTTTAATAATCCAAACAGTGCCTAGTTTATACTGGTTTTAGCAAGGTTTTTAGACTAAATCAATGACATGCACTTTGAAGATCAGGTCTTCACCACTGTTTCCCCAGAGGTCAGAAAAATGCCTGGCATAGATCAGTCATTTAATAAAGAACAGTAAATGAACAAATAGTTGAGCAAATGAAAAGCACATTCATTTATTTATTTAGAAAATTGTGTTTATTTATAAACACTAGAATTGCAAATCAAACATTTTCAAACTTACAAAATCTCTAGACGGTTAAATCCATAATTAATGTACAAAAGGGTGAGGAGAGAGAGATTTTTTTATGTAAGAAAATATTATGCTCTTCCGTAGAGTCAATAGAATTTTAGAGAACAATGTCCAAAATTTATGAAATAATCTGTTGCTTACTGTGATCATCAATAAAAGAGACTGTTTTCTCTTTAACAATATATTTTGAAGCAACTATATATAGAAGGAAAGAAATAGGTTCTATCTTATAAATATTGGTCATGTAATTTATTAATCCCTTGATTTATTCACCAAGAGAAATGGACTATTTGAGGTACTATTATAAGCTACATCATAGGATCTTTATTCTTCAATATTTTGGATTTATTCTTCAATATTCAATAATATTTGGAAAATACTATATTTGTTAAATTCTTTGTTCAGTGCCCACTAATTCCAAAGAATTATTTGTTGATTGAAAACTGTGAGCAAAATACATCAAGCTTTTCACTGTATTATTTAATTCTCACAACAAATCTATCAGGAGTTCACCATTTTACACATATGAATACTACTTTTCAGAAAGATTATGCACTTTGCCTGAGGACACAAAACCAGTGACAAAAGTCCAAAGTCAAGACAAGCACTTGTAATCTTCAAAGTCAGTAATTTTACTGTGCCATGATGCTTCCATAAAATCAAACATTGCATATTTTTGTATGTTTCAAATTTAAAAAATCAAACTTCTTGCCATTGTTTAATGATTTACATAAACCTAAGTTCAGTTACTACTACTTTCTTCTTCTAAAGTCTTCTCTCTATGGTTCCAAAACCAGTCTCTCTTTTTATTTTAAAGTTTATGATTTCTGTAGAAGGAACTATCCTCAGACAAACTGACCAATGATGCTGGCAATGGACAGAAGGCATCATCTGGTTTGAAAGCCACTTAGTACGACCACAGGCTCCTCATACTCAACCCCTCTTGGCTTTAGAATTTTCAGAGTATCCAGATATAAACATGAATGCTTTCTTTCCCACAAGTATATAGCAAATCATCTTCCTTTATTGGAAATTTGGAAAAGAGAAAAAATTCTAGTCCTTCACTAACTGTACTTAAGAGATGTTTTAGGGAACTATATTAAATGTAATCCACAGGTAAATTTCAAAATACAGGAGAGTGATGCAGTTAAGGGATAAGAGCAGGACAAAGGGCTAAAGATTTTTAGTAACTTTAAAAAATATATATGGCATAGTCTTCATATTTTCAGCCATAAAATTTTTTGCAGCACTCCCAATCATAATTTCTGCTGTTGAGATAATATTGTCACTAAATAACACTACATGATGGGAACAAAAGCAAAATGCCAGAAGACACAATAAAGACTAGAATGTTGTTTAGAGGCAATTTGGCCCACTGCAGTGGAATATGTCAATGGCTTCTGGAAAATCTATAGCATAATAAAAACCTCGAAGCCACATTTCCTCTGAAAAATATTAACCAAAGGTATCAAAGATAAAAATGCTTAATTATATATTGGCTGATGACTAAGTTTAAATCAAGCAGATGAATGGCTGATGTGCTCTACTCCTCAGTGTCATCATTCCTACCACTTCATTCTCAGAGGAATTACTGTATCCTTGTCAGTTAGAAATAATTTTCAAGCCTCTGGGAAAATTTTTTTTCTTTTAAATAAATATGAGAATGCCTATTTTTGAGAAAAAATGTACTCAAAAAAGTTGGAAGTGTGGAAATTTGGTATGGCCTTTAAAAACAAAGGTGTGATTTCACTTTGGTAAGTATCATTTGGTTGAGTTTTTCATGAAATAGCAAGACTAATTTTGGGAAATCCTTTATATAATGATAAGCTATGTATTTTTAAAAAAGTAAAATAGAAGAAAGCTTCTGAATCATATTAAAATATCTAACATCTAAACTAATATTTTAAACAATACTCACTTTGATAACATAGCTTCCCATCCTCTTACTAGAAAAAATGTAGAAAACATCCTCCAATTTGTTGCAATGTAGCAAAATAAATTGGATAGTAAGTGTATTTGTAGCAACTAAAAATTCTTCCTGGGTAGCTTCTCTTGTGATAGTTTTGTATGACTGGTAATGACAAGACTAGAGACTTTTGCTTGCAGTTTCACGGTAGAATAAACAATTTGAATTACTTGACCACTACATAATAACTTACAAAAAAACCATTTTATCACATTTCCAGGATCTAAATAAGAAAGGAGACTTGTTCCAACGACAAACTAATGGATAAAGAAGATGTGGTATATATATATATATATATATATATATATATATATATATATATATACAAGGAAAGCTAATCAGCCATAAAGAAGAATGAAACAATGCCATTTACAGCAATATGGACTGAAATAGAGATTATCATACTAAGTGAAGTAAGTCAGAAAGAGAATGACAAATAACATAGGATATCACTTACATGTGGATTCTAAAATATGACACTAATTAACTTATCCATGAAACAGAAACAGACTTGCAGATATAGAGCACAGACTTGTGGTTGCCAAGGGGGAGGAGGGGTAGAGGAAGGATGGATTGGAAGTCTGGCAAAATAGATACAAACTATTATATATAGAATGGATAAACAACGTGGTCTTACTGTATAGCAGAGGGAACTATATTCAATATCTTAAACCATAATGGAAAAGAATATGAAAAGAATAAATATAAATACATATATATACATATATATATATAACTGAATCACTTTGTTGTATACCAGAAACTAACACAACATTGTAAATTAACTATACTCCAACAAAATTAATTTTTTAACAAAGGAGAGTTATTGAAAGGGAAAAAAAAGTGTTGTAACCAAATATGAAATAATTTCCTTTTAGGGTACATATTAGTACTGTAATGGGCATTTAGACTTAGGTAGTAGGGAAATGGAGGTGATGAAAAGAAGAATCTTGATTAGACTTGGGACTCTGAAATGGGGCTAATGTGTTCTGAGATCTGTAGAAGCAAATGTGTATCTTCTCTAGGAAAAAAAAGAAAATCCTCCTAAGAATTCATAGAATAGCAAGTATCAGATTTAGATTCTCAAGGACTTCATGTGCTGAAAATATATACATATATACCTGTATCACTTACAATAAGCCACATGCTGTTTAAGAGCAGCTTTAAATATATTAAATGATTAAATTATCCAACAACTGTCCGAGGTTGAAACAATTTTTATATTTCCATTTTATGTATGAAAAGAGTGAAGTATAAGGGAGTTTTATGTTTGTTCAAAGCCAAACAGCAAGAATCTACCAAATATGTAAAATTCAAAAATACATGTGTTTAAAAAAGCAGAAGGGATGGATTAGCATATAACATACAACTGAAGAGAAAATTAAGAATAGAGAATAAATAAATAAAGTCAACTGACCTTTGACAAAGGAGAAAGGGAACAATGCAGCAAAGATAATCTCTTCAACAATTGGTGCTTGAACATGTGGACATCCACATTAAAAATGAAAAAGAAGTGACTTTCCTGGTGGTCCAGGGAGTAAGACTCCACACTCCCAATGCAGGGAGCCCAGGTTCAATCCCTGGTCGGAGACCTAGATCCTGAATGCATTCCACAACTAAGAGTCTGCATGCCGCAACAAAGATCCCTCGTGCCACAACTAAGACCCGGCGCAGCCAAATTAAATAAATATTTTTTAAAAAGGAAAAAGAATCTAGACACAGACTTTACATCCTTCACAAAAATTAATTCAAAGTGGATCACAGATATAAATGTAAAATAAAAACCTATAAATCTCCTAGAAAAATAACATAGGAGAAAATATAGATGACCTTGGGCATGGTAATGACTTTTTAGATACAACACCAAAGGCACAATCCATGAAAGAAATAATTGATAAACCAGACTTCCTTAAAATGAAAAACTTCTATTCTGTGAAAGACAATGTCAAGAGAATGAGAAGGCAAGTTATAGACTTGGAGAAAATATTTGCAAAGACACATCTGATGAAGGACTGTTATCCAAAATATAAAAAGAACTCTTAAAACTCAGTAATAAAAAACAAACAACCCAATTAAGAAAAGGGCCAAAGGCCTTAATAGAAACCTCACCAAAGATATACAAATGACAAATAAGCATATGAAAAGATGTTCCACATCACATGTCATCAGGGAAATGCAAAATAAAACAACAAGATACCACTATACACCTTTTAGAATGGCCAAAATCCAGAATACTGACAACACTAAATGCTGGTGAGAATGTGGAGCTACAGAAACTCTCACTCATTCATTGCTGGTCAGAATGAATGCAAAATAGTATAGCCACTTTGGAAGACCATTTGGCAGTTTCTTACAAAACTAAACATACTCTTACTATACGGTCTACCATTTGTGCTCCTTGGTATTTACATAAGGGAATTAAGAACATATGTCCACATATAAACCTGCACATGGAAGTTTCTAGCAGCTTTATTTATAATTGTAAAACTTTGAAGCAACCAAGATGCCCTATAGTAGGTGAAGAGATCACTAAACTGTGGTACATTCAGGCAATGGAATATTATTCAACACTGAAAAGAAATGAGTTATCAAGTCACAAAAAAGACATGGAGGAAACCTAAATGTATATTGCCAAGAGAAAGCAGCCAATCTGAAAAGGCCACAGAATGTATGATTCAACTACATGACATTCTGGAAAAGGCAAAACTATGGAGACAGTAAAAGATCAGTGGCTGTTCAGAGTTAGGGGAAAGGCAGGGATAAATAGGCAGAGCACAGAAGATTTTCAGTGCAGTGAAACTACTCTGTATACTATAACGGTAGATCCATGTCTTTATACATTTGTCCAAATTTATAAAATGTGCAACACCAAGAATGAACCCTAATGTAAACTATGGTCTTTGGGTGGTAATGATGTGTCAATGTAGGTTTATCAATTACAACAAATGTACTTCTCTGGCGGGGGATACTGATAATGGGGGAAGCTATGCACATGTTGGGGCAGGAAGCATATAAAAAAATCTCCATACCTTCCTCTCAGTTTTGCTGTAAAACTAAAACTTCTCTTAAAAACTAACAAAAAAGGTACTTCCCTGGTGGCGCAGTGGTTAAGAATCCACCTTCCAATGCAAGGGACACGGGTTTGAGCCCTGGTCTGGGAAGATCCCACATGCCATGGAGCAACTAAGCCCATGTGCCACAACTACTGAGCCTGAGCTCTAGAGCCCACAAGCCACAACTACTGAGCCCACGTGCCACAGCTACTGAAGCCTGCGTGCCTAGAGCCCGTGCTCTGCAACAAGAGAAGCCACTGCAATGAGAAGCCTGCATACCGCAATGAAGAGTGGACCCCTCTTGCGCAACTAGAGAAAGCCCACGCACAGCAATGAAGACCAAACACAGCCAAAAATAAATAAATAAAAATAAATTTAAAAAATAAAATGAACTTACATAAATCAATAGGAAAAAGAAAAACAAAAGAGAAAACTAATGAATTGGAAACATGATAAAGAGAAATTATTTGATTTTCAATACAGAGAGTGAAGCAAAGATATGGTAATATATAAACCTGAGATCAAGAATATAAAGGATAGAATGAGAACAAACATGCATACTATCAGAGTCTCAGAAAAAAAAAAAAGAATAGAGAGAATGGAAGAAATTATCTATTTGAATAGAGGATAGCTATTAATTTTCTAAAACTTTTAAAGACATGATTTCACAAATAGGCAAAATGTATACCAAGCAATATAAATAAAATATGTATCCACACTTAAGTACATCACAGTGAAACTGCAGAATGCCAAAGACAAAAAACAAAACAAACTTAAAAGTACCAAGAGCACCTAAAGATGACTCATAAAGAAATATTGTCTTTATTCCCTATATCTACTCTTTCTTCAATGCTCATTGCAAAAAATGAAGATATAACTTCATCTTAGGTAAAACGTGCTGACAGAATCAATTAATTATTATTCCATCAATTAATATCTCTCTCTCTCTGTCTGTCTATCTATCTATCTATCTATCTATCTATCTCTCTCTCTCTCTATATATATATATATATTTTTTTTTTTTTTTTTTTTTTTTTGCGGTACGTGGGCCTCTCACTGTTGTGGCCTCTCCCATTGCAGAGCACAGGCTCCGGACATGCAGGTTCAGCGGCCATGGCTCACGGGCCCAGCCGCTCCACCGCATGTGGGATCTTCCCGGACCGGGGCACGAACCTGTGTCCCCTGCATCGGCAGGCGGACTCTCAACCACTGTGCCACCAGGGAAGCCCAATTAATCTATATTTTTAAAATCAGTCCTAGAATAATGGTTGAAAGAACAGGCTTTGAACCACAGACCTGTATTTCAATATTGTTCCAATCTCTTAATTAGCTGTTTACTGTTGTAAAATTAGACAAATCACATAAACCCAGTGAATTTCAATTTCTTCATTTATACAATGTATATTATTCCATGATAGTATTGTTTACAGGGATTTTCCCTGCAACGTAGAAAACAAAATACATGGGAAGTATCAGGTTGACCCATATAAAATTATATTATAGGCCAAAACAGTTGAAAATCAGTTATTATATTTAGGCCAACTTAATATTTATAGTAAATGTGGTTTTCATGAGATAAAGAATCAAGTTTACTTTTAAATTCATATACAATGAAGATAAAAACTATTTTTCAAAAGAAGCTAGCTCAGAATCAGCCTTGCCGTCTACCCCATTAAAGTCTGTAGGGATTACTCTAGGACAGTCTATTTGTTTCATTAGGTTCAGGCATGCTTTTATTGAAAGCTACAAAGTATTGCCCTGATATGTCCAACAGACCATTAAGGTGGCCACCATAATACTCTTATCTTGAGTTTGAGCAGGAACTATGACTTGCTTCTAACCAATAAAATAGGGGAAAGTTCATAGAATATATGTGATTATATACACATGATTATGAGATTATATTACATAAGATTATAGCACTTGCCTTGCTGAGTGTCTCTTTCTTGCTGACTTTGAGAAGACAAGCACCTGTTTTGGAGAGCTCCACAGCAAGAACTGTGGGAAGTCTCTGGGAGCTGAGAGTGTCCCCTGGTAGACAGACAGCCAAGTAAAAGAACTGAAGCCCTCAGTCCTATAACCATGAGGAACTGAATTCTGCCAACAACCTGAACGAGGTTGAAAGAGGATATTTCCTTAGTCAAGCCTGAGATGAGGCCACAACCCTGTCTGACACCTTGATTTATATTTTACAAGATTCTAAGCAGAGGATCCAGTTAAGCCTTGTCTGGATACCTGACCAACAAAAACTGTGGGGTGCTAAATTGTATTACTTTAAGTTGATAACGTGATATTGTTACTCAGCAATAGATAACTAATACACCTAGAAAGAGAAAGATAAATCATCAGACAATGGCTCATGACAGAAGATAAAAGGCAGGTTATTCTTTCCAGAGCCATTCACAAATTCCACAACCATACTAACTTGTTCTGCAATAGGTGCAATCTTTAAAAAATTGCATTATCAAAATAATCTTTAAAAGTAATCTTTTCCATAGAAATCATTTTCACACCGGTAATGGCCAAATGAAGAGGCCCTGAATGGACAATTACTGATATTCTTCAATTCCCCAGGAAGCCACATTTCTTCTACCATAGCAATATATGCCACTGGTGGTATGGAATTGTGACATTCAATGTACAGAATAATTCTGTGTTTTTAGTGCAAATTGCTCTAACTAGCCAACATAAATTGGGTATTTTGTTGAGAATGTGCTGTCCGAGTAGCCGCCATACACCGGCTTTTGTGAGACACTTCAAAGCGTAAGTGTCTTAATTGGCTCTGCTGTGAGGATTCTTAGCTGCTCCACTGAAAGATCCTTAGGGCTGCACATGGAGAGAAGAACCATGGAGGAAAGATTCAGGTCAGAGCATTTAGCATGAAGTAGTCATGGAGAAGACTCCTTTTTCCAATTGTTCTGCTTTGTCAATCAATCAACTTTATTAAGGCTCCCAGGTGAGCTGTGCATTCTGTTATTTATTCATCCATTGAACATACATTTATTGTCTACTGTATGGCAGGTTCTTTGCTATGTTTCCAAAATTAGATGTTAGACCAGAAAGCAGGGGGGTTGAGAGATATAACCACTCCAAAAAGTATAGTCTATTTGTGGACATGGAAATAGACTGAGCAAATCCAGAATATAAAACACTTAGCAGTTGTGGTAAGCAGTCTGTAAAATGGCTCAATGGCCTTGCCTCCTGATATGCATACTGTGTCTTTAAGTAACTTAGTAATCCATTGAATTTAGTAACTCCCTTCTAACAAATTGAATATAGCAAAAATGATGGTATACCACTTCAGAAATTAGGTTATACAAAAACACTGGCTTCCATCCTAGGATCTCTCTTTCTCTCTCACTCTCTGTCATTTGGATTGCCTGCTCTGAGGGAAGCCAGGTGCCATGTTGGGAGAATACTTAGGCAACATAAGGGAGGCCCATGAGGCAAGAGACTGAAGCCTCCTGCCAGCAACCGTGTGAATGAGTCCAGCCACGCCTGGGACTTGGATGAGGGCACCCAGGCCAACAGTGTGACTGCAGCCTCATGAGGGACCTTGAGCCAGAGCCACCGAACTAAGCTGCTCCCAGATTCTTGATCTCAGAAACCACAGGACAGTAAATGTTTGCTGTCTTAATTTGCTAACTTTTAGGGAAATTTTTTAAAATTCAGCAATAGATAACTATTAATATAGAAAGGATAAGCTTTGTTATAGCTCTGAGTTTTTAAGGGGGCAGAGTAGTGAAATGGTAATTGGGTGGAATTATCTCACAATTGGCGGAAACAGGCCATAAAAGACTGAGTCAGTACTGATGAGAAATGTTTGTCCATTCACTATTGCTATGTATTGTGTGAGTCAGTTATTCTAAATCAAATGAAAGTTTAGCCAGAGTTTAGAAAGTTTCAGAGTTTAGAAAGTCCTCTGAGGAAAATATAGCATGATCCAGTACTTTTGGCTGCATAATGTCCAATTATGAAAACTTACTGAGGACCTTCAAAAAAGGAAAAAAAAAGCAGTTAACAAAACCAAATATAACCATTTGCCCACTTGCCTTGTTCTGTATGTTTAAGGTAGATGTGTATGTGTGTGCTTCTCCTTGGTATCTTCAAATACATTTTTTTTTTGTAAATAAATGATTTATGACTGCAACAATTATACAACGTTGAAGAATTTAAAGGGTCTGCAAAATTCTGTATAACACACTCACATAAAACCTATTTAAGATAAAGCATGCAGCAAAGCAGGAGAAAGAATGTACAAGGCAGCATTGGGGCCTGGGACATTTGCAGGCACACCTACACAAAGTATTTTCTTAGTCACACAGGATGCACTTCAACTCTGGGTTATGACCTGTCAAGAGAGATATGCAAGAAATTGTGATTTTAGGAGAGTTAAAGCAAAAGATTCTAGCAGAGCCTTTTATGCCCCACTGGCCATAGAGCCAAGCCGAGCTATGAAACCAGTGAAATAGGTGTAAGTCATGAATATACACATCTCTAAACAACATAAATAAGCTGGCCCTGGGTACCACCAGAGGGATTTCATACTTTAGACAATGCATTATAAATTACTAGCTAGTCAATTATCTTTATCATAACCAAAGTCAGTACTAGACTTCCAGATGTCTCTGGAGACAAGTATGGATCTGTCCAGGTTGTTCTGTATGATAACTCTATTTTATACAAAGACCATTAAACACACAGGCAAAAAAAATCAATCATTTTGTATATAATGTAACATATGCACTATATATATGTAGTTACAGTAATATGAAATATAATAAATTATATAATAAGTTACTATATGTGTATATAATATATTACCATCATAAATGGATATAAAATATGCACATATGTATATGTATTTATGCCATTTATACATACATATATATAAATACATATTCATAATAGGCATAATAGGTAATATTTACAATGTGACATGAAATCTAGTTTCTTAACAATGACAACAGATATGACAAACACAGATAATAAACAAATACAAATAGTTAAACATAAGCTGATAACAATATAACCAGACAGTTTTAAAGTTTTAGGATTACGTAGTTGGGTTCACAATATTCTAAGCTAGCTAGGTGGGACTTATATACTGACATCTTTCGGAGAGGATAGTGAATTGCTTTCTTTATCATGTGACTAATTTAATGATTCTTTTTGTCTAAATGTATTCTAGGCTCCTTTTAGAATTATTATTTCTTGCAGCCCATGACTTTCTTTTCTAATTTGGATCAGATGCTTTCTAGACCTGCTAGAGATCTGCCATCTTGTCATTTTATTCATTACATTTCTGAGTTAGATGTACTATTTCAATTCTCCACATTCTTACTATTTCTGATTTTTCCTCATTTTGCTTGAATACATTTTCAAGTCATTTCTCAAAAAGGGTTTGTGTAACTTAAATATCCTGGGTTCTTACGTATAAAAAAAGGTTTTATTTTGCCACACATTTTGGATGAAAGTAGTGTTCTAAGTTCAAATTAATTGTCTCACCGAATGTGAGGCCATATTATTTCATTGTTTTCCAGAATTCAGTGATGCTATCAGGAGAGCTGGAACTCTCCTTCTCTGACAACCTCTGCTTGTGCATACCCTGGATTGAGGTGTTTGCTGCACTTTTCCACCTATCTGCATGTTTCCAGCTGCTTTTTATCTTCTGGATTTTGCTTTTCTCTGATGAGCCAACAGGCATGCATTTGACATTATGGGCTTATTCCTTTTGCTTCCTTTTACTGTTTTATAAAAGCAATGTTAAACTAGAGTGAGGTAGAAATATTTTGTGAATCTGCCTTCTTGCTAACTTTTTAAATAGATGAAAAAGGAAAAAAACACACTGTTAGTCCCTGAGCTCAAAATTATTTGATTGTAATTGTGAAGATAGGATGAATACATTAATAAATACAAATAATGAAGAAGGAATAACTATTTACATACTGAAGTAGTTGGTAGAAGGAGAATAAATGAATATGGTAGGGGAGATGGTAAGAGAAGTACAATATTTTAACTTACTGCTTCTTCTCTCAAAAATAATTTTGTTTTTTATCAATAACAGTAATCAAATTCCCCTTTCTAGTTACATAAGAATTTTAAGGCAAGTAGTAATTTTGCACAGCAAAGGAAACTGAAAACAAGACGAAAAGACAACCCTCAGAATGGGGGAAAATATTTGAAAAGGAATCAATGGACAAAGGTTTAATCTCCAAAATATACAAACAGATCATGCAGCTCAATATTTTTTTTTTTTTTTTTTCGGTATGCGGGCCTCTCACTGTTGTGGCCTCTCCCGTTTCGGAGCACAGGCTCCGGATGCGCAGGCCTAGCGGCCATGGCTCACGGGCTTAGTTGCTCCGCGGCATGTGGGATCTTCCCAGACCGGGGCACGAACCCGTGTCCCCTGCATCGGCAGGCGGATTCTCAACCACTGCGCCACCACGGAAGCCCGCAGCTCAATATTAAAAAAAACAAACAATCCAATCCAAAAATGGGCAGAAGACCTAAATAGACATTTCTCCAAAGAAGATAAACAGATGGCCAAGAAGCACATGAAAAGCTGCTCAACATCACTAATTATTAGAGAAATGCAAATCAAAACTACAATGAGGTATCACCTTACACTGGTTAGAATGGGTGTCATCAGAAAATCTACAAACAACAAATGCTGGAGAGGATGTGGAGAAAAGGGAACCCTCTTGCACTGTTGGTGGGAATGTAAATTGATACAGCCACTATGGAGAACAGTATGGAGGTTCTTTAAAAAAACTAAAAATAACACTGCGCGGTGGGCACATGCTGAGCGGCGCTGCGAGGGCACCAAACCGAGCGGGCAGCTGGACGCAGACGGGTGCACGCAGCAGCCATGTGGATTAAAGGCTCTTGGCACTCCAGCCAGGTGTCAAGGCTGTGTCTCTGAGGTGGGAGAACTAACCTCAGGAGACTGGCCCACAAGAGACTTCTCAGCTCCACGTAACGTCAAACGGTGAAAATCTCCCAGAGATCTCCATCTCAACACCAAGACCCAGATTCACTCAAGGACCAGCAACGAACAGTGCTGGACACCCTATACCCAACAAAGAGTGAGACAGGTCTACAGCCCCATCCATTAGCAGAGAGGCTGCCTAGAATCACAGTAAGGCTACCGACATCCCCATACACGCCACCAGACATGGACCTGCCCACCATAAAGACAAGATCCAGCCTCATCCACCAGAACAGGGGCACTGGTCCCCCCAACCAGGAAACCTGCTCAACCCACTGAACCAACCTCAGCCACTGGGGACAGCCACCAAAAATAGATAGAAATACGAACGTGCAGCCTGCAAAAAGGAGACCCCAAACACAGTAAGATAAGCAAAATGAGAAGACAGAAAAACACACAGCAGATGAAGGAACAAGATAAAAAAACAGCAGACCTAACAAATGAAGAGGTAATAGCCAATCTACCTGAAAGACAATTTAGAATAATGATGGTGAAGATGATGCAAAATCTTGGAAATAGAATAGACAAATTGCAAGAAACAGTTAACAAGGACCTAGAAGAAATAAAGAGGAAGCAAGTAACGATGAGCAACACAATAAATGAAATGAAAAATACTCTAGACGGGATCAGTAGCAGAATAACTGAGGCAGAAGGACGGATAAGTGACCTGGAAGATAAAATAGTGGAAATAACTACTGCAGAGCAGAAGAAAGAAAAAAGAATGAAAAGAACTGAGGACAGTCTCAGAGACCACTGGGACAACATTAAACGCACCAACATTCGAATCATAGGGGTCACAGAAGAAGAAGAGAAAAAGAAAGGGACTGAGAAAATATTTGAAGAGATTATAGTTGAAAACTTCCCTAATATAGGAAAGGAAATAGTCAACCAAGTCCAGGAAGCACAGAGAGTCCCATACAGGATAAACCCAAGGATAAATACGCTGAGACACATAATAATCAAACTGTCAAAAATTAAATACAAAGAAAACATATTAAAAGCAGCAAGGGAAAAACAACAAATAACACACAAGGGAATCCCCATAAGGCTAACATCTGATCTTTCAGCAGAAACTCTACAAGCCAGAAGGGAGTGGCAGGACATATTTAAAGTGTTGAAGGAAAAAAACCTACAACCAAGATTACTCTACCCAGCAAGGATCTCATTCAGATTTGATGGAGAAATTAAAACGTTACAGAAAAGCAAAAGCTGAGAGAGTTCAGCACCACCAAACCAGCTTTACAACAAATGCTAAAGGAACTTCTCTAAGCAAGAAACATAAGAGAAGGAAAAGATCTACAAGAACAACCCGAAACAATTAAGTAAATGGTAATAGGAACGCACATATCAATAATTACTTTAAATGTAAATGGATTAAATGCTCCCACCAAAAGACACACACTGGCTGAATGGATACAAAAACAGGACCCATATATATGCTGTCTACAAGAGACCCACTTCAGACCTAGGGACACTTACAGGCTGAAAGTGAGGGGATGGAAAAAGATATTCCATGAAAATGGAAATCAGAAGAAAGCTGGAGTAGCAATTCTCATATCAGACAAAATAGACGTTAAAATAAAAACTATTACAAGAGACAAAGAAGGACACTACATAATGATCAAGGGATCAATCCATGAAGAAGATATAACAATTGTAAATATTTATGCACCCAACATAGGCACACCTCAATACATAAGGCAAATACTAACAGCCATAAAAGGGGAAATCGACAGTAACACAATCATAGTAGGGGACTTTAACACCCCACTGTCACCAATGGACAGATCATCCAAAATGAAAATAAATAAGGAAACACAAGCTATAATGATACATTAAATAATATGGACTTCATTGATATTTATAGGACATTCCATCCAAAAACAACAGAATACACATTTTTCTCAAGTGCCCATGGAACATTCTCCAGGATAGATCATATTTTGGGTCACAAATCTAGCCTTGGCAAATTTAAGAAAATTGAAATCATATCAAGTATCTTTTCTGACCACAATGCTATGAGACTAGATATCAATTACAGGAAGAGATCTGTAAAAAATACAAACACATGGAGGCTAATCAATACACTACTTAATAACGAAGTGATCACTGAAGAAATCAAAGAGGAAATCAAAAAATACTTAGAAACAAATGACAATGGAAACACGACGACCCAAAACCTATGGGATACAGCAAAAGCAGTTCTAAAAGGGAAGTTTATAGCAATACAATCATACCTTAAGAAACAGGAAGCATCTCGAATAAACAACCTAACTTTGCACCTAAAGCAATTAGAGAAGGAAGAACAAAAAAACCCCAAATTTAGCAGAAGGAAAGAAATCATAAAGATCAGATCAGAAATAAATGAAAAAGAAATGAAGGAAACAATAGCAAAGATCAATAAAAGTAAAAGCTGGTTCTTTGAGAAGATAAATAAAATTGATAAACGATTAGCCAGACTCATCAAGAAAAAAAGGGAGAAGACTCAAATCAATAGAATTAGAAATGAAAAAGGAGATGTAACAACTGACTCTGCAGAAATACAAAAGAGTATTAGAGATTACTACAAGCAACTCTATGCCAATAAAATGGACAACCTGGAAGAAATGGACAAATTCTTAGAAATGCACAACCTTCCAAGACTGAACCAGGAAGAAATAGAAAATATGAACAAACCAATCACAAGCACTGAAATTGAAACTGTGATTCAAAATCTTCCAACAAACAAAAGCCCAGGACCAGATGGCTTCACAGGCGAATTCTATCAAACATTTAGAGAAGAGCTAACACCTATCCTTCTCAAACTCTTCCAAAAGATAGCAGAGGGAGGAACACTCCCAAACTCCTTCTATGAGGCCACCATCACCCTGATACTAAAACCAGACAAAGACGTCACAAAGAAAGAAAACTATAGGCCAATATCACTGATGAACATAGATGCAAAAATCCTCACAAAATAGTAGCAAACAGAATCCAACAGCACATTAAAAGGATCATACACCATGATCAAGTGGGGTTTATTCCAGGAATGCAAGGATTCTTCAATATACGCAAATCAATCAACGTGATACACCATATCAACAAACTGAAGGAGAAAAACCACATGATCATCTCAATAGATGCAGAGAAAGCTTTTGACAAAATTCAACACCCATTTATGATAAAAACCCTGCAGAAAGTAGGCATAGAGGGAACTTTCCTCAATATAATAAAGGCAATATATGACAAACTCACAGCCAGCCTTGTTCTCAATGGTGAAAAACTGAAACCATTTCCACTAAGATCAGGAACAAGACAAGGTTGCCCACTCTCACCACTCTTATTCAACCTAGTTTTGGAAGTTCTAGCCACAGCAATCAGAGAAAATAAAGAAATAAAAGGAATCCAAATAGGAAAAGAAGTAAAGCTGTCACTGTTTGCAGATGACATGATACTATACATAGAGAATACTAAGGATGCTACCAGAAAACTACTAGAACTAATCCATGAATTTGGTAAAGTAGCAGGATACAAAATTAATGCACAGAAATCTCTGGCATTCTTATACACTAATGATGAAAAATCTGAGAATGAAATTAAGAAAACACTCCCATTTACCATTGCAACAAAAAGTATAAAATATCTAGGAATAAACCTACCTAAGAAGACAAAAGACTTGTATGCAGAAAACTATAAGATACAGATGAAAGACATTAAAGATGATACAAATAGGTGGAGAAATATACCATGTTCTTGGATTGGAAGAATCAACATAGTGAAAATGACTCTATTACCGAAAGCAATTTACAGATTCAATGCAATCCCTATCAAATTACCACTGGCATTTTTTACAGAACTAGAACAAAGAATGTCACAATTTGTATGGAAACGCAAAAGACCCCGAATAGCCAAAGCAATCTTGAGAACGAAAAATGGAGCTGGAGGAATCAGGCTCCCTGTCTTCAGACTCTACTATAAGGCTACAGTAATTAAGACAGTATGGTACTGGCACAAAAACAGAAATATAGATCAATGGAACAGGATAGAAAGCCCAGAGATAAACCCACACACACATGGTCACCTTATCTTTGATAAAGGAGGGAAGGAAACACAGTGGAGAAAAGACAGCCTCTTCAATAAGTGGTGCTGGGAAAACTGGACAGCTACATTTAAAAGAATGAAATTCGAACACTCCCTAACACCATGCACAAAAATAAACTCAAAATGGGTTAAAGACCTAAATGTAAGGCCAGACACTATCAAACTCTTAGAGGAAAACATAGGCAGAACACTCTATGACATACATCACAGCAAGATCCTCTTTGACCCATCTCCTAGAGAAATGGAAATAAAAACAAAAATAAACAAATGGGATCTAATGAAACTTAAAAGCTTTTGCACAGCAAAGGATACCATAAACAAGACCAAAAGACAACCCTCAGAATGGGAGAAAATATTTGCCAATGAAGCAACTGACAAAGGATTAATATCCAAAACTTATAAGCAATGCATGCAGCTCAATAACAAGAAAACAAACAATCCAACCCAAAAATGGGCAGAAGAACTAAATAGACATTTCTCCAAAGAAGATATACAGATAGCCAACAAACACATGAAAGAATGCTCAACATCATTAATCATTAGAGAAATGCAAATCAAAACTACAATCAGATATCATCTCACACCAGTCAGAGTGGCCATCATCAAAATGTCTAGAAACAATAAATGCTGGAGAGGGTGTGGAGAAAGGGGAACACTCTTGCACTGTTGGTGGGAATGTAAAATGATACAGCCACTATGGAGAACAGTATGGAGGTTCCTTAAAAAACTACAAATAGAACTATCATATGACCCAGCAATCCCAGTACTGGGCATATACCCTGAGAAAACCATAATTCAAAAAGAGTCATGTACCAAAATGTTTATTGCAGCTCTATTTACGATAGCCAGGACATGGAAGCAACCTAAGTGTCCATCAACAGATGAATGGATAAGGAAGATGTGGCACATATATACAATGGAATATTACTCAGCCATAAAAAGAAATGAAACTGAGTTATTTGTAATGAGGTGGATAGACCTGGAATCTGTCATACAGAGTGAAGTAAGTCAGAAGGATAAAAACAAATACCGTATGCTAACACATATATATGGAATCTAAAAAAAAAAAAAAAAAGTCATGAAGAGATTAATGGTAGGATGGGAATAAAACACAGACCTACTAGAGCATGGACTTGAGGATATGGCGAGTGGAAAGGGTAAGCTGTGACGATGTGAGAGAGTGGCAGGGACATATACACACTACCAAATGTAAATTAGATAGCTAGTGGGAAGCTGCAGCATAGCACAGGGAGTTCACCTCTGTGCTTTGTGACCACCTAGAGGGGTGGGATAGGGAGGGTGGGAGGGAGGGTGACACAAGAGGGAAGAGTTATGGGAACATATGTATATGTATAACTGATTCACTTTGTTGTAAAGGAGAAACTAACACACTATTGTAAAACAGTTATACTCAAATAAAGATGTTAAAAAATAAATAAATAAAAATAAAAAAATAAAAAAAACTAAAAATAGAATTACCGTATGACCCAACAATCCCACTCCTGGGCATATACCCAGAGAAAACCATAATTCAAAAAGACACATGCACCCCAATGTTCATTGCAGCACTATTTACAATAGCCAGGTCATGGAAGCAACCTAAATGCCCATCGACAGGTGAATGGATAAAGAAGATGTGGTACATATACACAGTGGAATATTACTCAGCCATAAAGAGGAACAAAATTAGGTCACTTGTAGACACGTGGATGGACCTAGAGACTGTCATACAGAGTGAAATATGTCAGAAAGAGAAAAACAAATATTGTATATCAATGCATATATGTGGAATCTAGAAAAATGGTACAGGTGAACAAATTTGCAAGGCAGAAATAGAGACACAGATGTAGAGAACAAATGTATGGACACCAAGTGGGGAAAGCGGGAGACAGGGGGTGGTGGTGGTGGGATAAATTGGAAGATTGGGATTGACATATATACACTAATATGTATAAAATAGATAACTAATAAGAACCTGCTGTATAAAAAAAAAAAATAAAAATTAAAAAGTAAAAACAAGAAACTAAGCCTTACCAGCAAAACAAAAAAAAGTAGTAAAGGAATGTGCCTTTAACCTTTGTTAAATCACTATAACCTACATTCAAAATCAACTTTAAAATATCTAGAATCTTAAAGAAATACTGGCAGCAGTGTTTATAATAAATGATAAACATTCAAAACCAACTTTAAAATATCTAGAATCTTAAAGAAATACTGGCAGCAGTGTTTATAATAAATGATAATCCCTATATCAGCAGAGAAATTTTATAATATAAATTGTTCACTTAACTTTAACTGCTACAGACTTTGGCAGACAGTAAAATTAAATGGTGGATGATCACCACAATATATTATACTTTCTAAGATACTGCTGGGTTACTAATACATTTCAGATGAAGAAACTTATTCCCAGGTCCTTAGTCTGCTGTGTGGGATTGTTAAGCAGTAATGCTTTCTTTTGTAACTGACAAAAGAGGAAGTTGTAAATTACCATGAGCTAGAAAATTCAAATATGTGAAATGAAAATATTTGTCAGCAGAAATCAGCATGGGCACATGGTAGGAAAGAATTTCCACACGCCTAAAATCTCTTTGGCGTTTCTTGAACTACATCCTTACTGAGTTGGGTAAACAGGACACCTGATCAATGTTTCCATAGACTCTTTTATTACACTTGTTCGACTCCCAGCATTGTTACCCCAACTGTGGCTATCATTTAAAATATACTTCGCTTCTTCAATCAAACAAGCCTTTCTTCCTTCACTGAAGATCTTGAGATATCCACTAAGTTTATAATATTCCCCAAGTTTACAGTTTTCACCAAAAGGTGAAATAATCTTTAACTCGCCCAATCATGATAAACGACTTACATATGGGCTTTATGTGAAAATATTCACATCTATTAATAAAGCTTATAGATAACACTGTCAATTGAAAATATTAGCCTTCTGATAGTGTAAATGCAACATTGTCTTCTGTTGGCAGTATACACACCTACTGTTCACCTTAGAAATGCGTAATCCTTCACTTACTACACTTACTCTTGTCTTGGAAACCTGGCAATATCATCATGGCTATTGCGACCACCCTCATCCAAGCAGGACTACATTTGAGGAATCCCAGAAAAATGGACATGAAGGACAGCTGGGAAGGAGAGGCTGGGGATGAAATGGCTAAAACTATTGCCAGTTAAGCTCTGCTATCTACACCAATTACTTAACACCAAAGGAAGTACAGTCTGATTCATACATTCAACTTCATATGGTTTATGCTCTCCCCAAAGCCAGAAGAAAGAGTATCTGAGAGATGCCCCACATCAGTTTATTTTCTAGACTCAATGACCTTGAACCTCAAATACAGCTTTTCAGATGAGTATGTAAAAGTTGTACCAGCTCACGTCAATAACTGTATAACCAGACTTTCCAGGCCACATATAATGATCTCTAAAAAAATAAAATTAACCTGTCTTTACAACTGAGGACTATTAATACATGAAACAGATACTGGTAATGACTGGAGTTATTTCATTAGTTCCATAAATTGGAATTTCAAGATGGAGTAGAAGGAAGGAGATTCCTACCAGATATTAGCTACCTTTTAAAAACATAAACTATGTTACCGTTTATAAAACATTTTACAGTAATTCTATTTTAAAGAGACAATTGTTGGATTACCCAGGTGATAAAAGGCTATTCCAGAGCTTCCTAACAACTGTTAGGAAGGGTGTGTTTTAGAGGGTAACTGGGTTGTTGAGATATTGATGCCCATAGCCCTCAGAAGGGCTGGGAAAGACCTAAGACTGTTTATGACCTCAGAGCCTCTGATCCCCTTTGGTCTTGGATAAGCCACTTCTCTTTTCCCAGTGGCTGTGCAACCACTATGATTTTAGAGGGCACTAGTCTCCTCTCTTACAAAGAATGTCTACTACTTAGTAAATCTTTAAATGAATGAAGTCAAAGTCTCCATCCCTCTAGGTTTAAAATAAAATGATATAGTTTGGTACAGTATTACTGTATTTGAACAATAATAGGATTATAGGCCTATTAATTTTTTGTCATTATTGTTGTTAAAGAAAGAACAAAAGAAGAAACCCCTGAATGATCCATGTTTCTACTTTTCACAAAACTTCATAGACACCTGTATGTTTATCTTGCCACTATCTTGGTAATAGAATCACATTCACATTGTATATTCTAAGGCACATCATCCCTGAAACACTTAAAGGGGTGTCATAATACCTCATTTAATAAAACCACCAGGCATAAAGCATGCTTTTATGCTTATTTTTAAAATTTCACAAACCATCTGAAAGAAATGGGTTTGGAAACAAGCTGCTGAAAGGCCGTGCTCCTGTTTGGGTGATATGGATGGAAGCATTTCCATTGTTCCAACATAGATGATGACCAACCAAGTTGGAAAATCAGTACTCAATTTCCCTTCTCTGGGTCCTTTCACTCCCTTTTTGATGCTACTCCTCTCCTGCTCCTTACCACCCCCATCTCCCTTTGCTCACAGACTCCAAAGCCCTTTCTGTGCCAAGAAATCTGCCAGCTTGAGAATCTAACTGAGGCAGAAAATGTTGTCTCCATAGAAGCCCAAAAGCCAGTACTTGTGGCTCCCCCTCCATCTGATCAACAAGGTGTGGACATATGATTTAAATTCTGCTAACAGGATGCATCTGCTCAGGAAGTTGAATTCAGGGAGAGTGAGGCAAAAGCAGGGATTGGCTTTGAATTGATTTCTGTGGTGGAAATATCTGGAATGTGGTGGCAAATGAAAGTAGCATCTGTAGGGTCCAGTGTCATAATGTTATGATGCCAATAATGGTTCACTGAGGTCTGGAATGGCAGCTCAAACAAATGCTCCTTGGGAATGACCAACCAGTTCTTATATTCAGCATGCCTTGCAGTCTGTCTGTTTGCTCTTCTTGTTCTCTAGCCTTCCTGTGAATGTGTGTTGGTTTATAGTCAGATTCTGTTGTTTGCAATCTAGAGCTGAAACTGGGACTTCATGCCTAAACCACTTACATTAGGTTATTTTACTTCCTACCTACTCCTACCATGTAAAGGCCCATAAAATAAATCTGAATTAGTTTTTTACAGAGAGTATGTAAAAATAAGATTAGAAAGAAAGGTGTGGCCTATTTCTCTTACCAGATAATGTCTTCTTTGGCTGGAGAACATGCATCTGAGGCTGGTAATAGGAGTTCTAGGGTTAAAGTAGATACAAGAACTCTACAATATCTCTGCATGGTGAATACCCACACAGCATGTTCAAATTCTCCACTTCCTTTCCCAAGGATCCCTTCCTTTTAACCCATGCCATTTCAGCGCATGTATTTTTAATCTATCCTTCATTTAGCATCAGCTTCACAGTTCCATATTTTACATTTTCCAGATTTGGGAATGTATCAGCCCCTCTTTATGATTCTCTGAAATCCACCCTTAAGCCCTCTATACCATTTCCTTCCTTGACAGTAACATTTCTACTAGTGTGTCAGAACGTATTTTTTCTATTAATAAGGATATTACTAACAGTGGCTTTTTAGATTATTCCATGTACCTTTCTTAGGATCTAACTATATCAAAAATGTCAAAAAAAAGCTTTGCATTACCCAGTACACATAGGAGATTTCAGTTTTTATGGCACTTTGTATCTGACAAGTTTATATTTCCAATAACTTAAAATGTCAAGATAAGTAAGTTCCCTCAGCCTGCTCACTAGATCTGGGTCCTATTCAAATCCAGGTCTCTTTGGACAAAAAACCAGGTTTTCCACTCAGAAGCTCTAGAAGTTTCTTTCTTCAATTCACAATGTTAGTTCAAAGTCCTAAACTTCTGCAGCAACAGAAGTACTTCTAAGGCCAGGGGATCTTACTCTTCTTTATTTTATTTATTATTTTTTTTGTGGTACACGGGCCTCTCACTGTTGTGGCCTCTCCCGTTGCGGAGCGCAGGCTCCCGACGCGCAGGCTCAGCGGCCATGGCTCACGGGCCCAGCCGCTCTGCGGCATGTGGGATCTTCCCGGACCGGGGCACGAACCCGCGTCCCCTGCATCGGCAGGCGGACTCTCAACCACTGCGCCACCAAGGAAGCCCTACTCTTCTTTAAAGAGGCTAAATTGTCATTTAACTTCTGATTTTGGCATCACCAACAAGAAGACACTGGTTATCCAGGCTGGTCAAGTGATATGCAGATAGAAGTGGTTTATTAATGCTCTCTGACTAACTGTGTTAAAGGGTGTCAGATTAGGGTTGAAGCCACAAGTGAGAAAATTCATAATCCCAGAGGCCTGTCTCAGACTGCTACCAGGGGAAGGATTTAAAGGCACAGCTGCTACCCTTTAGAGGGATTTGCTGGAACCATTAGTGAAAATAGGTTTAGTGGGATCTTTCAACAGATGCAGTTCAAGGATGGTTCTTGGAAGTAATTGTGTATACAAAAGTCATGATCTCTTGTTCAAAAGCTTGCTAAAGAACCTTTTAAGAATCTGACCCGAAGTTCTCTGAAAATGGCTAATATCTGACTCTGGACAGTAATGAATCACTTCCCTGATCTTTTTTCTGCCCCAGCCTTTGACATAGTCCACTGCTCTTGAGTTTTGTTTTTGTTTTTTTTCCCCACAAATTGAGATGATAACTTGTCCTCTTGCTTAACTGTAGTAGAATGTGTCACAGTATAATCTTACAATGAATTTTAAATTTAAAATTGGGAGAAGGACTTGAGTACTGCTACAATGTATAAAATGCTATTGGGAAATATGAAAATAAATAAAGTGTGGTATCTACCTTTAAGTACGTTACAATCTAGTGAGAGAAACTTGTATGTAAATGGCTGATTATGATACAAGTCAAAGTGAAATAAGCATTAACTAGAGGATAAGCTCATCCATGGTAACACAGGTAATGGAGCAATTAATTCTAACTGAAAGGGAATCAGAAGCTCCTTTGTAAAGGTGGTGGCATTTGAGAAAGTTATAAAGAATAATTATAATTGTAGAAGGCCAGTAGAGAAGAAAAGGTGTTTTACTGTTGGAATAAAATTAGCATAAGCATATAGGTTCAATTCAAGAGTTGTTTTGTTCTTTCATTTTAATCTACTACACGCAAGACATTATGGTAGGCTTTGGAAGAGATATAAAGAGGAATGATACAAGTTTTCTTTTCTCCTATAACTTAACTTCTGTTTTGAAAGAAAAGTCATTTCTATATAAATATACCTGAAGAGTTCATCAGTAACATATAGTTGCCTGGGACAATGTACCTGTGTGGCAAGTCCTTTAAAATCTACAGCATAGGAGACCAAGAAGAGCTCACTATTTCCAGAGAGAGTAAAAAAAGGTTTCTAGAGGACATGGGGGTATGAGCTGTTTCTTGAAAGGCGGATAAAATTTGATGTGATAAATAAGGTGCAAGGGTATTCAAAATGACAGGTACAGCATGGACAAAACCTAAAGGCAGAAATGATCCTGGCATGCCCATGTGATTGTGAAAGCATCAACAGATGGAGTAGAAGGTGCCTTTTGGCCCATGCTAGCAAGAAAAAAACAGAAATTCATGTTTAGGTGAATTCAAATGCCTACAAAGTTCACGTAGGTATATTAAGTGAGCAAAGTAGACTGGTCATATAATGAGAGGTAATAAAGGAGACTAAGGCCCAGTCTCAACCGAAAGAAAGACACTACTAAGCTCCAGCCATTTTCGTTTCTATGGTAAACTCTGCTCTAGTGTTGCCAGACCCTCCAATTTGTTATGATAGGCCATTAAACTGGATATATATATATATATATATGTATGTATATGTGTATATGTATATATATTCATATATAAAAGTAGAAAGTAATTCTTATAATAAAACATAAAACTTTGTTGGTCAAAACTCTAATGGACACATAAGAATTCTGTGAGTCACAATGAATCACATCCAGTATGTGGACCACTGAGTTTCAACCTCTGCTGGACTGTAGTAGTCAAAGACTGCTGGAACTAAAGCTTCTGTTTTATATCCTATAGCCATTTAAGATTATAAACAGAGATGCAACATAAGGACAGTAGCTAAAAAATGTTTTAATTAGGCTACAAAAATGCAGGCTATTTGTATATGAAAACTATTAAATGAAGGAAATTGATCGGAATTACTGACTGCTATTAAAGTTTTTAAAATGTTTTTTAGAGAAATTCATCTTAAAAGTCTATCCATTGTTTCAACTGGTCACAAGAAAAATTTACAACAAAAATTTGGAAATATTTATTGGCTCTAAATTGTTCTCACTTGTCTCATTTGCCTTTAAGAAGAAAAATCACAGCTATACGACTCTTCTCCTCTCTAACAGGGGAAAGTGTTCAAGTTTGGGCCTGAAAGAGTACTTGATGAATGACACTATATTTGCCATCAGTACCAGTTGCCAATGTTGGAGGCCACCAGGATGTCTTGGGCAGGTTCATTTGTGTGCTTGCTGTGTTTTGGTCCATGAGCCTAGCTGACTTTGAAACCAGGTGGAGTTTGAGTGTTTGCAAAGGATGCTTTGGGTCCTGCTGATTTCTGAATTGATAGAATTCATAAATCACTTACAGAAGATAATTATGTGTGTCCACTCTTGGTTTAGGTTTTCTCCCAGCCTAGTGTGAAAAAACTGAAATTGATGTTAGGTATACAACTTCTAAGCCTTCACATTGCAATCCAGTAGGCTTGTTATTTAACCAAAAAGCTGGGCTTCCCTGGTGGCGCAGTGGTTGAGAGTCCACCTGCCGATGCAGGGGACACGGGTTTGTGCCCTGATCCGGGAAGATCCCACATGCCGTGGAGCGGCTGGGCCTGTGAGCCATGGCCGCTGAACGTCCTTTGAGCCATGGCCACTGAACGTGTGCGTCCAGAGCCTGTGCTCCGCAACGGGAAAGGCCACAACAGTGAGAGGCCCGCGTACAGGCAAAAAAAAAAAAAAAAAAAAAAAAAATTTCTCATGGAGATTACAATACTCCGCCTCAGTCTGAATGAAATGCAGCATTCCAGATGTTGACTACATTTCACTGAAAACCAGCTAGTTGATTTTATGAACAATGCAAATCCTGCAATGTAACAGGGCTTCTCTCAGTGCTGATAAAACACTTAGAAGATCAACAAATCTTGAAAATATGCTAATGAGCCACAAAATCTGATTAAAAGCAAAGGTGCAATGTTCCAAAAACATTCCTTGTGATTTAGATAAGCATGACTTAGGTTTCATCATTGATGACAGTACTTTAAAGGCAAATTGTGCACAGATAAGAAAGTCTCATTAATAAGAACAATTCACAATAGCTCCTTATTGAGTTATTTTCAGGAAAAAGGGTTAAGACCTGAGAACTACATAAAAGGAAAAGAAAGAAAGAGAAAAACAGGCCACATATACAGACCACTCACTTGCTAAAATATGAACTACTAAGGGTTCATAACATAAAACATGACATTTTGAATTATTTAATTTGATGATTATTTATAAAAAAATAAGTCCAAGTTATGGGCAGATGTGAACAAAGATGAACATCTTCTGTTACTTAATTGTGGAGGATAGAATAGTTGGAAGTATTTTTCATAGATAATATCTCTATGGGAGAGAAAATGCTCACATATTTCAGCTTTGGTTAAGATCAAACTGATCAAATTAGCATTTTCATCTAATTTATTGCTCAGAATTCCCTTTAGGGAGGCATGCTTTTGATAAATTTCAAGGAAAGCTGTTTGGAGAAAAGTTTGAAATTAGACATAAAAAACCCAAAATGAGAAGATTTTAAGATAAGCTGAAAAGTATCTAAAAAACTAAAATGACAAAATTGGAAAATCATAAACTATACTGTTATATTACTAATAAGATGTGACTTTACAGAATAACCCAGGATAATGCCATATTTATTGTATTTGTATTTGGGGTACAGGACATAATTTACCTGGAGAATTTCAATTAAAGTTACATACAAATAATTAGAGGAAAAGGGATTTCTCTCTCTTCTGATTGAATGATACTATAGCCATATTGGTTAGTTATTTTGTAAGGTCATCATAAATCATACAGGTATTGAAAAAATTGTAATTAAATGTGTAAATAACTTTGTTTCATTTTTATTTTCTGATTTCAGATTATAAAAACTGATTTTATTTTCTGATTTCAGATTATAAGAACTGATTGTGAATGGAGTGTTCCCACAACACATTTCACATTCTGGACACTTCAAAATTTCACTTCCACTTCTTTGCCTATGAAGTCCAGATATGGGTGCTGTACCATAGAGAATAAAACTATAATCTTAGTACCTCATCCAGACATGGTGACTATAAGAGTGTGTTCACAAGACATTACCAATACGATTACAAAACTGAGACAGAAGAAAGATATAGGTACAATTTTGGTAGACTTTAGTCAGTTCCCTATAGGGCGTTTTTCACTGGCTAAAAGGAGAACCACTGATGCCTTCTTCTTTTTACTTACAATTCTATCCCCAGAAGGTAGAAAAAAAAATCAGAGAACTCTGTACTTGATTTTGACCAACAAGAAAGGACCAGTTAAATTTAGTTTAGAGAAGAGATGCTGAACTACTCTAACACAATTATCTCCTTAAGCAAGTAAATGTATCGCCACACGTCACTGATAAAGCAACTACCCTGTACCCTATTCGTGACACCAGTGACTTTTGAGGAGTTGGTACAGAAATATATCAAGAGTTGCAAACACACCTCCTTCATCTTTCCTTAGTATATCTTAAGGATTTCGTTGTTTTAGAAATATTTTTAAAGAGATACTGAGAAAACTATGCCCCAAGATTCATTAATGAGTTCTGTATCAACATGCTAGGAAAAGAGCAACGCTAATCATCAGTTCTCTACAAAACTTGCCAAGGCTACCTTGTGGTATAGCTCTTCAGAACTACTCCCTAATGAAGGCTATTCAACTGTTGATAAGCTTATCTTTGTTCATTTCAAGGAGCAGCTTCCTCTCCCCCCAAATCACCCATCTCCATCCCTTCTACCCCTTTCACAAAACAATTATGTACATCCAAATTTAATATGCCCCATGCATAACATGAACAATTCTCTAGGTAGGATCAATGACTTAAGTATGTAATTTCAAATATTTTAGGAATCATGGGTCCACTGTCACCCTCCTCTTATGAAGTAATTAATAAGAAAAATTCAGCCTGAGGTTTTCACAGATCACAAGGGCTTTTCACAAGAAAAACTACTGCCATGATGACTTCTAAAAATGGGCGGTTGCCCTCATTCAAATTGCATCCACTGTTTCTGAATTCATATGAATTTAAATGCTTCTTTGAATTTTCTGTAAGTGTCTTGGAGAAATGTTAATAACAGTGCTAAAATAAGAAAACCATTTTAATGTGTGATTCAGAAACTAAGCATTTATTAGCTGATTTCAGAAAATATTAACTTTGGTGCTGCAAGCAAAACAAAATCCTGGTCCGGGATTTCTTAAGTAATCAAAGATTATGTGAAAGAACAAAATGGTGTTTTGCAAACAGACTGCAAAATAAGGTAGAAAGCGTTTCTCTGGAAACATAGGACAAGTTTGCTCTGTTTAAGCAATGTAAACAAAAACCTGGGGGGTACCAACCAGACAGCTAAAAGAGGGCTTGGGAACTATTACATACTTATCACATCTGGCCTAATTATATCTCCTAACAACTCTTAGCATTAATAAACATTCATAACTGGCTAAAAGCCTGTGGGTAATTTATATAATGCATATATGTATAAAAGCCTTTTTTCTCCAGTGAATATATTTACTTCCCAGAGATAAATTTCAAATCACACAACCATAGGATAAAAGCCCCTATCAGATAGTAGAGCAATCTATTTCAAAACAAGCCACACAGACTGAGATCTTCTTTCCACATGTATGAATATTTGGTAGCTATGTAGATGCAAATGTCAGGAAGACAGCATCTGTTATTGGGGACAGAGACTTACCAGTACTTGTCAGGAAGTTAACATTTCTCATCACACCTTCTGTGTAAGCTCCTGGCTCATAACTGTCCATTTCACCTGTGACAATGTGAGCAACTCTTGCGGCCCGTCCTCTGATAGCACCTGCAGCTCGATCTAAATTATCAGCATCCTGGTCTCTCAAGGCTATGATACATTTGTTGACATCTTCTAGGATATGGCTCTCTGTAAGTAAACAGGTCAAATTAGTTTCGTGTTTTTTTTTTTTTTTTTTTAAATCACACCAATCTAGCATACTATAATTCATGTTAATTTCTGGTTGCGGATAATGTGCACATTGGGAATAAAAGACATTGACAACTAAGAAGAAAAAATGCAGATGTGACTTTGCTTATACCTTTTTCAATAGCTCATCTTGTAAAATAAAAATTTTGCATTTTTATCAGCAAATTTTACAGATTGCATCTTATTTTAGATTCTAGTTCCAGTAGATTAGATTTTAGATTTGAGTGACTTACAGATGGGAATTAAGGAAAGATTCTAGATTAAAACAAAAATAAAATGTATAATGATGGAATACTTAATTCTCATTAAGCACAATACTATGCAGATTATGAAACTCTTAAAAAAATCACCTGCCCAAAACATATAGAAAAATTTAACTATGGTGTTCTATTCAACTAATGTTCACTGGTGTATGATATTTAACACAATTATAGAAATATTATAAATTAGCAAATGATGAAAATGGTGAAATATATAACTTTATACTGTAAAGCAATAACCTCACTACATCTGTGAAAAGACTTATATATAAAAAGGGCTTTAAAAAGATTGATTGACTTGAAGTAAATGAATCCCAGAGAAATTTGCTCACTCTGAAGAGTATCTCCAGACCTCTTTCTCTCTTTCCTTCTTTGCATGATTAAGGCATGAGGCAGCTGGGAGTTATTAGTATAGCACAACAATGTTTTCTTTTTCTATAAAATGATTAATACTCCCAGAATAAAAATAATGAGTGGAGCTGAGTAAATATGTAGAATATCAACAAGCATGGGCAATGATATTTCTAAGAAATTAAAAGGATACTAAAGAAATGGTTTCTATTTTTATTAAATGAATCCCCACCCCAAATCTTTAAAGACTCTATTACTTCAAAACACACAGAGAAAACAGCCAACAAAAAGGCCTCAGGAATTCCAGCAACTGATTCAGCCTCTAGCCCCTCTACCCTTCCCAGAGGTAAAGGGGTGGAACTAAAAGTTCTAATCACATGGTTGGTTGCCCTGTCAACCAGCCCCCATCCTGTGGCTGGGGTGGTGGTGGTCCCAAAGTCACCTCATTAATATACAAAAGACAGCTTTATGGCCCTCATCACTCAGTATATTCCAAGGGTTTTAGAAACTCTGTGCCAGAAACAGGAAAAGACCAAAGATATACCTCTTATTCTAAATCACAATATCGTAATTGCCAATCCCCTCTGGTCTGCTTGCTCAACTCCTACTATTCTTTTTAAATTTTTGGCCATGCCTCATGGTTTGCAGGATCTTAGTTCCCCTACAAGGGACCAAACCCATAACCCCTGCAGTGGAAGGGCAGAGTCCGAACCACTGGACCACGAGGGAATTCCTTACTATTCTTTTAAGACACTAGTTAAATGTCCTGCCTCAGGAAATCCACGCTGACCTAGAACAAGGCAAACTTTGTTCCAAGTTGTCTGGGGTTCACATAAAATGGTTTATATGTTTTCATTAGAGCTTCTTTCTGTGTTTTAGTCATATACTAATGAAACTATCTCTCTAGTAGACTAACAAATATATATGAGTGCAGGGGTTTTATCTTATTCCTTGAGGTATCTAGCCCTTGGTACAATACATAGCACCTGTTAGGTTAACAAGAATGTTTGTTGAATGGATGAATGAAGTCTTCTTATAAGATGCACCTGGGAACAGTACATTATTTTTGTCTAAATCCTATATCATGGGTTATGAACATTGGTAGACACATTTCTGTAGCCTTAAAATTAGTCAATCTAAGCCACATTAAGGATAGTAAGTTCATTTGCATGAAAAAGATTAAGTACTGAAAACCTTCATTATAAATTCACTGGAGTTTTAACCTAATTTGTAGCATTCAGTTATGAATGTGTCATTAAGGCCTGTAATAAATAGAGGCACAGTCCCATCTCAACAGAAAGCACATGTGTATCATCACCATCATGTTTCCCTTGGAACTGAAGTACAAGTATAAATGTGGAAGGTGTAACAATGATCAGTTTTTTAAAAATCCACAGATACGCCCTTTAATGACGCATTAAGAAGCTGTTATTTTCCAAAGTATGTTGTTAAGTTTTTTTAAAAGCAAACACAATATATATCTATTCAATGCATGTTTAATCTGTATTCACTAAAGGTGATTAATTTTAGATTGCAGAGCTGTTTTTCTCAGTTCTGCGAAAGTGAAAAGATATTTAGGAAGAAAAAACGTTCATTTTTGGAAAATTAATTATCTAAGAAATTCAGTAATTTCTGTTTAATTAAAGCTGAAATTATAGCTGTCACAGACTATTTTTTTCCTATGAATTTTGCACTAGAAAAAATACAAAAAATATTCACTAACAATGAATGTTCACTTCTATAAAACAATGATATATATGCTTCACAATTTATTTTATTACTTTAAATGGAGAATAAAATATACAGTAAGAATTATTTTGATTCTTTTTTGCTTGGCCTTAGAGAAGTTTGTGTGGTTATTGCTTTAGATTGCACAACACAATCAGAAGCCATGGTGTTAATTAAGTTGAAGAACCATCGAGTAAAGGTCAGACATGGAAATAAAAATCTTACATGAAAATATACAATATAAAATAAAATAAGGAAAATAAATGACAAGAAGCATATACCAGTGAGTATCTGAAGCAGCTATATTGAGAATGTTGGAGATGATGACTAAATGATCTTTTGAATTACTAAGATTAAACATAGCACAGAAGCATTAGGAAAGGTTTGCAAGATTTCCATTATTGTGACACTTTCCCATTATTCTGAATGTTTCACAAAATGCCAGCAACAATTATTTGCATGAAATTCTAAACACAGAGTACCAGAAAAAGAAAAAGAAAATTGGGCACCTCCCATATACACAGTAACTAAACATTAAGCTAATGTCTTAAAAACAAGTATTTCTTTATTTCAGGTGAACTTAAGTAGTTAAAAAGGCCTTCATGATAGCTTGAGTTTTTATGTCTAGATATGTAACTCCACACCTATAGGAAAGAAATAAAACACCAAATACTTTGTGTAAAACTTTCTCCTGACATGTCTCTTAAGTCTTCACTGATGGAATGAGTTTACTCGTTAGACGCAGAAAAAATCATTAGGAGCTCTACCTCCAATTTATTTTTCTTTCTCAACTGCACATGTACTTGGATTTAACAATTACATAATTTTTACAATGAGGTTTAAAAGAAAGAAAATATGTTATTATAAAACAAGTACACTTGGAAAACAGTTGACCGTTGAACAATGCTGGCACTAACTCGTGTATAACTTGTGTCAATAGTTGGCCCTCCATATCCCCAGTTCCTCTGCAGATTCAACTAACCATGGACAGTGTAGTACTGTGATATTTACTGTTGAAAAATATCCTCATAAAAGTGGACCTGCGCAGTTCAAACCCATGTTGTTCAAGGGTCAACTGTAGTATATGTTTTGAAGGATTGATTGAAAATTTGTCATAATCATTTCAGAATGTCAGCTTAACATTTGATTTGGGGTGAGGTGTGAAATGTCCTAGTGTTACTGCAAATCTTGAAGTACATTATTTTAAGAGCAGAGAATTGCTGAATGACTAGCTATTACTGTCACTCATTTTATAGCTATCCTGAGATGCAAAGGATGATTTTTATTATGCTGGAAAACAGTAATAAAGAGGGCAATAAAGGAACTGATCTTAGACTACAAGACATTTCATTTGTTGCAAACTTCTGTGGGTGGCTCCATCTTCAGTCATCACAGCAAGTGTAGCACAATAAGATTTTGAAATACATTTTACATTTTTTCTATGAATTTTTTCTTAATTCTTTAGTTTTCTACAATTAAAGCTAGAACTTGCCTCAGGGAAAGTAGAAAACAACATCCAAAGCAGAATTTTATAAATCCACAATCCAAAGAACAGACCTAAAGTAGAAGGACATTTTATTCGCAAAAGCCACACTTAGTTAAAGTTGCTTTCTTTTAGTTCCCAAAGCTGGGCTTTGAATACATCAATGGCAAAGCCTGAAGAGGTAGAGAGTTTATTCTATAATCCATTGAATGGGGAATAATCTACCACCAACTGTTTCCTCCCCTGATATCTGCATATGTAAAACAAAATTCTAAGGAGGAAAGGAGAAGAGAGAAAAGAATATTTTTCTAAAGAGGAAAATTTTTCTAAAAAGACTGAATTATAAGCCAAAAGAGGTTGAGTTTCTTACATTGGCAAGATTAAGTTTAGCAACTCATTGTATATGAGCTCAGAGATTTAACTAAGTATAAGAAAATATTTCCATTTTGCACACCTGAATCTCTACCTGTAAATTTAAAATTCATTACATAGGCAACTACACAGTAATTCTTCTCTTTCACCCCCCCCCCCAAAAAAGAGGCTATAAAGCCAATGGAATATACCAGTATATAAGTTAATTGTTGTTTATGTATCTACTTAAAGGTGGCCAAAATTTTTTTTAGTAAGAATTTGATCATGATGATTGTTCTCCAAATAACTAATATCCTGCATAAATATCTAGGTAAGTACTATTCTGAGAAGAAAGAACATGTATAGATCTAAATGTAAAACTTTTTGAAATTTCATATCCCTTTTCTACATCCTTAGAACCTTTCCTCTGTCTCCTTTCCAGAACCTAGACATTGCTATGTGTTAGAAAATGTAGATGATGTAAAAGATAAATATGGTAAATCCCTTTCTGTAAAGGGTTTAAAAGCCAGCAACCAGAAAGAATTACTTTCTTTTTAAAAATTAAAAAAAATTATTGAAGTATAGTTGATGTAAAATATTAATATTATATAAGTTATAGGTGTACAATATAGTGATTCACAATTTTTAAAGGTTATATTCCATTTATAGTTATTATAAAATATTGGTAAGAATTACTTTCTTTCATTATCTTTTATTCTTCCCAAAATACGATAGTCAAAATTATCTCATCATTTTAATGAAGTTTTTTGTTAACCTTTATCACAAAAGTTTGCCTAGTTTCTCTGCACTATAAGCTATTTATTCTTTATTGGGCTTAACCAGCTCAAACTTACTTGACCCACTTCTGACAATAATCAAAAGAAAAATAAAGATTGCTATTCCCAAACTAGTTCTTTATCAAACTATACCTAAAGGAATTCTGCAGTACTTATGCAGACACAATTCTCTAGAATTAAACACACACACACACACACACACACACACACAAAGAAAGTCACTGAAGTCTTCATATTTCTTTTCATAAGTCTTAAGTAGGCTCTTACAACAGTTTTCTCTGTGAAGTAAAGAAATTTATCAAAAGCTTAGAAATAGGCAAAAGGTACTATTGCTTGTCCCTTCAGTGCCCTCCTGGGCAGACATTGTGAACCAAGTCTACCTGGCAGATACCTAATTCTCCAGCAGTGTGTATCTTTTTACCACTTGCTATTTACTATTGGTTAGGATGTTTTACAATTCTGTAGGGGTTTTACACTTCTGTAGATGCTCATTTTGTTAAAAGGGATAGCTAGGTAAATAATTCTTGTCACACAGGAATGCAAATAAATTTTTATCTGATAGAGATGGTAATAATTTTTATAGAAAATATAATCCTGAAGGTTACATTTTTACCGTTCTATAGGACCATCAACCAGTTTTTTTTCTAAGTTAGAATTTTATTTAACCATTCTTTCTTTATCCAGTTCTCCTTAAACAAGGATTATCATCTTGGTGTCTCTCAATAGTGAATTTTTGACAGCTGTTCACTTTAAATTTGTAAAAGTCTTGCTTTCAGCTTTGGAAAATTATTCTTTGACTGTGTATTTTGTCTTGTAAGCTACTCATTTTTCAAGTAATTTTTCTACCCATGGGGAAAAAATGTAAAGGATAAATTACATGTGGAATCATAGACCTACATGTAAAGTGCAAAACTTTAAAGCTCCTAGGAGAAAAATCTAAGTAGCCTTGACTTTGGAAATGACTTTTAAATACAACACAAAGTATAAAAAATGAAAGGAAATATTAACAAATTGGACTTCATAAAAATTTAAAACTTCTGTTCTGTGAAAGGCACTGTTTGTTAAGAGAATGAAAAGGCAAGCACAGATCAGAAAAAAATATTTGCAAAAAGTATTTGCAAAAGGACTGGTATCTAAAATCTACAAAGAATTCTTAAAATTCAACAATAAAAATTTAAAAGTCTATAAATATTAGCAAAAGATCTAACAAAGACACCCAAACAAAGAAGACATATAAATGAAAAGTAGCATATGAAAGGACACTTAACATCATATATCATCAGGGAATTGTAATTAAAACAACGAGATACCACTACACACCTATTAGAATGGCCAAAATTCAGAATCCTGAGAATACCAAGTACTGAGGAGAATACAAAGCAAGAGGAACTCTCATTCATCGCTAGTGGAAATGCAAAATGGCACAGCCACTCTGAAAGACAATTTGTCCATTTCTTATAAAACCAAACATGCTCTTACCATGTGATCCAGCAATTGTGCTACTTGGTTTTTACCCAAATGAGGTGACAACTTACATCTACACAAAAACTTCACATGAACATTTATTGAAGCTTGGCTTACAATTACCAAAACTTGAAAGCAACCAAGATATCCTTCAACAGAATGGATAAACAAACTGTTACACATCGATACAATGGAATATTATACAGCAATGAAAATAAATTAACTATCAAGCTACAAAAAGACATGGAGGAAATTTAAATACATATTGATAAAAAAATTAAGCCAATATGAAAAGGTTACATACTGCAGTATTCCAACTATATGACATTTTGGAAAAGGCAAAACTATGGACACAGTAAAAAACATCAGTGGCTGCCAGGGATTCAGGGGTAAAAAGGGAGGAATGAATAGATGTTAACACAGGAGATTTTCAGCATAGTGAAACTATTCTGTATGATACTGTCATGATGGATGCATGTCATTATTATATTTGTAAAATCCATAGAATTTAAAACACATAGTGAACCCTAATGTAAACTGCAGAAGGTAGTTAATGAATCAATATTGGTTCACTAATTACAACAGCAAAGAAGATTCTTGAAACATTCACTATTCAATTACAAGCCCACTTGAGACCTTTAACAAGCACTGTGTTCAGCTTCTAAACTGGAAGAAAACTGATAATGTTCAATCTTACATATTCAATAACATTTATAATTTACAGATATCTATAATTAATGTGGTAGGAATTTTGAACATTCTTCAATTTTCCAAGAATATAATTAAGAAAAAGTTTGATCCTTTCCCCAACTCTTTCCTACCTTTTACACGGTAACATCTCTGATTGTCAATTTGCTTGAGTTTTTTTTTTTAAATAAATCAGCATATTAGGGGATATTATTATTTATTTATTTATTTTTGGCTGTGTTGGGTCTTCATTTCTGTGTGAGGGCTTTCTCTAGTTGTGGCGAGCGGGGGCCACTCTTCATCTCGGTGCGCAGGCCTCTCACTATCATGGCCTCTCTTGTTGTGGAGCACACGCTCCAGATGCACAGGCTCAGTAGTTGTGGCTCACGGGCCTAGTTGCTCTGCGTCATGTGGGATCTTCCCAGACCAGGGCTCGAACCTGTGTCCCCTGCATTGGCAGGCAGATTCTCAACCACTGTGCCACCAGGGAAGCCTTTGAGTTTTTAACAAATAATTTTGGAATGCCTGTTTTCCATAATGTGCATATCATAATCAACATATGCACATTATTTCATTAAATTCTTATAACATTCCTAAGAGGTAGGTCTCTTACCTATCATTTTTTTTCAAAAATAATAATAAATAATAAACTTTATTTTTAAGGGAAGTTTTACATTCACAGCAAAATTGAGCAGAGAGTACAAAGGTTCCCACTTACCCATTCATGGACAGCCTCCCCATTATCCACATCCCCAACCAGAGTAGTACATTTTTTACTGTCCATGAAGCTACACTGACACAATATTATCACCAAAGTCCAAAGTTAAATACATTAGAGTTCACTCTTGCTATTTTACATTCTTTGGGTTTGAACAAAGGTATAATGACACATATCCACCATCGTAGTATCATACAGAACAGTTGCAGTGCCCTAAAAGTCCTCTGTGCTCTGCCTATTTATTTATCCCCATGCAACACCTGGCAACCACTGGTCTTTTTACTGTCTCCACAGTTTTGCATTTTTCAGAATGTCACATAATTGGAATCATACAGTATGTATCTTTTTCAGATCGGCTTCTTTCATTTAGTAATATGCGTTTAAGTTTCCACCATGGCTTGCTGGCTCATTTCATTTTAGCACTGGATGATATTCCATTGTGTGGATGTACCACGGTTTATTTATTCATTTACCTACTGAAGGACATCTTGCTTGCATGCAGATTTTGGCAATTATGAATAAAGCTGCTATAAACATCTATGTGCATGTTTTTGTTTTTGTATGGATGTAACTTTTCATTTTATTTTGGTAAATACCAAGGAGTGTGGTGATTGTTAGATCGTATGTTAAGAGTATGTTTAGGGTTTTTGTTTGTTTGTTTGTTTTTGTTTTTTTAATTTTTATTGGAATATAGTTGCTTTACAATGTTGTGTTAGTTTCTACTGTACAGCAAATGAATCAGCTATATGTATACATATGTATACATATATCCCCATTTTTTTGGATTTCCTTCCCATTTAGGTCACCACAGAGCACTGAGTAGCATTCTCTGTGCTGTACAGTAGGTTCTCATTAGTTATCTATTTTATACATAATATCAATAGTGTATGTATGTCAATCCCAATCTACCAGTTCATCCTACCTCCCTTTCCCCCTCGGTATCCATACGTTTGTTTAGCTTTGTTAGAAACTGCCAAACTGCCTTCCAAAGTAGCTGTATCATCTTACCTATCAGTTTTAAAGATGAAGAAATCAAGGCTTTGAACAGAAATGTATCATTCCAAAATTCATAGTTACAGTAATTGAGCCATAGCTTGAGTTTATCCCACCTACTAAAGTCCTAGAAATGCTAAGGTCTCATCTGGCTTTAAAATATGTATTCTATAATTATATTATTCAGCTACCCCAAATGTACAATGGGAAGGAGACATTATAGGTCTAAAATATTTTCTAAATTTTATAAAATGGTGCAAAAGATTGTTTATAATATTATGTACCTGAATGCATTATAAGTTTTCACATTAATTTTAACTGGGCATGAAATAGCATCTAAGCCTATTTAGAGGGATTGTTTTAATTCTGCAAAGCTCACATGGACAGTGCTCTAGTAATGTCAGTATTCTGGATATGTATAGAGACATCATAGCTAGAGGGAACATAAAGCATTCTAGAGACATCAGCAGAGAAGATGGCCATAGAAGAAGAACTTAGCAAATGAAATTTAATGCCTCAGCTATTTACCTACTCTGATGTCGGAGCAAAAGTCGAGGTTATTGCATTTTATGCTGCCCTTATCTTAACAAAATAAACAAGCAGAAAAAGTAAACCAAACCTTAGATTTTTTTATTCATCCCATACTTTCTTGCATTGATTCCTCCTAGACTGAGCTCTTTCATGTTAACTGTCTCATTGCTTCTCCTCCCATAGACCAAGAACCCATTAACATCTAATATCAAAGCACTGGGTTAAAAAAAAATAGCTTTGGGGATATTACCAGATTGAACATCAGGACTGTCAGCAGGAACAGACAGTAGTGAGCAATTCTCCTATATTATGCAATAAAACCATTCAGTTTCTGCACACTGGATGCTAATGTTGCATGCCTCTGTGGCTGGATACTCTTACGAAAAAAAAGTCAGTACTCATTTGAGTGCTATTCCTTGCTTATAGTTCAAAATACAAAACAACTTGGGTGTCCAACTTTGAAATTTGTACTTTTAAGCAAAGAGAGAAGAAAATCCTGCACTATTTTTAATGAACTCCTTGAGGCATATGACACATATAGTAGAACAGAAACTCAAAGAATAAAGCACATAAAATTTCAAATGTACAGATAAAATTAGTAACAACTGAGTTGTTTATAACCTGGCAAATTTAATTTTTTCTTTTTTTTCCAGAATATTAAGTATGCAGTTTGATTATTTCAATTACTTTCTAAAATACAATATCTCTCCACATTAAAAAAGGGGGGGAGCTAACAATTAAAAAGGATAAGACTGTTATTGCATATATGCCTTAGGGAAGTTCATTTTCCTAGTCAATAAATTTATTTTAAACTCAATCACAATGTTCTTTTGTTGAAATTTATATTTCTCTTATATTTTGCTCTCAGATGCACAAAAATTCACGAAGTAGATCCCTCTCCATGAGATAAATTCTCTTTCTCAGTCTCATTAGTAACTGTTTCAAGGAATCTATTAAAATCTGTAATTTGCCATACACATGACAAAGAAGTCCATGAGGTTAGAAGCAAATACAACGTGTGATTTCCAAACCCGAAATCAGTGTAAATATTTTAGATCAATATGATTGTTTTTAACAACGTTGAAATCCCTGCAAAACTACATGTAACTGGACAGCAAATTATAAGGACTGATAAAAAGTGAAGGGTAAAATATACTGTTCAAAATACATAGGTACCATTTTCTAGGGGACTCAATATGCTTCTTATTATCTCAGATTTCTAAAGAATCTGTGTCTGTTATTTACCTCTCCATGAAGTTCCCATAGCACTCTTTAGAAGATTCTCTAATGAATCCTATTCATAGCCATCCCATAACCTCTGAACTAAATCCCAATTTCACCAGCATCAGTAATTTTTATCTAAATAGTTCTCCTTTTCTTGGTGCTTTATATATTTAAATACCGTTATTTGATTTTCTAATTTAACTCTGAAAACATACACTGAATCCAAAATCTTATTGAATAAACAAGGATTTATTCAGATGTTAAAATAAGGATACTAAAAATCTCTTTTGGTTAGATTTAAACTTTTTTTTTCTAATAGGTAAGATGTAATCAAGCAGAAATAATTAACAATGCAACTTACTGAACTTTATTGATATCTCTAAGTGAAACTATCATGAATTAAAATTTCAAGAGAATGATTATAAATGTTTTCACCTTAATTATAAATTGGGTATCCACGTGAAAGTGCTGTCTAAAGTTGATGACACGTATTAACACCTTGTAAATGGACCCAGTTTATGGAAATGCGGTGGAAGAGCTACCTAATTAAAAGGTAAAACAGCACTTTAAATTGTTTCTGTGACATGTACAGAAATATTTATGAGCAGTTTAGCAATGGCCAGCAAAAAAATCACTGGAATAGTTATTAAACATTTTAGAGAAATGAATTTACTCTTCAATCTGTGCAATGGATTGGTGGAGTTAGGTCGGAAAATGACAGCCCCAAAATTATTACTCTCAAAGAAATTCCTTTTCTAATAAACCAAGATGCCCTTCTATACATATGTAGATTTATGTCAGAATAAAATTTAAACTGCAGTTAGTGATTGAAATAACTATCAATGAGTTTATTTTCTAATGCAAACTAAACAGTGGTGAATATAAATACCTTCATTTTTTGGAATGTTATAAAAATTTTCAAAGTTTATAAAATATTTAAATTGCATAAAAAGATACTTATGGGTTAATTTTAATGGAAAAATGGGGCTTTATATCTATTAAAATAGAATTTTTCTATAAAAATCCTATATATGTTTATATATTTGTTTATAATATAGTACATCATTACATACCTTTCCAGAAAAAAATCTAGAAAGAAATTTCCAAGCTGCTAATAATTTTTAACAGGTAGCATCATCATGGATAATTTTTAGTTTTTCTAAAGCATTTATTTATTTTTTGTAAATTAATACTATACGTCATAATACATAAGTCTTATCATTTTAATGATTACCATTACAAATAGTACTCTATCTTTAATTAACAGTGTTATTAAAGAGTGAACCTCAATAGGTAAAATTTAGATGACTAAGCACACACCAATTGTTAAGAACTATATATTGCTAAGGTAAATATATGCCTGATGCCCCCAGATAAATCTTAATACCATTAGTTCTTCCAGGATTATTTTTCCTCTCTCTCAACTTTCTGCCTGAAAACTAGTAGTAATTGTAAACTGGAATTTTAAAAAATTCATTTATTCAATAAGTATTTACAGAGTTCCTACCACTAGATATATTTCCGGGTAAAGGAGATGACAAGATAAATAACTCATTGTCTTTGCTTCAAAAGAACTCACAGTCTAATGATAGAAAAGAGCACCGAAAACAACTAACTACAAAAAACGTGATTAGTGTCATACTGTACATGGGTAAGAGTGGCTAAACCATTTCCTTTTCCTACAGTGCACTTCCTCTTTCTATGTTTGTACATCGTTGCATTACATACCATGGATTGTTCCATTAAGATCAGATTGATCCAGCGAGTATATCTTGGTCTTTTTCAAGTTCATTGTATATTTACATGTTCCTTGATGACTGTGAAAGTAGGAGTGTAGTAATTTTCCTATCAAAATGATATGTATATGATCAATAGTCTCTAAGGGCTCTAACTATGAGAGTTTGAAGACAAGTAACCGATGTTCTGTCCTATTCATTGCTAGCACGATACCTGCATAAAAACTGAAGAATTATTTAAAAGGTATTTTATTGGGAGAGTTTTATGTTACATAACCAATTTATAAATATTATTTCATTAGCTCATTTATTGTTTTTTTTGTTTTTTTTTTTTTTGCTGTATGCGGGCCTCTCACCGTTGTGGCCTCTCCTGTTGTGGAGCACAGGCTCCGGACGCGCAGGCCCAGCGGCCATGGCTCACGGGCCCAGCCACTCCGCGGCATGTGGGATCTTCCCGGACCGGGGCACGAACCCGTGTGCCCTGCATCGGCAGGCGGATTCTCAACCACTGCGCCACCAGGGAAGCCCAGCTCATTTATTGTTAAATCTTCTTTTTTCTTTGCACATTTTAATTGTTTTTATGTGCTTCTTTTACAACTTGTAAAGTACAATCCATGTCCTTTATGTGTGGACAACTTAGTTCAGCTTAGATTCAATACAGGAAAAGAGAGGCATGGAAATTTTAAAACTTTCTATTTAAAGACTTTAAAAAATTAGTTATTTTCTTCCCCAATTCTGTGCTTAAGAATAAGTTTTTGTATCATACAGAAACTTCCAAAGTAAAAATTGGCACAAATAGCAGTCATGTCCAACAATTACAGTAAATGCAGGGGACCAGTATAATCTATCTACAAAATACTGCAGTTAAAAGAAATTTTTGCCAAGATTCAAACATGATGAAAGACAGTAGCACATTCATATACTAAAGATCACAGTAGGGGAAGCTAGTGTAGGTACTGTAATGAGGCTGATGATAATAAAATGAGGAAGAAAAGTAATATGACAGCGAAAACTGCTGATAGTAATAAGAAGTAAGCTGTTAATCGACTCCTAAAAATGTGAAACAAACAGGTTGTGGTTTTTTTTTTTTTTTTTTTGATGCTATGTCTACATAAAAAGCAGAAACATATAATCTTTGTTCAAGATCTTAAACAAAGACTTCTAAAGAAAGTGCAAACAGCCTGGTTGGCCTACAACAGCTTATTCTTTCAGTTTCAAACCTACTGTCAGAGCATCTAATCAAACCATCTTGAACAAATTCAGTGTTATTATCTCAGCAACCTTGCCTGGAAGGCCATTCCTCCCATTTAAGCATCTCCGCTTGAAAACCAGATTCACAACAGCTGGTCTGATTTCGTTTTCCTTTAATTTTCCTTTTGTTGCCTTTTCCATTTTATGTCCTTTCCCCATCACGTTTGTTGAGTTGCAAATAGTAATTTTCATTCTTACCTATGGTCTTTATTTTACTGCTTATTTGCAGGGTTAGTGGTCTAACATTGCTTAATATTAGCTGAAACATAATAATTTGAAGGACTATAACTACCCTTGCTCTCCTCAAACAATTTCAGAAAGTTGGCATACGTTTTGTTTTCTTTTATAGTATTATCTACACCAATAAAACACCTGAGTCAAAACTGGCCATGAATATTTTGTTAATGCTATGTAACCATGGGCTCTGACTTATCTTCTTTTCCTGCATCTGGTTGCCTCTTGTATCTTCTGTTCTAGAGTTCTCAGTATTAAAAAAAAAAAAAGCTGATCATTTAAAACAATATCATTTTAATACAAAAAACCCATAGGAGGTATAAAATATTATAATTGAAATGATAAACACAAAACTTTGACTTTGACAGTCACAGATAAGTAAATTCAAACATATGACACCTCATATTCATCATAATTTTGGCATGTGGTACATGTGCAAAAAAGTGGGGTTGTCATACAATAGTATAAAATGACATTAAAAGACTTAAATAAGAACTGGACTATTTTTCTCATACTTATTATTTACATCAAACCTTAGACATGACATCATCAAAGTGTCATCTGTTATAAATATATCAAGCCAAAATGCAGAATTTCTTTGCTCATTACCCTGCCATACCATAGGTCTATGCCGTCATCTGAAAAGAAAGAAAAGAAAAAGAAAAAGAAAGAAAATTGTCACCTACTGCTGAACAACCTCTGGGATATTCTGCACCTGAAATCAGGGACTACCATCATTCTGAAAAGACAACAATGTACATCAAAACATAGGGCAGCAATAAGACACAGAGGCATTAAAGCACAAATAATTTATGTGGCCTTATTGTCAGAGTCCTAGATTATAATTTTGGCTCTTCTACTTACTAGTTCTATAAACTTAGAAAAAACAGTATCCCTAAGCCTTAGTTTCTTCATTAATAAAATGGAATAAATAAGATTAACAATCTCTGAGACTGTTGTAGAGATTAACTAAAAATATACATAAAAAACATAGTACATGGCATCTAGTAAGCAACCAAACACAGTTTACCCTTAAACAACATCAGTTCAAATGGTATAGGTCCACTTATATGTGGATTTTTTTCAATAAATAGTAATACAAGACTATACAATCTGTGGTTGTGGAACCTCAGCTACAGAGGGAGAGGGGAAGAGACCACTTATAATTTTACCACTGTAAAATTAAACGTGGATTTTCAACTGCACAGGGGTTGGAATCCCTAACCCCAAATTGTTCAAGGGTTAACTGTATTATTTAATGTTTGTGCTTTGATTTTACTTTTGTAAATCAGTTCCATTCCTAAATTAGTCCTTTTATTTTTCTAGTGGTAAATAGAACTCAAACTATCCATTCACTTACCTAATTTTTTCACTCACCTAATTTTATGTAAGCAAAATGTATTTCTTATTACTATCCTTTTAACTCATCTATTTAAATAAAACTTGTATATATTTAATGTGTACAACATGATGATTTCATATACATAGAGTGAAATGATTACTATGGTCAAGCTAATTAACATATCTCCTCACAGTTATCATTTTTTTGTGTGTGATGAAAGCACCTGAAATCTATTACTTTAGCATCTTTCCAGTGTTCAATACAGTATTATTAAATACAGTCATCATACCTGTACTTTAGATCTTTAGACTTATTCATTCAATATAACTGCAACTTTGTACTCTTTACAAAGTACATCTTCCCATTTATCCCATCTCACCAGCTCCTGGTAACCACTATTCTCCACATTTGAGTTCAACTTAAAAAAAAATTATATTCCACATATAAGTGATAGTAGGCAGTAGTTGCCTTTCTGTCTGGCTTAATTCACTTAGTATAATGTCCTCCAGGTTCATCCATGTTTTCACAAATGGCAGGATTTTCTCCTTTGTCATGGCTGAATAAATGTGGTATATATATATATATATATATATATATATATGTATATAGATACACACACCCCACATCTTCTTTATCCATTCATTTGTTGACCAGCACTTACGTTGTTTCCATACCTTGGCTCTCGTGAATAATGCTGCAATGAACATGGGAGAACAGATACCTCTCTGAGATCCTGATTTCATTTCCTTTGGATATATACCCAGAAGTGGGATTGCTGGATCATATGGTAGTTCTATCTTTAGTTTTTTGAGGAATCACCATACTGTTATTCTTAATGGCTGTACCAATTTACACGTCCACCAGCATCGTACAAGGGTCCCTTTTCTCCACTTCCTCGCCAACGCTTATCTTTTGTCTTTTTTGGTGATAGCCATTTTAACAAGTGTGAGGTAATATTTCATTGTGGTTTTGATTTGCATTTCCCTTATGATTAGTAGTGATGATAATCTTCTCATACATCAGTTGCCCATTTGTATGTCTTTTTTTTGCGAAATGTCTACTCAAGTCCTTTGCCCATTTAAAAATATGGTTATTGGTTTTCTTGTTATTTAGTTGTTTGTGTCCCTTATATATTTTTAATATTAATCCCTTCCCTGATCAGATGTATGTTTTGGAAATATTTTCTACCATTTAGCAGATTGTCTCTTCGCTCTGTTGATTGTTCCTTTGTTGTGAAGAAAATTTTTAGTTTGCAATCCCATATGTCTAGTTTTACTTTTGCTGCCTGTGATTTTCGGTTCATAATCAAAATATCATTGCCCATACCAATGTCAAGAAGGCTTTTCCCTATTCAAGAAGCTTTTTTCCTATCATCATTTACTTATTTACTGATCCCAGTATTGAGGGCAAAACACTCAAAATGGAAAACGCTTAATGTACATATTATCATTACTCAGTTTGGAAGTACATTTAAAGAGGCAATTAAAGCACTTCTAAACAAAAGAGTAACTGACTTCATCTCACATGAGCCTGGAGTACCTTAGATAAAATTCATCTGATTAACATAATGGCTGTTATTATTTCATACTATATTTAATGTTACAGATAATTCAGGGAACATAAGAAGGTAATCACCAATCCAAGAGGTACATAGTTATAAAGAGAACATACTGAATTTAATTATTTGAATTTTTGATTATCAAAACTATTGATTAGATGCATAGAGCTTATTAATGGTCTGGCTGTTCATATCTCTCTTTACTTGTTTATCTCCCTGTTAGACTATGAGCTCCTCGAGGAAAAAACACTGTTTCTTCCTCATTTATTGAAGCTTCAGAACCAAGATTGGTGTCACAAATATAATAAACACTCAATAAAACTTGTTAAAATGAACACTGCACATTGGTATTTTCTTACATTCTTTATTATTTTACAAATTATATTGTTTATTCATATGTTAATATATCAACAATTAACAGACCTGAAATATTATTTGCAAGACAGGTACTGTATAATATTTTATTCATATACTTAGCACATTATTTACTGGATTTCCATTATGCACTGGGCACTCTGCTAATTTTAAGGTAAACAGTAATTATATTTTTTAAAAGTCTTGGCTGTCTTGACTTGGTTTCAATCCTTTCTACACAGCTCTAGCTTAGACCTAATCAAACTTTTTGATAGAATGTTCCACATGAAAACCTAGGGTTGTGATGTTGAATTAGGTAATTTATATTAAGTGATTTGTCTGATGTTTGGTGCATAATATATACTTAATAAATCATGGTGTTATTATTTCAATTAATAAAGGAATTACTTAAAAAGAAGTATCTAGTGAGATGATCTCTAAATGATTTTTTATTAATTAACTTTAAACAGTTTGTCTAATTTCAAGTGTTTGCTACTTATTTTATCTCCTTAAGGAGGTGATAATATCTCTCCAGCCATGAAGAGTGTTTCTGAACTAAATTAGATTGACCCTCACTAATGCTCTTGCATCCATTTGTGTCCAATGTTCTTCTCTTTACGTATGAGTGATGAAGGAATTCCTACACATTACACAACTCAAAACCATATAAATATCTCTGGGACATTTTCGTTGGAACCACCACCCTTCTCGGCATAACACTACTATCACATTTCTTATTCTTTCACTGCACTGTACATTTGAGTAGTACATTAAAATGTACTGGACTCAGATGACCTGTGTTCCTGCCTTGTGCCACACGGGCTTGCAAGGTTGTTATTTTTCTTGGCAAGCTATCTCTTAAAACAGGCTTCAAACTAAACCCCCTGTCTTTCTAATTTGCACAAACTCTCTTCTGCTGGTCAGAATATTGGTGACTGGATTTGTTACACCTGTTCCTTTTAGCCATACTAACCAACATGGCTCTGTTGGTCACATATTGAAAGCAGCATCTTTACAGACTGACTTTTCTGCCTAAATAGGCATTTTAACCTTTTAGCTTTTACTACACAGTAGAAAGAGACATTTATCCAACATCATGATTTGGGGAGGCAAATAAACATTTTTCTGCAAGTGCTATCTGCAGTATCATCTCTCCATGAAGAACAAGAAAAGGACACTATCTAATGGCAGGTAATCCAAATAGGAAAGAAACTGAGAACATATGAGAATCATTTTGAGGAATGTTTTCCAACTATATGCATCCTCCTGACGCCCAGAGAAGGCCTGCCTCCCCTTTTGAGGGTCAGCATTTAGAAGAGACAGGAGTTATGACCCACTGGTGTGATGCAGAGGTAATGATTGAGATGCTTTAATCCTTCATTTCTTCATGTTTAGTCACTGTCCTTCATTAAGACAGAGAATGAGAATGGAATACAAAATACTGTGGGGCTTTTATCTCCATTGAAGGGTATTTTTCTCTCCACTCTCTACTTAATATGTGAGATCTATAAGCTTTGTTGTTGTATGGATTTCCAGGGTGACAAGGAAAAAGTCAATATTAATGTGACTTTGTTTTCTGTATCAATCTTCAGATATTTAAACCTGAAAGTGTATAAAGAAAAGCCATTACAGTTATAATAAAACCCTACTCATATGTTTAAGGTATATATGTGTATACAAGTAGACACACGTACAAGTACTTGTATGTATGATACATACATATATACAAGGAACAAGTACATACAATATACTGGTATGCATCTTGTTTGTATATTAGAATTTCCTTTAACTGTCCAAAGAACACAAATAAATAATTACTATTATTACCCTCATTCTTATCAAAGAAACAAAGGCGAACAGTAATCAAATGGCTTATTCCAAGTTCAAATACTGATAAATGGTAGAGCTGGGATTGAACCCAGGAAGTTCACATCAAGAGCTTTTGCTCTAAATCACTTCTTGATGCTGTTACTTTAGTATAATTATGTCATTAAAAGTAATATATACATAAGTTTTCCATGACAATTCAATGAAATAAGCATACATCACGGTCACAGAAAATGTAGATTGTGTTGACATGCTTTACTTTCTTGAGGTTTAAAAGCTTTCAGAACAAAATTTTCTTTCAAAGGACTTTATCTAGAACTCATTAAATTGCTCTGTTTTGTTAAACAACTATGAATTTGCTCTTTAGAGGGCCCCTCTGATAGTAATAAATGTCTATCGTCTGACTTTCCAAGAACATCAAACACCTACTAGCAGATTTATGTGAGAGTGGAAAACATCCAATTACTTTCAGCGAATGCTTTCTTAAAAGTGCATGCATTCTAAACATACAGGGAATTTAAACAACTGTGCTTAAAACACAGAAAACAGGAAAGGAAGATTTGAGTCAATTCATCATTTTTATTATGTACTCTCAACTCTACCTGAACCACATCTAAAAACCACATTTCAGTGGCATTTACTACTACTTCCCCCTCCACTTTTAAAGCAGCCTATGCACATATCAAATGGATGGACTTATATATCACATAATGTAGGAGGAATACTTAGCATCGATAATAATAAGAATTAAAGAAATTCTTTGAACATTGCTGCTTTTTAGATCACTCCTAGTATCTGATTATTCCTTCTTTCTCTTATTTCTTTAATTAGCTGTGGCTTTGATACTAGGCATACATTTATTTGAAGCCAGAAGACCACTCTTAACAACTTGCAGATATTAAAAAATGTTTTACTCATTTTAACACTTTCAAATTACTTTCTAATAAATTTCCAGTTGTATATATTTCTCATTTTTCAAATGGTGGTTTCTTCCTCCCTCAAATGTAAAATGATAGTTCGCTCAACCATTTCTTTCTCTTGATAAAGTACATGTTTTCTTTTAGTCTTAAATTAGAAGCTCCACCACACACAACAGAGGAAGCCCCCAGATCATTCTTATTGGCACAAAGGACCAGAAAAGACTGTGAAGTGGACAAAGATTCACTTCAATGTCCTTCTTTCTTTATGTCACTTTCTAATGTATCTTCTTCCAAAACCCAAATTTTAATTGTTCTTAAGCTCTCCAAAGTATATCACCTAGGCCTGCCACAGAGATCTCCTTGATATATAAATATCCCTCCCACTCCCTATGTATTCTTTCAATAATACTCTTACTCTTCAGTAAAAATGACGTTGGCAATCAACGTTTGGATTAAAGAAATTCAAACTAAAATGTCAATGACTGTAATTCAGATGTTTAAAGAGTACATTAAACCTTGTAAAAGAACAGTGTGGTAAACTCACTGAAAATGAATGTGTAATTTGCACACTGGAATGGGGAGATATTTTTCAATCACAGAGTTATCCTCACTATTCCTTATCTATATAAGCAAGCCACAAACACACATATCTCACACTGTTGACACATCAGAACAGACACTGCCAATGGACTTCTGACCCTAAAGTGGAAACAGAATATACAAAATAACCTCAGAATTCCTTGGCATTTCTCTTTTGCTAATGAGCACATTATTCCAACATTATTCTGAAACAAAGTTATGGAATTTCTGGCACTATTTCATCAACCTAATTATGACTGTATCAAATTTACTTCTATTGATATTTTCTGGGTATTCTGTGTGTCTCTTATATACCAGATAGTTAACTTGTATCTGGAAACAAGTGGCTTAATGAGTGGCTTCAAAAGTGAAAGCCCTGGGAAAGTTTGAATAATGAGAAGAGGCCAAAGGGAAATTTTCTGGGTATGAGAATTTATGTTGCCCTAACTTCACTTCATGCTCTTGCCCACCTAATATACTTCCTGAACTCACACCTAAACTCATCTCATCCTCTTCAATCTAAATTCTACACAGAATTTCCTAGCCACAGGAAGGAATGCACAAAAAGGTCATGAATGAACTTGGGGTTCTTCTAGTTTTAGTAGTTCATGTGGGGAACTACTTCTAGTTTTAGTAGTTCCTGTGGGGAGACGAGGAGAGATAATAGAATCACAGTAAAATGGTACAGCTAGACACAATGGTGCAGTGTGATAGATATAAAACATCTCACCACATTTGATTTTGTAGAATTTGATTTGAGAACACTTTGAGAAATCAGAACTCAAAATATAAGTTCAACAGCAGTGAGCCCATAACCATATACTAGATCACTGTCTTCTAGCTGGAGTCACTATAGAGACATTTGGTTTGTGTATAAAAATAGCAAAACAAGACTGAAGATTGAGAATTCTCTTTTCTAAAATGATAATAGGTCACATTCCAAAACTTTAAAATGCAATGTCTAAAACCTAATTATACAAAATTCAAATCAGAGACCTTCTCTTTTGTTTAGCTTCTCCTACGTAAGCCCTTTTAGAGTGCTCTGAATCAATCTGTTCTGCCTTGGAAACCTCCAAACTCAGGAAGCACTGAGTGCCCCAGATCTTTCCCACTTTTCTTTCCTTACTACCTGTTTCCACTCCTTCAGTAGCCTGAATTGCTCCCTGCTACTCTGATGAAGTAATCTGTACTAAAAATAGGCAAAGAACATACAGATAAATACATTTGTATTTTTAAAAAAATTTCCTAAAGGGAATGTCCTAATTACAAAATGCTACAGTGAGACAATTGAGGAAAGGTTTATAAGTAAGTAAATAAATACATTTAGGGATGACTCTGCCTAAAGAATCAGATCAAAAAGAAAAAGATCAGCCTTGGCCTTGGGATAAACTTTGGTGAAAATAATTATCCTTCAGCTGGAGTCAAGATCTCAGACTCGCCTCCTCCTCACAGAATATTTTTATCTTCAGATAGGACCACTTTCCTCCATCCAGCAGGTCCATCATACTTTAGGCACCTACCCAAGCCTAGCTCTAGGAAAACATAAGGTTAACTTTGCAACCCAGTACCAAGTCAAGAGTACGCTAGTCTTACTCTGATGTCAGACCCTAGGCTTCTGCATCTTGGCCCCATGCCTTTATCTTGTAGAGTTTCTCCTCTAGAATGAGGTTCTACCTCTGATCCTCAGCCCTTGGGCTGAGAGCATCCAAAGTACTGATAGACTACCCTTGTGGTTTCCATTTACCTCTCCACATATTACTTGCACCTTGGTTCTCTGTCACTATGTTTCCTCTGCCTTCTAGAATAATCACTTATAATCACTGTCAGGACATTCTTGTCACAGATCATTTGCCCATATTTTCAGGTTGTGTCTTTTTCTACGGTCAGCAGATACTACGTGCATCTGCCAGACTGGCAGAACACCTCAGACCTCCCAAAAGGCAAGAAACTCACCACGTACCTGGGTAGGGCAAAAGAAAAAAGAAAAAACAGAGACAAAAGAATAGGGATGGGACCTGCACCAGTGGGAGGGAGCTGTGAAGGAGGAAAGGTTTCCACACACTAGAAGCCCCTTTGCAGGCGGAGACTGCGGGTGGCGGAGGGGGGCAGCTTCGGAGCCATGGAGGAGAGCTCAGCAACAGGGGTGCAGAGGGCAAAGCAGAGAGATTCCTGCACAGAGGATCAGTGCCAACCAGCACTCACCAGCCCGAGAGGCTTGTCTGCTCACCTGCCGGGGCGGACAGGGGGCTGGGAGCTGAGGCTCAGGCTTGGGAAGTCGGATCCCAGGGAGAGGACTGGGGTTGGCGGTGTGAACACAGCCTGAAGGGGGCTAGTGCGCCACAGCTAGCAGGGAGGGAGTCCAGGAAAAGTCTGGACCTGCCTAAGAGGCAAGAGACCATTGTTTTGGGGTGCGCGAGGAGGGGGATTCAGAGCACTGCCTAAATGAGCTCCAGAGAAGAGCGCAAGCCACGGCTATCAGAGCGGACCCTAGAGACGGGCATGAAATGCTAATGCTGCTACTGCAGCCACCAAGAAGCCTGTGTGAAACTACAGGTCACAATCCACACCTCCCCTCTTGGGAGCCTGTGTAACCCACCACTGCCAGGGTCCCATGATCCAGGGACAACTTTCCCAGGAGAACACATGGCACGCCTCAGGCTGTTGCAACATCATGTTGGCCACTGCCACCACAGGCTCACCCCACATTCTGTACCCCTCCTCCCCCCACCCTGCCTGAGTGAGCCAGAGCCCCCTAATAAGCTACTAATTTAACCCTGTCCTTTATGAGCAAAGAACAGACGCCCTCAGTGACTTACACGCAGAGTTGGGGCCAGATCCAAAGCTGAACCCCAGAGATGTGTGAACAAAGAAGAGAAAGGGAAATTTCTCCCAGCAGACTCAGGAGCAGCAGATTAAATCTTCATAGTCAACTTTATGTACCCTGAATCTGTGGAATACCTGAATAGACAACAAATCATCCCAAAACTGAGGTGGTAGACTTTGGGAGCAACTGTAGATTTGGGGTTTGCTTTCTGCATCTAATTAGTTTCTGGTTTTATGTTTATCATAGTTCAGTATTTAGAGCTTATTATCATTGGAAGATTTGTTTATTTATTTGGTTGCTCTCTTCCCTTTTTTTAAATATATATACATATTTTTTCCTTTTTCTCTTTTTGTAAGTGGGTATGTGTATGATTCTTTGTGTGAATTTGTCTGTATAGCTTCGCTTTTGCCATTTGTCCTAGGGTTCTGACTGTCTGCTTTTTGTTTTTTGGTATAGTTTTAGTGCTTGTTATCATTGGTGGATTTGTTTTTTGGTTTGGTTACACTCTTCTTTCTTTCTCTCTTTCTTTTTTAAAATTTTATTACTTTTCTATTTTTTAATTTTTAATATTCTTTCCTATTTTAATAACTTTATTTTATTTTATTTATTTATTTTTCTTTCTTTCTTTCTTTTTCTCCCTGTTCTTCTGAACGGTGTGGCTGACAGGGTCTTGGTGCTCTACCTGGGTGTCAGGCCTGAGCCTCTGAGGTGGAAGAGTCGAGCTCAGGACACTGGTCCACCACAGACCTCTTGGCTCCAAGTAATATCACATGGCGAATGCTCTCCCAGAGATCTTCATCTCAACACTAAGACCCAGCTCCACTCAACTACCAGCAAGATCCAGTGCTGGACACCCTATGCCAAACAACTAGCAAGACAGGAACACAAGCTGACCCATTAGCACAGAGGCTGCCTAAAATCATAATAAGTTCACAGAAACCCCAAAACACAAAACCAGACATGGTCCTGCCCACCAGAAATACAATATCCAGCCTCATCCACCATAACACAGGCACCAGTACCCTCCACAACCCACTGAAACAACCTTACCCACTGGAGGCAGACACGAAACACAATGGGAACTACGAACCTGCAGCCTGCGAAAAGGAGACCCCAAACACAGTAAGTTAAGCAGAATGAGAAGACAGAGAAATACACAGCAGAGGAAGGAGCAAGGCAAAAACCCAACAGGCCAAACAAATGAAGAGGAAATAGGCAGTCTACCTGAAAAAGAATTCAGAGTAATGAAAGTAAAGATGATCCAAAATCTTGGAAATAGAATGGAGAAAATACAAAAAGCACTAGAAGAACTAAGGAGCAAACAAACAATGATGAAGAACACAATAAATGAAATAAAAAATTCTCTAGAAGGAATCATAGCACAATAACTGACGCAGAAGAACTGATAAGTGACATGGAAGAAAAAATAGTGGAAACAACTACCACAAAGCAGAAAAAGAAAAAAGAATGAAAAGAATTGAGACAATTTCAGAGACCTCTGGGACAACATTAAATGCACCAAAATCCGAATTACAGGGCTCCCAGAAGAAGAAGAGAAAAAGAAAGGGACTGAGAAAATATTTGAAGAGATTATAGTTGAAAACTTCTCTAATATGGGTAAGGAAATAGTCAAGTCCAAGAAGCACAAAGGGTCCCATACAGGATAAATACAAGGAGAGACACATCAAGACAGATATTAATCAAACTATTAAAAATTAAATACAAAGAAAAAATATTAAAAGCAGCAAGGGAAAAGCAACAATTGACATACAAGGGAATCCCCATAAGGTTAACAGCTGATCTTTCAGCAGAAACTCTGCAAGCCAGAAGGGAGTGGCAGGACATATTTAAAGTGATGAAAGGGAAAAACCTACAATCAAGATTACTCTGCCCAGCAAGGATCTCATTCAAATTCAAGAGAGAAGTTAAAACCTTTACAGAGAAGGAAAAGCTAAGAGAATTCAGCACCACCAAACCAGCTTTACAACAAATGCTAAAGGAACTTCTCTAGGCAGGAAACAAAAAGAAGCAAAAGACCTACAATAACAAACCCAAAACAATTAAGAAAATGGAAATAGGAACATACATATCGATAACTACCTTAAATGTAAATGGATTAATGTTCCAACCAAAAGACATATATGGGCTGAATGGATACAAAAACAAGACCCGCATATATGCTGTCTACAAAAGACCCACTTCAGACCTAGGGACACATACAGACTGAAAGTGAGGGGATGGAAAAAGACATTCCATGCAAATGGAAATCAAAAGAAAGCTGGAGTAGCAATTCTCATATCAGACAAAATAGACTTTAAAATAAAGACTATTACAAGAGACAAAGAAGGACACTACATAATGATCAAGGGATTGACCCATGATGAAGATATAACATAAATATTTATGCACCCAACATAGCAATACATAAGGCAAACGTTAACAGCCATAAAAGGGAAAATCGACAGTAACACAATCATAGTAGGGGACTTTAACACCCCATTTTAACCAATAGGCAGGTCATCCAAAATGAAAATAAATAAGGAAACACAAGCTTTAAATGACACATTAAACAAGATGGGCTTAATTGATAGTTATAGGACATTCCATCCCAAAACAGCAGATTACACTTTCTTAAGTGCTCATGTAACATTCTCCAGGATAGATCATATCTTGGGTCACAAATCAAGCCTTGGTAAATTTAAGAAAACTGAAATCATATCAAGTATCTTTTCCGACCACAATGCTATGAGATTAGATATCAATTACAAGAAAAAATCTGTAAAAAGTATAAACACATGGAGGCTAAACAATACACTACTAAATAACCAAGAGATCACTGAAAAAATCAAAGAGGAAACCAAGAAATACCTAGAAACAAATGACAATGAAAACACAACAACCCAAAACCTATGGGATACAGCAAAAGCAGTTCTAAGAGGGAAGTTTATAGCAATACAATCCTACCTCAAGAAATAAGAAACATCTCAAATAAACAACCTAACCTTATGCCTAAAGCACTTAGAGAAATAAGAACAAAAAAACCCCAAAGTCAGAAGGATAGAACTCAAAAAGATCATATCAAAAATAAATGAAAAATAAATGAAGGAAACAATAGCAAAGATCAATAAAACTAAAAGCTGGTTCTTTGAGAAGATAAACAAAATTGATAAAGCATTAGTAAGACTCATGAAGATAATAAGGGAGAAGACTCAAATCAATAGAAAAGAAAAAAAATTCTTTTGAATAAAAATTTGAAAAATTCCTCAAATCAAAAGAAACAGAAAATATAAACAGACCAATCACAAGCACTGAAATTGAAACCGTGATTAAAAATCTTCCAGCAAACAAAAGCCTAGGACCAGATGGGTTCACATGCGAATTCTATCAAACATTTAGAGAAGAGCTGACACCTATCCTTCTCAAACTCTTCCAAAATATAGCAGAGGGAGGAACACTCTCAAACACATTCTACAAGGCCACCATCACCCTGATACCAAAACCAGATAAAGATGCCACAATAAAAGAAAACTATAGGCCAATATCACTGATGAACCTAGATGCAAAAATCCTCAAAAAAATACAAGCAAAGAGAATCCAGCAGCACATTAAAGGGATCATACACCATGTTCAAGTGGGGTTTATCCCAGGAATGCAAGGATTCTCCAATATACGCAAAGCAATCAATGTGATAAACCATATTAATAAATTGAAGGAGAAAAATCATATGATCATCTCAATAGATGCAGAAAAAGCTTTTGACAAAATTCAACACCCATTTATGATAAAATTCTTCCAGAAAGTAGTCATAGAGGGAACTTACCTCAACATAATAAAGGTCGTATATGACAAACCTTCAGCCAGCAATGTTCTCTTTGGTGAAAAACTGAAACCATTTACACTAAGATCAGGAACAAGACAAGGTTGCCCACTCTCACCACTCTTATTCAACCTAGTTTTGGAAGTCCTAGCCACAGCAATCAGAGAAGAAAAAGAAATAAAAGGAATCCAAATTGGAAAAGAAGAAGTAAAGCTGTCACTGTTTGCAGATGACATGATACTATACATAGAAAATCCTAAAGTTGCTGCCAGAAAACTACTAAAGCTAATCAATGAATTTGGTAAAGCAGCAGGACACAAAATTAATGAACAGAAATTTCTTGCATTCCTATACACTAATGATGAAAAATCTGAAAGAGAAATTAAGGAAACACTCTCATTTACCATTGCAAGAAAAAAGAATAAAATACCTAGGAATAAACCTACCTAAGGAGACAAAAGACCTGTATGCAGAAAACTATAAGACACTGATGAAAGAAATTAAAGATAATACAAACAGATGGAGAGATATACCATGTTCTTGGACTGGAAGAATCAATACTGTGAAAATGACTATACTACTCAAAGCAATCTACAGATTCAATGCAATCCCTATCAAACTACCAATGACATTTTTCACAGAACCAGAACAGAAATTTTCAGAATTTGTATGGAAAAAAAAAGACCCTGAATAGCCAAAGCAATTCTGAGAAAGAAAAATGGAGCTGGAGGTAGCAGGCTCCCTGACTTCAGACTATACTAAAAAGCTACAGTAATCAAGACAGCATCATACTGGCACAAAGACAGAAATATAGATCAATGGAACAGGATAGAAAGCCCAGATATAAACCCATGCACATATGGTCACATTTTTGATAAAGGAAGCAAGACTATAGAATGGAGAAAAGACAGCCTCTTCAATAAGTCGTGCTAGGAAAACTGGACACGTACATGTAAAAGAATGAAATTAGAACACTCCCTAACACTGTACACAAAAATAAAGTCAAAATGGATTACAGACCTAAACGTAAGGTCAGACACTATCAAACTCTTAGAGGAAAACATAGGCAGAACACTCTATGACATAAATCACAGCAAGATCTTTTTTGACCCACCTCCTAGAGAAATGGAAATGAACCCCCAAATAAACAAATGGGACCTAATGAAAGTTAAAAGCTTTTGCACAGCAAAGAAAGCCATAAACAAGATGAAAAGACGACCCTCAGAGTGGGATAAAATATTTGCAAATGAAGCAACTGACAAAGGATTAATCTCCAAAATATACAGGCAGCCCAGGCAGCTCAATATCAAGAAAAAAAAGAACCCAATCCCAAAATGGGCAGAAGACCTAAATAGACATTTCTCCAAAGAAGATATACACATTGTCAACAAACACATGAAAGGATGGTCAACATCACTAATTATTTGAGAAATGCAAATCAAAACTACAATGAGGCATCACCTCACACCGGTTAGAATGGACATCATCAAAAAATCTACAAACAATAAATGCTGGAGAAGGTGTGGAGAAAAAGGAACCCTCTTGCATTGTTGGTGGGAATGTAAATTGATACAGCCACTATGGAGAACAGTATGGAGTTTCTTCAAAAACTAAAAATAAAACTATCATATGACCCAGCAACCTCACTACTGGGCATATACCCTGAGAAAACCGTAATCAAAAAAGATTCCTGTACCACAATATTCATTGCAGCTCTGTTTACAATAGCCATGACATGGAAGCAACCTACATGACTATTGACAGATGAATGGATAAAGAAGATGTGGCTGGGCTTCCCTGGTGGCGCAGTGGTTGAGAATCTGCCTGCCGATGCACGGGACATGGGTTCATGCCCCGGTGTGGGAAGATCCCACGTGCTGCGGAGTGGCTGGGCCCATGAGCCATGGCCGCTGAGCCTGCACATCCAGAGCCTGTGCTCTGCAACAGGAGAGGCCACAACAGTGAGAGGCCTGAATACCACACACACACACACACACATGCAAAAGATGTGGCACCTATATACAATGGAATATTACTGAGCCGTAAAAAGAAACTAAACTGAGTTATTTGTAATGAGGTGGATGCACCTAGACACTGTCATACAGTGATGTAAGTCAGAAAGAGAAAAACAAATACCATATGCTAACACATATATATAGAAGCTAAAAAAATTTAAAAATTGTTCTGAGGAACCTAGGGGATGGACAGGAGTAAAGACTCAGACATAGAGAATGGACGTGAGTTCACAGGGAGGGGGAAGGGTAAGCTGTGACGCAGTGAGAGAGTGGCATGGACATATATACACTACCAAATGTGAAATCGATAGCTAGTGGGAAGCAGCTGCATAGCAGAGGAAGAGCAGCTTGGTGCTTTGTGTACACCTAGAGGGGCAGGATAGGGAGGGTTGGAGGGAGACCTAACAGGGAGGAGATATGGGGATATATGTATATGTATAACTGATTCACTTTGTTATACAGCAGAAACTAACACACCATTGTAAAGCAATTATACTCCAATAAAGAGGTAAAAATAAAGAAAGTAGGCCTTCAGTAAGTAATAGGTATCCTCTGTCACTAAATCTTTCCCTGTACCTTAAGTAAAATCATTGATACTTAAAATATAGCCCAGAATATTAAGCAAATTAATATAAAACAAGGTGTGTACATGACTAAGTTCTCCAAATTTTTTATTTTAATGGAGCTGTTGAGTATACGGGAACACCTCAGAGACACTGCAGGTTTTGTTCCAGACCAATGCAACAAAATAAATAGTGCAATAAAGTGAGTAACAAATTTTTTGGTTTCCCAATGCATATGAAAGTTATGTTTACACTATACTGTAGTGTATTAAGTGTGCAATAGTATTACATATAAAAAAACAATGTACAAACCTTACTTTAAAATACTTTGTTGCTAAAATATGCTAACCATTATCTGGGCCATCAGTGAGTCAATCTTTTTGCTGGTGGAAGGTCTCGCCTTGATATTGATCGCTGCTGACTGATCGGGCTGTTGGCTGCTGAAGGTTAGGGTGGGGTGCTGTGTCAATTTCTTAAAATAAGACAAGAATAAATTTTGCCACTCTGATTGACTCTTCCTTTCACAAACAATTTCTCTGTAGCATGCAATGCTGTTTGACAGTATTTTTCCCACAGCAGAATTTATTTCAAAATTGTAGTCCATACTCTCAAACTCTGTCCCTGCTTTATCAACTAAATGTAGGTACTATTCTAAATCTTTTGTTGTCATTTCAACAATCTTCCACAGCATCTTCACCAGGAGTAGATTCTATCTCAAGAAACCATTTTCTTTCCTCATCCATAAGAAGCAACTCCTCATCTATTAATGTTTTATCATGAAATTACAGCAATTCAGTCACGTCTTTAGGCTCCACTTTTAATTCTAGTTCTGTTATTTCCACCCCATGTGCAGTTACTTCTTCCCCTGAAGTCTTGAACCACTCAGTCATCCATGAGGATTAGAATCAACTTCTTTCAAACTCCTGTTAATGTTGACATTTTGACTTCTTCTGATGTATTACAAATGTTTTTAATCACATCTAGAATGGTGAATTCTTTTCAGAAGGTTTTCAATTTACTATGCCCAGATCCACCAGAGGAATCACTTTCTATGGCAGCTTTAGCCTTACGAAATGTATTTCTTAAATAATAAGACTTGAAAGTCAAAATTACTCCTTGATCCATGGGCTGCAGAATGGATGTTGTATTAGCAGGCATGAAAACAGCACTTATCTCATTGTATATCTCCATCAGAGCTCTTGGGTGACCAGGTGCATTGTCAATGAAGAATCTTTTTTTTTTTTCTGAGGAGTAGGTCTCAACAGTGGGCTTAAAATATTCATAAACCATATTGAAAACAGATATGCTGTCATCAGGTTTTGTTGCTTCATTTAAGCAGGACAAACAGAATAGATTTAGCATAATTCTTTTTTTTTTTTTTTTTTTTTTTTTTTTTTTTGCGGTATGCGGGCCTCTCACTGTTGTGGCCTCTCCCATTGTGGAGCACAGGCTCCGGGTGCGCAGGCTCAGCGGCCATGGCTCACGGGCTTAGTTGCTCCGCGGCATGTGGGATCTTCCCGGACCAGGGCACGAACCCGTGTCTCCTGCATCAGCAGGCAGATTCTCAACCACTGCGCCACCAGGGAAGCCCTAGCATAATTCTTAAGAGCCCTAGGGTTTTCGGAATGGTTAAATGAACTTTGGTTTCCACTTAGTCACAGCTGCGTTAGCCCTAACAAGAGAGTCAGCCTGTCCTTTGAAACTTTGAAGACAAGCATTGACTTCTCCTCTCTAGCTATGAATTACTAGATGACATCTTCTTCCAATAGAAGGATGTTTTGTCTACATTGAATATCTGTTGTTCAGTGTAGCCACCTTTGTTTATTATCTTAGCTAGATCTTCTGGGTAACTTGCTACAGCTTCTACATCAGCACTTGCTGCTTCACTTTGTACTTTTATGTTATAAAGAGAGCTTCTTTCCTTAAACCTCATAAATCAACCTCTGTTATCTTCACACTTCTTCTGCAGCTTTCTTACTGCTCTCAGCCTTCACAGAATTGAAGAGAATGAGGTTTTTGCTCTGGATTAGGCTTTGGCTGAAGCAAAGGTTGGGACTATTTTCTATATAGACCATTCACACTTGCTCCAGATCAGTAATAAGACTATTTCACTTTCTTATCATTGGTGTGTTCACTGAAGTAGCATTTCAAATTTCCTTCAAGAAGTTTTCCTTTGCATTCACAACTTGCCTGTTTGGTGCAAGAGGCCTAGCATCTACTTTGGCCTTTGACATGCCTTCCTCACTAAGCTTAATCACTTCTAGCTCTTGATTTAAAGTGAGAGATGTGCAACTATTCCTTTCACTTAGAGGCCATTGTAGTGTTATTAATTGGCCTAATTTCAATATTGTGTCTCAAAGACTAGGGAGGCCTAAGGGGAGAGAGAGAGATGAAGGAAAGGCTAGTCGATGGAATAGTCAAAAACATATCCTACATTTGTGGTGAAGTTCACTATCTTACATGAGCATGGTTACAATAGTAACATCTAAGATCACTGGTCACAGATCACCATAACAAATATAATAATAATAAAAATGTTTGAAACATTGAGAGAATTACCAAAATGTAACAGAGACACAAAGTGAGCAAATGCTGTTGGAAGAAATGGCACCTATAGACTTGCTCCATGCAGGACTGCCACAAATCTTCATTTTGTAAAATAAACTCAACATCTGCAAAGAACAATAAAATGAGGTATGCCTGTACTCCTTAACTTATTTTGATTTTGTTTTTCTTTGATTATATTTTTCCTTTTTATATGTCAAAACTCTAAAATTTATCAGCAAATTAAATGTATAATATTACTTATATAAGTATTTTTTAAAAACTTTTTTCTATATAATAATCATGAATGTAATCATTACTCTGGAGTGATTTTTATATAGATACAGGATTCACAAATCCATTTAAGAAGAATTTACAAGATCATTAGTTAAGAATAATTTTGGTATTTGAGAGACAGTGCTAGACAGGAAAGACAAAGTTACCAACCCAAGAAAGGCTACATTCTATTAAAGAGGAATAACAGCAACAAAAAAACCCCAAAACGAACAAAAAAAAAAAATGGGGGAATGGATAAGTATAATAACTTCTGATGCTGATAAATACTGTAAATAAAATAAAGTTAGATAAATAAATAGAATATGGTGGAGGTATAATTTTACATAGGGCATATCTTAGATTGGTTCTAAGGAACAGATTTACACATGAGGAACTACGTGCAGATTTGTTGAGGAGCTCTCCCAAAGATACACCTAGAAAGAAATGAGGAAGGTAGAACTCTGCTAAATGAGAAGCAGACCCACTGAGCTCTCAAATGATACTCTGAGGCGCTCTGGAGCCTATTAGAATTCTCCCAAATTGAAGCAAGGAGTTAATATATCCTCATATAAATATAAGCCAGTCCCTAACTGCCGGCCATCACTTGGGAGGTGGCATAACTCTGGGAAAGGAAGTTTCCTGCAGTGAAAGGTGAGTCCCAGTGAGGGGCACAACCAGGAGACATTGGCAACAGATATTCCTAGTGGCTGAAGGACAGTTGCACAGTCCCTGAAGAGGATGGAGTACTGCAGGATCTACTACAGTCTACCCCTTGTACCACTCAGATTTACTTGTTTCTTATCATAAATTCACTATATCTAAGGATAGCTTCTCCGGGGGAACCTGGTTGGTGTTGTTTCCTGGGTAACTTACATGTAAAGAGTTAATGAAATGAATTACAGCCTGCACTAATGTAGCTGCTCTTGGGGTTGTAACCAAGACTCATGATTGTCTCTACCATAATCCATTTTATTTTCTCCTAATCCTTAGCCAGCATCTCTGCTAATCAAGGCAGCTTGTATGGTGAGATGATCCTGACTCATCCCTGAGAGGTCCAAGCCTCTAGTTACCTTTCTTCCCCAGGTTTTATCTACTTGTACTTGTCCTTCTTTTTTTTTTTTTTTTTTTTTTTTTGCGTTACGTGGGCCTCTCACTGCTGTGGCCTCTCCCGTTGTTGAGCACAGGCTCCGGTCGCGCAGGCTCAGCGGCCATGGCTCACGGGCCCAGCCGCTCCGTGGCACGTAGGATCCTCCCAGACTGGGTCACAAACCCATGTCCCCTGCATTGGCAGGCGGACTCTCAACCACTGTGCCACTAGGGAAGCCCTGTCCATTTTTAAAAATTAAATCTTGATGTGAAAATACCAAGAGGTGTCAAGAAATCCATCAAGTTTCAGACATACTGTTCTCTGCCCCAAATATGTAGCATAGCCCTACCTTCCTGTTAATCAGGATTAATTACTTTTACCCACATAGTTACTCCATTTGTTACTTGCTGGCTTGACCTGGAATGAGTAAATGGAAGTACTTATTAAATGAAATGAATAAGATTGGGAGAGGAGTAGCTTTAGAAGAGAGAGGGAAATCAGGAGTTTTTATTTGATCATGTTAATTCTGAAATGTTCATACATATATGCCAGTAAGTAAAGATGTCAGACAAGTAGTGGGATATACAAGTCCCAGCCAAAACCAAGGTTGGGATTAATGTTAAGCAATTGGGAGTCATCAAGTTTTAGACTGACAACTGGAAAGGGTGGCTAATAATCGTGTTGAAGAAAAAAAATCAGCAGAAGTGAAGACACCATGAGATTGAGAGGCTAGGGTACTGGATAGTTCATCTGAACAAATGTGAGTCACATGTAATCAGGATAAAACAAAACAGTGGAAAGGAAATCCAAGATTTATATACTAATCTTTGTTTAAAGTAAATCAATATTTTTTATTGTTCATGGAATATTATTTGGTAAAACTTGAGAAAAAGAATTAATTCCATTACTAGTTTAAGAAATGCCAAGGTTAAATAAAGTTAAGTGGGTAAAATAACTTTAGGATTTCTTGAAATATTTACCATATTAATATTTATTTTAAATATACAAAAGTAAGATAAATATATGGAGTATCCCAACCTTATTATCTTATAGGACTAGCATCTACAAGAAACATACTAGGGAAATACTAATCAAGACTTTATAGAGGGGTAGGTCACACAAGTCTTGAGAATGTGATAAAACTTACAGGTACTCTCCCTTGAAAATGAACACACACACACTCTGTGCACAACATCATATAGTTCACACAAACCTTGAGACTCTTCCATGGAAGCTAGGTTACAAACCTCTACACTCTCTTCTTGCTACCAAACTCTGGTGCATTGACCAGCGCCATGAGTATGACTTAAGCACTTGTTAGATATGCAGTATCTCAGGCCCCATCTCAGACTTACTGAATCAGAATCTGTATCTTAAAAAGACTCCCAGGTGGTTTCAAGTTTGAAAAGCCCTGCTCTAGAAGAAGTTCATATAGTTCATTTTCATACTCAATAAAAAGAAAAACTGTCTTATATCACTAGACAATTTCAATAATTTCAAACATTCTTCTGAATTTCCCCCCAATTTTTACACTGAATCATATTGACCTTAATCATAGCTGGGAATTAGTACTTTCAATATTTTGCCACTTTTATAAAACAAATAATGGTAAAATGGTATTAACCACTAATTATTTGGGGCAAGCTATGAAGCTTGAAGAGGCATCCTCTTGTATCTTAACACTAGTAAGGTACAATTTACAAAGGCATGGAAATGTAAACTCAGGTGTGTTCATGTTTCTTTAAAAGAATAAACAGCCATGAAATTCCATTATCTAGAAGGTTAGACAGAAATGGCACTGCCTGGGTGTCCCATAATGTAGAGTAACGATTTGTAATAACAAAACACAAGGTCTTTCTTTCAGAGGTTTATGTCTGATTGCGATTTTCCATGTCCAGATACCCATAATCAACAATAGGTACAGCTTTATCTACCAAAATAGAATTTTAAAATATAAAAGGGAAGATACAGAAAGGAAAGTGGAAAAATAGTCCCCATGCACTAAATCTTCACAGCTAAGTCCTGCTGTATGATATAATCAGTCTATTACTACTTTCCTTCAAACTACACTATTTAAAAGAAAAACTAATAATTATCTTAGTTTCCTAAATTTGTTCCACCTGTTTTGTTCATTGGTGAAACAGAAGGACTATTATAGCATTTAAATATATAAATATTTTCAAAACAAATGGTGCTGTGGTTAGGCAATTTAGTTCAAAATGGGATTTCAAAATTCATAAGAGCTTCATGATAAATGTGATACAGATATGAGAAAAAAATGAGCTCAGAAATACAAAGTTGAAATGAACCCTGCTGGTTCCAATTCTTTGCAGAAGTAAGTGGGACATGGTTTGTATTTTTTCCAAATGGAATTTCTAGATATTGCCATTTCTGGGGCCCTGACTTCATGCAGTCTATAAATGTTCAATGTTGACACTTCTCGACTGAGCTTTAGAGGTGACCATTACACAAATACATTCTTTATTTTATAGTTACTACTTTAGTTATAGTCAATGACTTCTTGCAGCAGGTTATTTGTTTAATGGTGGCGACAAACTGCTCAAAATCAGAATGATAAGGACACTTGAAAATGTTTACTCCCCTATCAATCTTTGCTAAATAATGAAGGTCCAATTTCTTATGGATGCCTCATTAAATCTATTTTCTATTATTTAAACTTTGTTTTTCTCCAAGACCACTCCTATTTCTGTGTATCTCTTACAAGAGAAGAGTATATATGATTCTCAAATCAAGGCTTGATCAGTTACTAACAGAAGAATATTGATTTTCTTTCATGTAGGTCTATTTTATTTCATGTACAACATTATGTTCATTTTGTTTTAAAATTATTTTTCAAAAACAGGAAGTTGTTCCGTTATTGATAGTCCATTTTTACAGCAAATTGTGTCTACTCATTTTCTGATACATATCTCTAGGGTAGATTGGTTCTAGGGAAAGGCTATTTTATATCTTACCATTGTACTTATCTCTTTGCTTTTTTTCCAAGTATTTAATCTAGCCACAGAATTGTTGTAATCTCAGAGAGATGAAATGAAAGAAAGAAAGAAAGAAAGAAAGAAAGAAAGAAAGAAAGAAAGAAAGAAAGAAAGAAAGAAAGAAAGAAAGGAAGAAAGGAAGGAAGAAAGAAAAGAAAAGAAAAGGAAAGAAAAATGAAGAAAAAGAAAAAAAGAAATTTGCTATGCCAAAAGTGGCTTGGGGAAGCTTCAATCCCTTCACAATCTCATCAGCCACAATTACCCCTGGTGGTGGTTTTTATAGCCTTCTGTTGAACCATAATCCTCTCCTATATAGAAATTCTAGAGCTACCAGGCTTTTAATGAATATAATCATTTTTAAGAATAATAATCCTACTTGGTCATGATGTGTTTCTTTACATGTGCAGCCATTTTAGATTTAACTTTTAAGTCCTTTTAAGGACTTCATATTGCATATATGTTTATATATAAAATTGGCCTGTAATTTTTGTTCTATTTCTGACTGCTGTTGTTGTTAAAATTACACTGATAGACTTAATCATGTGACTTTGCATCTTTATTTAGTCTTGAAATAATTTGTAAAAGATAAGACTAATCTCCTTGAATGTCTGGTAGAATCTGCTTGGAAAAAACATCTAGGTCTGGTATGTTTTGCTGGGGGCAAAGGTGGAGGATTTATTTTATTTGCAAGTTTACTCAGGTTTTCTGTTTTACTTAAGTCTATTTTTAGTATAATTACTGAATTTTCTTTCATGAAAATTGCTCATTTCATCTAAATTTCCAAGTGTATTGAAGTTGCATTCCTTATATGCAAAATTCCTTAACATGTTTCATGTTATTTTCAAATGATATTTTTGCTCTACTCTATTTATAGTTTTATTTTCCTTCACAGTTAGTGTTTGTAATCTTTAAAGGAAAAATTGTGTTCTGTCTTGCAAGAGCTTTATTTCATTGACAAAATTTGTAAAGAACCAGCTTTAAAATCTCTGTTTTATTTTCTATGACTTTCTTGTCTACTCTCTAGTTTTTTCTACTTTTTCCTGATTAACTCTGTTGTTCATTAGCTAGTTTCTAGAGATGAATGCTTAAGTAACTTTTTTTCCATTAAAAAATAAATAAGTTTAACACGATAACTTTCAGTTATTACAGACTTAGATGCGTTTTATAAGTTGTAAAATAGATTCTTATTGTCTCTCAGGTATATATATTTCTTATTTTACATTATGAGTTCCTCTTTAATCTGTTATTTAAGAATAATTTCTTTGTTTTCACACATGTTTTTCTGCATTTTTTAAGTGCTAATTTAATCATATTATGGTGAAATAACATAGTTTGTACTGGACTCATTCTCTGGAACTAGATATACTTTTTTCCTTTGTTATATAATATGTGGTCAATTTTTATGACACTCCATATGTATTTGAAAAAAAATATATTTTTTCTTTGCTATAGAGTATTAATCAAGCCTTTGAGATGACTTGTTCAAATCACATATATCCATTTTAAAATTTTTGCTGTTTGAGATTTCAGTTTCTGATAGTTGATGAATTTGACCTATTCAGATTTGGGAAGCTACTTCCCTGAGGAAGTTATGCTTAAAGTGAAATCTAAATGATAAGCAGAAATTATTCTAGAGAAAAGAGAAAGAAAGGCCATTCATGTAAATTTAACTAGGTAAATTAACGAAGTTATAGTCTCAATTCATTTTAAACTACTCTTACAAATAAGCACTATTTCATAAACAGTAGTTCTAAATACCACTTGGTGATTCAAAGATTAAATAATTAAGAATTCTTTCAACGCATGTTATTTGTGTGAACTACATAATGCAAACATTTGTAAAGGATTGACTGCTTTTAGGAAGGCTGATATTGAATTTAATTTTTCTTAATTTACTCTCTTGGAGAAATACCTATTGTACTTACCTATTGTACTTATTAGAAAAATTCTGCTATTTTTCCAGTATATAAAGACACTTTGTACAAAGTTTTGATACACATGTAGTTAAACATATTAAAAAACCCTAGAAAATATTTCCTTTAAATGGTTAATGAGAGATGAAAGAAATAAATGAAAGGAAATTAAAGGTGCTGGTGTTGCATGCACCAACACAAAGTGGTTGTATCCACAAGTTACAGGACAATTTGGTGAAAATTGCATTGTAGAGCTTTGGGGCTTTTTTTTTTTTTTTTTTTTTTAAGTGCTGATTGGAAATCTGCAGTGTATAGAAATGCCAACCAATAAAGAAGCAAGAGGGGAGGGGAAAGAGGGAACCAACACAATGGAGATCTCAGGCACTGCACTGGGCCCTTTTCTACATGCAGTATAATGTAAAAAGCATACGAGGCATGTTGTCATTTTGTTTTTCAATTGCTTGATTTGGACATTCCAACAACTGAAATTAAAAATGATTTTTTATGGTTAAATTTTAGCTTAATAAATCATCTTTAGTAAAAAATTATAAATGAATGCCTTTAGAAAGCTTTTTCAATTCCAGGAAATTCCAGGAGCTGTGCTTTTTTGGCTCCTATAAATTATAACGTTTAGCAAAAGGCAGTAACTACTGCATTACCAAAGGGCATTCATCCAGCAAATCTAGATTCCATACAACACCATCATTTTAGGGAAATAATTTAATAACTCAGAATCTAGCAATATATCTTTTAAAATAATAACGTGCTACAGAGTGTTAATCTGCTATTTTTGTGGCAAGAATACATGCATTTCTTTTTTATCCTTTTCTACATGAAAATGGAAATAACTGAGTTGACAAATGACACTAAAATACTAAAAGTGCCTAACTATAATGGGCTTCATTTGTGAAAGGAAGATAGTATTGGCCTTGATTATCACATTTCCTACTGGGAAATAAATTATCTTTTTCTCCATCTTGGGTTGTAGTCTAAGTTTAAACTCATTTTTTAGATGTAATTGCTATATTAAATAATTTTCTATAAAACTCATCCTAACAATCAAAAAGCGAAACCTTTAACCACTCTGAGTTCCATTCCACAGCTCAGAAAATAAAGCAGTTAACAGCCCAACCTACCTCCAAATAATTGTATACAAGATGTCAGCCGAATATCTTAAAAAGATAAGCTCTTTTTAGAAATTCATGCAATTTTAATTCATTTTCTCATTTTGTTTTTTTGCAGTGATAGTGCACATGGTAGAAGGTTTTGGTATTCTTTTTCAAGAGTTTAAAAAATCTACTTTGTTTGAAGTGCTAATATAAATACAGTTTGAATAAATAACCTGTAAGGTGAAAGTGAATCTAATGTGTATAAAGAACGGTTTGTTGTCCATTGTTTCTTGTATAACACAGTAAGGCTTTAGGCCTCACTTTATTCTATTAATGTTAAAGGGCCACCATTCAGCGAAACATTAAGAGTTTTACATTTCAGGTTTAGTAGAAATAAAGTGGTAAATATTCATTTGATAGTGAATGAGTAGACAGGGATGATATCAGGAAACATCATAGAATATAGCAAGTGATTGCATTTTATAACACTGAGAAAACATTTCTTAGAATATTTACACTTAAAAGAAAAATATTGTTCTGCTGCATCACCTCTCAAAGAAGAAATAGGAACAGAAGAAAAATGTACTGGGTTTAAGATTCTGCTATAGTAGTATTTAAAATGCTGCCTCATTTTCTCACAAGCTAGAGAAGTTACTTTGCTCAAAATTAATTATACCCTTTTTTCAAGTTGTTTATGAACTAGATTTGTAAAGATTCCTAATTAACCTAACCATTCCAACCACAGTTCCCTGTCCAAGTCACAAGTTTAGCTTTTTTGAAGATAAAGTAAGACTAGGAATATTTTTCTAATTTTAGCATTCACCAACCTTGTGACTATGGGCTGATCACTTGATCTCTCTGTGTTTGTTTCCTCCAATATAAATAGGACTTCGCAATAGTACACACCACATAGAGCTTTGAGGGGATTAAATAACCATGCACACACACACACATATACATACTTACATTTAGTACATTGCCTTGTATGTGACAGTACTTAAGCAAATCTAATTAATAATTGGTTGTAGTAATGATAATAGTCCTAGTTGCAATAGCATGAATTAAGATGGTACAGGTATAATCACATGAGTAGCTATAGACAATATTTAGTGAGCAGTCACTATGTGTCAGACACTTTTTTATGCTTGACTTGTATCATCTTATTTAACCAGCAAAACAGTACAATGAGATAAATAAAATGCTCACCTCCATTTTATGGATGAGGAAAAAACTAGGGCACAGAAATTAGAGAAATGAATGTAACACAGAAGAGAGAGAGGCATATGTGTTTTAGAAGGTAATAAAATAAAAAAGTTAGAAGAGAAAAAATATTTTATAGATGCCTAAGAAAACATATAAAAATGGTCTAGATTCAGACAATTTATTAATTAAATGTTAAATGTAAGAACAACTAAGAATAATACAGTTTTAAACATTTCCTTAAGACTTTAAGAAAATACTGATTTATTGGACGCCTGGATTTGTAATTCCTTTTTTATAAAATATCACTGGAAAATTAAATTATAAAAAATTTGGCTGATAGCTCTCCTGAAAAGTTTCAACCCTTTTATCATAACACAAAGCAAATGCTAACTCCTGTTATCTCTTAAGCATCCTGCCAAGGTCAAACCTGTCATGCTTTCCAACATATTACCCGTAAACATATTTCACGGTAGTTCAAAATTTCTACCTGAAAGATTTGGGAATCATTCTAATCCCAAATTTGAATAGTTCCTGTTTTATAAAGGTCTAAAAAATAAAATCATGTACTCTTTCATTTATAAAATGACTCCTGTACTTTTATATTTTTAATTACAAAAAGTCAAACAATATAGATATATCATGTAAAATGTTAAATCTCTTTAAATTATTTCCATTCCATCCCATGGATAGCTATACTTAACAGTTTATCTATATCCTTCCAGTTCTTTCTCTGTAGTGTTCTCTTAAAAAATAAAAAAACACCAAAAAATTTATATATTATATATTTATTTGTGACAAGCTTTCTTTTTACTTGTCAATTACGTATGCGAGACAACTTCACACTTTTTTTTTTTTTTTTTGTGGTATGCGGGCCTCTCACTGCTGCGTCGTCTCCCGTTGCGGAGCACAGGCTCCAGACGCACAGGCCCAGCGGCCATGGCTCACGGGCCCAGCCACTCTGCGGCACGTGGGATCCTCCCAAACCGGGACACAAACCCGTGTCCCCTGCCTCGGCAGGCGGGCTCTCAACCACTGCGCCACCAGGGAAGCCCAACTTCACACTTTTTTAATGGCCATAAGAACCCATGATGTACCTGAATCATAATTATTTATATCCTTTTCTATAGAAATTTTATCTCCATTTGTTGTTATTACAGAGTAATTAATATCTTTATACCCTTGTTCATATGTGAAAATATTTTTGTAAGATAGATGCTTAAGACTGGAAAAGCTGGATCAGTACATTCTCAAATTTGTAGAGTCTGCCAAATTGCCCTCAGAGAACATTTTCACCAATCGGCACAAGGTAAATAATCCTACCAAAAGTGAATAAGAATATGATTTACAAAACCTCAAAACTATTTTGGTATAAATCTAGCAAAACACGTACAGGATATTTATGCTGAAAGGAACAAAATGCTGATGAAAGATGTCAAAGACCCAAATAATTTGAGAAAAATACTATGTTCAGGGGTTGGAAGGCTCGACATTGTAAAAACATCAGTTGTTCCCAAATTGATACTTATATTCATTTCAAATCTAATCAAATTCCAAGTAGGATTTTTTAGATATAGACAGCCTGATTTTTAAAAGTATATGGAAATTCAAAAGAACTAGAATAACTAAAGTGATTTTGAAAAAGAAGAATAAAGTTGGAGGAATCATTCTACCTAAATTTAAGATTCACTGTAAAGCTATGGTAATCAAGACAATGTGGTATTGGTGAAAAGATAGACACATAGATCAATGAAACAGAATAGAGAGTCTAGAAATACATGGATAAGTGATTTTTCACAAAATGCAAAAGAATCCAATGGAGAAAAAAATAGTCTTTTCAACAAATAATATTGGAAAAATTGGATATCCCTATGTAGTAAAAAGAATCTGCCCTAAACCTCATATGTTATCCAAAATTTAACTCAAAATGGATCATGATCTAAATATGAAATGTAAACCCATAAAATAGGAGAAAAATTTTATGACCTGGTGTTAAATAAAGAGATCTTATACATGATACCAAAAGCACATTCCATAAAATAAATAATTATTAATTAGATTTCAACAAAATTTAAAACTTTTATTCTTCAAACATACTGTTGAGAGAACGAGAAGATAAACTTCAGAATTAGAGAAAGTATTTATAAATCATATATCTGATAATGATCTTGTATCCAGAATATATAAAGAATTCTCAAAACTCAATAATAAGAAAACAAACAGCTCAATTTAAATGTTCCTGAAAATACCAAGTTCTGGTGGGAACGTGGAAAAACTGGAACTCTCACACATTGTGCTGGTGGGTAGTTTCTTCTTTACCATGTGCCTCAACAATACTATTCCTGGGAATTTATATAAATAAAAATGTATGTAAACACAAAAATCTGTAATGAATATGTACGTAAGCTCTATTCATAATTTCTAAAAAACTGTAAATAATTCAAAATCCTGGCAAAGGACTGACTTGTCTTTAAAGAAACAAGAAAATCCTGTTAGATCCAGACAACTTATAACTTACAAGAAAGTAAAAGAAAGATGAGCAAAAGTGCCAGCTCCCCATGCCCCTGGTCCCCAAGGATGATGCTGAAACAAAAGGGGCCAAATAACATGACGATGTGACTAGAGTGTCAGTGAAACCTGTTACTCACTGAGAAGCCAATTTCAATTTGAAGGTAAGCTGCTTTATATTCTGCAGTTGTACACTAATGGCAGCAAAGCAAAAATTCTCACATCTATTCAAAACACTGGAGGTGATAAGAAACTGCCTCATGACAGCTTCCTGGGAAGATAGGTAAGCAGGTGGAAAATGGTCTTGTTCACAAGCTCCAGCATGCTCTCATGTTCCAGGAATATCACAGGGAATTCTGCCAAGACTTAGATCTGCTGTAGTTAAGCCTTTCCCACATGGCCTATGTGGAGACATGCAAGGCAGATGCTTACTATATGCCTCAGAAATCCCACTCCTGGGTATTAACCTTAGAGAGTGAAAACTTATGTTTACTCAAAAACCTGTACATGAATATTTATAGCAATCCTAGTCATAATCATACAAACTGGAACTATTCCAAACGTCCTTCAACAGATGGATGAACAAATCTGATATATCCGTTCAATGGCATACTACTCAGCTATAAAAAGAAAGAATGACTGATATGCTCAACGACTTGGATGAAAGCACTGTGTTATGGATTCTAGATTTGTGTTTTGTGTTTTATATGGTAGAATTCCTTTACTCCTTAAAAATATTATCCTTATAATTTCATCAAAACATTTATTTTTTTCTTTCACATATATTTTGAGCTGAACTGTGTCCCCTCAAAATTCATATGTTGAAGCCCTAACTGCCAACGTGACTGTATTTGGAAACAGGACTTTAAAGGAGATGGTTAATGTTAAATAAAATCATAAGGGCAGGGTCCTAATCCAATAAGACTGGTGTTCTTATAAGAAGATGAAGAGACACCAAAGCTCTCCCTTTCAGCTCATACACAGAGAAAAGACCATGTGAGGACATGGTGGGAAGGTAGTCATTTACAAGCCAGGGAGAGAGGTCTCACCAGAAACCAACCCTGTCGCCATCTTGATCTTGGATTTCTAGGCTCCAGCACTGTGAGCAAATAAATGTCTGTTGTTTAGGCCACTCAATCTGTGGTATTTTGTTATGATAGCCCTAGCAGGCTAATGCTATGGAAATTACTTTTTTGTTATGAGGTGAATAATGGACTTAACATTTGTTTCTGCCAACATAAACAACCAAATGTTAAAACAAAATGTATTAAATGCTTTCCCAAATGGTCCAAAATGTCACTCTTCTTAAATTCCTGTTTCATATGGATCTGATCTTGGTTTCTCTATTGTTTTCCATAGATCTATTTGCATATTCCTGTGCCTATACTATACTGTTTTAATTATAGTAGCTTTTATGCTTAGCTTAATATTTGGTACAATTAGCCTTCACTTATGTTCTCTTGTCAGTTTTCTTAAATAATTTAATTCAATACTGCCCTCAGTTCCATTTGTCTATACAAATACTATTCAAAGTGCCAGTTCACGAGGAGATAATAATCTTGCAGCAGAATGTAAATTAAATACAATATTTGGTATACTGTTTATCTGACAGTTTTCATAGTAAGGCCTTTTCCATAAACAAACCAGTGCATTGATTCTGACACATTCTAATAGTGAAATGGAGAAAAAAACCATCTACTCATATAAGTTGCAGATTCGTGGACCACACTATAGTAACATCGGTTTAGACTTCCTCAACCATGAATAAGCTAAAACCAGGGAGCCATGTTTGACCTAGAGGTTTTTAATCAGCTTGCAATAGGACACAAGTCCCTTATTCTTGTGTTTCCTCATCAGTGTTTCTGTTGACTTTCCCACTCTTCCCAGTCTGGGGTCCAGAGAAGGAGAACTAGGACCTTCTCAAGGGTTTAGGTAGCACATAATCCCGGGGAAAATATCTCATATCATTTCTCACTTACCAAATGGTTGAACTTTTATCTTCTTCACAACTGCTGGGTAAATTGCTCTGACATCAAATTCTGTATTCTTTCCTGCTCTATTATTTATAGTATAAATTCTGGTTCCTTGGAACTCACAAATCCCTTTTTTCTCTCAAGAAATCTCACTTCTTATAATAAAGCCTTGGTGTCTAGACTACTGTTTTGGTTTGTTGTTTTAAAACATTTTTCTTTGTGTGTTTTAAATTCCTTAAGCTATCCTCAGCCCTTCAGGAAAAAAAAAAAAGTGTTAAATGTTAGAGCTTGGTGTGGGTTGAAGTGATAAAGAGGGAAAAGTAGTAGCATGGAGAAACAGTTACAATCTGGCAAAAACTGACCAACAGAGGAGCCTGGAGTTGGAGTAGAGAGTGAGAGAATACAAGTACAAGTCAGATATGCTTGTGGGACATGAGTATTTCCCAGGGATATGAAAAATTTGTGAAGCGAATCTCATAAAAAGACTGGACATTGTACACTCATGGAAGAGGAGTCATAGGCAGACAGATCATTCTAGATGAGTCTTAAAAAGGGTGACCCCCACAGTTGAAGAAGTTATAGATATTCAGATTCCATATATATATATATATATATATATATATATAGGAGACACTTATATGTAGCATATATTTTAACAACAGCCCATTTATTATGGCTATTACATACTATATAAGTGAAATAAATTTTAAAAAGAATAGGGAATATGTTGCTGAGTGATTAGGTCATACATTTTCGAGAAAAACTGATTTTCTATGAAAATGATTTTCTGTGAAATTAATGAGTAAAGGAATAAAATAGTACAGGATGTGACCCTGGCTTTTGGATGGCGGTCCGTCCATAGACCCTCTAGCAGACAGGATTGAAGTCTCAGTATTTCACATACACAGCTTCTGTTTCTACTTGCATCTTATCTCTTACAACAAGTTGTAATATTTCAAAAGTACTATAATTGTTTCCTCATCTCAAATAGTACTCTTTTTTCATTCACTTACTGAGCTAATATTCTTGTATGTCTCCAATTATTACTTGCAGAAAAAATAGTTTTATTTAAATTCCCTCCACCTGGAAAACCTCTCTACTCCTCAGAAAGAATGTACATTTAAAAGAGGAAGAATGAAATAAACTGGTTTCACATGCCATTTATTGATAAGAAAGTCTCCAAATAAAGTTGGAGGGGGGTATGATTTGATACCATGTAAAACAACTTTCTATAAAGTTCAATTTGCTTTTACTTGGTAACAATGATTTGAAATCTGAACTTTACATATGAATAAAACTTTATATATGAACTTCATATATTACCTTCTTTTTTATTCTTGGTAGATAAAACTTCCTGTTATTTTCCCTCTTATATGTACTATCAATATAATTATAATCTCATTAGCATTTGTATACATGCTTCTTACTATTCGATTTATTACTACCATCCTTCTCTCTGTTTCTTTCCTATTTTGTCTCAGGCCCATCATTCAATACCAAGTCAGCATTTACCTGACAGTGACACTAAAAATAATGAGAGCCAAGATTTATAGAAGGCTATAAAATGCCAGTCCTTATGTTAAGCATCTTATAATCTTACATAAATTATTTCATTTCATTCTCACAACAATCCTATAATACAGGTTATAACAGTTTCCCTTGTTGATGAGGAAACTGAAGCTGAATGATTGAGAAATTTCACTGAAGTCCTAAGTAGCTGGAAGTGGAAGAACCAGGATATGAACTGAGATCTGAGTGCAGAGTTAGTGTCATTAGAAATTAAAACAATCCTTTGTACTGAAAACAGTATTCGTCTTCTACAAATTTTTTTATTTTCCAAAATTTTCTTTAAGGATGATTTTCTAAAGTTAAAGTTCAAGATATAAGAATGCATTTGCATTCTTAGAGGATGAATAAACACAAAGCAGTTCCTTTCATTAAATTGCTATTTCCTATCATTAAATTATTATTTCTTATTGCAGTTCTCCTAGCTTCTGTGTTCACATGTCTTCTCTTCTGCATTTCTATTACTTCTAAACGATCTAGCTGAAATTCTTCTTTCAACTTGAAAACTTCCCAAATAACAGACTTCAGGCTAAGATGTGAGTAGAAGAACATGCAGAAAAAGTGACTCCCCAAAATCCATAAAAAATGACCAGGAAAGCATTAGCACTATATGAAAAGTCATTCCTAAGACTAGATTAAGCTATGAAAGTTATGAGACTCATGTATACTCTATAATCTGATAGGAAATTAAATAATCCCCTACACTGACAAGAAGGAACTCAGGAAAATGAGCTATTCCCTCCCTTGCTCCAGCCTGGAAAAAACAGGTTTAATTCAGGCTATGAAAGAAGAGTTAGAACTGGGCAAGGTATTTTGGAGAAGCAAAGAAACTACATGGTCGGAGTAGAGGAGCAGCCCCTTCCCTATTTTTTACAAATCAGCAAAAGGAAGGAACACGTTTCATAGATAGGAGGTAAGGAGTGTAGATGTTTAACTGTGGGCACAGGATCCTTCAGGTTCCATGTGCAATGATATACTTAGTATTTGATGGAAAATGATTTAGTATTTTCTATCAAAAAATCTTATTAATATCTTTATTTTAGAGTCTCTGAAAAATTATGAGAAAGGGAAAATATGTTATCGGGCAAAATTTCATGAAATTAAATCTCTGGAGAATTGTGACTTTCGTTTCAGGTCTCCAGTGAATATGCATTATTTTGAAATAGAAAAAATTCAACTAAAATACTTCCAGGAAGTGCATGATAGTAGGTCTAAATTTCCCCTCTAAATGCCATCTCTTATTCAGCAGGGCTTAATCCAATTCATTCTTCCCCACAATGTTCTCACTCACCCTCGCTTCTCTGTGAGCATTATTCCCCTGACATGACTGCTATTTCCTCCTCAGGGAGCAAGTATAATACATGAAGATGAAAAGTCAAAATCTGTCTTTTAAACATAGGAAAATAAGATTATTAAACTGGATTTAACAATAAACAAGAAATTTGCCTTTTATAGGCTAATTGGAATGGAGAATTATTCTTAAGGTAGCCAGTTATATTAAAAAACAAAAACACACAAAAACCAGTTTCAACCAGAAAACTGGAACATGCTTTTAAACAGTGTCCCTATTCAACTAGATTCCAAATATGGGCTTGCAATGGAGAAATGCTGATTTTCTTCCTTGATTCCATATGATATCTGGTATTAAGAATGAATGACACAGGGCGCAGAAAGGACAAATGGTAGCAGAATTTCAGAAGTGGGAAAGACTACCTAATGATTACAATAGATTTCAGAGCTACAGCTATGCTACAAATAAATAGCCTGTCAGGAGTTAACAAAATGTCCCAAGAGATGTACTATAAAAGTCAGCCACATGCAGAACACATTCAATATAAGACAACTCATTTTAAAGTTTAGGGCAATAGTGACTGATCACCAAATCAATAGGCTGATGTGCAACGGAAGCTTCCCTCTGGGAAACACTGTGTGTGTTGTTAGGAGAAAACATCTTTGAGACTTGTACACGGTGGTAAAATTTTCAAATATTTAAATAAGGTAAGTAAGTGTTCAGACTTTGGATCACCTTCAATGTGACAAAATACATCTGATATTACCCAACATCCTGATCCATGCCATATAAAAATCCTATATCAAGTTAGATAGTCCTATTATGGTAGCTTTGCAGTGAGAATCTGGTTAAGACCTGCATTAAAGTAAGTTCTTTGATCTTACTGCACATGAGAGTAAATTGTTTATTTCCTTGCCTCTGAGATGCCAAGGAAAGTAGTTTTCACAAAGACAAATCTAATGAGACTGTTCTACTTGTTGAGAATTGGGTTCAGGAAGCATGTCCTGTCTATTCTGAATTGACCTGCTTCATAACCTTGGTGATATGGGGTCTGCTTATTTGCTCAGAAAATGCTAAAAAAAAAAAAAACAAAAAAAAAACCAAAAACCACAGAGAACACCACTGGGCGTCAGTGTGGTTCCTAACTAGAAGTTTTGTTCCAAGTGTATATGGTCCGAGGGATTATCTAATGAGAATATCATAGAGTTGTGGATTTTGGAACTAACAGGAACATTGGAAATCATATGTTTGACCCATTGTTATCATAGACATGACCAATATTTATTAGATGGAAATGATAAAACCAGATCACATATTTACCTGCCCTCTGTGTTATATTTTATGTGTCAAATTGGCAAGGCCACCGTACCCGGATTTTTAATCAAACATATCTAGATGTTGCCATGAAGGTATTTTTCAGATGAGATTAACATTTAAATCAACAGATTTTGAGTAAAGCAGATTCCCTCCATAATATGGGTAGGCCTAACCAAACGAATTGAGACTTAAGAAGACTGGCCTTCCTGAGGAAGAGGGAAATCAGCAAGCAGATAGCCTTCATACTCAAACTACATAGTCAATTCTTCCCTGGGTCTCCAGCCTGCCAGTCTACCCCTGCATATTTTGGATTTGTAAGCCTCCATAACGTAAGGAGCCACTTCCTTAAAATCTTTCTCTCTGTCTCTGTCTCTCTCTCTCTGCTCTGTTTGGTTCTGTTTCTCTGGAGAATAGTGACTAATACACATTTCATCCTGCAAGGGTATCTCATCACACTAAGAGCTATCTAAAATCCTTTGCATGACCTGCAAACTCTCCATGATCTCACTGTTGGGAGATCCCTTTGATCTCATTTACTATCTTTCTTCCCCTCATTCACTGTGTCCAGCTACACTAACCTTCTAAGTCAGTTTCCGTTTTGACTTTGCATTTAGTCCTCTCTTGTGGAATTTTATTCTCTATAAAATCCGAGTCCTTTATTTCACTCAGGTCTCCGCTCAGATAGCACCCTTAAAGGCTCACAACTCAAAGTGGGGTTCATGAGCTAGCAGCATTGACAAGACCCAGGAGCTTACAAGAAACAAAGAATCACAAACCTCATCCTAGATCAACTGAATCAAAATCTACATTTTAGTAATATCCCCAGCTGACTCATATGTGCATTAATGTTTGAGAAGCATGGATGCAAAGTGCCATTTCCCATCCTTCTTTGGCCCTTTGCCTGCTTCTTATTTAAGGCACTCATCACTAGTTGACATGATAATATATGTTCATATATCTGTTCATTGATTGTTCCTGTCACTACATTGTAATCCCCAAAAGGCCAGGGACTCTAATCCCAAGACTAGAACCTTTCCTGGCACATAGTAAACCCTCCCTCCATCTCTCTCTCTCTCTCTCTCTCTCTCTCTCTCTCTCTCTCTCTCTCTCTCTATATATATATATATATATATATATATATATATATATATATATGCCAACACATACAATGAAAAAATGGCAGAAATGACAGAATTTTCTTCTTTAACCAGTTTTCTCTGTCTAGAACACTCTTCATGAGCTCATTGTTCCTTTAACTCTTACTTATAACTTAGGTCTCAGCCAAGACAGTTCTTGCTTTGGGCAAGTTCTTCTCGATTCTTCTTGCGTTGATTGTGCCCTCTGGATGTGCATCCAGGTACTACCTCATCAGAATACGTATAATACTACATAGTAGGTCCTCAATACAGCATTAATGAGTGAATGAATGCTGACTGCAGCAGACAGCTCTTAAATAACCACTCAGCATTCTCTACTTATTTTCCCCTAAGAAAATACTGATTTTGGGGTAGGTATCAAATCTCCTCCATGTACTTCAAACTATATCCCTTCTTCAGTCTCAGAGAGTAGGATCTAATTGTCCAAAACAAAAATAGTGGACCCTTTGTCCTTGCCGGGGATTGGTATAAGAATGGGCATGTGGGCTTCCCTGGTGGCGCAGTGGTTGAGAGTCCGCCTGCCGATGCAGGGGACACGGGTTCATGCCCCGGTCTGGGAAGATCCCACATGCCGCAGAGCGGCTGGGCCCGTGAGCCATGGCTGCTGAGCCTGCGCATCCGCAGCCTGTGCTCCACAACGGGAGAGGCCCGCATACCACAAAAAAAAAAAAAAAAAAAAAAAAAAAAAAAAAAAAAAAAAAAAAAAAAAATGGGCATGTAGTTCAGTTCTAAGCAAGGAGACACGAGACCACATCCGGGCTCTTAGAAAGGGACTCCAAATGATATAACTCTTCTGCCTCTGGAAAATTTTGGTGTACAGGTTTAATACTCAGAAATGCTACATCCATCTTGCTAACAGTTAAAAGATGAAGTCAACCTACAAGAAAGGGTTTAGAGAAGTGGAGTCAGAGCTTAGACGGTCATACCCATGGAATTTTTGTCCTTGTTGAAGATGGATGAGATCAGATTTTAATTATTTGAAACTGGAAACATTTTTTTTAGGTTGGTAATCTGAATATTAACTTATACACCTTCCTGGTGCTTGAAAAACAAGAGTGATACTACTCTTTATTAGTGCACATATTCTCTTGTACTTCCCCAACCAGAACATCCAACAGTACTGAGAGAGTCTTCTGTAGTATAATAAGTAGCTAACCCTCGAACTTATAAAACTTACTTGTTACTAGCCATTAATAAATAAGAATTTACCAGTGACATAGCTACTATACTGTAACTGAGAGAATATCAATTTTAATTTTAAAATGCAAATCAGGAAATTCTTACTTGTTTTAGCTGTCTGAAAAAGCATTTCTAGACAACTTACATAAATTCTTTAAACAGTGATATAATCAGTACAGATGCTATAATATTCAAGACCTATGGTATCAGACAACCCAAAGGAAATAGGAATTAATTGGATATATTTCAGAAAGTAAGTGTACAGGGAGATTATACCAAATGAGTGTCCACCTGCCTAAATTGTTGAAGGATTCTGTGCAGGAACAGTATAAGCAAGATGGCATATTTTAAAGGTAGATTATTCCCTGAAGTAGGTATTAGTGTTACATAGATAGTTTTTCCTTAAAAGTCTGTGATTGGATTCAATTAGAAATTTAAAAGGAGAGTCAACAAAAACGTGAATCCAATACACAAATAAGGGTTGCATCCATTTAATCATTCAGCAAATATTAATTAAATACTAGATTGTGCCCAATACTGAACTAGACACAGGTAATGCAACAGTGAACAAAAACCAGAAATAGTCTATAAACTTATGGAATTCACAGATTAGAGGAGACAAAAGAAATTAAATAATAATGCAATTACATGTTAAGGATGAAAGTAAGTTACTGAAAACTATGCAAGCATATATCAAAGAATTTTTAATAAGTCTGGACTATTTGGGAAGCCAGAGAATTAAAAGAAGAGCAGAACTTAGAAGGAGGTGGTGAGGGGATAACTGAATCAAGGAGTACAGAATGAGCCAAGGCCAGATTGGTTCAAGATGGCGGAGTAGAAGGACATGCTCTCACTCTCTCTTGCAAGAACACCAGAATCACAAATAACAGCTGAACAATCATCAACAGGAAGACACTGGAACTCACCAAAAAAGATACCCCACATCCAAAGACAAAGGATAAGCCACAATGAGATGGTAGGAGGGGTGCAATCACAATAAAATAAAATCCAATAACTGCAGGGTGGGTGACTCACAAACTGGAGAACACTTACACCACAGAAGTCCACCCACTGGACTGAAGGTTCTGAGCTTCACATCAGGCTTCCCAAGCTGGGGGTATGGCAACAGAAGGAGGAATTCCTAGAGAATCAGACTTGAAGGTGAATGGGATTTGATCACAAGGAATTCAACAGGACAGAGGGAAACAGAGCCTCCATTCTTGGAGGGAACACACAAAGCAGTGTGCACACTGGGACCCAGGGGAAGGAGCTGTGACCCAATAGAGACTGAACGAGACCTACCTGCTAGTGTTGGAGGGTCTCCTGCAGAGGCAGGGTGTGGTTCTGTCTCACCATGAGGACAAGGACACTGGCAGCAGAAGTTCTAGGAAGTACTCCTTGGCATGAGCCCTCCCAGAGTCCGCCATTAGTCTCACCAAAAAGCTTGGGTAGGCTCCAGTGTTGGGTCTCCTCAAGCAAAACAACCAAAAGGGAGGGGACCCAGCCCCACCCATTATCAGACAAGTGGATTAAAGTTTTACTGAGCTCTGCCCACCAGAGCAACAGCCAGCTCTACCCACCACCAGTCCCTCACATCAGGAAACTTCCACAAGCCTATAGATAGCCTCATCCACCAGAGGGCAGACAGCAGAAGCAAGAAGAACTATAATCCTGCAGCCTGTGGAACAAAAACCATATTCACAGAAAGACAGACAAGATGAAAAGGCAGAGGGCTATGTACCAGAAGAAGGAACAAGATAAAACCCCGTAAAACCAACTAAATGAAGTGGAGATAGGCAACCTTCCAGAAAAATAATTCAGAATAATGATACTGAAGATGATCCAGGACCTCAGAAAAAGAATGGAAGCAAAGATCGAGAAGATGCAAGAAGTGTGTAACAAAGACATAGATGAATTAAAGAAAAAAACAGAGATGAACAATACAATAACTGAAATGAAAAGGAATCAACAGCAGAATAAATGAGGCAGAAGAATGGATAAGTGACCTGGAAAACAGAATGGTGGAATTCACTGCTAAAGAACAGAATGAAGAAAACAGAATGAAAAGAAACGAACACAGCCTAAGAGACCTCTGGGACAACAATAAACACACCAACATTCGTATTATAGGGGTCCCAGAAGGAGAAGAGAGAGAGAAAGGACCTGAGAAAATATTGGAAGAGATTATAGTCGAAAACTTCCCTAAAATGGGAAAGGAAATAGCTACCCAAGTCCAGGTAGCACAGAGAGTCCCAGGCATGATAAACCCAAGGAGAAACACGCCAACATACATAGTAATCAAATTGGCAAAAATTAAAGACAAGGAAAAAGAATGGAGGCAAAGATGCAAGAAACGTTCAACAAAGATCTAGAAGAATTAAAGAACAAACAGAGATGAACAATAAAATAACTGAAATGAAAAATAAACTAAAAGGAATCAATAGCAGAATAACTGCAGCAGAAGAACGGAAAAGTGAGCTGGAAGACAAAATGATGGAATTCACTGCTGCAGAACAGAATAAAGAAAAAAGAATGAAAAGAAATGAAGACAGCCTAAGAGACCTCTGGGACAACATTAAATGCAACATTCGCATTATAGGGATCCCAGAAAGAGAAGAGAGAGAGAAAGGACCTGAGAAAATATTTGATGAGATCACAGTGGAAAACTTCTCTAACATGGGTAAGGAAATAGCCACCCAAGTCTAGGAAGCACAGAGAGTCCCATAAAGGATAAACCCAAGGAGAAACACACCAAGACACAGAGTAATCAAATTGGTAAAAAGTAAAAACAAAGAAAAATTATTGAAAGCAGCAACAGAAAAATGACAAACAACATACAAGGGAACTCCCATAAGGTTAACAGCTGATTTCTCAGCAGAAACTCTACCAGTCAGAAGGGAGTGGCATGATATATTTCAAGTGATGAAAGGGAAGAACCTACAACCAAGATTACTCTACCTGGCAAGGATCTCATTAGATTTAAAGGAGAAATAAAAAGCTTTACAGAGAAGCAAAAGCTAAGAGATTACAGCACCACCAAACCAGCTGTACAACAAATTCTAAAGGAACTTCTCTACCTGAGAAACAGAAGAGAAGGACCTGAAAAACAAACCCAAAACAATTAAGAAAATGATAATAGGAACATACATATCGATAATTACCTTAAACATGAATGGATTAAATACTACAACCAAAAGACACAGGCTTGCTGAATGGATACAAAATCAAGACCCATATACATGCTGTCTACAAGAGACACACTTCAGACCCAGGGACAGATACAAACTGAAAGTGAGGGGATGGAAAAAAATATTCCATGCAAATGGAAATATCAAAAGAAAGCTGGAGTAGCAATACTCATATCAAATAAAATAGACTTTAAAATAAAGAATTTTACAAGAGACAAGGAAGGACACTACATAATGATCAAGGGATCAATCCAAATAGAACATATAACAATTATAAATATATATGCACCCAACACAGGAGCACCTCAATACATTCGGCAACTGCTAACAGCTATAAGAGAGGAAATTGACAGTAACACAATAAAAGTGGGGGACTTTAACACCTCACTTACACCAATGGACAGATCATCCAAACAGAAAATTAATAAGGAAACACAAGCTTTGAATGACACAATAGGCCAGATAGATTTAATTGATATTTATAGGACATTCCATCTAAAATGAGCAGGTTACACTTTCTTCTCAAGTGTGCATGGAACATTATCCAGAATATATCACATCTTGGGTCACAAATCAAGCATCAGTAAATTTAAGAAAATTGAAATCATATCAAGCATCTTTTCTGACCACAATACTATGAGATTAGAAATCAATTACAGGGAAAAAACGTGAAAAACACAAACACATGGAGGCTAAACAATACGTTACTAAATAACCAAGAGATCACTGAAGAAATCATAGAGGAAATTAAAAAAAAAAAACCTTAGAGACAAGAGACAATGAAAACATGACAATTCAAAATCTATGGGATGCAGCAAAAGCAGTTCTAAGAGAGAAATTTATAGCTATACAAGCCTACCTCAAGAAACAAGAAAAATCTCAAATAAACAATCTAACCTTACACGGAAAGGAACTAGAGAAAGAAGAACAAACAAAACCCAAAGTTAGCAGGAGTGAAATCACAAAGATCAGAGCAGAAATAACTGAAATAGAAACAAAGAAAACAATAGCAAAGATCAAGAAAACTAAAAGCTGGTTCTTTGAAAAGATAGACAAAATTGATAAATCATTAGCCAGACTCATCAAGAAAGAGGGAGAGGACTCAAATCAACAAAATTAGAAATGAAAAAGGAGAAGTTACAACAGACACTGCAGAAATACAAAGCATCCTAAGAGACTACTACAAGCACCTCTATGCCAATAAAATGGACAACCTTGAAGAAATGGACAAATTCTTAGAAAGGTGTAACCTTCCAAGACTGAACCAGGAAGAAACAGAAAATATGAACAGACCAATCACAAGGAATGAAATTGAAACTGTCATTAAAAATCTTCCATCACAAGGAATGAAATTGAAACTGTCATTAAAAATCTTCCAACAAACAGAAGTCCAGGACCAGATAACTTCACGGGTGAATTCTATCAAACATTTAGAGAAGAGCTAACACCCATCCTTCTCATACTCTTCCAAAAAACTGCAGAGGAAGGAACACTCCCAAACTCATTCTATGAGGCCACCATTACCCTGATACCAAACCCAGACAAAGATACTACAAAAAAAGAAAATTACATACCAATATCACTGATGAATGTAGAAGCCAAAATCCTAAACAAAATACTAGCATACAGAATCCAATAACATATTAAAAGGATCAAACTCCATGATCAGGTTGGATTTTTCCCAGGGATGCAAGGATTTTTCAATATATGCAAATCAATCAATGTGATACACCATATTAACAAACTAGAAGAACAAACACCACATGATCATCTCAATAGATGCAGAAAAAGGTTTTGACAAAATTCAACATCCATTTATGATAAAAAAATTCTCCAGAAAGTGGTCATAGAGGGAACCTACCTCAACATAATAAAGGCCATATATGACAAACCCACAGCAAACATCATTCTCAATTGTGAATAACTGAAAGCATTTCCTCTAAGATCAGGAACAAGACAAGGATTTCCACTTTCACCACTATTATTGAACATAGTTTTGGCAGTCCTAGCCACTGCTATCAGCAAAGAAAAAGAAATAAAAGGAATACAAATTGGAAAAGAAGAAGGAAAAGTGTCACTGTTTGCAGATGACATGAAACTATACATAGAGAATCCTAAAGATGCCACCAGAAAACTACTAGAGCTATTCAATGAATCTAGTAAAGTTTCAGGATACATAATTAATGCACAGAAATCTCTTGCATTCCTACACACTAATGATGAAAAATCTGAAAGAGAAATTAAGGAAACACTCCCATTTACCATTGCAACAAAAAGAATATAACACCTAGGAATAAACCTACCTATGGAGACAAAAGACCTGTATGCAGAAAACTATAAGACACTGATGAAATAAATCAAAGATGATACCAAAAGATGGAGAGATATACCATGTTCTTGGATTGGAAGAATCAACATTGTGCAAATGACTATACTACCCAAAGCAATCTGAAGATTTAGTGCAATCCCTATCAAATTACCAACGGCATTTTTTACAGAACTAGAACAAAAATCTTAAAATTTGTATGGAGAAACAAAAGACCCTGAATAGCCAAAGCAGTCTTTAGGGAAAAACACAGAGCAGGAGGAATCAGGCTCCCTGACTTCAGACTATATACAAAGCTACAGTAATTAAGACAGTATGGGACTGGATACAGGAACAGGACAGAAAGCCCAGAGATAAACCCATGTACCTATGGTCCATTAATCTACGACAAAGGAGGCAAGGATATAAAATGGAGAAAAGACAGTCTCTTCAGTAAGTGGTGCTGGGAAAACTGGACAGCTACATGTAAAAGAGTGAAATTAGAACACTCCACAACACCATAAACAAAAATAAACTCAAAATGGATTAAAGACCTAAATGTAAGGCCAGACACTATAAAACTCTTAGAGGAAAACATAGGAAGAACACTTTATGATATAAATCACAGCAAGATCTTTTTTTATCCCCCTCCTAGAGTAATGGAAATAAAAACAAAAATAAACAGTGGGACCTAATGAAACTTAAAAGTTTATGCACAGCAAAGGGAACTACCAATAAGACAAAAAGACAACCCTCAGAATGGGAGAAAATATTTGCCAATGAATCAACGGACAAAGGATTAGTCTCCAAAATATATAAACAGCTCATGCAGCTCAATATTAAAGAAACAAACAACCCAATCCAAAAATGGGCAGAAGACCTAAATAGACATTTCTCCAAAGAAGATATACAGATGGCCAAGAAGCACATGAAAAGCTGCCCAACATCACTAATTATTAGAGAAATGCAAATCAAAACTACAATGAGGTATCACCTCACACAAGTTAGAACGGGCAACATCAGAAAATCTACAAACAACAAATGCTGGAGAGGGTGTGGAGAAAAGGGAACCCTCTTGCACTCTTGGTGGAATGTAAATTGATACAGCCACTATGGAGAACAGTATGGAGGTTCCTTAAAAAACTAAAATAGAATTATTATATGACCCAACAATCCCACTTCTGGGCATATACCCAGAGAAAACCATAATTCAAAAAGACACGTGCACCCCAATGTTCATTGCTGCACTATTTACAATAGCCAGGTCATGGAAGCAACCTAAATGCCCATCGACAGATGGATAGGTAAAGAAGTTGTGGTACATATATACCATGGAATATTACTCAGCCATAAAAAAGGACGAAATTGGGTCATTTGTAGAGACACAGATGGACATAAAGACTGTCATACAGAGTGAATTAAGTCAGAAAGAGAAAAACAAATATCGTATATTAATGCATATATGTGGAACCTACAAAAATGGTACAGATGAACTGGTTTGCAGGGCAGAAGTTTAGACACAGATGTAGAGAACAAATGTATGGACACCAAGGGGGGAAAGCCACGAGGGGGTGAGGGTGGTGGTGGGATGAATTGGGTGATTGGGATTGACATGTATACGCTGATGTGTATAAAATTGATGACTAATAAGAACCTGCTGTATAAAAAAATAAATAAAATTAAATTTAAAAAAAGGAATTAGCCAAGGTCCTAAGGTAGGCGAATTCATAGTTTTGAGAAAATAAATGTCTTTTTTAGTTGTAACTCAGTAAACAAAGGTGAGAGTCACATAAGAAAAATGTGAAAATGTAGTAAGATGTTAGCTCCTAAGATTCCTTAAAAATTATGTTACAATTGTCTTCTTTATCCCAAGAACAACAGTAAGTTATTAAATGATATTAAGCAGTGGGTATATGAGAGGAGTAGAACTGATGTCTGTACACGAGAAATGAAAATTTGTATTCTGAAAATAACACTCTGCCCTATGGACACAGAAATAGAAATAGTCAAAAGTGAAAGTAGGTATACACGTTGGGGACTAGTATGATGATCTAAAGCGAGGGATAATGAAAGCTTTAACTCAGATGATAAAGAAAATTAAGAAAAGTGAACACAATAGATATTTAAGAAATAGAATCAATAAAATCTGGTAATGGATTTGAAAGCAGAGTAGCAATAAAGAGAGTGAAAGTGGTGGGTAGTGTGGTGATTTGGAATGAAGGGCCATGAGTTTAATTTTGGACATGCTGAGTTGGAAGCACCTTTGAAATATCTAAGTAGAAATATAAATGCTATCTAATGTTTAGGTCTGAGGCATGCAGAAGAAGGCTATGGAGATATAGATTTTTGAATAACCTGCATCTAACTGTGATCAAAATAAGAAGTTTTTTACCTTAAAAATGAATGAATAAGATTACCTTACTAATCTAAGGGATAAGGGAGAGACTTTGGAGTAAGGAGAACATTGTACCTTGGAGGACACCTAAAGACCTGAGAAGAAGAAAATGAACTTGCAAAGGAGTCGTGGAAAGGAAAGCCAAGAAAGTCAGAAAGAAAACCAGGAGAGTGTGGGTTTATGGATGCCAACGGAAGAAACCGTGTCAAGAAGAAAGTGGTCTACACTGTAGAATGTTAGAAAATTATATACATTGAAGAGTGAAATATGTACCTTGTCTCTAGTATTATTTAAACAATTGTTGACTTTAAGAAGAACCATTTTTATGAAGTAATGGAGACAGAAGCCAGACTGAATTGAAGAAATGAACAGAAAGAGGGGAAACAAAGATAATATCTTTTCTTTTGAGAAGTTTGGCTATGAAGGAAGAAAGAAACAGAGGGAGCCTATAACTGGAGGAATTTTTGTTTAAATGTGACTTGTGCATGTTTAAAATGTGTCAGGGAGAGTCCATTTAAGAAGTAAAACACACATAAAAAATACATAGTATAAATATATAATAAACACAAATAAACTATATAATATAAATATAATTAAGTAAGTAAGATTCCTGAGAATACAAGGAACGGGTCCAGAAGAACTTGGGCATGTTGGCTATGGGTAATAGGAACAACTCTTCTACTGGAAATGAAAGAATCTAGAATATATCAGAAGTGCTATACATGTAGGTTTGGTAGAGAATACTGACTTTTTCTTCATTGTTTTTAATCTATAGAGTAGGAGGCAAGGTCATATAGCAAACATTAATGTGGAATGCATTAATAGCAAGTTTGAAGAGACTACAGAAGTTTTCAAATTGTAGTTCCAAGTAGTGAGAGATCTGGATAGACAGAAAAAAATCTGTAGGATCTGGAGATATTAAGGGTTCAAATGAAGTTAAAATCATTATTTTATAGTGATATCAGTCTGCCATATTGTGTTTTCCCTAGTAACTCTCAGCCACCTGGATCTAGACATGGAAACAGTGGGTAGCTGGAATCATACAAGGTTGGAAGATTTGAATGGAGCATTCCAAAGACCGTTACGAACATGGATTTTAGTGGAAACCTGGGGCATTAACTATATTACTCAAGGAGAATGGATAATCTAATAGAGAGAAAGGAGAAAATGCTGGGAAGAAAAAACAAATGCCAGTGTTAGGAAAGAATGGAGTAGGACAAGTCAGCAAAGGAGACTGAGAAGTAAAAAGAAGTGGGAAGATAGCCAAGAGAGTCCAGAATCATACAGAATGGAGTAAAAGAGAGAGTCAACAAACGTAACTAGTCAGCAGTGTCAATGAAAAAGACAGGTAGATTAAAATAAGAAATAGCATTGAGCCTTTGGTAATTAGACTATCATGAATTCTCTTGAAAAGAATAGATTGTGTAAGGTAGACAAAAATATCTGAGGAACTAAAGACTGAGCAAGATAATTTCCAGAAGTCTGACCCTGAAAGAAAGGAGTAAGAAATGCTTGTCTTCATGTTAACTTTCACCTACTTAGAATGGATTATTTCTCATTTTTACATCTCACCCATAAGGATACAGAAAAAATGAAAAGGGGAAAAAAAGGATTTTTTGTTTGCTTGTTTTTATCAAACAGTTAATAATGGTAACCTGTGGGGTTGCAAATATGAAAGAGCTTTCGTTGTTTACTGTCTATGCCTCTCTATTTTGGGAAAACTTTTCACCGAGAAAGTAGTCTTTTTGTAATTATAAAAGCAATTATAATTTTTAGCATGCTTCTAGTATATGTGTCTTATCTTTAGTATCATTCAATATTGGAAGATGAGTAAAATGCTTTCCCATACTGTCCTTATACCTATTAAACTCGAAGTTGCTTTCTACCTGCCTCAAACAAAAAAGCCTTACAAATATATATTTGTTGCTGTAAATGCTCACGCACTCATTTTGAATATATTCCAAATCTTTTAGAGGGTGGATTTTTCTTTCTTACTCAATTTCACACTGACATATGTAAAAGTATAATAAGAATTTGCTATTTAGTCCATCATGTACAAAAGAGCCGGTCGTCTAGTGTTTCAAAAGCATCTTCTGTGGGCTTTTAACTAATTACTCAGTCACGTGAGAAAAGCTGAAGAAAGAGTAAGATGCCAGCCTACACAGAAATTATGGAAGCTTGAATCTGGCCACATACCTTGGCAGAAGGAAGGGTGCTTTTATCCTAGTGAACAGAAAAAAATGAGATTAATTTACTTTTATTTATTTATTTTTTGAGAGCAAAGTGTGATTTACACATGAAGAATCATCGAGCCCAGTTTGGTTGAGATTTGGACAGTACTTTCTACAGCAAAGACATCTCCCCTGTAGACTCTGGAACATGCTGTATTATCTTATCATGTAACAGATGACCAGCCATATGGCGAGCGGGGAGGGAAACCAGGGAGGTAACAGTCTACGGTACCAGTCGATGCGTGACTGAGAAAACAAAGGTTAAAACCATATATGGGCAATGTGGATGATTTTCCCATTTTAGTTAGAAGGTTTGTGGTTTTTGTTTTGGAATGATATTTCCTGTTATATGAGAATATATTTTAAAAACCATATTTATATACAAAATTTTCTTTTAAAAATAGATTCTTTTAACGTGTTCTTCACAATAGCACAATTGGAATACAGCCTCAGGGTCAATTATAACATAATATGATCCATATATGCTCACTCAAAAAGTCTAGTCTTCCAGAGACATTAAAAAAGATTTAAACTATTTATATGAAATAGCCTAATTCTCCCAGTATGCACGTTTCTGCCTAGTGGTAGGTTACTAAACTATTTTAGGAGTCTGCAGTCATTCTTTCAAGACACAAAAATACAGTGTGGCAGTAACTTATTTAATGTTACCTCAGCTGCTTAAAGTCAAACCAATTTAAACAATCTCATTTAATGTTGTGCACTATTATTCATATCCCTTAACAGAAGTAGAAATTTACAATGTGACACTTGCCTCCCACTGTACAAACTGTTTCTTCATTTTTCTTGAAAAAGTCGGAGACTGACAAATGCCACGGTAGATACATAGAATATGATGTTACAATTACCTATTCAGCTATGGAGAAAATGAAGTATTCCAAATATATGTGATTTTATCACAATTTCTATCACAGCCAATATCTTATATATTTATAAGACTCATTTTCCAGGGGCTTCCCTGGTGGCACAGTGGTTGAGAATCTGCCTGCCAATGCAGGGGACACGGGTTCGAACCCTGGTCTGGGAAGATCCCACATGCCACGGAGCAACTGGGCCTGTGAGCCACAGCTACTGAGCCTGCACATCTGGAGCCTGTGCTCCACAACAAGAGAGGCCTCGACAGTGAGGGGCCCATGCAACGCGATGAAGAGTGGCCCCCGAGTGGCCCCTGCTCGCCGCAACTAGAGAAAGCCCTCGCACAGTAATGAAGACCCAACACAGTCAAAATAAATAAATAAATACATAAATTTATTTAAAAAAAACAACTCATTTTCCTAGTTTAAAATGTAAAGTAATAAGAATAAATTGTGTGAGTCATTATCTTGGCTATGTTTGGCTTGACTTCATGTTGCAAGGCATTCTATGTCACAAAATGCATACTTTTTCAATATAAGACATTTTTACATAAAAACCATACAAGTTATAACTTTTTCACACTTGCACAATAATTTTGCATATTCATAGGCACAGATAGATATCCACATGTAACAATCTGTTCTTTATAAAAGTAAGCATTTTTTCAAGATTAACAAATATATTCAAGAATGAACAAATCACAAAGGTGTATTTGATTATTTTTTAATAAAGTGAATATGTTTAATCAACATCCAGAACAAGAAATAATATATTACCCCATCCCAGATACCCCTCATATTCCCTTCCAGTTACTACCACACCTCCCAAAGTCTAACCACTAGTCTAACTTTAGTTAATACAGACTAATTTTGACTATACTTGAACTTTATGAAAAAAAATCTAGGGCTTCCCTGGTGGCGCAGTGGTTGAGAATCTGCCTGCCGATGCAGGGGACATGGGTTCGTGCCCCGGTCCAGGAAGATCCCACATGCAGTGGAGGGGCTGGGCCCGTGAGCCATGGCTGCTGAGCCTGTGCGTCTGGAGCCTGTGCTCCGCAATGGGAGAGGCCACAACAGTGAGAGGCCCATGTACCACAAAAAAAAAAAAAAAAAAAAAAAAAATCTAACTATGCCCTCTTCTGTGTTAATCTTCTTTGACACAACACTGCTTTTATGTCTACCCCATCTAACTGCAAGTAGCAGTAATTTTTTCATTTTCATTCCTGTATAATATTCCATGGTACAGATATATCATGATTTATTTATCCATTCTACAGTTAAAAGATACTTGGGACTTTTACTATTTTGAAAGCTGGTATAAGAATTTGAGCAGTGGAGAGATATTATGTGACTTGAACTTTAATAGAATAATTCTGGATCCAGGATTGAGAATGGACTGGTGAAGGGGGAGAGTAAGGGTGAAAACAGATAATAACTTTCCAATATCTGTTTGGCATATTAGAAGCTAAGAGATATTAGTAGTGGTAAAAACTGGACGAATTCCAGAAAGATTTGATTTCTTTTCAATATACTGTCAGCTTTTGCTGATAAATTAGATATGGAGAATGTTAAAAAAGAGAAGCATTAAAGACAACTCCACTGTCTTTTGCAGAAGCAACTGGAAAAGAGTTATCTTTTACTGAGATAGGGAAATGTATGAGACGAAAAAGCTTATGAATGGATAAATTTGTTTTAAGCCACAAAAACTGATTTTAGCTATCAAAATAACTAGACTATAAGTCTATCTACTATGGAAAAAAAAAACAAATTTTCTTATGGAAACTATTAGGAAAACAGACGCATGCTTCCTTATCCTTGTTTTCTAAATTACTCCAGTTAATGGAGAAAATGTCTTTAGCCTCACTGAAAGAAGCACACTCACAATTTAGAATATTAGCTTCTTAATATAAACAAAGAAACACAATGTACCTCAAAGGACTTTTTTTTTTTTTTTACCTTTCTGATGAGTAAAATTAAAAAATCAATACCTTAATTTTAGAATTCTGATGGGGTACTGGCTCTAATAAAAAATGGCAGGATACTCTCAAACTTTTATTTAAGGAAGAATGGCAATTATTGAGTCCTTGTACAAGGAGTTACTGGCTATCAGTTATTACAAAACCTGAGAATCTCTTTGAGCATGAAAGACCTAGAGCTAATACATGTAGGAAATTTTTATCAATATTCATGAATATAACACAAAGCCTTGTTGCAAGTAGAGAGAAGATAATGATGTAATGAGTGCTAGATTAGGTGAGTAGACAATGCAATCATTGCTAAAGCCAGTTTACATAGCCAAACTAGTTTCTCACTCTAGGTAAACTTTGAGCACTACTTTCTAAACCCTTCTCATTTAAGAAAATGTACTTTACGAGATATGTAAACTAATGGAAAAATACATCAGATATGAGATCCTGCTTAAATATAAACCTTACAATTTCAGAAAAGCCTTTGTGGGAGAAGTGCAATTCACAGGTCAAAGAGTAACCTGTATATTGTTCTGTTTCAATTATTATGGAAACTGAAGTCAGTGACATGCATTAAGAATATGTTAAGGCACTATGTTTGCTTCTTCCAGTTTTATATATATATATATATATATATATATATATATATATATATATATATAAATAGCAACATTTGCATGGTGTATTATAGTTTACAAAGTGCTCACTTGATTTTTGATTTTACATCTTAGATTCAAAGGCACACTTTAAATAGCAATCATTATCTCTAGAAAAATGTAAGCACTGGCAGAGCACACAAATGTAACCAACTCTACATTTCATTCTGTATTTAGATAAGAACTTCACAGTAGTTTGCAGCAACTATTAGCAGATTATTTGCTTTTTGGAGCTTCACACATACCTTAAGTCCAAGCAATATTCTCTCCCTTACATGCCATCTTCCTCTTTGTCATTCTAAGAATCCTTTCTTTGTGAAACACCAGTTCATGGCCACGATATAACATATGAACTCTTTAAAACATTCTTTCTCTTGCTCTCTTCTCTTAAACTTGCAGTACTTAAAATCTAAGCAACTCCACAAAGCATGTAACTGAAGTGGATGGTGTTCAGCTTGATCTGCCTATCTTATTTTGAGTATTTTTCTGTTCTTCACCTCCAAATATCTAGAAATACCACTATTCTAAACCTTGTTCTGCCCTCCAACCCTCCAAAACAAAGCTTTATGATTTTGATTTCCTACTAATAATGCCTTTTGCAACCCCCTTCCAACCTTCAATCTATAGTTTTTGCCCTATGCCCCAGCTCCTATCCTCTGCTTCAAAACATTTTTTTTTTTTTTTTTTTTTTTTTTGCGGTACGTGGGCCTCTCACTGTTGTGGCCTCTCCCATTGAGGAGCACAGGCTCTGGACACGTGAGCTCAGCGGCCATGGCTCACAGACCCAGCCGCTCCGTGGCATGTGGGATCTTCCCGGACCGGGGCACGAACCCACGTCCCCTGCATTGGCAGGCGGACTCTCAACCACTGCGCCACCAGGGAAGCCCTCAAAACAGTTTTTAAATGTACAAAATAAAATGGTATATAATGGTGTCAAATTATTGTCATGTTAATTGTCCTGCACTGAGGGGGATTATAATGATAAAATCTTTTATTAAAGGAGATCTACTTGGCAAAGTTACATAAGTGCATTGTCTTTGCTGAATGGGAACAATAGGAATATTGCTTTTTGTGATCAAAAGTAGTAAAAAGGGACTAATTCCTATAGCTTATTAAATTTCAGGTTTGTGGTAAATATCAACATATCCAATCTGTACAAGTATATCAGGTAGAGATCATTATGTCCATTTAATAGATCAGGAAACTCTACGCTTAGCTTAATTAAAGTAACCACAGTTATACAGTCACATCAGTAATAAATGGCAGAGGCATATTTCCCACAAATCTAGTCTGTCAGACCACAAGGCTCATGTTCTTTCTCATACAACAACAGAATATGTATTTATATAATATACTGTATTAGTCTGATAGGGTTGCGATAGCAAAATACCATAAATTTCTGGTACAAAATATACAAACAGCTCATGCAGCTCAATTAAAAAAAAAAATCAAGAATTGGGCAGAAGAATGGACATTTCTCCAAAGAACACAGACAGATGGTCAAAAAACACATGAAAGGGTGCTCAACATCACTAAATTATTAGAGAAATGAAAACCAAAACTACAATGAGGCATCACCTCACACTGTCAGAATGGCCATCATCAAAAAATCTATTAACAATAAATGCTGGAGTGGGTGTGGAGAAAAGGGAACCCTCTTGCACTGCTGGTGCCCAGAGATAAACCCACACACATATGGTCACCTTATCTTTGATAAAGGAGGCAAGAATATATAGTGGAGAAAAGACAGGCTCTTCAATAAGTGGTGCTGGGAAAACTGGACAGGTACATGTAAAAGTATGAAATTAGAACACTCTCTAACACCATACACAAAAATAAACTCAAAATGGGTTAAATACCTACATGTAAGGCCAAACACTATCAAACTCTTAGAGGAAAACATAGGCAGAACACTCCATGACATAAATCACAGCAAGATCCTTTTTGACCCACCTCCTAGAGAAATGTAAATAAAAACAAAAATAAACAAATGGGACCTAATGAAACTTAAAAGCTTTTGCACAGCAAAGGATACCAAAAACAAGACCAAAAGACAACCCTCAGAATGGGAGAAAATATTTGCAAATGAAGCAACTGACAAAGGATTGATATCCAAAATTTATAAACAACTCATGCAGCTCAATAACAAAAAAAACAAACAACCCAATCCAAAAATGGGCAGAACTAAATAGACATTTCTCCAAAGAAGATATACAGATAGGCAACAAACACATGAAAGAATGCTCAACATCATTAATCATTAGAGAAATGCAAATCAAAACTACAATGAGATATCATCTCATACCAGTCAGAGTGGCCATCATCAAAATATCTAGAAACAATAAATGCTGGAGAGGGTGTGGAGAAAGGGAACCCTCTTGCACTGCTGGTGGGAATGTAAATTGATACAGCCACTATGGAGAACAGTATGGAGGTTCCTTATAAAACTACAAATAGAACTACCATACAACCCAGCAAGCCCACTACTGGGCATATACCCTGAGAAAACCATAATTCAAAAAAGTCATGTACCAAAATGTGCATTGCAGCTCTATTTACAATAGTCAGGACATGGAAGCAACCTAAGAGTCCATCAATAGATGAATGGATAAAGAAGATGTGGCACATATATACAATGGAATATTACTCAGCCATAAAAAGAAATGAAACTGAGTTATTTGTAGTGAGGTGGATGGACCTGGAGTCTCTCATACAGAGTGAAGTAAGTCAGAAGGAGAAAAACAAATACCGTATACTAACACATATATATGTAATCTAAGAAAAAAAAATGTCATGAAGAGACTAGGGGTAGGACAGGAATAAAACACAGACCTACTAGAGCATGGACTTGAGGATATGGGGATGGGGAAGGGTAAGCTGTGACGAAGTGAGAGAGTGGCATGGACATATATACACTACCAAACGTAGGGTGACTAGCTAGTGGGAAGCAGCCACATGGCACAGGGAGATCAGCTAGGTGGTTTGTGACCACCTAGAGCGGTGGGATAGGGTGGGAGGGAGGGAGGGAGACGCAAGAGGGAAGAGATATGGGAACATATGTATATATATAACTGATTCACTTTGTTGTAAAGCAGAAACTAACATACCATTGTAAAGCAATTATACTCCAACAAAGATGTTAAAAAAAAAAAAAAGACTTCTCGGAGCTTCCCTGGTAGTGCAGTGGTTGAGAGTCCGCCTGCTGATGCAGGGAACACGGGTTTGTGCCCCGGTCCGGGAAGATTCCACATGCCGCGGAGCGGCTAGGCTCGTGAGCCATGGCTGCTGAGCCTGCGCGTCTGGAGCCTGTGCTCCACAACGGGAGAGGCCACAACAGTGAAAGGCCTGTGTACTGAAAAAAAAAAAAAGACTTCTCAATGTTTTTACTGAAAGAATTAAAATATAAATGAGCCTTTTCTCTAACATAGCTGGTTAAAATTTGTTTTTATTATGGTTTACTTTTATTATTTATTGTTTCTCTTCATTAGTATTTATTAAATAATAAAACAAGCATTTATTGTTTGCTTTTATTATTTATTATTGTTTTATATACTTTAGAAAAATATATATCATCTTCACATCTTATAATTGGTAACATGTAAAACCTCTAGCAGGTTATTCCTTAAATGAGCTGTAAGATATCAGAGCATCTACAGTTTTCTTCTGTGATGATTAATCTTAAGTACCTTTAGAAATAATGATTCTCTGACTACTTTGACATCAATGCCTCATTAGAGTAGCATATTTTGCTTTATGCTATTTCTTTGATGTTAGTGTTTTTTTGTGAAAATAGAAAGGAATATTTTTCCGATATCTTCATAAGTCACATTTCTTGTCATTGATTAACAATTGAAAAATATATTCCTTTTTTCCACTAAAATTTAGTGTCTTCTCTAAATAAATTTTTGTTCTGATTTTATCTGATATCTTATAACAATTAGCTTGCAGATATCAAAATAATTTTTATCGATTTAGTTACACTTTATGAATTCTATTTCCATGTATTTTTCTATTCTATTCCATGTGTTTTTATGTGAATACTCTTTGTTATTTAATAAATAAATGTAAAGATGACAAAAAGTAATACTTCATGTACATCAATTCTGGATTCCATAAGTTTTCACTTGTTTAATTGACTGTCTCAAAACATCTTTCCAAATTGCAATTAAAACCGCATATCTGGGTCTTATCGACATTTTGAACAAATGCTCAACAATCTTCTTTTTATTTGCACTTATCTTCTTAACCTTTTATATTGTGTCTTAAGCCTTTTAAAATGTTTATATACCTATGGTGCAAGAATTGAACAGAACATTGTTTTGGGAACTGGCTGTGGAGAAGTTGAATTAAGATACTTTAAGTTTAGCAAGATGTATTTATGTGTTTGACAGTCATTTCAACATGTGATATAGGGAATGTCTTGCAAGGATATTCCTACTACCCACTGTGACAATTCACTCAGCTTCATGGCAGAAAAGTACAAGAAAAGAAGTAGTATTGCAGTATGAATGTGTCCTATAGCCACACAGACACTTATCAAACACAGGAGAGTATGAGATGGAAGAGAAGTCATAGTCAGTATTGCCCTGAAATCCAGACAAGAAGTAATACTGTCTTAAACTTCATACTTCAGAAGACTCCTCATATCACAAACATTCACAAAAAACATTTATTAAAAACTCATGCATGACTCTCATTCCAGATTTGTATCTAGAGCTGATACAGTGCAACTCACAACTTTAAATATCTACTCGCATAAATAACTCCATCAGGCCCTGGGGAAATACTTCTCTTCTCCTGTTTAAATTCTGAAAACAAAAGGTCATTGATTGTTAGTGCCATGAAGTGAGTCAGACCGTTTCTGAGTTCAGGAAGGATTTAAGTAGAGAAAACACTTAGGTAACAGTAAAAACAAATTAATGTGTTGATGAGTCTTCCTCTTAGATAGCAATAAGGCAAGAGAGTCTTGAATAATAAGACATCATTTCCCAGCAGTTCTCCATAATATTTATTACAGATCTGTTTCACATGGGTCTCCATTTATATTCTTCTCCTTAAATTTCTGGAATGTTAGGGGTAGATTAAACAATTTCAATTAAAATATCTTATATTTTCAAGTTTTATAGTCCCCTCCAAGAACTTGAAAAGGGCCCATGTAAGTGAGTAGCCCTGAAGATTTAGGTTCATTTACTGGTGACTTTTACCTGGCCTGGTTCTATGGACAGGGATGAGGTGTAATCATTCCCATTCGGTAATGACTTGTTGCCTGTGTGGCTTTCTGCTCCATGGTCACTTAATTATAAAGTCATTGTTAGTACATATTTAATGTACTGAACTGCCCAGGTGTTCAGTTCAAGTTTTGGCTCTACCATTTTCTATCAATATTTCCTTAAACAACGTCCCTAAGTTTCCTCTTTCCAGATCTCTACACTGAAAGGGTTAAACTAAACCACAGTATATTACTTGGGTTCAAAGTTAGGCTTCTGTAAAATACACACACACACACACACACACACATATATATATATCCAATAATAACTAAGTGACAAAAAATAGAAATTTATTATTCCCCCTTGTAGCAGTCCAAAGTGAGTGCTCCAGGTTACCAAGAAAATCTGCTCTACCTTGTTCATTACGGGACTGTGTGCTTATTTATGAGACATATGTAAAGTTTCTTTAAAAATTAGTGCATTTTATAACTGTTTCTAGAGACAGCTGTTATTGTCATTTTTTCACCATTATTGTAACTTTCTCCAAGCAGATATGTAATGCTAATGTTCTTCGCTTTCCAATTGTGATAATTTATGCTATACCATTTGAATCATACTTCCATCTACAACATTCAACTTTCTATTTAAAAAATAAGTGTAAACCCTGCATATATGAGAACTACTGTCTCTTTTTTAAAGCATGAAAAGGTCATAAAGAATAAGAACTACATGCTAATTACACCAGAGGTTTTTTTAAGAAGTACATATTTCTAGACTAAGGGACTCAAGTACACAAAATTATTTATTTGGTAAAATTCACATGCAGGATAGTATTTTTTTTTTTTGAAACTGACTTATCACAATATGAGGGCAATTTGAACTCAATTTTACTAATTAACATGTTATTTATACTTGGTCATTAAAACATGTCCAGAGCATAGTAAAAAAAAAAAAATGACATTATATTTACAAGAGTCTACCTTAAATTTTCTCTAAAATGAGTGAACTCCTTAGAACCATCATAGAAAATGACACCATGATTTTCATGTTACCTCTGCCAGATGTTTTGTTTTTGTTGCTGTTGTTTTATACTATCTTGGAGCTATAATTTTTTCTAGGATCTCTCTTTTAAGTGTATTATGAAAATAAACAAACAAAATTCTTCAATATATCTCCAATGATCAGGTGGAGAGTTCACAATTTGAGTATACTTTAGGGAATATGTCTAAGGCTAATAATGGGCTACTCCAAGCTATTTTGACTCTAACGCATAGGGGTCAAAGTGTGGTCCCTAGACCAGAATCATTAGCATCACCTGAAAACCTGTTATAAATGCCAACCCTCAGGTCCCTCCCCAGATTTACTGGATCAGAAACTCTGAAAGTAGGTCCCAGCAGTCACTGTTCTAATAAGCTTATCATGCTTACTGATCAAGATGGCAGAGTAGGAGGGCTCAGAACTCACTCCACTCCCTCCCCCATGAATATATCAAAAATACATTGACATGCGGAACAATTCTTACTAAAAACTAACTGGAGACTGGCAGAAACATTCCTGTAGATCCACATGGAATGAGGTAGGAAGGGAAGCAATCAGGTTGCAACCTGTGCCCCTGGGAAGGGACTCAGAGGAGAATAGAGATTACACAGGCAGATATCTTCCCTTGGGAGTGAGCAGGTAGAGGCACACATTGGGCCCCCCTGCCCTGGGGCCTGAGACTGGGAAGAGTAGTCTTGTTGGCTGGTTGGAGGGCCAGTGGAACTGGTAGAAAGGATATGGGAAGCCTGGACTCCCTTCATGAGGAGCGTGCATGTGATTGCTTACTCTGGCGGAAAAAGGGCAGAGAGCACAGACTGAAACTGCATGGGATGTTGCCTGGTTTCCTGCACCAGTTTTGGCATGTGCCCCACCTTCATCTGAGTGCCAGCTCTGACCCCTTTGATCATGACGCAGCTCCACAATGGGAGGATGGCTGCTGCCTGCCATGGCCTAGGGGAGAGCTCAGCTGTGAGGGACAAAGGTGACTCAGACATGGAGTGGCATCTGAGCAGGCAGGGGCAATCATTACTGGTGCTCACAGAGGCAGCCCATCAAAAGCAGACTGGGTCTCTGACTGCTGATGGGGCTGCCATGGTTTGTGCCTAGACCTTCGCTGAGAACCAGGATCAGCCCCTCTTGTTCCAGCACTGGTCCCCTCTGGAGCAAGAGTGCTGGTACTGGGAAGGGGGAGAACACTCATTAAAGGAAATGGAGCAAGCTCAGACTTGACCCTCAGGGCTTCTCCAGAAACATGGGACTTGACACCACTGGCAATAGGCTGGTGCTGGCCAAAGAGCAGAGGCAAAGTTTTGGCTCACACCTGGCTCTGGCTCTAGTCCTTCCATCTTTAGCCCCACTTACAACTAAGGAGATAACTGTCAGCACACGCTGGGGAAAGATGTGACTTGTGTTCATGTCAGATCTAGTTCTTTCACCAAAGATATTAGGCACACACAGAGGGCATAGGTATGCTCCCACACCAGGACACCCTTTCAAGATTGCAATAGGTAACTTTTTCACATAATTTCATAGAGACAGAGAAATTTAAGCAAAATGAGAAGACAGAGGAATATGTTCCCATTGAAAGAACAAGAGAAAATACCTGAAAAAGACAAGTAATGAAACAGAAGTAAATAACTTGCCAGATAAAGAGTTCAAAGAATTAGTAATAAAAATGCTAAATAAATTAGGGAATTTAATTTATGAACACAGTGAGAATTTTAACAAGGAACTAGAAAATATAAAAAAGAACTAGTTAGAATTGAAGAATACAATAAACAAAATTTAAAAAACAAACTAGAAGGAATTTACAGCAACCTAGGTGATACAGAAGAATGTATAAGTGATCTGCAAGATATAATAATGGAAATCACCCAATCAGAACAGCAAAAAGAAAAACAAACTAAAAAAGAAAACAGTTTAAGGGGCTTCTAGAACAACATCAAGCATACCAACATGCACATTATAGGGGACCCAGGGGGAGAAGAGAGAGAGAAAAGGGTCAAAAATGTATTTGATGAAATTATGGCTAAAATCTTCCCAAACCTGAAGAAAGAAACATATCCAGGAACAAGTAAAACAGAAGGTTCCAAACAAGATGAACCCAAAGAGAGGCACACAAAGACATATCATAAGTAAAGAAGTATCTATAGGAAAAGAAAAATCTCAGTTGTAAATGCAAATATGTAGCAAAGGCTGAGGATCAACAACTTAAGCTGGTAAAAAGTTTAAAAGACAAAAATTTATAAAACCAACTATAACTAAAAAGAACAGAGAAGAAGGGATAAATATAAAGACTAGAAACAAAATGTTGGGGAGGGGAGTAAAAATTTTGATGAGACAAAATTCTCATCAAAGTTGGTGTAGAAGGAGTGTATTTCAGCATAATACATTTATGACAAACCCATAGCTAATATCATACTCAACAGTGAAAAGCTGAAAGCCTTTTTTCTAAAAACTAAAACAAGACAAAACACCCATTCTCCCCACTTCTATTTAACATAGTATTGGAAGTCCTAGTCACAGCAATCAGGCAAGAAAAAGAAAAGACATCCAAATTAAAAGGGAATAAATAAACCTGTCACTATTTGCACATGACATGATTCTATATATAGAAAACCCTAAAGTCTCCACCCCAATACTATTAGAACTGATAAATAAATTCATCAAGAATAATATATAGATACAAGAATAATATATAGAAATCTGTTGCATTTCTATAGACTAATAATGAAATATCAGAAAGAGAAAGAAACCAATCCTGTTTAAAATGACATCAAGGCTTCCCTGGTAGTGCAGTGGTTGAGAATCTGCCTGCCAATGCAGGGGACACGGGTTCGTGCCCCAGTCTGGGAAGATCCCACATGACACGGAGCGGCTGGGCCCGTGAGCCATGGCTGCTGAGCCTGCACGTCCAGAACCTGTGCCTCACAACAGGAGAGGCCACAACAGTGAAAGGCCTGTGTACCACAAAAAATAAATAAATAAATAAATAAAATGACATCAAAAAGAATAAAATATATATGAAAAAACCTAACAAAGGAAGTGAAAGACCTATACGATGAAAATTATAAAACATTGATGAAGGAACCTGAAGATAATACAAAGAAATAGAAAGATATCCCATGCTCTTGGATTGGAAGAATTAATATTGTTAAAATGTCCATACTTTCCAAAGCAATCTAAAGATGTAATGCAATCCCTATTAAAATACCCATGACATTTTCACAGAACTAGAACAAACAATCCTAAAATTTATATGGAACCACAAAAGACCCCAAATTGCCAAAGCAATCTTGAGAAAAAATAACAAAGCTGAACAGATCACACTCCCTGGCTTCAGACTATACTACAAAGCTGCAGTAATTAAAACAGCATGGTACTGGCACAAAAAACAGACACATAGCTCAATGGAGCAGAATAGATCTCAGAAATAAACCTATGTACTTATGGTTAGTTAATCTACAACAAAGGAGGCAAGAACATACAGTGTGGAAAAGACAGTCTCAAATAAATGGTGCTGGAAAAAGTGGACAGCTACATGTAAAAGAAACAAATTAGAACAATTTGCTCACACCATATATAAAAATAAACTCAAAGTGAATTAAAGACCTAAATGTAAGAACTGAAACCATAAAACTCCTAGAAGAGAACACAGGCAGAACACTCTTTGACATAAATTGTAGCAATATTTTTTTGGATCTGTCTCCTAATGCAAAAGAAATAAGAGCAAAAATAAACAAATGGGACCTAATTAAGCTTAAGCTTAAAAGCTTAAGACATTTGATGTCTTAATTAGACCTAATTAAGCCTAATTTGCTTTTTTTGCACAGCAAAGGAAACCATTAGCAAAATAAAGTACAACCTACTTAATGGGAGAAATATTTGCAAATAATATGACTAATAAGGGGTTAATATCCAAAATATATAAACAGCATACACAACTCAATATCTGAGTAAAATATGGGCAGAAGATCTGAATAGACATTTCTCCAAAAAAGACATACAGATGGGCAATAGGCACATGAAAAGATGCTCAACATAGCTACTCATCAGAGAAATACAAATCAGAAACCCAAATTTGTCAGAATGGCTATCATCAAAAAATTTACAAGTAACAAATGTTGGAAAGGATGTGTAAGAAAAGTGGACCCTAGTACACCATTGGTGGGAATGTAAGTTGGTACATTCACTATGGAAAACAGTATGGATGTTCTTCAAAAAACTAAAATTAGAACTACCATCCAGCAGTTCCATTCCTGGGTATCTATCTGAAAAAAATGAAAACATTAATTCAAAAAGATATACATACCCCAATGTTCAGAGCAGCATTATTTACAATAGCCAAGATAGGAAGAAGCCTAAATGTCTATCAACAGATGAATGGATAAAGAAGATGTACTATATATATAGACATACAATAGAATATCACTCAGCCATAAAAAAGAGTGAAATCCTGTCATTTGCAACAATGTGGATGAATCTAGAACATACTATGCTTAGTGAAATAAGTCAGAAAGAGAAAGACATGTTTATATTCCACTTATATGTGGAATATAAAAATTAAAACAGATGTATGCATATAACAAAGAAGAATCAAACTGACAGATATAGAGAAAAAACTAGTGGTCATCAGTGTGGAGTGGCAAGTGGTGAGGGGAAAGATAGGGATAGGGGATTAAGAGGTACAAATTACTATATGTAAAATAAATAAGCAACAAGGATGTATTGTATTGTATAAGGAAATACAGCCATTATTTTGTAATAACTTTAAATGAAGTGTAATCTATAAAAATATTGAATCACTATGTTGTACACCTGAAACATAATATTGTAAATCAACTATACTTCAATTTACAAAATAAAATAAAAGAAGCTTACTCTCCCTTTTGAATGTGGGTGATTCTGATACCTAATAAAGTTTGAAAACACTTTTCCAATGGATTCCACAGGTGAAGTCCACTTAAAACTCCGGGGAGAGATTACATATAAATAATTCTAAATTATTTTTTGTTCAAAACTCTTATTGAACACACAAATATCTCAAATGAGAATATGTTTTTCTCACCCCTCCTCCTGATGAGTACAAATTAGGTCATTCTTTAAAACAAGACAGACATCATCAAAATCTTATTTCAGGATTTCCCAATTCTGGTCTTAGACTCTTTTATATTCAACAAACAAACAAGCAAAAAACCAAATAGCTTCTTTAACTCACCACTTCCCATTTTAACTAAATATATCACTATTACAGGAAAAGTACAAAATAATTGAAAATCAATTTTTTAAATTACTACTTTTGCATCAATAAAGACTATACCAATTATAGTATGGTCAACCATTAAACATCATCATCATCATAATATCTTAGCCATGTCTTTACATCTTTACCTTATTAAATATTCCAATCAATTAACATCATCATATCTTAGCCATTCTTGTGTCAAGATTTCATCAGAGTCATATTCATTTATTCAACAAATATTTATTGAATGTTTGCAATGCGCTTGTCAGTGTTATTAGTGAAGAGATTCCTCATTAAGTAATCAGAAGAACCATGGAATATTTACAGTGTCCGGCATAGAGTTGTATATGTGTTGGGGTGGGAGGGAAGGAGCAGTGAGCTTAAGTTAACCTTAAACTGGTGTGCAACCCATCAGTTAGTTTCAGTTATCTAGGCATGTTTTATTTTTTACAATAAGCTCTGTGTTAAAGAACACTTTCAAATACAACAAGAAGAGAAATGTGAAACTCTTCCAGGGAATAATTTTATTGATGCCTGAAATATCCTGCCAGGTAAGCAGCAACTTTTATTTTTATTTTATTTTTAAATTTTGGCCATGCTGCACAGCTTGAGGTATCTTAGTTCCCTGACCAGGGATTGAACTCGGACCCATGGCAATGAAAGAGCCCAGTCCTACCCACTGGACTGCCAGGAAATTCCTGAGCAGCAGCAATTTTTAGAGGACTTCCTATGCAAGGGTCTATTCTTGTTTTAGTTTGTAATCTCTTATAATTACCCTAAAGTGACTAATTCTTACCAACCTCCCCTATTTACATATCTTCTTTCCTGAACAGAAAGGAAAATCAATTTTGCCATATTATAATGCAGTTTTTGAAATATACATCCAATTATATTTTTAATATTTCCAGAATCACTTACTGTAAACTCTATTATTTCTCAACATCCCTTTATAGATGCCTCTGTTATCTATTAAGTGTCTATATATACTTTGGTCTCTCTCTGGGTTCTTTATTCTATTTCACTATCCATATCATGTCTAATTCTATGTGTATATCAATTCTTGTTTCACTAATACATTGCTAAATACTAAACACTAAAGCTCCCTCTATCTGAGAGGGAAAATCTGTTCACGTTGTTGTTCTTCAACTTTCTTAGATACAGAGTTTATTGACTCTATGCTTTTATACAAAATTCTAGAATTAGTTCATCATCTAATATAAAAAAACTATATTAGAATATTAATTAGAAGTACTTTAAATCGTACATAAACTTGGAGAAACTTTACATCTTTACAATATTAAATATTCCAATCAATTAACAAGGTATATTAATTCATTTTGGTTTTGTTTAATGTCTCTACAGCATTTCTTACGAATATTCATATAGTCTTTTAGAAAAACATAAAAATGTGAATTATGATAAATATTTAGGATTAAATAAAATTCAACACCTAGGTTGAGCTCATACCATTCTGTAGGTATTATACTAAGATGAGGGTATGGAGTCAAGGAAAAACATCGTTATTATGATGGTGCTAGATACGTTTTAACTCAGTATCATTTTGCATGTTGTACATATTTCAGCTGAATTTGTTATCTGGTTTGCCTTTCATGGGCTCTAGAAAATACTTATGTCAATATAACATCCTTTCTGCACATTTTCATTGAGAAAAACTTCATCACAAGAACTTTTAAAAATGTCAATACCTACACAAAACACAACTTTCAACTCAGCCAAGGTTATGCAAATTACTAAGTAAAGCTAAGGAACTGAAATCTAATATCAATCTGGAAGTAACAGGCTAAAACTAGAGCAGATTTTGAAAACAATCCCAAATGGAAACTAGATCTCTGTTTGGAGACAGTTTTCATTTCCAAAGTTATTTACTCATTGTTTGAGTAATAAACCAGAGAAATTCAATTTCTCCTCTATTTCAGTAACTCATCTAGCTATATGTCTCACAATTCTGGTCATTTTCAAAGCAGAATTCTGGAAGTGGTGAGATTAAACCTCATGTTCCTATGACTGACTTATTTAAATTGTGTGATTTGTACTTTTCTTGGGCATTATGAAAAGAAACAGAATTACTTATTGGCTAACTTTGATGTTCCTATCTCTTCTAATCAATTGTGTATTGCTGTGTCTGTGTTTTTCCAGTACATTTTATTTACTCTTTCATTTATTCATTAACTTATTCATTCATTCAGACACTGATTTATTCTTTTGAAAAATCAGCACTAGAGCTATGGCAGTGTGAAATATACACTTGACCTTTATGCTCAGAGATTTCACAATCAAACCAATGACAGTATGTAATTGGCACATGTTGGCAGAAAAAAATTAAATATTTTCTAAGTGTAGTTAAGTATTATTTCAGAAGCATGCCACACAATCCTTTAATCTGATAGTGATTCATGGGAAAAAATTGACTTCTACTAACAAATTCGTGGATTTAAAAATTGGTCTCAAAGCATGCACAGTGAATACAGAAGGAAAAACACAAAAATTATAAAAGAAGATTAAAAATTCAATGTAATTTCCAAAGTTTATATGTATATATTTGTATGTATATATGTATATGCATGTATATGTGAATATATGTGTGTCTGAAAGAGACGCCAGTTTTCACTACAATTTCTGGCTTAATATAGCAGTGACAGAGCATTTAGATGTAAGAGAAATAACTCGAATTTACAAAAATGCAAAAGTTTCCCATCAATTTGATTAGCTTTAAATTCCCCCAAATCAGACACTGACAAACCTAAAAGTAAATTAATCCATTATTCATCCATTCATTCAACAAATATTTACTGAGTACCTAATATAAGCCATAGGCTGCTTTAGGTATTAGGGATACAGAAACACACAAAGCAAAACCCTGACTCCCTTGTTTTACATACCCAAAGCTAAAAATAATGACAAGTAATGTTTGTTGAATAATCACTAATGCCAGGCGCCATACTTGTTGATCCATGTATGCATTTTCATGTAATCTTCACAATCCATACTAACACATGTATTGGTATGCCCGTGTTAGAAAGAAATGAGGAAATAAAGATGAAAAGAGGTGATAGCTCCCATCCCAGATTAGGCATAAATGTGAATGTGTGGGAGGAGTTGGGGGGTGGAGAAGGTAAGAAGGTACTATGTGTGTCCTGGCTGAAAGTAAGACTTTTTTTTATTATAGTTTGAAAGAATTTCAAAATGGAAACTGCCCACAATCTTTATCATCTAAGACTGGGAACTTGAGTTTAACTCTGAGGCAGACTGTCCCTTTGTGCTGGGATACTAACATGGTCCACCTTATATATTAGATACATGGAAAACAAGCACTCCTTGTTCTTCCAAGGCTGTTGTTTCCAAATCTAAAAACAATGAAACACAAACTTATGACTGAAAAATTAACTGTTTTGTTTCAACATGACTTGAGTGTATCTATATACCTTTGCTTTTACTACAGGTACCTCTAGCACTACAACTAGTAGCTAACATTTCTTATGTGCTTACTAAGTGTAGAGCATTATACTGAGAATTTAAATAAAATACCTCCTTTAACCATGACCATCTCTCCATTATTTTTCTAGGCATTGTGTAGATGAAGACACCAAACTTCAGGGGGAGTTTCAGTTTATCTTTAGTCACACCACTTTTCAGCAGGAGAGCTATGAGCTGATGCTGTGAACCAAGTTATTATAAAAATGGTTTTCTTAGGAAAATATTCCTTTTTTACTAAGCATGTATTAACTATTTAATTTGCCTGTATATTTTTTTAAAGAAAATTTACATATGTATTCTTGTCTGAACATTTGCCCACAGAAAAATGGACACAGAAATCTTAAAAAGATCAGCAAACATGTGCAGGCCTCATTTTTTTTTTTACAGTCAACTGAAGGAAAGATCAAAAAAGAGTTTAGCTGGGCTGGGTATAAAAACCCTGCTCATTTGGAATTTACTGATAATACTTAAACAAACAAAAAACTTGTGTGGCAGTCCCTCTTGTGCTATATGGCAATTAAGCAGGAGGGCATGATTCCATTAAGGGCAGAATGAGGGTTACTTCATCCTAAGCCAGGGTGGACCCAGCAAAGGCAATCTGAGCCCCATGGAGCAGCACTTTGATGAGGGTCAGCATCCTAAGTGGGGAACACAGGAGCAATTAGATCAAAAGAGGACCTCTTCCTGAGCGAATGTGAGAAAGCATCATTGGTAACACTCTGCAACAGCTGGAGAAAACTCTTGGAAGTTAACTATATTTCTTTCAAGAGAGTTGATGGGTAGCCTAATAGGAGAACAGATTCTGAATTTACACAGCTTGAGTACAAAGTCTTCTCCTTCATGTACTATTGTATAACCTTGAGCAGATTAAATATTGTTTAAGACTAAGTTTCTTCAACTCAACATGGAATGCTTCTTTGGACTCCAGAGAGAATTAAATATCATAATTTACATAAAGTAGTTAGCACAGCATCCAACATAAGGGAAGCACCCAAGAGAATAGATGTACTAGAATAAGAAAAGTTCAAGGAATGGCCAACTAGAAGAGTAATAAAAATAAAGATATAAAGAGATTATAAAAAGATTATGAAGATAATTTATAGATTATAAATTTATAGTAATTTATAATAATAAAAATAATTTATAATAATAGTAATTTATAGTAATAAACATGAAGGTATAAAGAGAATACAAAAAGATTATAAAGATTATAAAAATAACCCCTCATGCTATTTCTTCCTCTTGCTATTCCCAATCTTTACACACACACACACACACACACACACACACACACACACACACACTCTCTCTCTTAAAATGAGACTTCCTATATGAAGCTTTCCCCATCCTTTATTCCTTTAAAATGCTTTATGTACATTTGTCTTATGAGAATAGTGAAGAACTTTGTTGTACTGCAGTTCCTATAGGAATAAGCCAGAGCCTCTGAACCACTGGATTCTTTGTTAATGACTGTCAGGATGCTGAGGCAAGGGATTAAGAAAGTCAGACATAGCCTATTAACACCTATAGATCCATCTAGGAAAGGAAAACTTGGTCAAAAGGCCTTTTATTTATCAACAAATACATAAAACATTCTGTGAGCACAGGAAATGCTGGTTTTCATTTCTTGAATAAACAACCTAGGTGAGAGATTTGGTTGTCAGCATAGACTAAAAGACATTTATTTTGATGGTATATATCAAGCAGGAATTAGAAAATTGATAATCTTGTTGTTTACTATGTTTACATAGATAAATATACATATTCCAATTCTGGTCTATATTTTGGGCCTCACTCTGTGGGGTCTCCTTTCTAACTTTGGAGACAGTCATAAACTCCAAAGCACCTACCATTTAACCTCTTAATTTTATACTTTTAATGATACTTTACGAATTTCGATTTCCCCTACTAAAATGAGTTGCATAGTATTTTTCGTATTATTTTGCAAACAGAAAGTATGTCATCTTCAGTATCTATTTCAAGTTTGTAAGATACAAGTTCATGAATAATTGGAGGCAATTTTTAAAAATAGATATGATGAAGAGGAGACAAGAACTTGCTCATTCAATCCAGAATGCTTGAATCCTTTCAACCTAAAGCAGATAGTTTTTCAACATATAGAAGGAAACAATATAGTATAATCTATCTATTCATCTATCTATCTATTTAAATACAGTGTAATCTATATATAAGCTTATTTTTCTATGATCTAATACAGGTTTAAAATGTAAACCTAAGGAGGAATTTATATAAATTCATGAACCATAGATGAGTAAATTATTATTGAGGAAACAGAAAATTTTTAGAATATATCCATGGTATCATTAGGGCAATTCTCAAAGGTCAGTTCTGTCACAAAGATTAAATTTCTCTGCCCATTTGAATTCAGGCAGCATAGTCATGAAAAGTAAGCAAAACAGCATTTCCTAGTAGAAGTATGTGTGTTGTTCCCACTCTCCTTTCCCGGAAGCAGGTGTATAGTTTCCACATTCTCTTTTCCTTGTCCCTTTGCATACAAGGAAGCTTGTATGAAGATAGAGCCCCTATCAGTATGGATCTCTGAATCCATGCAGAGACCCCTTGCTGACACGCAATGAACCCATAATGTTGTGAGAAATAAGCCTTTCATTTTAAGCTGCTGACTTGTTTCATTGTTTGCTACCAGTGTATAACCTAGTTTGTCATGCCTGATACAATTCCGCAAATCTTATGATGCTGATATTTTGTCATTTCCCAAAGTCCTCAAGGTCCTAAAACAAAGGGCTATAGGTAATAGAAAAAGGGTGGGATTAAGAAACTATTGCAGGACCTTAGACATTTAGAGATGTCAATCAGAGCTACTCTGCTTTTAACTATTTTATATACAGTTCTGTTGCTCTCAATCTTCCCCCCCACCAAAAAAAAAAAAAAAAAAAAAGTACATCACTATTGCCGTGGATAACTCTTAAATTCCTATTTTAGTCAAATACTAAATTACACTCCACAGGCTTGCCCTGTAATAGCTTCATGTTTCATTCCACACAAATTTGATAAGAACCTACCACATACAAAGATGGGTTATAGGGCTTTGTGGAAGATTTAAGAAATAGAAGGCTGCATTTCTTGTTCTCCAGAACGAGATAGTCTAGCTATAAGACAAAAATAAACTTTCCAGCTAATCCCTTGTCTGACCTATAAAGTGTCCACAGGATTCACCATATTAGGATTTTAAATCATCCATATTACAATGATCAAATGCATGTGCTTGGAGTTGAAACACTGCCCAGAAATAACTAAGTACGAATGAAATTATGAGACTCACTTTGACTCTCTGTTTTTGTTAAAAGTTTCTGTCAGTATATCTGACTATGGCAAATAGTATGGCTATTAATAACTTCATACACTCACTGAGACAATTTTAAGGAAATCCTTTATTAAAGATCTATCTATTTATTAGTGCTATTTATTATGTCAGTAAGATTATTGATGATTACTACAGCTCTACCTTAAAGTTCTGGTAAAAATTCTCAAATCTGACTGATTTTGACAAAGTCGAAAAAGAACTTCTAATTATAGCTTTTCTGAAGATCTAATTCGTAATATTCGAACAACAGTCCTGCTGTGTATTTACTGTTCATTCAGATAAGAGCATCTTGAGTGAACTTGCTTGTTAGTACATTGAATGATGCACGTTAAATTCCACTTCATATGCCCAAACTACTCTTCAGTCATGTAAGTACAGGCAGTAATTCAAAACATAATTATCAATAGAGCAATAATGGATTACTCTGGGGGAGCTTACTCAGTTACTTTTGAATGCACGCTTTCTCCCTGTTGTTCCATGACTTATGAAAAGCTGTGTGTATAATTTTTCTGGAGTCTCTACAATGACTGAGCCATATACCATCACATGAGAATATAATCACAGAGGACTCAGAGGAAAAAACCTACAGCCACAATAAGACTCTCTTCTGATTTTAGCCACTGGCACAGAATATCCTGGCTGCAAGACATCACTGAACTATTCTGATGAGGAGGAGCTTCTTTTCTTCCTAAATGCACACCTGGGTTTTTCAGCCTAAGCTAGGTTTAAGTCATCAAACCGGCTCTCACCTCACCTTCCTATTGTTATACCTTGTATGTGTGTGTCAGTCTCATGTTTTAATTTCTTGGAGGAGGGGTGGAGAGAGTAAGGGAACACCTGCTTTATATCGGAATTACTTTATTTTCACTTCTAAGAGCAATTACAGCATTATTTAGCACTCACTCGCTACTTCTATAAGAATGTTTTTCAGCATCTGGAGTTAGTTTTCTGAAGTATTGATGACACTACCATTTAAAATTTTAGACAGTTTATATTTTCCTAAAAATGTTCAGGCCTTTATATAGTGTTATCTGTTGACTTTCTGAGTCCAGTACCAATCCAGATGTACCCTCTGTTCCTGTAATACTGGCCAACTTGCTGTCCCTCGAACCCACCATGCACTTTCACATGCTTTTCTCTCTTTCAATATTTGACTTGGTGGTTCATGCCACTACATCAGTGTTAGATGTAGACTGAGGGGTCACCACTGTCTTGGAACTACAGATAACCTAAGCATTGCTAATAGAATGTGTCCCTCAGAGAAACATTGGGCTGATTTGATACTGAAACAAACCAAGAACTTTTGGTCCAAACCAAATTTACTCTTAAAATTCTATTATGCATAATTTGAATATTCATCTCTATTTTGGAAGCTATGTAGCAACTTGGAAGACTCTCTATATAATTCATAATTATCGTCTATTCCCCTGAAAAAAAAATAATCTCTTAATGTTTCTAAGTGCAGTGGAACATAGAAAAAAATTCAGGAGTTTATCAAAGACAGTCCAGTATAGAAGATTTATTAAAGACTATTCCAGTATAGTATATGGCAAGTACATATACTAACCAAGAATCATTCCTTATGGAGGGTTTTTACTTATTTTTTGTTCTTTTCCTTCAGTGTTTCTATATTCTTCACACTGTCTCATTTTCTAACATACTCTAGCAAACTTATAGGCAATAAAAAGACCATCTCCCACTCATTTAAAAATGTAAAAAAAAAAAGAAATTGAAAAATGTTATTTCAATAATTCAGTTCAACCAGTATCTCCTTAACAATGCTCCACTCAATACCCTGACACTCCAGCAGCATTAACTGCACACATTTGAGTTCCCTGGAAGCAAACATTGTGCCTTTTCCTTCTTTCCATCCTCCTCCACTTCCCAGCATACTGCCTTGTACATAGTTATATTCAATACACTTTTATCAAAACTCATTTTTGTAGACTATGATTTCAAATCTCAACTTTAAAAGAATAGATCTCATGCCTTGATGCCTTTAATCAATTAAAATTTCAAGTAGGTATATGTTGAAGAGATACATAAGAGAATGTATGATGATAATTGGTTATTATTATATTATATAATTTATCTTTGCATAGATATGTACTATGGGTCATTTTTTTATCCCAACACCTATTCCATAAACATTATATGAGATTTAATAGTGCTTAGTTTGTGTGCAATTAACATTTGTATCTTGCTATTATGTATTTATTTAGTATTAACTTATGAAGAAAAAGAAAATCTTTTTTCATTTTCATTTGTCAAATGATTCGATTTTCATTTTCCTTCTCAGAAGCCATAGATCACGTTCACTACAATTTCACGAACACAAAGGACTTTGCTAGTGCATTTTTTTTTTTTTTTTTTTGTGGTACGCGGGCCTCTCACTGTTGTGACCTCTCCCGTTGTGGAGCACAGGCTCCGGACGCGCAGGCTCAGCGGCCATGACTCATGGGCCCAGCAGCTCCGCGGCATGTGGGATCTTCCCAGACCGGGGCACGAACCCACATCCCCTGCATCGGCAGGCGGATTCTCAACCACTGCGCCAACAGGGAAGCCCGCTAGTGCATTTTTGACGGCAGTATTAGAGTTATACTTGTGTCACTAAGTCAAGGTCACAGAACATTGTGATGATTAATGCTTAAAGTTATTTTTCATTATTTGAATATTTTAAAAAATATTCATTCCAAGTCTGAACACATTTAATGAAAGCGTAAGATGTAAATCCCCCAAATTAATCTTGCAGAATTGAGAAGGGGAATTTTTTTTTTTTTTTTTTTTTTTTTCATTCAGCAAATACCTATTGAGAACCTTCAAGCGAAACTTTGGAAGCAGGAGGTTCAATTAAAAAGATTACATAGGGCTTCCCTGGTGGCGCAGTGGTTGAGAGTTCGCCTGCCGATGCAGGGGACACGGGTTCGTGCCCCTGTCCGGGAAGATCCCACAAGCCGCGGCGCGGCTGGGCCCGTGAGCCGTGGCCGCTGAGCCTGCACGTCCGGAACCTGTGCTCCGCAACGGGAGAGTCCACAACAGTGACAGTCCCGCGTACAACCACCAAAAAAAAAAAAAAAAGATTACAGGATAAGTCAAGTAAGAGATAGTGGCTTAAACTAGAGTGATAGCAATGGACGTGGACATTAAAGAGAAATGTAGGACATGGAATAAAGAAAATCTTTAAGCATCCTCCAATACTATAATTCACAAAGAATCAATATGATGTTACCTTTAAAATGAGAAAACCTTTTACAATAAAGGAAGAGCAGTGCTAATTCTAATCAATAAGTGGTCAATCTGTCTTTCAGAAAGTTCCAAACCATTGTCAGTGGCTTCCTCCATTGCTCATGTGGTCCCCTCTCTCCAATAATTTCCATTGTCATAACTCTCATAAAGTTATCCTTTGTACTAATTTTTGCTCATTATTTAATCTCCAGTACCTTTTGTAGGGTTTAGCACCTAAAATTATGCAATAAATATTTAATGAATGAATGAAAGACTAAGTGAAACAAAGGTTTCACAAACCCTCACACTTAATCAGTTCTTAGTAATTGTTAAATAGCTCTTATGATCCAAGGCATCCCCTCTTCTGTCAAAGTTTACTTCTTCTAAATTCAACTCCTTGGGATTATAGCTCACTATGAGTCAATTAATGCAATAGTTCAAAAAGATGATTCATGCGTTAATATGTTTCCTCTTTCAAATTTGTAACTTAGACAGAGATCTTAAATTTTTTTTACTCTCACACAGATAACTAATACTAGGAATTTCGGGAACCATGGCAGGCTGGGAAGATGGAGTTTCTCAAATCTTATCACATGGACACATCTTTTGTCTATACAAAAGACAGACCTTGATGTGGTCAAAGAATCTTTAGACCAGCTACTTTCTGACAGGTGTTTTGTTATATGTGTTTTCAGAGAGTGACAAAAAGCACAGTGAGTGGTGAGGGGATAAGCCCTGTAGTCAGTGATAAGATGGAAAGTTTGGGGACCAATGCATTTTGAAGATTTTTTCTAATTACCTGTAAGATGACAATGACAGTATTACATAAATAACATTAAACTAAAAAGAGGCTCTTTTGGACAACTGAATGTCAGAGAACTTAGTTTGCCAAACAAACACTTTGCTTTTGGAAGGGGGTTTGGTTTACTGTTTCATTTTATTTTTACACATAAAATTTTAAAATATATAATACATTTGTGAGGTAACTATATTCCTTATGATTTTTTTTTTTTTTTTTTTGTGGTATGCGGGCCTCACTGTTGTGGCCTCTCCCGTTGCGGAGCACAGGCTCCGGACGCGCAGGCTCAGCGGCCATGGCTCACGGGCCCAGCCGCTCCGCGGCATGTGGAATCTTCCCGGACCGGGGCACGAACCCGTGTCCCCTGCATCGGCAGGCGGATTCTCAACCACTGCGCCACCAGGGAAGCCCCCTTATGATTTTTAAGAAAAGACTGATTGCACTTATGTTTGGAATTTCCTATGTATAGCAGGAAACAAAAATGGCTTTTGAAAATTGGTATTTTGAGTTCTGTATCATGAGAAACTGGTGATTATATAAACATCCAATTTTAAAATCATTATTTTAAAATAATGATATTTCTATGTTTAGAAATGAAATAGATAAATAAAAGACATTTGGTATTAAAAATGTCATTATTCCAAGAGCTACTAGTCAATATTGGATGATCTAATCATGTTAAAACATTACATAGGGCAAACATTTTACTACTGTGATCCCTACTTTTGCTAATGACAATAAAGTAATAAAGTCCAAGAATCTTTTCTCACTGATTTTAGGGTTTTAATTTTTGTTTATATTTTAATGTGGAGAGATGATGTTCTGAGAATCCAGTATCATCAAATCCAACTTTTTACAACTGACTCGGGAGAAAGTAAGAGTCTTTTCAGGACCCCTATTCTTTTTCTTATTAAAAAAGATCAAAATAATTGAGCATTGCTATCAACTACTGGAAGAAAGTCCAAGAAAAAGATGAAGTGTTTATAAAAAAATGGAAAACATAATATTCTCAAGGTAATTCATAATTATGATATCCTATGAACTAACCTGTCAGTCATTCTACCTGGCAAACAGAGGAAGCAAAGTCTGTGAATACAAACAGCATATTCTAAAAGATCATTGTAAAGTAGTACCAGAGAAGTCGTTCATCACTGATGATGATGATGAGAAAAAGAAAATCTGTCCCACACAAAAGCTGCCAGATTGTCACCATGATCAGCCATCTGAAGAAAGGTAATCCATCCATTGGTTGGCCTGTGATCTTGGACTTAGGACTTCTGGCTCAGTACTAAAAATAAGTATAGAGCAGCTAGATTCTTTCTCATTTATTTGACTAGGAAGATTTAGAGAGGAGAAGCCATTATCTCTGGGAACAGGTGTCCAAAAGTTATCATGTAACAAGAAACATCACTGGAGCTCATGCTAAACTATCACAGGGTAAGTTTATGAAGACACAAAAACTTGAGAAAGCAGTGGACGCCACTAAGTGTTCGGGGCAAACACATTTTTTTCTCTAGTCAACAGCCATTTCCACTTTGTTTCTGCTGATAAAACCTCTGATTTTGTTTGTATAGTAAGTGACTAGTCAGAAAGGATGAATTATGACTGGTCTAAGCCCAGTGGTCTGTTAGGATAAGCTTATACCTAACATAAAAATAGGCTCAAAAGAGCTATTTTTATGCATCTCTTCCCAATTCAGAGTTCAATGACATCACAGTGGCAGCTGGAAACTCACCAGTGTGGGAGTATTTATGTCACAGAAATCAGCAAGTGCTGCAAATGAGGACTACTACTCTCTCTGGCTCGAGTCAGTTGTTAACCATTTATCAGCACTCTAAGCCCATCATGGAAATCCCATTTCCTTTTGCCATCAATTGGTCCAGAAGTAGGTACAGGACCAACTTCTGACCTATGATTAGAGAAAATCTGATGGAAGGAATCTGGGAAAGACTTCCTCCTTGATGAGTTAAAGCCAACAAGTCACCTTGCCTTCCTGCTTTAAGTGATATTGTGTAGCACTTTGATATGTAAAATGAGGGAAGGTCAACAGAAATCCAGAGATGCCTACATAGGTCATTAATAACCTCAAACCACAACCAAACTGGCAATCAAAAGGCAGGAAAGTGAGAACAGTCCACACCAGGTATGGAAAATAATGGAGTGCACTGTTTGTAGAGAATTTAAAAACAATAATGAAACACATTAAATATTAATCCACTTTTTATTATTACCCTGTACTGGCAATTCCAAAAAATGTTAGTGATAAGATACTCCTCCCCACATACAGGGACTATTCCTATACAAGTCCTCTAGTGTGTTAGGGCCAGTAAGTCTAGAACCAACTACCTTAAACATCTAGTTACGTGAGATAATTAAAGGTTTTTGTGATTTAAGCAACTTTCATATGAGTTTTCTGTTACATGCAGGCTCTTAAGTACTATGGTTTTTCACAGAAAGTAACAGACTCAGGTTAATCCAGCACTAAAAGGAAAAACATGAGCTTCTGCTCTGAGGATCCATGGAGTTGCTTAGATCCCAAGCTCCCCACAGCTCTAATCACACAAGGCCTGGCCAGTTATGGCTCCTGTTCTTACACGTTCAGGAGATTCTCCGTATTCTGCCATCAGCTTAATTATAATAAACTGCCTTTACATTGACTAGTGTGAGTAGCTTTGCCTTGTAACCAAAAGAACCAACTAAAAATCAGAACCTGGCATTTAACAACTAAATTACAAAAGACTGACCCAACATAAGATGTTGATTGGATTCACATTGCAAAGTCTATACTAAGAAGATAGCAAACAGACAGAAATATGCTTAACATAGCATTGCTTATAGTAGTTAAAATTTATCTAAATGCTCATGAAAGAACAGATAAATGAATGATTTTTTGAAGAAAATATAATAATGTGGGAAAATTCAGCCAACTATTACCTGTAAAAAGGCAATACATAATTACACAATTATTTGAAAACACACACACACATATATACATATATATATATATATATATATATATATATATATATATATATATACTGGTTGGAAATAAATCACATATTAGTAGTTATTTCTGAATAGTGGTATCAAGGGATTTTAATATTTCTCCTGTTCATTTTCTATTATTTTCAAAGTTTTAGCTCTAAAGAAATAAAACAATCTTAAAGTAGTTAATTAGCACATATTTTCTTTTCATTAGTATATTATGAAAATACACCAGGTTTCAGGATATTGTTCACAATGAGAAAGCATACATATATGAAAGTAATTAAATTGATAAGGTAGATAAAATATAATCGGAAACTTTAAAAACGATAAAATGATGTTAGAAACTCATAAGAAATTGCATTTTATAAAAAGAATCATCACATTCCAAGAAAATCCCTCTCTCAGAAAAATATATGTAATTTATTTTAGTGAGAGGCTTAATTTTTAAGAGAATAAAACAATTAAAAATATTTAGTTATTTGCTGTTACAACAGTATAATCAAAACCTGAGTTATGCTTCTGAGAATATGGCTTTATGAGAGTAATTTCACAATCTTGTGGGATGCTATTCTAATATATGATGAGAGAATTATCTGAATTTGATGTGGAATCTCAAGCCTGTCTGTTATTGATGTAGTTAGATGTTTAGTCTTGTTTATTCTTTAGATCACCACTATTCAAATACATATAGTGGTAGTTGAAGTACATATTATATCTCAAATCAGTGAAGAGTTTTCCCACTAATATACATTTTTTTTCTCTGAGTAGAGAAAAATCTGGTTCGGAAAAACTATATTAAAGGGGGTGGGGAAATTATGATTTATTTGAAAAGCCAGGAAATGCCTAAATTTTCCACATGCTATTTTCAATTATGCTTTGCCCATGAATAGGAATTTCTTTTAGAGACAGTGTAAATTGTTGAGGTGTATGGATTATAAGGCATGAGGCTCATTATCCTAGGGTAGATCATATGTAGCAGCACTTTGCTTCAGAAAGGCTATCATTAGAAAAAGTCTCATAATATGCCATAAAATTAATTATATTCAGTATCATCCTATTACAATTTGTATGAAAACAAAAAAGACCCCAAAGAGCCAAAGCAATCTTGAGAAAGAAAAACGGAGGTATTTCATAAAATTACAAGAGCAAATATAGAAATTAAAAGATAAAACCATACCAGATACAGCAAGGAAGTCATCAATGCTTGTAATGTCATCTACAGCTTCAGTGAGGACATGGATATGATTCTCCCACGTGCATCTGTACATTTCCATGGTTTTTTTGACCACTTGACTTTTGGGTCTTGCAGCCAAAGCAAGTGCAGCATTAATAATCTGTAAAGATGTAGAACGTTCACATAGTGATTTCTTTCAGAATAGTTACCATCGTGCCTATGACAGGTATTCTTTTTTAAAAAAAATTAGATATGTTTATGCCTTCGTGTGTAACTCCTTCTTTGTTTTGCTAATAGCTTAATTTTATTTTTGGAAATAATTTAATTTTAGAACTGTTTATTGAGCATCAATGCACTAAGAACTGCAAGAGATACAAAGATAATTGATATCTGCCTATAAGAAGCTTGCATACTACTCAATGGGAAGGGCACCATATAACTCCAGCTCAGTTCAGGATGCAATACATGCCATAATTACAAAAATGATAGACGGTCTTTAGAAAGTAGAGAGATCACCTTCAGCAGAAGTTTTAAGAAAAGGTTGTGAAAAAGGTGCCCGAAAATGAAGAGATATAACTATATTAAAGGGGGTGGGGAAATGATGATTTATTTGAAAAGCCAGGAAATGCTTACATTTAACTGATCACTTGTATTCACATTGCACAACTATGTGGTGAATGCCCATTATATGCAAATCACAGGACTAAAAGCTTTGACTTCCTTGAGGACTTGAAAATTTTTACTGGTAGATATTCCCTGCTAATTAATTAATACATTTGTTTGTGCATTCACTCATCATTCAGTATTTCAAATATATTCTGAGTGTTTTTTGGTTTTTGTTTCTGTTTTTAATGTATCAAGCACTGTTCTTGGTTTTAGGGATATAGCAGTGAACAAGACACAAACAAAAATCATTTTCTTCATGGAGCTTATATTCCAGTTGGGGGAGGCAGGCAAATAGCAAGTTAAATAAGTAAAATATACGGTCTCTTCGATGATTACAAGAAATAAGGAGAAAAACAGAGCAGAGAAGGGGGATAAGGGGTGGAATGGTGGTGAGGGTAGGAAGTTTGCAGTTTTAGCAAGGCCTCACACTAAAGTGGACATCATGGGTGAGAAAGTATTGTGGAACAGAGAAGTAGCAATATTCAAAAAGTGAGAAACTCACTTTTTTCTCAAAAAGTGAGAAAGCAGGCTCAATGCTATGAGAATGGTGACCAGGCTGACCTAGACCCTGGGTATGCATAAGGAGTCCTTGACCGTCTTGCTCAGGACTGTGACCTTATTTGGAAGGTACTGGAGCATCATTTAACTTTGGAGTGATTTGCTCAGAACTACACTTTAGAAAATTTTATTTGGCAAGCGAGGCTACTGTAATAGGTTGCAGGAATAAGAAAGAGTTTGGACTGCAGTTGTGGATGTACTGAAAAAGTTTTGACAGGACTTACAATAATTCAAAGGAGGATAGATCAATTATTGCCAAAAATACCGTGCAGACATTAACACATCTGTGGAAAACAATGCTTAAAGACATGGAAATATATCCACCAAAGTGTAGTTAACAGCAGATTACAAAATACATCAAGCTTCATAGAATGTCGCTTCTAGCAAATATGCTAGAACTAAAAGTTAGATGAATCCATACAACAAATAACAATGGTTCTCTCAGAGTGGTGGAATTTCCAGTGCTTTTTATTTGATTTTGTGTGTGTAACTGAATTTTTCAGATTTTCTACAGTGAATATGTTTTAGTCGTATACTCAGAATAAATGAAGTTATTCTCTAAAGGAAGTGATTACTAAGGTTTTTCCATGATTAATGAAGAGAATGATTATAGTATTGATAGAAAATGAGAGATCCGAGAGTTAAAAAGTCAGTCAGGGTTGTAGAAGCAGATGTGTGAAACTGTTTTGGAGGACACTGTTCATGAAGGGTATTAGATGTCAACTTTCCTAATACAGAGGTTGACTCTGAAGTGACTCTTGTCTCTCCCTACAAATGACATAGTGGCCAATCACAGATGTGAAATCGGAGTTCATAAAAAAGTAGTCATTCATTTACTCATTTATTTGTTCATGCGTTGAAACAAATTAGTGCCATCAGATTCTACATGGAATACTAAAGACAACACAATGGAGAAGATTCCATCATAATTTCTAAAACAGCCCATAATCTAGAAGGGGAATAAGCCAAAAGCCAGGCAAGTGCAACATACCAGTGATTCTCAAACTTTAGCTTCTATCAGAATCCCCTTGGATGGCTTGTTAAAATGGATTCCTGAGCCATGCTCTAGAGTTTCTGACTCAGCTAATGTGCTTTGTAGCCTGAGAATTTGCACGTCTAACAAATTCCCAGGTGATAGTGATGCTACTGGTCTGGGGCTCCCAGTTTGAGAACGACTGCAATATATAAGCGCTATAATGTGGGGGTTATTGTAAAGGCAAGCAGAAGATGCCTTATAACACATGGGAGAGGTATTCAGCTCCATAGGAAAGATATTTCAAAGGACTGAAATCTGAGAAATAAGTGGAAATTAGTATAAGGTGATACCCATTTAGGAAGAGGCAATAACATGTGCAATGATGACCTAGAAGCAAGGTAGAGCCTAAACCTCACTTCCTGAGGGAGAGGAGATAGTAATAAAGTTGTAAGAAAATCAAAGAAGACAATGGAAAAAGGGAGGAAAGAACTCACCTTTGCGTTCCAATATAAAGTACCAGTATGTATGAGGAAAGGATACAGTGGAAGTGCTAAAGATGAGAGAAGGAATCATTGGGGAGGTAGAAAAGTAAGGTACTGAAGAGTCAAGATGAGGAAGAAAATATTTTCAAAGGGTCAAATGCCATAGAAGTGTCAAGAATAATGAAGACTAAAAATGGCTTTTGAATTTGGAAAACAGGAATAATTGGTGTAGCAGAATATTGTATACAAAATTCAGATTTCACCAAAATATAATGGCAACAATAAAAATAATTTTTTTCTACTCACTAACCTAAAGGCTGCACCTTACATATCTGACTTTCAACAAATTATTGGAGGTACAGAAGGAGAGAAATTAGTTGCTTAAAAATATTATGTTGATATTCTCATTTATTTTTTATGAAAGAGGAACACATTGAATTTTAAGGAAACACACACTACCTTTAGAAATAACAACTCTGCAGTATTCCTGGACTTTAGCTTTAGAGTTTTTTAACCTATTAACTTACAATGTATGTTTGTGTACACTGCAGAGGCTCTGGTCTCTGGTGTTTCATTGCCCTGTAGTTGAACAACTGTACACATGTGGTTGTGTACAGTTATGCCTTCACACTCTGTGCACAGTTTTAAAGTACTTGTGCAGATCTCTCAGTGGGGATATGGAATCATGAATATAAGGCAGGCTATATTTTGTAAGAAAACTTCCAGTTCTGCAGCTGATCCAATTTACTGATTCAACAATGCAAACTATAAGAAAATTTATCCTACTTGACTCTCCTGATATTTAGCTTAAATCTAAAAGCAGACGAAACTCAGAAGATGTGCAAACCCTCTTTAAGGCAGAAGAAATCTTCATCCCAGAGTCATACTCCTAAAATTTTAGCTACATATCTAGAGGCGGGGGGAACTATTCTTAAATCCTCTTCATGTGTAACTAAAGATGACTTAAATCTGAAGCGAATGATGTTGCTTTCTGAGGCATCTTTCTTTAGATTATGGTTGAGGTGTGTACATGTCAGAATCACCCTTGACCCTGAGAATCAACTAATTAGTTCAACTTTGAAATAGTATCTTTAACTTTAAGAACTTACTATATCTTAATAGGACTACTTTAATAGCCTTCCAAATAGTTTCCTAATTCCAGTCCCTATTTGCTCCAGGCCATTCTCCTTGCTACAAACACATGTATTTTTCGAATGCACAAGGGATCCTGTCCCACCATGCCTGATAACCTTTGATAGAATCCTAGTTGACTAAAGATAAAATCCAAATTCCTTTTCACCAATTCACAGTCTAAAAGCCTCCACAGGCTAGCCCTTACCTCCATGTTTAGTCTGCTGTAATAATCTCCCTCATTTTAGCCTATGTTCCAGCCATACTGTCTTCAGCTCCATTTTCTGACCACATCATGTATCTTCACACCTCCATGACTTTGTTCTTACAACTGAATCTGCTTCAACACCATTGCTCCATCCCTTTCCCTGCTCTGGTCCTTCTGAGGAAACATTTCTTTAACAAACCTGTTGAAATGTCATTGCATACTGTGAAACCTGTCCCTTTCCCTATACCCAGGAACCTGAATTGTCTTTGGTGTTTTAAAAGTACTTTGTCCATATAACTAAATAGTAGTTATCATATTACATGATTATTTATACACATCTGCTCCATATGAGCCTCTCTGTAGGAGGGACTGTGTTTTGTTCATCTTTGCTTCTATACTAAGCATGTTAATCACAGTTACTGCCATATTCATAAACCGTCCCTAAAATACATTTTTCTACTCCTAGTCCACTCTTCAAGGATAGCCATAGGGAGCCAAGTTTGGTATCACAGTTTTCCCTCTTCAAAACTGTTGAGATCATAGGCTGGCACCCACTTCAAGGACATCCAATCTGTAGGCTGACCAGTGATTGGTCATAGGCATGATGTAAAAGGTTGAGCTGGTCAAATCTCTCTTGAAAATTTGAACTAGAACTTACAGAGAAACAGTTAGCAATGGAAATGAAAGATGAAAAAAAAAAATATATATATATATAGAAGCCACCTAGTAAAATCAGAACCAGAGGGGCTGATGGGTTTAAGGCCATGAGGAAGTAGAACAAACCAAAGTTGAAAGGAAAAAGAAACTATGAGTTTGAAGTTATTATGTAAAGAAAAGAATGAGCATAATACAATAAGCCAGTGGATTGAAAGAAAAATGGAGAAAATATGTAAAGAGAGTCAAAAGCACCAACAGAGAGAAAATACTCAGAATAAAAAAGAGCTGGGAGTTGACTCTTTTTCAGAGCATCCTATTTGAGGTGAAAAGTCCACACACAGAGAAAAATAACAATAGCAATAATAATAAATACTAATACTCAAAGTCCCTGCTCTGTGCCAAACACTGTTCCAGGCACTTTCTCTATACTAACCCAACTAATTTTCACAACTCAGTGAGGTATTACCATTCCCATTTTTCACACAAGACCGTCCAGTTATTAAGTGGAAAAGCCATGACTCTGACCCAAGTTCATTCTCACTGCCACATCTTAGTGTCTCCCGTATTATTTCTACAATAATTTAGGACACCGAGAGTGAGTCTATGATCCTGAAAACCAAAGGGGACTCACTGAAGAAAACATTACTATGCCTGGTGTGGGGAAAAAAAATGGTGTGTGTGCGTGTGCTAAAAATGCATGTAACATAAATTTGGCCATTTTACCCATTTATAAGTTTAAAATTCTGTGGCATAAAATACATTTACATTATTATGCAACAATTATCACCATTCATCTCCAGAACTTTTTCATCTTCCCCAAATGAAACTGTATACCCATCAAACAAAAACTTCTTATTCTCTCCCCCTTCAGCCATGGTAACCACCATTTTACTTTCTGTCTCTACAAATTTGACGATTCTAGGACCTCGTAGAAGTGGAATCATACAATATTTGACATTTTGTGTGTGGCTTTTTCATGTAGAATAACGTTTTCAAGGTCCATCTCTGTTGTAGCATGTGTCAAAATTTTATTTCTTTTTAAAGCTGAATAATATTCCACTATACGTACATATATTTTACTCATTCATTTATCTGTTGGTGGATATTTAGGTTGTTTCCACCTTCTGGCTACTGTGAATAATGCTCCTATGAACATTGGTGTACAAATATCTCATCAAGTCCTGGCTTTCAAATGTTTCATTTATATACCACAAATGAAATTTCTGGGTCATGTGGTAATTCTAAATTCAATTTTTGAGGAACTGTCATCCACAGTGGCTGCACCATTTTACAGTCGAACTAGCAATATACAAAGGTTCCAATTTCTCCACTTCAGTGTTCCAGGAACAGTTTCTAAGTAGTTCATTTGAATTAATGTTTTGAATCCAAAGAGGAAGGTCCTACCAGTATTCCCATTTTACTGGTAAGACAATGGAGACACAAAGAGATTGAATAATTTGTGCAAAGTTATAGTGAGAGCTCTAGATTGTAAGACAAGAGGCTTAAATTAGAGTTTTACTTTGCTTCAAACTGATTTTATGTACACAAAAGAGTCATATTAACTCTCCCAGGACTCGTTTTCCCAGAAGTTATAGGTAAGTCTGCACTGGGGTTGGGGGCAGTGTTTGAATTTGCTGATCCCACTCAGGTTCCTTCAGATTTGAACATGCAGATTTAATGCTATCAACTGATGTATATACTTCTCTTAAAAGACTCCTGAAAACAGTTACTTTAAAAGTGAAAATAAGTCCATGTAATTTAATTTTCCTCAGAGATATTTCAATATTGGCATTGATATAAATAATCTTAAACATCTTAGTTAATATAACAAAAGCACTTTGTGGATTAAAAAGATGAGTTATGTGTAAGTACCAACAGGTCTGATTACCTCAGTGTCATGGCGTGTAGAGAAAATTAAAATAACTAGATATATGATACCTCAAATATATCTAAGCTAGTATGTGAGAGGAATTTATATGACATCCACTTAAACTGGTAACACTGTAAAAATTTTGGAATTGTAGCAACCATGGTAATGACATCGAATTCAATGCTCTAATTTTGTGCATTCTTTTCTTAGTTGCTGAAATAGTATTCTACTACCAAATGTTTCTCACTTTCTATGTTGGATTTTCCACATTTCCTTAGTTTTGATAAGCTTTTCTTTTCATCTTCTTTCATTTATGGGAAACAGTCATTACATTTTAAAAGTAAGCCATGTGATATTTGTCATCAAGAATCTCCATAGTCACATCTTTTGTTAAACGATAAAAGCATTTTGAGGTTGGGGAGGGGTGGTGGTGAGGAGATATAACCTGTCATGGACCCTCACAGGTTTATAAGCAATTAGATTGCATTCAACTCTGGCCTAACAATGTTGTAATCTCCTTACTCTAAGAAGAGATGATCCAGGCATGATAGGATTACTCACGTGAATCATCTCATGAGGCTTTAACTTGACTTTGGACACACATAAAGAAACTGAGATAACCTACTCCAGGGGTGAAAAGTAATTTTTAAAAAGGGATGGGGGCGAAGCTGATTTCTGGGAGTATATGGCTTTCTATGAAAGTCTATATATTTCTTTTACACTTATTCTAGTATAAACTTTCATATCTCTTAATCCATACTGCTAGAGAAAAGGAGAAAAATTCAACCTAGGACTATTTAGGTTATGGAAAATGTAATGCTCCCTAGAAGGTCTGTAAAACGCAGTTATTTACATGAAAATCAAACTACTATTATCCTGTCTTCTATACTAATTAAGACAGGACAACCTATTAAATGAAATAAGTAAGTGAGGGAGGAAAAGAATATCAAATGAATTATCTGGCATAACAATAAGTATGTTTTATAGACAAATGAAGTTGGAATTTGGGGTATAATCCCACTTTTTTTTTTTTTTTTTTGCGGTATTCAGGCCTCTCACTGCTGTGGCCTCTCGCGTTGCGGAGCACAGGCTCCGGACGCGCAGGCTCAGCGGCCATGGCTCACGGGCCCAGCCGCTCCGCGGCATGTGGGATCTTCCTGGACTGGGGCACGAACCCGTGTCCCCTACATAGGCAGGCGGATTCTCAACCACTGTGCCACCAGGGAAGCCCCCCTTTTTTAAAAAAGGAATTTTATGTCCGAAACAACTACAAAGTTCCTTTTAATGCACCATCCAACTCCATATAAACATAAAGGCAAAATGCAAGCTATTTTGCCAAAATGTGTTTTGTACTAAGAAGTTGGCAAAATTTTAAATGAAAAACAGCATATATTTGCAATGTCTGAATGCTTGGGATTGGACATTCTCTCCATATATTTGGAATTTCTGAAGATTCAACTTGGTCTTATCAAAAACCGTGAACTAAAACAAGTTCATGCAACATTAGGAGATTTAACTTTTTTAATTGTCAAAGAATATTTGCTCTTTATCTACTATGTATCTAAAGTAAAGAAACATTAGACAGGACAAACGCTGAAAATATTTTAAGGGTGTTAAGGGAGAAAAGCCATGCACAAATATTTAGTAAAGGCTAACAGGTATATAAAACCCAGATCGTGTAAAGCAATATTTTCCCTGAGCTTCCAAGATATGTTAAGAAGATATATACATAGGGTATAGGGTATAAATTGGGTTAAAACAGTCAAGGATGACTTGGTCTCTCTCCTTTTCTCATTGCTTTTGTTCTCACTCTTCCTCCCTTTAATGGGTTCCTAGAAGATAAATTACCTTAATGTCCTTGACCTAGCATTTCGTCTTCTTGGCTACTATGTCCACATCCACAAACCTACTCTATGGTACCATGATCTGCCAATGGGACAACTGAGGTAGCTTTAACCCTGGGCCCAGCCACTCTCTACAGATTAATATTTCCAAATTACAAATCTCACGAAGCTCCCATTTTCCTTTTTAATCTTAGGATAAATGCAAAAGTACTTCACTTGGCATAAAGCCCTGAAATATTTGACACATGTTAATTTCCCTAGCATCATTTACCATCAGCCCCCCTAACTTTCTACCTTTTCCTAGTAATTCTAATTCATCTAATAGAGCTCATATCAAGAATCATTTCCTCAGGATAGCTTTATCAAATCTAGGTCAGGTTTCTTGTGATATACTCTCATAAAACAATGTCCTTTTCCTCTTGAGTGTTTCTCTCACTAGGTAATGTGATGTTCATTAGAGTGAACTTTTGAGTTCATTTGATAAATGTATGACCCACATCCCTCATTTTACTGAAAAGCAGGAATTTTAAGGTTTTAACGTTATCTCCCCAGGGAGTGTGGAGAGCATCAAACAGAATACCCTTCTCATATAACCAGGGCTCCAGGCTATGATTCTTTCTACTTGGCAGGCCTACACATTTAATAAAGCCTTTTCCCAAGTGAATAAGTCCATCCCTACAAGAAACTCTTATACTAGTACCTACAATTATATATATATATATATATATGTATATACATTTTCCCAAAGAAGACATAACAGGGATGGTTAACAGGCACGTGAAAAGATGCTCAGTATTGCTAATTATTAGAGAAATGCAAATCAAAACCACAATGAGATATCACCTCACACATGTCAATGGCTGTCACCAAAAAGACCACAGATAACAAATGCTGGAGAGGATGTGGAGAAAAGGGGACCTTTGTATGCTGTTGGTGGGAATGTAAATTGGTGTAATCACTATGGAAAACATTATGGAGGTTCCTCAGAAAACTAAAAATAGAATTACCATATGACCCAGAAATTCCACTCCTGGTATATATTTGAAAAACATGAAAATACTTACTCTAAAAGACACAAGCACCCAAATATTCATAGCAGCATTATTTACAACACCAAGTTATGGAAGTAACCCAATTGTCCATCAGCAGATAAGTGACTAAAGAAGATGTGATATATATATATATATATAATATAGATATACAATATTCTATTATATATATCACAGAATGTTATATATATATTATATATATCACAGAATATTACTCAGCCATAAAAAAATAATGCAATTCTGCCATTTGCAACAACGTGGATGGATCTAGAGAGTATTTTGCTTAGTGAAATAAGTCAGACAAAGACAAATACTGTATGTTATCACTTATCTGTGGAATCTAAAAAAAATAAAACAAACAAATGTACCTCACAAAACAGAAACAGACTTACAGATATAGAAAACAAACTAATGGATACCAGTGGGGAGAGGAAAGAGGGGAGGGGCAAAAGAGGGATATGTGACTGAGAGATACAAATAATTATGTATAAAATAGATAAGCAACAAGGATATATTATATAGCACAGGGAAACATAGCCATTATTTTGCAATAACTTTAAATGGAGTATAGTCTATAAAATATTGAATCACTTTATTGTACACCAGAAACTAATATAATACTATAAATCAACTATAATTTTTTAAAAAATAGTCAGATGCTACCAATAAAAGGGAATAATACTGAATTTTCTCGGCTACTATTTTATAAAATTCTTCTTGAGAGAGAGAGAGAGAGAGAGAGAGAGAGAAATTCCCTGAGAATGAATTAGAGTTGCCTTTCTCAAATTAGAAGCATTGTGTATAGTTTGGGCAACTCAATCTTTGTATCTTTTTCTTTTTTTTTTTTTTTGCCGTATGCGGGCCTCTCACTGTTGTGGCCTCTCCCATTGCGGAGCACAGGCTCCGGACGCGCAGGCCCAGCGGCCATGGCTCACGGGCTCAGTCGCTCCGCGGCATGTGGGATCTTCCCGGACCAGGGCACGAACCCGTGTCTCCTGCATCGGCAGGCGGATTCTCAACCGCTGCGCCACCAGGGAAGCCCTGTATCTTTTTCTTTAATCTGTCAAATTTGGAATATAATATCTAGCCTATAGAATTATTTAGAACTATCGATAAACAGTAAAGTATATTAGGAGTGATTTGAAAACATAAACTATATAAACTTAAGGTACTATTATGCCCCCTCAAATTCCTGGTTTTTTAAGATATTAAGAGTGAGAGTTGGAGGAGAAAGTCATTTTCATTCTGGAAATGGAAGAAAAAATAATCATGTTTCCCCATCAAATAATTGTAAACATTATTGTTTAAAATTTCCTACTATATTGGAGATGACTACTTCTAGGTTACAATAGATTGTAAAAGTTCTGGATGTTTATTTCACTCTCTGGGACCTGAAGTCCTTAATTGCTGAAGCATATTCACTGGTGTATATGAAATACCACAGTGATGCACTACTTATTGTAATAATTACACATTGAAGAAGCAATGGCCTATATTCAGGAGAACTCTTTCTGTCAGTATGCTTCTCAAGTAAAACAAACAAACAATCTGAATTCTCAGCTGCAAATGAGTTGGTTGACAGATATTACCCTAGGAAGATATAATGATACTATACACTGGAAAATAGCCCCTCTTTGTTGAATGCAGACTTGAAATTCTTAATTTTAAAGTGCTATTTATTTTGTGCTCAGCAGGCTTGAGCCATAACATGCATAGTAAAAGATAAATAAGGCTGTGGTTTTTAATTACAGACTTGAATACACTGGGCTATGTATAGAACTCAGGAATAAAGTACTACTGCTTCCTGGGCGTTGGACCTAGGTAAATTAGATTGAGTAATAGGACACAGACTATGAACAGGAGGTAATTCTCCCTGGGGAAATATAGGTGACAAACCTACAATAGCTTTTAGCGGCTAGCAGGGTCTATCTGACATGCTAATGTCATTTCATGTAATGGATTGGGAAGAACTGGATGCTCTCCATGATGCAGGCCAAGCATCATTTCTATGATGACTGAGTTTTCTTGGCATAAAAGACATGTTTCCTTCCATTTTCTAGCCTCATTTGCAGCCCTCCTGGTGAGGAAAGGGAGGAAGTGGTCTACATTTCTTCATAGTCAGCTGAGGCTGTAGCTGCAATGAAAGCAAGATTCGAGGGAGAATTTACAAAATTCACAGAATTATGACCAGTTGAATGTGAGGGATGAGAATTAAGGAGTCAAGGCGAGTTCCCAAGTGTCTGGCTTGAGTTACTCAATTAATGATGGTTCCGATGATGGAAATAAAAAATTTGGAAGATACCATTTTGGGGAGAAAATTTTTAAGTTGCAAAAGCCCAAGATCAAATTACAAGCGAAGCATTTTATGTGGAAAACAATTTTTACCAAAGAAAGACTTACATAAAATTTAAAACTATGGATGGCTCATTTAGTCGAATTTAGTAGATATTTTTTTCTTTCATAGAAATTGTTTTCACTTTTCAAATAATGTGAGGGGCTTCTTCAATTTGACAAATGGTTGTAAAAACAAGTTTGTAACACATGAGAATATGTAGCAATCAGTTCCTGGATGAAACCTGATCATTAACTTAATTCACAGAAACTTAGGACTGGGACCACAGTGACAAAGACCAGACTACACCTTTCTGTCAGAGGGTGGGAATTTCACTTATATTCAAGGTTCAATATTTTTGAATGCAAAGACAAAACAGATGGTAACACAGAGCACAGCCCATACAATTGTTTCATTCATTAACTTCGGAAAATCTACCACTGAAGTAAGACTTTTCTTAGTTTATCTACCATTATGTGAGATAAAGTCAAGGCAAACTTTCGTGGCCCCTTTCATTTCCCTTTAAGAATGGGGTCTTCACTACGATGTTATTAAAATCAGCAAAAAGGATTAATACACTCTTCAAAGCAGGAAAACAAAAATGGAACACCATCTTCTCAGGTGTTTCTCTAAGATCCTTTCACTGTACTGGAAAGAGTAAAAGATGTACGGCAGTCCTCAGTGCATATCACAAAGCCCCCATGCCCACCACTAACAGGGCAAGGAGTAATAACCACCTTCTCAGGAAGTCAATCATAGATATTGTCTTTACATGACATAACACACTCTTTCTTACAGATTATCCCCTATGGGGAGGACCACACCCAGGGTCTCATTGCATTAAGATGATCAGTTCCTCACTGGCTACAACACATTTTAATTCTTCCACTGGGTAGACTAGGGCAGTTCAGCTCTGAAGTCAAAGCAATATCTTTTGTTAGAAAAGTTGGCAGAAGTCCCTATTCAAACACTTTCAAGATAATGGCCTTAGCGTTGATAAGGTAATTAGCCCTATTGGACTTCGGCATAGCAGTCTTGCTATTTCTGGAAAGATGTTTCCAGAGCTTAGTTCTTCTAAATCTGCTGTGTTTAGAGTCGAAATATTTAGTGACTTTGGAAGTATTGACTTTGAGTTTGAACAGCCCTTCCTGTGGCAAAGTTTAAGAAAGGAGCAGTGTTGCAATCAACATAACCAAAAGGAAAGTGCCTGCTTTTCGGACAGTTCAACCTGAGTGGTTCTAGAGCAGTAACATGACTTTCCTGAATCAGGCATTTGAAACTTAACTGATAAACCTTTTAAATAGTTATCAAAAGGTCACTTGTACCAGGTAGGCTAACCATTGAAAACATGAAGAAAACTGCTGATTTTAAGCATTCTGTTGACAGGAGGTACTGTGGATTTAAAGAAAAGATCAATGTTTTCTCTCTTAATAGAAACACAATCCATCCTAGCTAGAGTTTATCTGCGTAAGAAAGGAGCATTTTTAGAGATCGTTAATACACTTTACTCTTCAGGTTTAACCTTCTTTCATTATGTTTTTCTTTTTTTCGTAGCTCGATTATTTTATTACCGCAACTTATCAGTTTTCTATGTTTGCTTACTAGATGTGTCTTACCAACCTATAAAACTTTTGTGCCAGTAAGATGATACATGCTAAACTACTACTGTTATCATCATTGGAACTATCATCATATTACACTACCTCATAGAATTGTGTAAAACATTGTTGCTCAAAGTGTCATAGGGCAACTACCACCATCAGTATCACCTGCATTGTTAGACATACAGAATCTCAGGTCCCATATCAGACCTACTGAAAGAGAACATGCATTTTAACAAGACCCTCAGTTTATTCATATGCACATGAAATATTTAAAAGCACTAATGTAAAGGATTAAAATTACTTAGGTAAAGTAACTATAATAGTTCCTGGTTAATGTTTAATAAATATTTCCTTCCTTTTCTTAACTAACTCAGAAAATGGATTAACCTGTTTTCATTTCATTTTAACAATCTCTCCTCCTTTTATCTCTATTTGTTAACATTACACACACCAAAAAAGGATCACTATCATCACAAATACCAATAACAAAAACAGACATTAAATCCTTACTGGTTTAAACACATACAAATGCAAGCCATGATCCCTGAACTAGAATGCATGATCTGTTTGGGATGACAGAATATTATCTAGAAAACTTAAATGTGAGGTGCCTGTGTAAATAAAATTTAATTTCTGTCTGTTGGTGAGTAGCATCACCAAAACAAAATGACTAGGTGGTTGGTACTTTTGGAATGGTCTCACTTGAAATACAGGTTTATTTGTTGTACATGAAATTCACTTTGGTAGCTTATGGTTTAGAGGAGATCACACCAGAAAGTTAAATGGTCATTTCTGAGATCAGGAGAAACAGATACAATGCAAGAAAGAATCACTGGACTACTGATTGAGAGAGAGATGCCACAGGTATCTTATGCTTTGGACATAAAAAATAAAAATGGTTTTGGGGACAAAACCCAGATCAAAAGTCATTAGTACAGGTGTTCTAAATTGCAGAAATGAGGTTGTACCATTTTTCACATAAACTACGGAAGGTGAACATGAGTAGCAGTATCTTCAGGTGTATTCTACTTTTAAAGCAAAAGTCTTCAAAAAACAAAACAAAAAAAGCGATAGAGACAAAACTACCTCATCTAAGGTTATCCGGAATTTGGAAGAGCCAGACTTGGGTCTAGGTGGATGCTGATTGATGAACAGAGCTCCATTCCAAGTTCTGGTTTATAAATTGATAAGTCTGTGTTCTCCTTTTACATACCTTCCCAAACTGTGAAATTAGAAATTATGCCCTCTCAGGCTTTATCTTTTAACATGGATGATCCTCATATAAAAATTCCTCTAATTTTCCTTAATTTTCCCTGGATCTTTTCCATATCCAATTTTTAAAAATCAAAGTATAGCAATTAGACCTACATTCCATATTTATGGCATATGCTAACCCATTCGGGGGATTTTATTCTCAAACAAATCTTAATAATTACCAACATTTTTAACCCATTTGTTAAAAAATCAATCCAACAATTTCAGTAGAGAATCTACAGTAATGCTCAGGTTCCTCTTGTTATTATTTCCTGTCCAAATCTCATCATCAGACAGGGGCGGCTTGAATTATTTCCTTTTAAATCTATAGCATATTTATCACAAAAGAATCTGATCTCTTTCATTTCTGCTCAATCTTCCAAAAGTATAACTACTTCCTCAAATTTCATCACACCAATTTGGCATCTCCTTGGTGTTTTTATTCTGTACTTCTACTTCCAGATACCTTACAAAAATGTTAGTGTATTCGAATTCCAGTAAGTTTTTTTCTATCAAGTCCTGATTAGTTGTAAATGTTTTCCCTTCATCAGTTCTTGGTATTGACAGCCTTTTAAATTGTAGCCATTCTGGAAGCAATACATTTGCTGTTTCTGTTTAGAGACCCCTGATAATTAAAGAGGTTAGACAGCTTTTCTACATGTTTATAGGACATTTGGATTTTGTCCTTTTTGAACAGCATATTTAAGTCACTTGCCCATTGCCATTTTTTGACTGGATTTTCTTTGTATATTTTATAAGTCTATATTTATATGTACATATATTACTGATATTATATATATCTGTATAAACATGGTATTCATTCATTATATATAGATATGTATGTTATATATATATATTTAAATGTATTTATTTTATTTTATTTTTGGCTGTGCTGGGTCTTCGTTGCTGCACATGGGCTTTCTTTAGTTGTGGCCACTCTTTGTTGCGGTGCGTGGGCTTCTCATTGCGGTGGCTTCTCTTGTTGTGGAGCATGGGCTCTAGGTACGCGGGCTCCAGTAGTTGTGGCTCGCAGGTCTAGCTTCTCCGTGACATGTGGGATCTTCCCACACCAGGGCTCGAACCCATGTCCCCTGCACTGGCAGGTGGATTCTTTACCACTGCACCACCAGGTAAGCCCTGTATGTTATATATTTATATCTGTATATCTTCTGGATATGAGCCCAGTGTCAGTTATATTATTTGCAAATATATTTTCCCAGGTGGAGGCTTATATTATATATATATATTATTCACTTTCTTATAAATGTATGTTGATAATAATGGGCTGTAGTTTTAATGTAATACACTAATTCCTTATTTTTTTAATGCTTTTTGTTCCCATGAAAAATATTTTGTTTTTATCCCGAGCACATGAAGATATTCTTCCACATTATCGTCTAAAAACTTATGTTTTGCCTCTGACGTTTAAGTTACTAATACACATGGAATTGGTGTTTGTGTAGAGTATGAAGCAGAATTCAAGTTTTATTTTCTTATTATGCATCTCACTGTCATGATCTCATTTACTGAAAACAGCATATTTTGCCCAGTCCTTTCTAGCATCAAATGATCTTAATAAAGATGTATTTCTTCATCTCTATTTTTTAATGCTTGATTCAGTACAACATGGTCTAAGTTACTATAGTTTTATAATAAGTCTTGATAAGTCCCAAAGAGCAACTACTTCCAATATTATACATACTTCAGTCATGATAGATTATGTTAAACTGCAGTAATGATAAACCACCCTAAATTGCAGAGGCCTGTAACAACAGAATTTTTCTATTTTGTTTTCCTTGATCACCATATATATCCATTTTGGGTTGCCTGGAGAATCTACTTGATCTCTCCTCATTCTGTGACCCAGGCTGAAAGAACAGCCAATCTCTTGCACGTATTGCTAATTATTTACCTTGGTAAAGTAGAGAGTGTAGTGAATTGGCTACACTGGCTCTTAAAGCTTCCACCCAGAAGTAACACATGGCACTTTCATATTCATTGACAAATAAGACACATGGCCACTCATTGTCTCAGGCAGGGGGAGAAAAGGAAATATTTAGTGGATAGCATTAATGATGAACATATTCTTTTGTAGGAGTATATAGCCTATTTTTGCCCCTTTTCTTTTCCACATGAACTTTCTCCTTAGTTTGTAAAGTTCAATAAATATCTTTTTAAGATTTTGATTGGCACTGCATTAAATTTGAACATCAGTCTGGGGATATTTGCCAGTTCTGTAATACTGGGTCGTACAATTCATGATATGTATGCGTGTGTATACATATACATATAAACACATATATATGTAGTATGTATATATATTTACACACGCATACATATATACATACGCATTGACATAGAAACAAATACATATATATATATATATATATATTTTTTTTTTTTTTTTTTTTTTTTTTTTTTTTTGCGGTATGCGGGCCTCTCACTGTTGTGGCCTCTCCCGTTGCGGAGCACAGGCTCCGGACGCACAGGCTCAGCGGCCATGGCTCACGGGCTCAGTTGCTCCGCGGCATGTGGGATCTTCCCGGACCAGGGCACGAACCCGTGTCTCCTGCATCGGCAGGCGGACTCTCGACCACTGCGCCACCAGGGAAGCCCAAATACATATATTTATATATGTATTTGAGACTTCATGCATTTTTTTTTCTCAATTACACTTTTTGGTTTTCTGCATAAAGTTCTTGTACAACTTTTTGTTAGATCATTCCTGGGTATTTGATATTTTCAATGCTATTGTCTATATTATATTTTAGAAAATTTCATTTCTAACAATTTTTTGCCAGTTCATGGAATTGCAATTGCTTTTTTTCTTTTAGACATACCCCTGCCCAGTCCCACCCACCCAGAATTCAGATATCCTGCTTTGTTCTCTGGTCTCCGCCCGAAATTAGAGGGGCAAGGGCCTTGGCTTGGGGAGATGTCCTCCCTGCCAACCTGGCCTGAGAAGGGGGAGAGTCCCCAACACCAGCTGGTGGCAGAGGCATCGAGGCCATGGAGGTTAGCAGGTTCTAGGCCTATATTTTGTTTCTTCTTCTTTTTTTTTAAGGCCTGTATTTTGAGGTCCAGAGCACAGGCGTCTGCAACTGACTTGCAGGCAGAGCAATCCTGCCTCACAGCTCCTAAAGCCCACCGTGGATCAAACACTACTGCCGTTAACTTCAACAACCTCTGCTCTGCCATATTCTCTCTGACCGAAGTGGAGAAACCTTCCAATTCAAATCCAAATCCACTTAAACAAGAAGGAGCTGAGAGATTATTTCTTTTTTTTTTTTGGCTATAATAAAAACATAAGTAATTTATTAAAATTTTAAGGCAAAAACATAATTTTAAAAGCTTTATACCTATGTTAGGCGTGATAGAGTATGGATGCTTTCTTGAAATTCACAATCAGATCCAAGAGTATCACTTTCAGAATGTTCTAGTAGACTGAGTTTACTTTTAGTTGTCTATGATGAAACAGTCACTATTCTACTCTCTTTCTTAACAGAAATGTGTTTTTCCGAAGACTCCCTTTTCTTTTTTTCAACATCTTTATTGGAGTATAACTGTTTTACGATGGTGTGTTAGTTTCTGCTTTACAACAAAGTGAATCAGTTATACATATACATATGTTCCCATATCTCTTCCCTCTTGCTTCTCCCTCTCTCCCACCCTCCCTATCCCACCCCTCTAGGTGGTCACAAAGCACAGAGCTGATCTCCCTGCGCTATGCGGCTGCTTCCCTCTAGCTATTTTACATTTGGTAGTGTATATATGTCCATGCCACTCTATCACTTCTCAATAACAAAAAAACAAACAACCCAACCCAAAAATGGGCAGAAGAACTAAATAGACATTTCTCCAAAGAAGATATACAGATTGCCAACAAACACATGAAAGAATGCTCAATATCATTAATCATTAGAGAAATGCAAATCAAAACTACAATGAGATATCACCTCACACCGGTCAGAATGGCCATGATCAAAAACTCTAGAAACAATAAATGCTGGAGAGGGTGTGGAGAAAAGGGAACACTCTTGCACTGCTGGTGGGAATGTAAATTGATACAGCCACTATGGAGAACAGTATGGAGGTTCCTTAAAAAACTACAAATAGAACTACCATACGACCCCGCAATCCCACTACTGGGCATATACCCTGAGAAAACCATAATTCAAAGAGTCATGTACCAAAATGTGCATTACAGCTCTATTTACAATAGCCAGGACATGGAAGCAACCTAAGTGTCCATCAACAGATGAATGGATAATGAAGATGTGGCACATATATACAATGAAATATTACTCAGCAATAAAAAGAAATGAAACTGAGTTATTTGTAATGAGGTGGATAGACCTGGAGTCTGTCATACAGAATGAAGTAAGTCAGAAGGAGAAAAACAAATACCGTATGCTAACACATATATATGGAATCTAAGAGATTGTATTTCTTAAGATAACCTCTGGGTGCCCTCATGCCTAAGGCAGAGAGAGCAAAGAGTGATCGTAATTTTACAAAAGGAAGCCAGGAGGGGAAGGCCCTTCCACCAGGCCAAGACTCACCAGAGCAGGCAGATACCTGTGCTCTGCAATTGCTTTTTTTATATTGACCTTTTATCCAGAAACCTGGCTAGTTCATCTACTAATTATAATTTGATTTTGCATTCCTTTGTATTTGTTATATATGCAGTCATATTACCTGCAAATAATGAGAATTTTATTTCTTACTTTCCAGTTCTTATATCATTCTTTTTCTTATCTTTTATTCCTGATCAGAACTTCTAGAACAATGTTAATTAAAGTGTCATAGCACTTTAGTGTTTATGACTCTCATTCCTAATTTCAAAGGGAAAGCTTTAAAATACCATTAAGTTAGATGTTTATTGCAGATTTTTTTCCCCCAGATATCCTTTATCATGTGAGGAAAATTTCCATTGATTCTTAATTGGCTAAAATGTTAATTTAATCTGATATTTTTTCTGCATATATTGAAATAGTCATAGGACACTTCTCTTTCATTTAGTTAATGTAGTAAATTACAATAATTTCTTTTTTTTATACTGCAGGTTCTTATTAGTCATCCATTTTATACACATCAGTGTATTCATGTCAATCCCAATCGCCCAATTCATCACACCACCACCCCCAACCCCCGCCGCTTACCCCCCTTGGTGTCCATACGTTTCTTCTCTACATCTGTGTCTCAATTTCTGCTCTGCAAACTGGTTCATCTGTACCATTTTTCTAGGTTCCACATATATGCTTTAATATACGATATTTGTTTTTCTCTTTCTGACTTACTTCACTCTGTATGACAGTCTTTATGTCCATCTGTGTCTCTACAAATGACCCAATTTCGTCCCTTTTTATGGCTGAGTAATATTCCATGGTATATATGTACCACATCTTCTTTACCTATCCATCTGTCGATGGGCATTTAGGTTGCTTCCATGACCTGGCTATTGTAAATAGTGCTGCAATGAACATTGGGGTGCATGTGTCTTTTTGAATTATGGTTTTCTCAGGGTATATGCCCAGGAGTGGGGTTGCTGGGTCATATGATAATTCTATTTTTAGTTTTTTAAGGAATCTCAATACTGTTCTCCATAGTGGCTGTATCAATTTACATTCCCACCAAGAGTACAAGAGGGTTCCCTTTTCTCCACACCCTCTCCAGCATTTGTTGTTTGTAGAGTTTCTAATGATGCCCATTCTAACTGGTATGGGGTGATACCTCATTGTAGTTTTGATTTGCATTTCTCTAATAATTAGTGATGTTGAGCAGCTTTTCATGTGCTTCTTGGCCATCTGTATATCTTCTTTGGAGAAATGTCTATTTAGGTCTTCTGCCCATTTTTGGATTGGGTTGTTTGTTTTTTTTAATATTGAGCTGCATGAGCTGTTTACATATTTTGGAGGTTAATCCCTTGTCCATTGATTCATTTACAAATATTTTCTCCCATTCTGAGGGTTGTCTTTTCGTCTTGTTTATAGTTTCCTTTGCTGTGCAAAAGCTTTTAAGTTTCATTAGGTCCCATTTGTTTATTTTTGTTTTTATTTCCAATACTCTAAGAAGTGGGTTAAAAAAGATCTTGCTTTTTCTTTCATTTAGTTAATGTAGTAAATTACAGTAATTAATTTCTGAGTGTTAATACAATCTTGTATTCCTGGAATAAAAACATTTCTTGTGATGCTTTTTTAAAAAATGTTTCTAGTCGGTGGAAATATATTACCCTTTTAATATATTATTGGATTCGGTTTGCTAGTATTTGTTAAGGATTGTTTTTGCATTCATATTCATGAAGGATGTTTTCCTGTAATTGTCTTTTTCATAAAATGTTTTTAAAAGGTTCTGGTATTAGGATTATGCTGGCCTCACCTGAGCAGTGATTCCTCCATCTCAATTTTTGTTTGTGTTTTTTTGAAAATCTTTGCATATTATTTTTGTTATTTCTTCCTGGATTATTTAATAGAATTCACCTGTGAAACCATTTGGACCTTATGGATATTTACTAATAACCCCTTTTCTATTCCTAATTTTTTTTTTTTTTTTTTTTTTTTTTTTCAGTACATGGGCCTCTCACTGTTGTGGCCTCTCCAGTTGTGGAGCACAGGCTCTGGACGAACAGGCTCAGCGGCCATGGCTCACGGGCCTAGCCGCTCCGTGGCATGTGGGATCTTCCCAGACCAGGGCACGAACCCATGTCCCCTGCATCGACAGGTGGATTCTCAACCACTGCGCCACCAGGGAAGCCCTATTCTGAATTTTGATGATCTGTGTTCTCTCTTTTTTATTGATCAGGCTAGCTAGAGAGGTCTGTTAATTTTGTTTATACTCAACAGCTTCAAATAATGAGCTATTGGCTTTCTTTTTCATCTGTTTTCTATTTCATTGATTTATTTTATCTTATTTTCTTTTATCTACTTATCTCTTAATTACTTCTATATTAAAGCATAATCTTAAGTCATTAGTTTTAGATTGCTTTTCTTTTCTAATATAAGCATTTAAATCTATAAGTTTTCTTCTAAGCATGACTTTAGCTTCAACTCACAAATTATGATATATTGTATTTTCCCCGTTATTCATTTGAAAATACTTTTCTATTATTTTGTACATATGTTTTAACCCCATGAATCATTTCAAAGTGTTATTTAATTTCCAGATATTTGAAGTTTTCTTCAATGACTTATTGTCATTGATTTCTGTTGTAATCATCTTATGGTCAGATAATTCACTTATATGATGTTGATCACCTTTAAATTTATTGAGACATCTGTTGAGTGGCATAGGATCTAATTTGGTGAATGTACTATGTACATGGGAAAAGAATATATATTCTATAGTTGCATGTAGTTTTTGATATTTATAAAATAAGGGTTGTTGATAATTCAAATCTTTTATGTCTGTTGATTTTTGTCTAAATGTTCCATTAATTGGTTAAATGTGGCATTATAATTTACTACTATAACTATGGAATTGTCTATTTTTCCTTTAAGTTCTGTCAATTTATGCTTCATGTATTTGAAAACTGGTAGTAGGCACATATACCTTTATAATTCTTATGTCTTCCTGATAAATATCCCTTTCACTATTATGAAACATTCCTCTTTATCTCTAATAATATACTTTGTCTTGAGGTCCACTTTATTGATACTAAATATATTTCCTCAACCCTTCTTATGTTTAAAATTACATGGTTTATTATTACTTTCCATTTGCTTACTTTCATTCTATCTGTATTTTTATATTTTAAGTAATATACAGTAAGAACTTGCTTTGTTGTATCAGCTCTGACATTGTCTATCCTTTAATTGGAGTGTTTATATAAGGAGTAAGCAAAAAATGGCCCACAGGCCAGCCATCTAATTTTGTAAATACAATTTTAAATCAGACACAGCCATGACCTTTCATTTACTTATTGTTGATGGCTGTGTTTATGCTGCAACAGTAAAGTTGAGTAGTTGAGACCTAGACCATATAGCTCTCAAGAAGAAAATATTTACTATTTGTCTCTTTAAGAGAAAGTTTGCCAATCACTAGTTTAGACTCTTAGTATTACATGTAATTATTGTTATAATTGTTTTAGGTCTACTATTTTATTATTTTGTTGCTGTTGTTCCCCTGTTCTCACTTCCCTGTCTACTTTTGAACTGATTAAATATTTTTTAGTATCTCACTGTAATTTGTATCTATTGGCTGATTTTTGTGTCTATTGGTCTATGGCTATACGTCTTTGAATAATAATAATAATAATAATAATAGTTGTTATTGTTTATTCCTTAGGTTATATTTATTGCATTAACATACATTGAAAACTCTTGAGCAATTAATTTTTACTTTCTTAAATAAATTTAAGCAGAAAAACAGTTATTGTTGTTATTGTTTACATTTATCCTAATATTTACCGTTTCTGTGTTCTTTCTTCATTCCTAAAGATCTTAAGTATTAATTTCATATCATTCCCCTTCCTTTCGCCTTTTATGTTCCTTTTTTGAGCAGGTCTGGCTAGTGATTAATTTTCTTAACTTTGATTTTGTCTTCATTCCTGAACAATATTTTCACATAATAAAATTATGGCTTGACAGTTCTTTAACCACTTTAAAATGTTCCACTGTCTTCTGGAGGGTATTATGGTTAGCAAAATAAGTTTGACAGAGAAAGACACACACTGTGTGTTATCACTTATATGTGGAATCTAAAATGTGAAACAAATGAATGAATATAACAAAACAGAAACAGACTCACAGATATACAGAACAAACTAGTAGTTACCAGCAGGGAGAGGGAAGGAGGAAGATGCACTTTAGGGGCAGGGGATTAAAAGGTATAAATAGCTATGTATAAAATAAGCTATAAAATAAAATAAGCACAGGGAATATAGCCAGTATTTTATAAGAACTTTAAATGGAGTATCAACTATAAAAATATTAAATCACTATGTTGTATACCTGAAACTAATACAAAATTGTAAATCAACTATACTTCAATAAAAACAAAACAAAAACAAACAGCTGTGTCCCAGTACATAATGTCATTTTCCTCTAGTTATTTTAAAGATTTTTCTTCATCTTTGGATTTTAGCGATTTGATTATAATTTGCCTAGTATACCTGATTTTCTTTGAGGTTATCCTCTTTGGGGTTTGCTGAGCTTCTTGCATATGTAAAATTATAACCTTCATTAATATATATAGTTTACTCATTTTGAATTGTCCATATAGGCATAGCTCAGTTTATTCTGAGCTGTACAGTTTCATTCATAGGATTAGGGTTTCTTCTGCAGACTTTTTTCTCTACTCTGGGACTTCTCCCTCACTCTATAGCCGCTGGGGGCTTTTGTTGTTGTTGTCCCCCTGGCCAGAGACATGGGCTTCCTATCAGAGTTTTAGCCACAGAGACCATTACCACCATCCATGTGCTGTTTCACAACTGGGTCCCATCCTTGGGGTAAGGCCAAAAGAGAAAATTTTAAACACACACATGTGCACACACACACACAGAAACTCAATCCTGTGCAATTGCTTCTTCAAGTTTTGACTGTCTAACATTAACCTTTCTTGTTGTTGTTGTTGTTCTTTTATCTTTTCACTTTTCAACTTAAAATTAGAAATCTATTTTTGTATTTCTTCAGAGTTTTCAGCTGTGATCCAGGAAAAGTATGGGCTATAGTGCACTTACACCACCATGCCAAAACCAAAATTATTTTTTTATGGTTCTCAACACAAATAGTTTATAATTTGTGTAGGGATTAAATATGTATACATTCATTTCAGAGGTTGGCCTATCATTTTTCTTCTTGAAAGGACTCTGTCTAGTTTTTGGTCCACACAGAACAAGTTTGAGGGTGGTGGTCTTCCCTCTCTTCTTCTAATTTTTGGTGGAAATTGTGTATGATTGGTGTTTTATCATTCTTAAATGGTTGGAAGAAATCACCAGTAAAACCACCTGAGTGGAGTTTTCATTACAGAAAGGTTGGTTAATTACAGATTCAATTTTGTTAATACTTACAGTACTTTTCATATTTTAATTGCTTTTTGTTTCAGCTTTAATAAGCTATATTTTTCCTGAAATGTGTCCACATTATCTAAACTTTCAAGTTTATCAGTATGAAATTGTTCATAATATTCTCCTATTGTATTTTTAATCTATAAGACCTATAATGATGTCTCCTTTACATTCCTGATACACCAGTGATTTCTGAGTCTATTATTCTGGATCAGTTTCATTGAGGGTTTATTAGTCTTTAAAACTAACTTTATTTTTGTTGATTTCATGCTTGCTTCTACTTCATAATTTCTCTCACACCATTTACAAAAATAAATTCAAAATGGACTAAAGACTTAAGTGTAATACCTGAAAACATAAACTGCTAGAAAACAACATTGGCAGTATGCTGTTTGACACTGGTCTTGGTAATACTGTTTTTGGATATGTCTCCTTAGGCAGGAGAAATAAAAGCAAAAATAATGTTACTACATGCAACTAAAAAGTTTTTCACAGTGAAGAAAACCGCCAACAAAATGAAAAGGCCACCTACTGAATGGGAGAAGATATTTGCAAATGATACGGCCAATAAAGGGTTACTATCCAAAATATACAAAGAACGCACAAAACTCAACATCCAATTAAAAAAAGAAGAAAAATAAACCCAAATAACTTGATTTGTAAATGGGCAGGGGACCTGAATAGACATTTTTCCAAAGAAGACATACAGATGGCCAATAGGCACATGAGAAGATGTTCAACATTACTAATCATCAGGGAAATGCAAATCAAAACCACAATGAGATATTACCAGACACCTATCAAAATGGCTACTATCCAAAAGACAACAAATAAAAAGTGTTGGTGAGGATTTGGAGAAAAGGGAACCCTTATGCACTGTTGGTGGGAATGTAAATTGGTGCAGCCACTATAGAATACAGTATGGAGGTTACTCAGAAATTTCAAAATAGAACTACTATGCAATGTAGCAATTTCACTCCTGGGTATTTATCCAAAGAAAACAAAAACACTAATTCAAAAAGAGACATGTATCCCTATGCCCATTGCTGCATTATTTACAATAGCCAAGATATGGGATATATCTTGGATACAATGGAATATTACTCAGCCATAAAAAAGAATTTAATCTTGACATTTACAACAACATGGATAGACCTAGAGAATATTATGCTAGGTAAAATAAGTCAGACAGATAAAGACAAATACTGCATGATTTCACTTATGTGTGGAATCTGAAAAACAAATGAAGAAACATAACTAAACAGAAACAATGCATAGGTACAGAGAACAAACAGATGGTTGCCAGAGGGGAAGGAGCCAGGGGGAGGAAAGAGATAGGTGAGGGAGATTAAGAGATACAAACTTCCAGGTGCAAAATAAATGAGTCACGGGTATGAAATATACAGTGTGGGGAATATAGTCAGTAATTATGTAATGTCTTTGTATGACAGATGGTAACTAGACTTATCATGGTGATCATTTTGAAATGTATAGAAATATCAAATTACTGTGTTGTGTAACAGGAACTGACATAGTGATGTAGGTCAGTTAGATTTCAAAAACAAACAAACAAACTCATAGAAAAAGAGATAAGATTTGTGGATACCTGAGGTGGGGGAAGGGGGAAGAGTGAATTAGATGAAGGCAGTCAAAAGGTACAAACTTCCAGTTCTAAGATAAATAAGTACTAGGGATGTAATGTACAATGTGATAAATATAATTAACACTGCTGTACATTATATATGAAGGTTGTTAAGAGTCAAGAGTTCTCATCACAAAGAAAAAACTTTTTTCTATTTCTTTAATGTTGTATCTACATGAAATGATGGCTGTTTACTAAACTAATTATAATCATTTCATGATGTATGTAAGTCAAATCATTATACTGTATACCTTAAACTTATACAGTGCTGTATATCAATTATATCTCAATAAAACTGGAAGAAAGGGGCTTCCCTGGTGGCACTGTGGTTGAGAATCTGCCTGCTGATGCAGGGGACATAGGTTTGTGCCCTGGTCCGGGAAGATCCCAGATGCCGTGGAGCGGCTGGGCCTGTGAGCCATGGCCGCTGAGCCTGTGTGTCTGGAGCCTGTGCTCCGCAACGGGAGAGGCCACAACAGTGAAAGGCCCGTGTACCACACACACACACACACAAACACACACACACACACACACACACACAAACTGGAAGTAAAAGATTTGACAATATGATTGTAAATTTTTCTATTTCTTCTAATAGTTTTGTAAATTTTAACTTGTATGATTTGAGGACACATAATTTAAGTGCATAAGTATCTAGATAAGGATATATTTATATTTACCCATCTTTAAATTTATTAGAATTTTTGAATCTATTATCAGTTTGGGATAATTCTCAGCCAAAATCTTTTTTAATATTCATTCTCTTCTCTCCTTCTGAGACTTCAATGGTAAGTCTAGACCATTCACATTCTATTTTTAACAACTGTTACTCTTTCTTTTGCATTTCAACCCTTTGTCTCTTTGTATGCTTTCTGCGGGGTATTGTGTGGCCTATTTCCCATTCCTTTGTTTATCTGTACATAATGTGCTGTTTAACCCATTCACTGAGCTCATAATTTCAGCTATTTTCTTTTTCACTTCTAACATTTCTATTTAGTTCTTTTTAAAAACATAGGATGTCACTTTCTAAAATTATAGTTCTCATATTTCATCTTGTTTTTAATCCCATTGTGCATAGAAATCATAGACTCCTTTCTTCCTTCCTCCTTGCTTTTTTTTTTTTTTCTTCATTTTTCTGGTATCCTTGTGAGGCCGAGTCCTCCTAAAACTGAGTTCCTCTGCCGAGTTTATGATTAAACTCTCTACCCAAAAGGTTATTCCTTTCTAGTCCAACACCTGTTACCTTCAAGATTGAGGGGGATCAAAACTGCATGCAAGCCCCTGTGTCCCATTTGCTTTAGTCTCCCGGGCCTCCCTGGAGTCTCACAGGGCTGGCTCAAGAATTAATGATTAGGAAATGTGAAGATGTAGAAACAAAGAATACTTGCTGGGCCAGGAAACTGGTAACAATTTAGACTACAAACCAGCCACATAGCAGAGTCACCAAACTCCCAGTTCCCTAAAAAATATAGATAAAGGTCTGACACATATTCCGAAGTTGTTTTTACAGAGAGCAGACACCCACCAGATGAAAACTGCTGACCACCAGCATGTAGACACAAGACCGGTTGAAACGAGATGATTGGTGATGCTTGAAAATTCACCTTGATGCCAACCAGTCCAAGAATTGAGCACAAGCTGATCATGCACCCTGCATCCCCCTCCCTCACACTGCCTTTAAAACCTGCTTCCTAACCAGCAACTTGGAGATGGGCTTAAGACATTATTCCTCCATCTTCCCACATTGCTGAGCTCCAGAATAAAGAAACTTTTCCTTTTCTACCAACACTTGTCTCTCGAGTATTGGCCTTTCAAGTGGCAAGCAGCAGAACTTGGGTTTGGTGCTGGCCTCGTCCAGTTACACTTGTGTTTCTAATTCTTTATTACTTTTCCCCTGCTATATCTATGTAATTTTGGTCCTATAGTATGCTTTGTTCTTTGATTATGTGTTGGAAACTTTATTTAAACAATATTTGTTTAAATAATTTGAGAGCCAGGATGATGATTCCATCTGAAGTATTTTCATGGTATCCTGGGCAGTATCAATCCAGACTTCCTTAGTCCAATCTTAGGGTTTGAGATTTTTTGGTTACCCAAATTACTTTAAAGTAGGCTCTAGGGGCTTCCCTGGTGGCGCAGTGGTTGAGAATCTGCCTGCCGATGCAGGGGACATGGGTTTATGCCCCGGTCCGGAAAGATGCCACATGCCGTGGAGCGGCTGGGCCCATGAGCCATGGTCACTGAGCCTGCGCGTCCGGAGCCTGTGCTCCGCAACAGGAGAGGCCACAACAGTGAGAGGCCTGCGTACCAAAAAAAAAAAAAAAAAAAAAAAAAGGCTCTAGTCTATGTGTATGTGTGTGGGTTTAGTTTTGTTTCACTTTTACTCCTACATATAGTTCTTCAAGGTCCCTGCCCAAAAGAGATGGTGTTTCTCCTCCCTTTGGCAGTCCCTTACTTTGACTTTTGTTCCATATTATTGAGGGGTTTTCAAAAATTCTGCTCAGCTTCTTAATGCTTTCCAGAACTACAAATGCCTTTAGGTTAGGGTTTCCATGCTTAGAAAATTAAAAAAATGAAATTCCTGGTTACTTTTACATTTCAGATCAACATTGCATATTTTTTAGTGCGAGTATGCCCCGTGCAATATTTGGGAGATACTTACACTTCAAAAAAAATCACTGTTTATCCTGTTTATCTGAAATTCCAGTGTAACTGGGCATCCTGTGTTTGATGTTATAACCCAACCCCCAAAAAGTGACCAGAACGACTAAATCACTTCCCTGGATTTCCATTTTCATCTAGATTAAGCCCAGTCTAATCTCATTATTTTATTACACTTTGATGCTTTTAAGAAGATATTTTAAGCAATATTTTGTCCAGCTATTTTAGTTATTTTCAGTGAAAAGTTTAGTCCAAATTACCTAGTCTAACATGAGCAGAATCAGGAAGCTAATACCCCATTTTCTAGGTGTTAAATCCACCAAATCCACCGAATATACCAAAGATTACATCAAGAAGCTTTAACGTTAGAAATGATAAACATAATACTTTGCAATTATTTTCATTTTTATAATTATATCTTTTATTCCTACTAAGTACCTATTAAACTTTTATGGTTTCCTCAGTTCAGAATTTATCTTCCAAAAGAATATGTATTCTCTGTTTTTCATTGGATTAAACAATATGCATATTGGGTGTGCATATAGGGTGAAAGGGTGTGCATACTACAAAGTGACAGAGAACAATATGCATCATTAATACTAGCAAATCAATTTGTCACTAGTTCTCTTAAATGTAAAGCACCATAAATCGGACCCAACAGAGTTGATGACTAAGTGATTCCCTTGAATATATGATCATTATCCATCTTTCAGCCACTATTCCCAAAGATATATGATGAGGACAAAAACTGATATATTCTATGTTTAGTATCTGGTCGTCAAACACATCATGAATATATGAAACATGCTTTGCAGTAAGGGTTTGTTAGTATGATGATAAAGGCATAGAATGCTGAGGAAATTTTCTGCAACAGTGAAGTTTCTGTTGCTCTCAACATGGCATCTGATTGACACCAATGGCTAAGTGAAGGAATAGATGGGCCTTAGTTATTTCTGGCTGTTCACATATGAAAGTGTACTGTCAAAACTGGAATTCCTATATTAATCTCTTCCCTTGGCTTTCAAAATTGTTGACTTACTCCTTTTCCTGATTATGAAAGAAATATTCCTAGTCTTTCATCTTTATAAAACATTCCACTTTAGAATATCCTGATTATCAGATCACAATTTTAAAATATTTCTTTTACTACACTTTTTTCCTGTTACTAATTTTGAGTTGGTTTTATTTTATTTATTTGCTTCTGTTGATTAAACCCCTGGAGAAATAGTTATTAGCTAACAACTGGCTAGTGGTTGAGTCTGCTCAAGTATATCCAGTATATATATTAAAAATTAAATTATTTTGACCTTCAAGGCCAATTATACTCCTTAGCTTTGAGAATGACATTGTCAGAGACACTACAGGCTGTCACAGAGCTGAGAATAGGTGTAAAATGAGAAAATAAGCACAGGGGAACCCTGGGATACGGATAAGCAAATGCCACCATTTGAATAAGGCTTGGGTACATTTGGCTACAGCACTGTTTCAGGCATTGACCTCCCAGGTCCTTCTGTCAGACATGAAGCCTTCAGTTTTGCATGTAGCAGCTGACTCTCTGCCAATTACAATCCTTTACAAAAAGCCAAAACACTTCTGCTTTTCTATATGAGTTATGTTTTTAATTTATCTGTCTTTCTTTCCTACTCTTGCCAGGATTTTGTTCATATTATAATTTTCTGTTGGGGAAAGGGAAGAAATAACTCTTTTACTGCTTAAAGAAGCATATTAAATATTGGAAATCTTTGACAGTTTTCCAAGATTCACTAGTATTCTGCAGAATTCTGGGTGAAAAATATAGCCAATAATTCTACCTTATGATAATCATTAGGTGTATATTTCTGCATGTAATAAAACATAAAATTCACTGATCTTGCTAATCTCTATTTTTTTATTTTTCACATCCCTAATATATATATGTGTGTGTATGGATGTGAGCGTGGGTACATACATGCAAGTGCATGCACTGTGCTTTGTGTTATTCAAATAATGAATAACTTTGGGTAAATATTTTAAATATCTGACAACTTCATCCATGTGTATGGCAAACCTGACAGCAAGAGTCTGGAAAGAAATTTAAACTGCTCTGGGGAAAGTTACTGGTTATGACTGCAATAGTTTCCTATTCAATTTCACTTCCACAGTTTTAATTAGTAAATATTAAAATCTCACTAAAACATTTCTATTTCAGTGTCTCCTCTAAACTCTAGATCCATATCCAAATGTCTTCCTGATATTCAACTTAAATTTTAGAAAAGTCATTCAAAAACAACATGGTCTTCATCTTCCACATCTGGTTTTCTTTCTGTGTCTCGTACATCAGTAAATGACACTATTCTCTACCCATTTGTGCAAGGCAAAACTGAGGATTCCTCTTTGATACCTCTTTTTCCTTCAGACTCTTTATATCTAGCCCAAATACTCCTCAAGTCTATCTTCAGTTTTGCATTTAAACCAGAACCTTCCTACAGATCTCTATTACTAACTACTCCCACTAGCTCCCTCCTAACGATTTCCCTGCCATCTACTCCACTCTATTCTCTACTCTGCAGCCACACTGATACTTGCAACATAAGTCTGGTCTTGCCTCCTTTCTTAAAAACCTTCATTGTCTTTCTCTGGTTCTTAGAATAAGGACAAAAAAAATCTTGATTTGTCCTACAAAGCCTTGCATTATCTGGTTCTTACCTACCCCTCCAAGACTATCCTATTACCTTTTTCTTCAATGAGGGGTGACGTGCCTCCTTCCAGGGGACGTTTAGCAATGTCTAGAGATTTTTTTGTTTTTAATTGTAACAACTGGGGTGGGGCATCCGTTACTGGCATCTAGGAAGTAGAGGCCAAGGATGGTGCTAAACATCCTACAATGCACAGGAAAGCCTCTAGCAAATACTACTACTACTACTACTAACAACAACAACAGTAATAATGATAATAAGGAAGAGGAGAAGGAGAAGTTGTTCAAAACATCAAAAATTCCACGATTGAGAAACCATGTCCTATGGGTTTTAGCCAAAATGCCTGTGATGGATAGATAGATATAATGGTGCTCTATGTAGATAGTCTTGCAAAAGAGGACTTGTTGGGAATGTCTGTCAAATAGGTTCATCTGTCAGTCCTGTCAGAGACTGATTGCCTCAGTTGAAGAGTACTCCCTCACACAAGATGACACCCTCCCCAAGATAGTCCTGCATCCAATGACTGATGGAAGTAGGGGTTTTAAGATTGGCCATCTCAGCCTGAAGCATCCTCAAGTGGGCCATTTAAGCTCTATAGTTCCCATAAGGTCAGCTTGGCTTCTCCTTCTGCCTAATTCTGCTTCTTTTCCATTCCCATCCCCAGATGTTAATCCCAAGCCACTCCCTAACAAATATCCTACGCTCTAATCAGATTCTGCTCCCTGGAGAATTCAGTCTGCTATGTTAATTTTTTTTTTTTTTTTTTTAGTTTTTTGTGCCACCATGCACGCCATCTCAGGTCTCGTGACCTTTATACATGCTCATGTTTCTGTATGAAATGCTCTGTCCTCATTTATCTGGTTAACATGTAATCATCTTTTAGAGCAAATTTAAACAACTATGAATCCTCTTCTACTCTCTCTGACTAGAACAAAATCCTACCCCCATCCTACCTTTTAAGCTTTTATAACACCGTGTGGCATTTCATTTTTAGAGCTTCTATAATTCAATTTTACTTTCATTGGACTAATACTTGGATACTGCCTATCTCTATTTTTACAACTTAATCTCTTATTTTGTTCACTGTGTCATAGTACCTAATCCAGTGTTTGACACACAGTAGGCATAAAATAAAGACTTGTACGAAGAAGGCAAAGGAGAAGGGAATTTGTGACTCACACAGAGACTTCTCAGCAATGTCTGATTTAAAAATAAAAGCCATAATCTGTTTTTTTTCATCTTTTTAAAAGTTTAAATTCAACAATTGGAAATTATTCTCTAATATTTCCTTTCTGCTAAACAGACCATAATAAAAAATTCCCTCCCTCTGTTCCATCTTCTAAGCAAAGCATGGTGGCAGCATTTTAGGTTTTTGAGTCTGAGTCTGACTGTTCTGGTTTTACATTTTGAGATAGAAGCTTCAGCAAATTTCCTAACTTTCTGAACCACCATTTTCTTATCTATAAAAGAATAACTTATCTCCCATAACTACTGTCATTTGAATTGCCTGCAAAACACTTAACACATAATAGATGTATAACAAGTAGTTTTCTAACTATTATTATGCTGACCTCAAAACTGAAAAAAGATAATTGTCTCTATATTTTTGCAATGCATGGTTACTGCAGTAGGTGTTATAGCATACATATGGGGAGCACACTGCTACACTCCTGCTATAGTATTACCATGACTTTTTATGCTTTATTCTTTAGGAATCTATAGCTGCAGGTCCTATGCTATTTGTAAAGCTCAATCAATATCATTTTATAAATTCATTATTTCAATGAGACCAGTAAGTACTAAGTCATGATTTATCATGGGATAACACTTTAAAAAATATTTAAACTCAAGAAGAAAAATATTATTATAGAGACAGCATTATATATTAAAGTTATAAATGAAACAGTTTAACAGGATTTTTAATCTAAAACCAAGGGAGTTAAAATCCTGAAAAATATCAATGCTCTTCATTTTTAAAAATCGTCTTTTCTTCTAACACAATGTGTAAATAATTAAGGGAGCAAGATAGAGGTCCATGCATACTAGCAAAACTTTATTAGTGGATTTACATTATATCTAACAATCATTATAATGTGCCAGGCATTGTACCCAGTACTTTACATATACTATCTTAACTGACCATTATGGGAAAGACATAAGAGAATATTATTTACCACATCCAGATACATGAATATAAACTTGCCCAAAGTCATTTAGCTAATGCATGGTGGAACCAAGTTGTCAACTCAGACTTTTTAAATCAAAAGCATATTTTTAAAATCACTTCTGTAAAACCCCACCTATGTAATATAACCAGGAATAGAAAGAAACATGTCTTTGTCATAGCAAAGATCTGATGGAGAGTTAGGACAGATTTTCATAGTGCCTTCGTTTATAGGATAAACAAAACAATATGGACTATAGTTACTTTTGTCCTCTAAGAGAGATGGAATATATCAATGCTACAGGGCTTTGAACATTTTATGGAAAGAGAACTTTTGAGAAATTTTCAGTGCTTGGGTGGCCATAGGATTTATGAGAATAGGCATTTAGTTGTTTTTAGTTGTTTAGTTGTTTCCACTGTCTTATATTTTGTATATTCCTATATGGTTTACATTGCTCTAATTTGCCTAAAACCTTTACTCAAATCTGTTTATATACCTTGTGAGTTTGGTTTGTGGGGAGGCAGAGATCAAAGACAAGAAATTGAGTACAACATATGGAATGGGTCAGAGAAGAAGGAAAAGAAGAGAGGTAGGAGAACAGCTCTAAGTGTAGACAAGAGTTCAATTAACAGAATCTGAAAGCCATCTATAGATTCAATGCAGTCCCTATCTAAATTCCAATGGCAATTTTTCCCAGATAAAGAAAAAATAATCCTAAAATTGGTATGGAACCATAAAAGATCCCAAATAGCCAAGGCACTCTTGAGAAGGAAGAACAACGTTGGAGGCATCTCTCTCCCTGATCTCAAACTATATTACAAAGTAATCAAACAGTACGGTACTGGTATAGAAATGACATACAGACCAATGGAACAGAATAGAAAGCCCAGAAACAAACTCACATATGGTTAACTAATACTTGAAAAGAAAGTCAATACTATTCAATGGGGAAAGGATAGTCTCTTCAATAAACGGTATTGGGAAAATTGAATATCCACATGCAAAAGAATGAAATTACACCCCTATCATACATAACTCACAAAAATTAACACAAAATGGACTAAGGACTTAAACATAAGACCTGAAACTATAAAGCTCCTAGAAGAAAACACAGAGAAAAACTCCATGACTTTGGTTTTGGTAATATATTATTGGATAGGACACCAAAAACACAAGCAACAAAAGCAAAAATCAACAAGTAGGACTACCGCAAACTAAAGCTTCTGCAGAGCAAAAGGAACAATCAAAATGAAAAGGCAACCAACCTACGGAATGGGAGAAAATATTTGCAAACCATATATCTGATATGCATTAATGTCCAAAATTTATAAGGTACTCATCATCTCAATAGAAACAATTCAATTTAAACTGGGTAAACCGAATTTTACCCAGAATCTGAATAAACATTTTTCCAAAGAAGACATACAAATGGCCAACAGGTACATAAAAAGGTGCTCAATATCACTAATCATCAGGCAAAATCAAATTAAACCACAATAAGATATCATCGCTCACTTATTGGAATGGTTATTATCCAAAAGACAATAAATAATAAGTGTTGGCAAGGACGTGGAGAAAGGGAATCCTGTGCTCTGTTGGTGGGAATGTAAATTGGTATAGCCACTGTGGAAAACAGTACAGAGGTTCCCCCAAAAATTAAAAAGAGAACTATCATATGATCCAGCAATTCCACTTCTGAGTATATATCCCCCAAAAATGAAATCATTATCTCAAAGAGATATCTGCACCCCATGTTCATTGTAGCATTATCCACATTAGCCAATACATGGACACACCTAAGTGTCCATTGATGGATGAATGGATCAAGAAATGTGATATATATATATATATATATATATATATATATATATATATATGTGTGTGTGTGTGTGTGTGTGTATGTGTGTATATATATATAAAATCACATGTATGTGTACATACATATATTTTATGTATGTGTATATATGTACATATATTATTCAGCCATAAAAAGAAGAAAACTCTACATTTGCATCAACGTGGATACATGGATGGACTTTTAAGGCATTATGCTAAGTGAAATGAGTCAGAGAAATAAAGAAAAATACTGTATGATCTTACTTACGTGTGGAATCTAAAAACAGTAAACTCAGAGAAACAGAGAGTAAAATAGTGGTTTCCAGGTGCTGAGTGGTAGGGGAAATGGGAAGATGTTGGTCAAAGGGTACAAACTTTCATTTATAAGATGGATAAGTTCTGGGGCCCTAATGTACAGCATGCTGACTATAGTTAACAATACTGTATCATATACTTGAAAGCAGCTATGAGAGTAGCACTTTCATGTTCTCACCGCTACCACCACAACAACAAAATGATAACTATGGGAGGTGAAGAAGGTGCTAACTAACCTCATTTGGGTAAGCATTTCACAATATATGTGTAACAAATCATCACACTGCATACCTTAAACTTACACAGTGTTATACGTCAATTATATCTCAATAACGGTGGGGAAAATAGTATAGAAATGGGTGAGAAATTACCATGAAACCATAAGGCTTGGTATTTTTAAATAAATAAATATGTATTTATGTATATGTATTTTATACATATATAAGTAGATACATATTAGTGAGGACACAGGACATTGCACATCTCACAGAATGTTGGCGCTGGAAAGGAAACTGATGTCAATTTTATTGAAATCTCATTGGTCAAGAGCTTTAGCTAAAAGCTCAGTCTTGGGGCTTCCCTGGTGGCGCAGTGGTTGAGAATCCGCCTGCCGATGCAGGGGACACGGGTTCGTGCCCCGGTCCGGGAAGATCCCACATGCCGCGGAGCGGCTGGGCTCGTGAGCCATGACCGCTGAGCCTGCGCGTCCGGAGCCTGTGCTCCGCAATGGGAGAGGCCACAACAGTGAGAGGCCCGCGTACCACAAAAAAAAAAAAAAAAAAAAAAAAAGCTCAGTCTTGCTGTCATATATAAGGTAATTCACAAACTGCTTTTATAAACTTTGTTTTTAATCCTTACTACAATCTTAAAATGTAGATATTCGTATTCCTGTTTTAAAGAGAAGAACTGAGAAGAAACTGGCTGAAGTTCCCTCAGGCAGGTAAATAGCCCAGCTGGTATTTCTAACTCCAAATCCAGTGTAACTTTCCCCACACAACATTTTCACCTCCTTAAGAAATAGCTGAGTCCTCTTTATCCATTACCCTTCTGAGAGTCCATAATGCAATTATTTGAAGAACATTTTTAAAGGATAACTATCAAAAGCACATCAAATTTTACTACATTCAATCACTCCACAATATGTGAGTACATTAAATAACATCAGGCATATAGTGGCCCTACCTAGTGGCTGGAACATACAAGAGACTCAGTCTTATTTGTGTTGTTCTCATTGCATTTTGTGAATATGTACTGAATGGAGATCATTTATGCTATCTCTTTTAGTTTAGTGATTATAAAATATTCTATAGCTATAATTATTATTTTATCAAAAATAGATCAATGCAATTAGGTCCCTACCTTGTCCTATTTTTATTTATTAAAAATAATAATTTTTAAATATAAAAAGTATTTTATTCTCCAAAAAAGCTTAAAGTGTTTCACTGAAAATATCTTTACACTATTTGATCAATAAACTCATCTTTCATACTCAGTTACATTTCAGTCTAGCTGCAGCATAGTATAACTCTTATTAATGAGAATTTTTACTGTATTTCTCAAAAATTAAAATAACTTTTCTTGAAAACAGGAAATATGAGCTTGAGCCATATTCACATGTTGTAAGGGAGGATGGCTCCATGAATACATTAACCCTTGCTTTTGCCTTTTATGTGCTGGTGCAGAACTGTCACTGTAGTGGAACATAGCAGGTGACCTTAGAGCACTCAACATCCCTTTGTGTCCTGTAGCTTACAGGAGCTTTATAATTGCAAAGTTCATAATTATATTAAATAACACAATATAGAACAACTACCACTCTTCTCTTCCAACTCCCTATCATTAATAAACATCCCAGCCCTCCTTATCAGCCAGAAATACATTAGGCAGCACAGCTGTTTTAGACTAGAGCACAGTTTTAAAAACACAGAGGAGCAAATCAAATTAAATAACCACATCTCCTTTATTTTGCAAATTACAGAAGAATTAAAAGTAATTCTTCTTACCAAAGATTTATTTTTCTCTATGAATACAGGCATTCCAAATCCTGATTTGGTTTTCTATGCTGAAAATATGCTGTCATTTTGGAATTCATTTAAAAAGATGAAGAAAGAAAAAATTGTTGCATTCCAGGAAAAAAAAAATATTTTGTAAAGGCCTGATTATATAACTTTGCTAGTTGTTTTGTATTCTTCCTCACAAAAATTGGTATCATTTTACACACATATATATAAAATGAGGTCCTTGGCTAATCATCCCCTGTCTTTAAAGACTTTGCCAAAAGTTGTCTGCTGTGTTCAAGCTTTGAGAGCTGCAAGTCTTGTACTGGCTCAGAGTTAAATGGTGAGAAAGGTCCTTACTGCTATGCCTGTGATATGCCACAGGCAAGGCCTCTAGCCAGAGCCCATAACCAGCAGGTGCACAACCAGCAAGACTATAGGAAAAGGCCTTGGAGTAATCCAAGAGTCAGCTGGGCTGGAGCCTCCATGGCTACACTTCCCCATTCCCACTCACGGGCTTTCTTCACTCAAAATCCAATTCTGTTGCACTTAGCTTCTCCAAGCCCCTCTGGAAATGGAAAGTGGGGATACCCTTAGGGTGTGACTGTCCCACTGCTCAACTACTAGTTGGCATATAAAGAATGCTAAGTCAACATTCGTTGAGAGAGTCAAAGAGTGGCTGTCACAATGTGAATGAAGTCTTCTCTTCCTGATTTCCAGGGGACTATAAGGCATAGAACCCCTCATTCTCAGTAACCTGCCTTTGCACACATAACCTGACAAAGTTGCCTAAAGTGCCAATGTCATGAAAGACATAAGAGAAGAGGGAGGGACAGGCAGGAAAGCTATCAAATAAAAATGAACTTGCATTGTTTGAACTAGATAGTTTACATATGATACTTATTCAATTCTTACAATGAACAAGCAAGGGAAATACTTGTATCTTCTTTTTCTCAGGTGAGAGAAATTAGTTGCTCTTAAGTGAAAACATTTGCTCAAATATTATAAAAATTAGAAATAGCATTAGAACTCATGTATCTTTGGCTATTTCCATTGGGCAGCTCTGCCTTTTCTATACATATCCGAGAATCAAATACATTCTCCTTTTTTTCTCTTCATGTAAATGTTTTGCAACTTTGCAACTATTGAGTCATAGAGCAATAATTAAAATACTTAGCTTCATTATAAAAGAAACTTCTTGTATTAATGATATTGTAAAAAAAGAAAGAGACTGTAAGTATGTATTATCTAAAGCCAATAAAATTGACAGCACCAATAAAACAATCACTCTATCAATTTACTGTTAGGTTTACTTGATCCAATGGATATACTAAATTTTTCCCATTCTGAATACAAAGGATACAAGAGATGGAGAGAGAAATAGAGTCAAATGTATGTATAAGGATTGGTTCAAGATGGCTGAGTAGAAGGACATGTGCTCACTCCCTCTTGCAAGAGCATGAGAATCACAACTAACTGCAGAACAATCAACAGGAAGACACTGGAACTCACCAGAAAATATACCCCACATCCAAAGACAAAGGAGAAGCTGCAATGAGATGGTAGGAGGGGTGCAATCACAAAAAAATCAAATCCCATAACCACTGGGTGGTGACTCACAAATTGGAGAACAATTATACCACAGAAGTCCACCCACTGGAGTCAAGGTTCTGAGATCCACGTCAGGCTTCCCAACCAGGGGATCAGGAAACGGGAGGAGGAATTCCCAGAGAATCAGACTTTGAAGGCCAGTGGAATTAGATTGCAGGACTTCATATTAGGACCCAGGGGGAAGAAGCACTGACCCTATAGGAGACTGAACCAGACCTACCTGCTAGTGTTGCAGGGTCTCCTGCAGAGGCAGGGGGTGGCTGTGGCTCACTGTGGGGACAAGGACACAGGCAACAGAAGCTCTGGGAAGTACTCCTTGGCATGAGCCCTATGGAGTTCACCACAGCCCCACCAAAGAGCCTGTAGCCTCCAGTGCTGGGTCACCTCAGGCCAAACAACCAACAGGGAGGGAACTTAGCCCCACACATCAGCAGACAAGTGGATTGAAGTTTTACTGAGCTCTGCACACCAGAGCAACACCCAGCTCTACCTATCACCAGTCCCTCCCATGAGGAAGCTTGCACAAGGCTCTTAGATAGCCTCATCCACCAGAGGGCAGACAGCAGAACCAAGAAGAACTACAACTCTGCAGCCTGTGGAATGAAAACCACGTTCACAGAAAGATAGACAAAATGAAAAGGCAGAGGACTATGGGTCAAATGAAAGAACAAGATAAAACCCCAGAAAAAAAACTAAATGAAGTGGAGATAGGCAAACTTCCAGAAAAAGAATTCAGAAAAATGATAGTGAAGATGATCCAGGACCTTGGAAAAAGAATGGAGGCAAAGATCAAGAAGATGTAAGAAATGTTTAACAAAGACCTAGAAGAATTAAAGAACAAACAGAGATGAACAATACAAAAACTGAAATGAAAAATACACTAGAAGGAATCAATAGCAGAATTACTGCAGCAGAAGAACGGATAAGTGACCTGGAAGACAGAATGGTGGAATTCACTGCTGCAGAACAGAATAAGGAATAAAAGAATGAAAAGAAATGAAGACAGCCTAAGAGACCTCTGGGACAACATTAAATGCAACAACATTCACATTATACAGGTCCCAGAAGGCGAAGAGAGATAGAGAAAGGAACCAAGAAAATACTTGAAGAGATTAGAGTCAAAAACTTCCTTAACATGGGAACGAAATAGCCACACAAGTCCAGGAAGCACAGACAGCCCCAGGCAGGATAAACCCAAAGAGAAACACGCTGAGACACATAGTAATCAAATTGACAAAAATTAAAGACAAAGAAAAATTATTAAAAGCAACAAGGGAAAAATGGCAAATAACATACAAGGCAACACCCATAAGGTAAACAGCTGATTTCTCAGTAGAAACTCTACAAGGCAGAAGGGAGTGCCATGATATATTTAAAGTGATGAAAGGGAAGAATGTACAACCAAGAATACTCTACCTGGCAAGGACTTCATTCAGATTCAATGGAGAAATCAAAAGCTTCACAGATAAACAAAAACTAAGAGAATTCAGCACCACCAAAGCAGCTCTACAACAAATGCTAAAGGAACTTCTCTAAGTGGGAAACACAAGAGAAGAAAAGGACCTACAAAAACAACCCCAAACAATTAAGAAAATAGTAATAGGAACATACATATCAAGAATTACCTTAAATGTGAATGAATTAAATGCTCCAACCAAAAGACACAGGCTTGCTGAATGGATACAAAAACAGTACCCATATATATGTTGTCTACAAGAGACCCACTTCAGACCTAAGGACACATACAGACTGAAAGTGGGGGATGGAAAAAGATATTCCATGTCAATGAAAATCAAATGAAAGCTGAAGTAGCAATACTCATATCAGACAAAATAGACTTTAAAATAAAGAATGTTACAAGATACAAGGAAGGACACTACATAATGATCAAGGGATCAATCCAAGAAGAAGATATAACAAGTATAAATATATAGGCACCCAACATAGGAGCACCTCAATACATAAGGCAAATGCTAACAGCTCTAAAAGAGGAAATCGACAGTAACACAATAATAGTGGGGGACTTTAACACCTCACGTACACCAATGAACACATCATCCAGACAGAAGATTAATAACGAAACACAAGCTTTAAATGACACAATAGACCAGAGAGATTTAATTGATATTTATTGGACTTTCCATCCAAAAACAGCAGATTACTTTCATCTCAAGTGCACATGGAACATTCTCCAGGATAGATCACATCCTGGGTCACAAATCAAGCCTTGGTAAATTTAAGAAACTGAAATCATATCAAGCATCTTTTCCAACCACAATGCTATAAGATTAGAAATAAATTACAGGGAAAAAAACATAAAAAAACACAAACACATGGAGGCTACACAATACACTACTAAATAACGAAGAGATCACTGAAGAAACCAAAGAGGAAGTCAAAAAACACCTACAGACAAATGACAATGAAAACACAATGATCCAAAACCTATGGCATGCAGCAAAAGCAGTTCTAAGAGGGAAGTCTATAGCAATACAATCCTACTTCAAGAAATAAGAAAAATCTCAAATAAACAATCTAACCTTACACCTAATGAAACTAGAGAAAGAAGAAAAAACAAAACCCAAAGTTAGCAGAAGGAAAGAAATCATCAAGATCAGAGCAGAAATAAATGAAATAGAAACAAAGAAAACAATAGCAAGGATCAATACAACTAAAACTGGTTCTTTGAGAAGATAAATAAAATTGATAAACCATTAGCCAGACTTACCAAGAAAAAGAGAGGGAGAGGACTCTAATCAATATAATTAGAAATGGAAGAGGAGAAGTTACAACAGACACCGCAGAAACAGACACACTTTGTGTGTCATAAGAGACTACTACTAGCAACTCTATGCCAATAAAATGGACAACCTGGAAGAAATGGACAAATTCTTAGAAAGGTATAAGCTTCCAAGACTGAACCAGGAAGAAATACAAAATATGGAAAGACCAATCACAAGGAATGAAATTGAAACTGTCATTAAAAATCTTCCAACACCACAATGCTATGAGACTACAGGAAAAGATCTGTAAAAAATACAAACACATGGAAGCTAAACAATACACTACTTAATAATGAAGTGATCACTGAAGAAATCAAAGAGGAAATCAAAAAGTACTTAGAAACAAATGACAATGGAGACACGACGACCCCAAACCTATGGGATACAGCAAAAGCAGTTCTAAGAGGGAAGTTTAGAGCAATACAATCATACCTTAAGAAACAGGAAGCATCTCAAACAACCTAACTTTGCACCTAAAGCAATTAGAGAAGGAAGAATAAAAAAACCCCAAATTTAGCAGAAGGAAACAAATCATAAAGATCAGAGCAGAAATAAATGAAAAAGAAATGAAGGAAACAATAGCAAAGATCAATAAAAGTAAAAGCTGGTTCTTTGAGAAGATAAATAAAATTGATAAACCATTAGTCAGACTCATGAAGAAAAAAAGGGAGAAGACTCAAATCAATAGAATTAGAAATGAAAAAGGAGATGTAACAACTGACTCTGCAGAAATACAAAAGATTATTAGAGATTACTACAAGCAACTCTAGGCCAATAAAATGGACAACCTGGAAGAAATGGACAAATTCTTAGAAAGGCACAACCTTCCAAGACTGAACCAGAAAGAAATAGAAAATATGAACAGAGCAATCACAAGCACTGAAATTGAAACTGTGATTCAAAATCTTCCAACAAACAAAAGCCCAGGACCAGATGGCTTCACAGGCGAATTCTATCAAACATTTAGAGAAGAGCTAACACCTATCCTTCTCAAACTCTTCCAAAAGATAGCAGAGGGAGGAACACTCCCAAACTCCTTCTATGAGGCCACCATCACCCTGATACTAAAACCAGACAAAGACGTCACAAAGAAAGAAAACTATAGGCCAATATCACTGATGAACATAGATGCAAAAATCCTCAACAAAATACTAGCAAACAGAATCCAACAGCACATTAAAAGGATCCTACACCATGATCAAGTGGGGTTTATTCCAGGAATGCAAGGATTCTTCAATATATGCAAATCAATCAACGTGATACACCATAGCAACAAACTGAAGGAGAAAAACCATATGATCATCTCAACAGATGCAGAGAAAGCTTTTGACAAAATTCAACACCAATTTATGATTAAAAACCCTGCAGAGAGTAGTCATAGAGGGAACTTTCCTCAATATAATAAAGGCCATATATGACAAACACACAGCCAGCATTGTTCTCAATGGTGAAAAACTGAAACCATTTCCACTAAGATCAGGAACAAGACAAGGTTGCCCACTCTCACCACTCTTATTCAACACAGTTTTGGAAATTCTAGCCACAGCAATCAGAGAAAATAAAGAAATAAAAGGAATCCAAATAGGAAAAGAAGAAGTAAAGCTGTCACTGTTTGCAGATGACATGATACTATACATAGAGAATACTAAGGATGCTACCAGAAAACTACTAGAACTAATCCATGAATTTGATAAAGTAGCAGGATACAAAATTAACGCACAGAAATCTCTGGCATTCTTATACACTAATGATGAAAAATCTGAGAATGAAATTAAGAAAACACTCCTATTTACCATTGCAACAAAAAGAATAAAATATCTAGGAATAAACCTACGTAAGGAGACAAAAGACTTGTATGCAGAAAACTATAAGACATTGATGAAAGAAATTAAAGATGATACAAATAGGTGGAGAAATATACCATGTTCTTGGATTGGAAGAATCAACATTGTGAAAATGACTCTATTACCCAAAGCAATCTACAGATTCAATGCAATCCCTATCAAATTACCACTGGCATTTTTTACAGAACTAGAACAAAAAATTTCACAATTTGTATGGAACCATAAAAGACCCCGAATAGCCAAAGCAATCTTGAGAACGAAAAATGGAGCTGGAGGAATCAGGCTCCCTGACTTCAGACTATACTACAAGGCCACAGTAATCAAGACAGTATGGTACTGGCACAAAAACAGAAATATAGATCAATGGAACAGGATAGAAAGCCCAGAGATAAACCCACACACATATGGTCACCTTATCTTTGATAAAGGAGGGAAGGAAACACAGTGGAGAAAAGACAGCCTCTTCAATAAGTGGTGCTGGGAAAACTGGATAGCTACCTGTAGAAGTATGAAATTCGAACACTCCCTAACACCATACACAAAAATAAACTCAAAATGGGTTAAAGACCTAAATGTAAGGCCAGACACTATCAAACTCTTAGAGGAAAACATAGGCAGAACACTCTATGACATACATCACAGCAAGATCCTTTTTGACCCATCTCCTAGAGAAATGGAAATAAAAACAAAAATAAACAAATGGGATCTAATGAAACTTAAAAGCTTTTGCACAGCAAAGGATACCATAAACAAGACCAAAAGACAACCCTCAGAATGGGAGAAAATATTTGCCAATGAAGCAACTGACAAAGGATTAATATCCAAAATTTATAAGCAACTCATGCAGCTCAATAACAAAAAAACAAACAACCCAATCCAAAAATGGGCAGAAGAACTAAATAGACATTTCTCCAAAGAAGATATACAGATTGCCAACAAACACATGAAAGAATGCTCAACATCATTAATCATTAGAGAAATGCAAATCAAAACTACAATGAGATATCATCTCACACCAGTCAGACTGGCCATCATCAAAAACTCTAGAAACAATAAATGCTGGAGAGGGTGTGGAGAAAAGGGAACGCTCTTGCACTGTTGGTGGGAATGTAAAATGATGCAGCCACTATGGAGAACAGTATGGAGGTTCCTTAAAAAACTACAAATAGAACTACCATATGAGCCAGCAATCCCACTACTGGGCATATATCCTGAGAAAACCATAATTCAAAAAGAGTCATGTACTAAAATGTTTATTGCAGCTCTATTTACGATATCCAGGACATGGAAGCAACCTAAGTGTCCATCAACAGATGAATGGATAAAGAAGATGTGGCACATATATACAATGGAATATTACTCAGCCATAAAGAGAAATGAAACTGAGTTATTTGTAATGAGGTGGATAGACCTGGAGTCTGTCATACAGAGTGAAGTAAGTCAGAAGGAGAAAAACAAATACCATATGCTAACACATATATATGGAATCTAAAAAAAAAAAAAAAATGTCATGAAGAGATTAGTGGTACGATGGGAATAAAACACAGACCTACTAGAGCATGGACTTGAGGATATGGGGAGGGGGAAGGGTAAGCTGTGACGATGTGAGAGAGTGGCAGGGACATATACACACTACCAAATGTAAATTAGATAGCTAGTGGGAAGCTGCTGCATAGCACAGGGAGTTCACCTCTGTGCTTTGTGACCACCTAGAGGGGTGGGATAGGGAGGGTGGGAGGGAGGGTGACGCAAGTGGGAAGAGATATGGGAACATATGTATAACTGATTCACTTTGTTTAAAAGGAGAAACTAACACACTATTGTAAAACAGTTATACACAAATAAAGATGTTAAAAAAATAAAAAATAAACAAACAAGTCAAAAAAAAAAAATCTTCCAACAAACAAAAGTCCAGGACCAGATGGCTTCACAGGTGAATTCTATCAAACATTTTGAGAAGAGCAAACACCCATCCTTCTCAAACTCTTCTAAGAAATTGCAGAGGAAGGAACTCTCCCAAACTCGTTCTATGAGGCCACCATCACCCTGATACCAAAACCAGACAAAGATACTACAAAAAAAGAAAATTACAGACCAATATCACGGATGAATATCGATGCAAAAATCCTCAACAAAACACTAGCAAACAGAATCCAAAAACACATTAAAAGGATCATACACCATGATCAAGTGGAATATATCCCTGGGATGCAAGGATTCTTCAATATATGCAAATCAATCAATGTGATACACCATATTAACAAATTGAGGAATAAAAACCATATGGGCATCTCAATCGATGCAGAAAAAGTTTTTGACAAAATTCAACACCTGTTTATGATAAAAACTCTCCAGAAAGTGGGCCAGGAGGGAATCTGCCTCAACATAATAAAGGCCATATATGACAAACCAACAGCAAACAACATTCTCAATGGTGAAAAACTGAAAGCATTTCCTCTAAGATCAGGAAAAAGACAAGTATGTCCACTCTTGCCACTATTATTCAACATACTTTTGGAAGTCCTAGTCATGGCAATCAGAGAAGAAAAAGAAATAAAAGGAATCCAAATTGGAAAAGAAGAAGTAAAACTGTCACTGTTTGCAGATGACATGATACTATCCATAGATAATCCTAAAGATGCCACCAGAAACCTACTAGAGTTAATCAATGAATTTGGTAAAGTTGCAGCACAGAAACTTAATGCACATCAATCTCTTGCATTCCTATATACTAACAATGAAAGATCAGAAGGAGAAATTAAGGAAAAAATCCCATTCACCACTGCAACAAAAAGAATAAAATACCTAGGAATAAACCTAACTAAGGAGGTAAAAGACCTGTACTCAGAAAACTCTAAGACACTGCTGAAAGAAATCAAAGATGACACAGAAAGATGGAGACATATACCATGTTTTTGGATTGGAAGAATCGATATTGTGAAAATGACTATACTACCCAAAGCAATCTACAGATTCAATGCAATCTCTATCGAATTACCAATGGCATTTTTTTACAGAGCTAGAACAAAAAAATCTTAAAATTTGTATGGAGACACAAAAGACCCCGAATAGCCAAGCAATCTTGAGGGAAAAACAACAGAGCTAGAGGAATCAGACTCCTTGACTTCAAAATATACTACAAAGCTACAGTAATCAAGACAGTATGGTACTGGTACAAAAACAGAAATATACATCAGTGGAACAGGATAAAAAGCCCAGAGATAAATACACACACCTATGGTCAAATAATCTATGACAAAGGAGACAAGGATATACAATGGAGAAAAACAGTCTCTTCAATAAGTGGTGCTGGGAAAACTGGACACCTACATGTAAAAGAATGAAATTAGAACACTCCCTAACACCATACACAAAAATAAACTCAAAATGGATTAAAGACCTAAATATAAGCCCGGACAGTATAAAACTCTTAGAGGAAAACATAGGAAGAACACTCTGACATAAATCACAGCAAGATCTTTTTTTATCCACCTCCTATAGTAATGGAAATATAAACAAATGGGACCTAATAAAACTTAAAAGCTTTTGCACAGCAAAGCAAACTATAAACAAGATGAAAAGTCAACCCTCAGCATGGGAGAAAATATTTGTAAATGAATCAACAGACAAAGGATTAATCTCCAAAATATATAAACAGCTCATGCAGCTCAATATTAAAGAAATAAACAACCCAATCCAAATATGGGCAGAAGACCTAAATAGACATTTCTCCAAAGAAGACATACAGATGGCCAAGAAGCACATGAAGAGCTGCTCAATATCACTAATTATTAGAACAATGCAAATCAAAACTACAATGAGGTATCACCTCACACCAGTTAGAATGGGCATTATCAGAAACTCTACAAACAACAAATGCTGGAGAGGGTGTGGAGAAAAGGGAACCCTCTTGCACTGTTGGTGGGAATGTAAATTGATACAGCCACTATGGAGAACAGTATTGAGGTTTCTTAAAAAACTAAAATAGAATTACCATATGACCCAGCAATCCCACTCCTGGGCATATACCCAGAGAAAACCATAATTCAAAAAGACACATGCACCCCAATGTTCATTGCAGCACTATTTACAATAGCCAGGTCATGGAAGCAACCTAAATGCCCAATGGCAGATGAATGGATAAAGAAGAGGTGGTACATATATACAATGGAATATTAGCCATAAAAGGAACGGAATTGGGTCATTTGTAGAGATGTGGATGGACCTAGAGACTGTCATACAGAATGAAGTAAGTCAGAAAAAGAAAAACAAATATCATATATTAACACATATATGTGGATTCTAGAAAAATGGTACAGATGAACCGGTTTGCAAGGCAGATATAGAGACACAGATGTAGAGAACAAACATATGGACACCAAGGGTGGAAAGCTGGGGTGTGGTGGGGTGGAGGTGGGATGAATTGGGAGATTGGGATTGACATATATACACTAATATGTATAAAACAGATAACTAATAGGAACGTGCTGTATAAAATAATAAAATAAAATAAAAATTTAGAAAATGTATATATAACAATGAGAAAAATGCCAAGTAATGACTAATCCATATAAAGTGCTGTGGGAGCTGAGAGATGACAGCTATTCATTCTTCTTTGCCATGGGGTCCAAAAACAAGGGCCTTAAGTAATGTTAGGGAAGATCGTCCTTAGAAGTATAGTCAGACCTCTGTATCTACAGGTTCAGTATCTAGGTAGTCAACCAAGAGAGGTCCAAATATATTTGGGAAAAAAAAATCCTGTAAGTTCCAAAATGCAAAACTTGAATTTGCCATACACTGGCAACTATTTATTACACATAGCATTTACATTATATTAGGTATTATAAATGATCTAGAGATGATTTAAAGTATACGAAGGGTATGTGTGAGTTATATGCAAACACTACACCATTTCACACAAGGGACTTGAGCATCTGAGGATTGGGGTATCTGCTGGGGTCCTGGAAAAAATCTCTCCGCAGGTACGGAGGAATGACTAATACTTGAGTTGGATCTGGAATAGTGAATACTTCATAAATCAAAAGAAAAGGGGAAGATAATTAAACAGAAAGTCTTACCAAATATCAAATGAAGTAGGGAAAGTCTGGGGCAAAGGCCCAGGAAAACTCACAGCTGGTTGAAAGACGGTAGGCTGCCTGTTGCAGGTTACCACGAGGTCTCACCTGAAGACGCTGCAATTCTTTCTCCAAATTTCTGCTTTAGCAACATCAATTCAGGAAACTTTTTCTGAGGCCCAAGACTAGGTCAGGTCCCTCAAGTATATGTTTTCCTAGCTCTGAGCTCCTTCCTCTCATAGCATTGATCTTTGATTGTGTACAGACATTTGTATAATTTGATTATATGCCCTGCACCCAATAGGCAGTAAACATTATGAGAAGAGGAACCTCATATGGTATTATCCTTCATTTTATCCCTAGCACAGCATCTAACATATTAGCAGACACTCAAAAGAAAAAAAAAAAGTCAAATAAATAAATGTTGAAAGAAATCACAAAGATGAGAGAAGCAGGTAGAGGCCAGAATACCAAGAGATAATGGATGTTGTCTTGCGGACAGTGGAAGCCACTTATTTTTCCAGCAGGAGGAGACCATGATCAAGGCTGCATTAAAGGTTAACTTCGGCTGCAATGTGGAGGACTGGTTGCTGAGAGCAGAGCCTGGGGGCAAGAAGACCAGTTAAACAAATGTTTCAGGATTCTCACTAAGAGATAATGAGGTCCCAAACCAGAACAGTGATTAGACTTGGAATGAAACAGTGAAAGGACACGAGGGACATATATATATTCAAATCATTAGGATTTGGTGACTGATGGAGGGCAAATGGCAGAGTCAGTTATGATTGTCACTAGCATCCTAGATCGTGTCAGTAAATACAAAACAATTTGAAATGTAAAGAAAAGGGCTGGTTCTTTTCAATAGGAACATTATGACGATAAATGTGTACTCAGATTCATAGGCAGCTTAACTTACAGAGTTGAAATCATTATATCTTAAATATTCAAATGATTCAAAATCAAATTCAAAAACAATTCTCATGAACTGAGTGGGATTCTTTATTTTATTTTGGGGTTGCATGAAAAACGTTTTTGAATAGGTAATCCACAGAAAGAGAAATATGCCATAACAAAGTGTATACAGTAAAAAGTCAACTCCCATCCCACCCATGTCTCTTATTTCTCTCTATGCTCTACCTAGAGGCAACCCCTGTTATCACTTTTCTGTGAATCTTGAGTATTAGTAATCATCAAAAAAAGGTCAAAAGAGAAAACAAAGTGAATTTATTTCCAGAACAGTGATTTGAAGCAAACGGCTGAAAACTGTCAGTGAAAATAGATATTAGCAAATTACTTTAAACTACAAATGCATCATAGCTTTCTGCTTTACCTTTCTTCTGAATCTGAAAAAAATAAATGCCTTGGTAACTTTTTGAGCTTAAGGTTCATTTTTCAGTATCGCTCAATGCTGTGTTGAATCACGTAAAGGGACCTCACTGACAGCTGAGGTACAAGGAATCCTATGAATAAAATAGCATGAAGTCCCAGAGAGCAACAGAGAAGAGGGGATGTTATTGTGTATTACACATCCTCCAGAAACCAATGGTTTATCCTCCACTACCTGACATCAAAGTAAAATAACACCCTGAATGAAAGGGCATTTTGAAAATAGCACCTGAAAACAATAGCAGTGATATTGTGGGTAAGACACTATTTCCCTTATCGTCACAGGTAGCTAGCTATTCTGTACAAATTTATCGTACTAGCATTTTACTGAGATATTGTTTTCTCGCATCTCTCTTTGAGGTCATTGCCACTCAACTATATTCAATGTTGTTATCCTTATCTCTGAGCTGGTTTCTCTCCACCTTGGTTGATCATCCATGTTTCTGGCTCAAAGACTTGAACCCCCACCACAGCCATTCTCCAGGCTACAACAGTAAAGTTTTCATTTGCTCTGCTGATCAAAAAATCTGGGCCCTGAAAATGTTGTAACTGACAGCTGCAGCACCATCTATTGAAATAACCACACTAAAATATAGGGATTCTTCAAACATTCATACAGGCATACCTTGCAGATATTGCAGGTGTGGTTCCAGACCACCGCAATAAATTTAACATTCCAATAAAGTGAGTCACATACATTTTTGGTTTCCCAGTGCATATAAAAGTTATTTTTACACTACACCATAGTCTATTCAGTGTGTGATAGCATTATGTCTAAAAAAATGTACCTACTTTAATTAAAAAATAATGCTGTTGGAAAATGGCACCAACAGACTTGCTTGATGTAAGGTTGCCAGGAACTTTCAAACTGTAAAAACATGGTATCTTTGAAGCACAATAAAGCAAAGAACAATAAAATGAGATGTGCCTGTACTTCCCATCTACGTACTCATCATGGCTTTACTTTCATTTGCCACTCTATTTTCTTTCATCTTGCAATGGTGGAATCAAGAAGAAGCAGGTAATAGATAGTGTCCAATGAAAGAACATACTCATATTAGTCAGAAAAGTGATTCTTCACAAAACATTCTTTCCAAACAAAAGTAGGGCAGGGACCTAAAAATGATCATTTGCATCCAAATTGGTGCCTAAGTAATAGTTGACAGTGCTTCACTTAAAACCAATCAGACACTAACCCGACTGCAGATAGATTCATTCCAACAGACATAACAAGGAATATATCTCTATTTTGATAATGTTTATATGCAAAAATGAAATCACTTGGAGAAACATCCAAATACAGCAATTTCAATGTATGAATGATTTCCCCTCAGTTCATGGACAACATTGCTAAGTGCTGACATCAATTACACTAGGGTTGTTTTTCTCCCCTCCTTTGGAAGTGACTAAAGAATTTATTAATGACACACCATAGGGGTGGCCACTTCTACAACTTGAGTTGCATACAGAACATAGAATTTTTAGAACTCAGAATCTGGTTCAACTGACCTTCACTGCGCAGTTGAAGACACTGCAGCCCAGGAAGAATAAGAGATTTGCCTGAGGTTACACAGCCAGGAAGCCGCAAAACAAGCTTAAAGCCGGCAACTGTATGCTGCAAACTTGGTCTCTTTTACCTGTAACAGTCGAACACTAGCAGGAACAGATGTAACCCTCAGAAATGGTGACCAAACAGAGAGGGATGTCAGAACAATTTATAGACATGGGGCAGAGGTAAGGGAAATCCCCACAGGAGATGAGTCCGCTAGAGCTGGCAGGAGAGGAAGGCTCTGCCTCCCATCTCTATGACCTGAAGGGATAAAGAATGGGGAGAATTGCATCTATAACAAAGAGCCTGCAGTAACCATGGCCGTGGAAAGAAACATAGCATCTGATAAACTGTAGCTCTGTCAGGAGGAAACCAGGGAACAAAAGCCAGACCTCACTTTTCTCCCATCCTCCAGTCCTCTACGAGTGCCTCCCCTTGGCTTTGCCCAACCAAAAGCCAGAAGGCAGAGGAGCCCCACTGATGCTATCTTAGGTCCACAGGAGGGTAGACAGGGGATGTAGAGGGGCAAATGGAGAATATCCAGTACAACACTCCTTAGCCACACCAGCCTTTTGCTTTGAAATTTTCTCTTCCTTACCATCCCCTACTTTCTTTCATTGAGACAAAAATGATCAGAGTTAACGAATAATGATGGCCATGCAAAAATAGCATCATATTCTGTATGGACTTTATCTAAAATTCACTCAAATATAGTAGAAGTCTGTAGATGGAGTACAATAAGCAGGTATAATTGGCAATATTTACTCAATAGTAATCATCTCAGTACTATGACTCATTAGCTGACAGGAAACAGTGATAATATGTTTTGTGCACAGAAAAATTTTAATTAATGGCAGGACATATTTATTCAAAAATTACAATAAGACATCATTATTCTCAGAACATGAACTTGGATGGTAGGCGTTAGCATCCTGTTGAGTTCCAGAGAATGAACTTCCGGATATTAAACCTGATTGCTTAGAGACCTCAAACAAATCAGCCTTGTGCAGTCAGCTATTATCTACACTGACAATTGTTTATGGCTGCAAATCACCCATGCCCAGTGTGATGTCCAAAAGCGCTTCAGTAAGATATTATGAGCAATATCAGGTGTGGGTGGTATGAAAGTCATTTCAGTAATAAAACAGAGTTCAAAGTGTCGATTCAATGCAGAGGCATTACTAATAAAATAATATAGGTAGAAACCTCAAAAACTATGTTTCCTTTCTTTTTTTTTTTTTTTTTGGCGGTACGCGGGCCTCTCCCTGCTGTGGCCCCTCCCGCCACAGAGCACAGGCTCCGGACGCGCAGGCTCAGCGGCCATGGCTCACGGGACCAGCCGCTCCGCGGCATGTGGGATCTTCCCCGACCGGGGCACGAACCCGCGTCCCCTGCATCAGCAGGCGGACCCTCAACCACTGCGCCACCAGGGAAACCCTGTGTCCTTTCTTTTTAAGGGCAAAACTTTGAAGAGAGAGGTGAGGACAGGGAAGTTGTCTGCAACCTTTATCTTTCTTTGGTTTAGCACCAATCCATGCAGATGTAGAGAATGACTCTAATTTCTTGCCTTTCCAAAATGGGATAAAAGGAAATCACTCTGTTATAGATAGGAAAGATGATACAAAAGCAGTCTGACTTGAGACAGACCCTTTAGTTAGAAGGTTTAGCTATGTGTGGGTTTGGTGCACCACTCCCTCCCCACATTACCACTGAGACCTAGATCCTGGAGAAAACCCAGCATTGCCTTAAACTAAAGGCAATAGATATTATTTCTTCGTGTAAGTCTTTCTAAACTATGGATTTAAGAAGGCCAAACATATCAGAATAGATTACCTGATGACTTTTAAAACCCACCTGAATTACAGATAAGATTTTATATTATCTGACGGAAACATTTTCTGAACCACATGAGTTAGTGAAACATCTTTTATCCTAAAAAGAAGAAAGAACCAAATGTTTCCTAGCTGAAAAAAAAAAAAATGCCTTGAGCAAAGTGTCTGTGAACATACATTTTTAACTTTCTCAGATAAAAACAGTTTTGAGGGAAGGGCTCTCAAAAAAAGTATCCTGATGTTCTCCTAATACACCAAGAAATAAAATCTCTCCAAATGTTGAGATTATCTTAGCTTAGTGTATGTTCCAATGGACGTGGCTCTAAATAAAACATTATTTAAGCAAGATAATAATCAAGGTGACTGAGAATCTTAGACATTACTTAAGAACATGTACTCAGGCTTGGCTGATGAATATTCTCTTCCCATTATTTTCAGAGTGAGAAATAATTTCTTCATATTTTGAGTTTTACTAAAGCACTTGTTCTGGAACTTTCTGATGTGTTAACACATTCTAACTTTACTATAGTTGTATGTATAGGTGTCTTATCACACCTGGTAGACCATAAGAAGTGAGCCTGAATCAGTCACCTCTTTCCTTTTTGTAGATAAACTATCTCCAAAGGTGGTACAACTATCTGCCCTGCATTTCAAACTAAACACACGCTTTCATATAAATTGTCTCTTTTGGTCTGCATTATAACCCTGTGACAAAAACAGGACAGCAATTATTGACCCCATTTCATGGATAAGGAGGCAGGCTTATGAGAGTTAACATGGCTTACTTAATGTTGCATGGCTGAGCAGTTATGGATCTCTGACTCATACTTGGGCCCAGTACAGGAAAACACATATTTGTTGAGTGTTTCAAAATCACAATTCTATGTCTTTTGGGTACAAGGTAGAGTACAGATGGTAGACTAACAGATAAAAAGAAAGCTAATACACAGTACTTATTACCTGAGAGGTTCTTTTATAAGAACTTTATAGATTTATTTCCTTTAATCCCATAAGAAGCCTACGGGGTAGTACTATCATCATTGTTATGTTACAAATGAGGAAGCTGAGCACGTAATTAACCTGTACAAGATGACAGAGGCAGCTCTGACTTTAGAGTCCATGTTCTTAACCATTATACACACTGTCTCTAGAGATTCCAAATCCTATGGACAACTTTTCATTATACTTCATGTCCTCCAATGGTGAAGAATGAATAAAAAATGAATATGTCTGTGAAAACCCATGTGCACACAGAGGCACATGCACTAGACATAAGTTATCCATCTATCTATCAATATGTACATGTATTTTATATGTTGGGACTTGAAGATGACTGATGATCTCATTATGTATGGTTATCATTCCATTTAGGGCATTCCAAACAAAACCAAACCAAACAAAACAAAAGAAACAATAACCTAGATGAGTGAGATTTTCTAAGCCTTATCTTTAAATGGGGAGGAAAAAAGAAAAAGAAAGAAAAGCTTCCCAGATTGGAGACACACTTCTCCACATTTAACTTTCAAAATATTTCTCAAAATATCTTTGTATTTAAAAGAATCCATCAGCCTTTGCAAAAACAGAAGAGAAAATAGATTTGAGGAAGATGTTCCTTTCTGTGTGACTCAGGAGACATGTTTCTTCTATGCAATGCTTTACCATCATCTGCTAAAGATGTGTGTGCAAACATCAGTCTTGCAAACAGAAAATGTTTGCACTACATTGAAGCTAACTTGCCATCTGGTTATCAGATGTTTGGAATCCAATTTGTACAGTTTCCCATGAAACTAATGTTTCTTCTAATGACAAATGGAATGATGGGGCTCTGATAGCAAGTATCCGTGCACTGGGCTGATATACCACATACTCATATAAAATAACAGAAACAGTGCATGTAAGAAAAAAGGCTTATGTCATGCATTGGTCTTTTAGAGAAAAGATGAAAATATTTTCTGTGGTTCAGGTTCACATGAAATATAAAACCACTTAGTTCAATATGTTTATATCTTTCTCAAAATTTGAAGAATCCACTGATGTTCTGTGTTATTGTATTTCAATGGTAGGTCTAGCAGAGTACACCAACTAAAAATGCAATCACAGTAAAAAAAATTCTAATCATATGCATTATTTCTGAATAAGCAAATGCCAGAAGCACAATCCTAATGTAATATGAATGATGTGGTTGACTACTAGGGTTGCTCACAGCCCATAGCTTCAGGTAAAGCATCTGTCTCCCACCATTGATTAAAAAAGAGATAGCATTTTCTGTTTAAAATTAATAACTGTAACACTCCAGGATTATAGGAAAAATTCTGTGCTTCACACAAAGTGCTTCACAAAATTTTACTGAAGTTCAACAAAAATCATTACATAACAAATACATATGAGAAATTCTTGTTAAAGGCTTTTTCTACTGAATTGCCTATATATTTTTACCTGCCCAGAATCTACAATTTTCAGCAAGATGAATATTAGCAGAAATAAAAATATTCTTTCTATTTTAATATCCCTTACCCTCAGTTTTAAAAAACACTTTAGTCATTTAATATCTTTGAATTTTGCTTACTTAGAGTGAATAGGTATATTCTTGTATTTAATCAAAACCACTTGTTTAGCCATAGATGACACCATTAATCCCAGTTCAGGTTATACTTTTTTGGACGACTTTGGGCAATGGATCACCGTCAGCAATATCAATAGAATAACATCATTCTTTGAAGAACTGTAATACTAATGTACTTTATGCTGATAATAGTACAATGCTTAATGTACTCTTAAAACATAATAGAAACTAATGACATTTCAGGAATTTTTTACTTGGAGAAGTTATCAAGATTAAATACCACACTTTTCAAATAGCAATAGCTTCCTCAAAAGACTATCATGTCTGTTATCAAGATTGTGCAGATAGATGAACACAGATGAAACTAGTACCCATATATCCATTTAATTACCTTTCCTGCTGCTGTCCTACTGAGGAAAATTTAACTTAGAAATGTCCCCATACTATGGTGATAAACCAAGGTGCAATGGAGCGGATAGAAAGGAAGGAAAAAAGAAAAGGATAAACAACAATAATGCATGATAGTCAGGTGGAAAGAAAAAATGTAATCACTATTTTGTTTTGGTCAATGTTCACTGAAAAATCCAGTAAGGTAAGGAATGAGAGCAAAGTTTCTGCTATGTTTTTGTACAGAAGGAATAGCCCTCTGAAATATTAGAGGGAAAAAGAGTCAAAAGGACCAGTGAAATATGTAAAAATAAAAGAAAAAAAAAGAAGAAACTAGAACAGAAAAAAAAAAGAAAATATCTTCCTCCTTATATCTGGATAGTATTTTCAGTTTATGAAGTATATAAATCACAGATCTATCATCCAAAAATATTTCCCAGTTCATCTGAAGAGAAACAGATTGAGGGCTCTAAACCAAGTTGATCTTCCTTCTGGCAAGCGACTACCTCATGCAATCAAATTATTGAGCATTAGGCAAAGTATAAGACACTTTAGAAAAATCATTGTCCATGGTTACTTTGAGTTTTCTGCAAATACAGTTTTTTCATTATGAATTTTCCTCTAAAACACAGACATGCTACTTATGGATTCAAGTATGCCCATGCCATAGTTTATCCTCAAGAGAGGAATGTTAGCCTATACTCCAGACCCAACTAGGGTCTGAAATTAACCACATGTCTTCTTTTAATATTGACAATATTGCATGGGTCGGATGTCCCAGGAAGGCACTTGACTATATGTGTGATTGTGAATTCAAGAACCTAGAAAGCATGATAAACTGGTTTCCAGAACAAATAATCACAATCTTGATTTTAGCCAAGCGGACTAGAGTCCTCTGGCTATATCTATCATTTGAAAGTTGCAATCATGACTTAGTACAAATTAAATATCAGTATTTTTATTCAGAATTTGATGAAAATTCAGCTACCGTCCTAGCCAGTGTCTTTTTTCCTGCAGAGAGGACCAGGGAGGCAGAAGGGGATAGGAAGGGAGGGAAAAAGGAGAACTAAATTCTTTTAGAGTCTTACAACAATCCTGTGAGGTAAATATTACTATGTCTTCCTTTATGAAAATACGAGGCTAAGAAAAATTAAGCGACTTGTGCCAAAGCCACAGAGGTAAGAAATTCTCAGGCAGACATTCATCCCAGGTCTTAGTGACTCTGAAGTCCACTGCACGGTGGCACAGCTGATAATTCTGCTCAGAAAATTTAAATAATTTTTAAGTAAATAATTTAAATATTAAAAAAATTTAATTAATAATAGGCAAAAATTCCTGCATCCCTGACACTGTGAAAATTTCTTTCCCCAAACTAAAAATAATAATAGTTGCAATTTACTGAGCACATTCCATTTGTCTGGATTATTTCAATTAATCTTGGTCAAGGGAGTATTATCCTCACTTTGAAGATAAGGCTTAGAGAGGTAAAATAACACACCCCACATCCTACATCTGGCAAGAGGCAGAGGTAGAATTCAAACCAGCTGTCTCTGAACTCCAGAGACTGTGCTTTTCCTCACTATTCCATTTTACCTCTCCCTCCACAAGTTCTCCTAACAACCTTTTAAGTTCAGGAATTTCTCCTGTTTTCAATGAGAGAATAGGTTCAGAGAGAATGCTAATTGGTAACTAGAATATGGCCAGGCAGGGATTCGAACCCAGGCCAATCTGACTTCTGAGGCTCTTGCCACTGTATCCTGTGGACAAGGGCAATGAACAGGAATGAAAAATGGGTGCCCCTCAAAGCAACAGCTCTGCGCTTTAAAACCTGTCACCACAGCTGTGGAATCCAGTGCTTCGGAGCCTTGAATCAGGCTAAATACACGGCCTGAAAATACCCTTGTGAAAATAACTGTGGGTTCAGTTGCTGAGTATCCTGAAGTTCAGCTGGATGCCTCACCTGTTAGGAGGTGCTATGCTGCAGCGGGCAGAACAGCAAAGGAATTCCATTATAAAGGGCAGAGAGGTGTGAGAGGAAGCCCAGCACAAAGCTGAGTGTGTGTTGATGAAGAAATCACGCCCCTTTGCCCACAGATGGTGGCTCTGACAAAGGTCCCTTGCAGTCTTATGCTGTGCATCTGTTTCCAGTGTGGACAGGAATCACGTGGGGGCTTGTTAAAAATACAGTTCTAGTGCCACCTTGTCTGAGATTCTGATCCAGTAAGTCTAGAGTGCTTCGAAAGAATCTGCATGTTTTACAAACATTACAGCTGATTCTAGTGTGAATGGGCTGTGGACTTCATCCTGAGGACGCTGATCTAGTGGACGAGGGAGTCTTTGGGTGAAGCTGTCAGCATCAAGCTAAGTCTGGTCAGAAGAACAACACAAGATAAAAGTTAAACCTAACATAATGAATTATTTATTAGTTAAATTCCAAAATGATCAAGATAGTCATTGTTCTAGTGCAATTCAGCTGGGACACATTCTTTTAGTTTTCTTTCATCTTAGAATGTCTTGATTTCCCCTTCATTGCAGAAGGATGCTTCTACTGGATATGAGATTCTGTGCCGACAGTTCCTTTTTTTCAGCACTTGAAAAATGTTGCATCATTTTCTGTTGGCCTTCATGGCTTCTGGTGAGAAATTCAGTGTTGTTTGAATTGTTTTTCCTCTATATGAAATGTAATGCTTCTGACTGTTTAAAGTTTCTTTCCTTTGTCTTTAGTTTTCAGAAATTTGATGCTAATGGGTCTTGGTGTGGATTTCTTTGGACTTATGTTTGGGGTTTTCCCAGATTCTTTTATCTATAAGTTTTGTTTTGGGGTTTTGGCCAAATTTGGGAAGTTTTCAATTAGCATTTTTTTAAGTGCTTTTTAAACTGACCTTTCTCTCCTCTCCTTCTACAATTCCAAGGACACAAATGTAAGATTTTTGGTTATAGTCCCACATACTCCTATGACTGTGTGTGTGTGTGTGTGTGTGTGTGTATGCCCATGTGCCTGTGTGTCTTCTCAGTCTATTTTCTCCCCATTGTTCAGATTTGATAATTTCTATTGTTTTATCTTTCAGTTGACTGATTCTTACCTCTGCCCTTTCCATTCAGTTATTGAGCCCATTTATTGAGGTCTTTAAAAAAAATTATTATTTCAGAGCTTCCCTGGTGGTGTGGTGGTTAAGAATCTGCCTGCCTATGCAGCGGACATGGGTTCGAGCCCTGGTCCAGGAAGATCCCACATGCTGTGGAGCAACTAAGCCCGTGAGCCACAACTCCTGAGCCTGCACTCTAGAGCCCGTGAGCCACAACTACTGAGCCCACGTGCTGCAACCACTGAAGCCTGTGTGCCTAGAGACCGTGCTTTGCAAGAGAAGCCACTGCAGTGAGAAGCCCATGCACCGCAACAAAGAGTAGTCCCCGCTAGCCGCAACTAGAGAAAGCCTGCACGCAGCAACGAAGACCCAACGCAGACAAAAATAAAAAAAATAAGTAAATAAATGTATTAAAAATTATTTCAATTATTGTATTCTAATACTTCTATTTGGTTCTCTTTTGGTGGAAGGTTAAGCTCCCCACTTGGCCTTTGCTGGTGTAGGAGGAGTGGAGTCCCCATTTATGCTGTATTTTTTTTTTTTTTTCGCTGGAGTAGAGTACAAGCTTTCTATCTTTCTTTACAAGCTTTCTATCTTCCTAGGCTGTCCTGTTCCTGTTCCTTTGGCTAAAAGGAGAAGGCTTTTATTGCAGTTGTGTTTGTGTGTTTATTTGCCAGTTTCTGGGTTGCTGGCTTCCTCAGCTCCAGTTGTGGGATATGTGAAGTAAAAAGAAAACCCAGGCATCTTACCATCATGTCATTTCTTTGGACTCAGGGTCCTTAGCCAGACTGCCTCCTTCTCTCCACCTTTCAGAGTCTTCTTATATTTGCTTTATATATATATATAAATATATATGTTTATTAGAACACAATGTAACTGATAGGAAAAGTATGTCTATTCCATCTTTCCTGGAAGTGGAACTGTTCTAGCTGGGTGATTTTAATGAATTACTTCAGTTTCAATCCCACAGTTCCATGATTATCAATGAGGATACCACTCCAGGCTCTGACAGTACTTGATCAGTAAACATTAGCAGATTTTAAACTTCATTCTATGGGAGAAAATATTTGCAAATGAAGCAACCAACAAGGGATTAATCTCCAAAATATACAAACAGCTCATGCAGCTCAATATTGGAAGAAACAAACAACCCAATCAAAAATTGGGCAGAAGATCTAAATAGACATTTCTCCAAAGAAGACATACAGATGGCCAACTGGCACATGAAAAGATACTCAACATCGTTAATTACTAGAGAAATGAAAATCAAAACTACAGTGAGGTATCACCTCATACTCGTCAGAATAGCCATCATCAAAAAGTCTACAAACAATAAATGCTGGAGAGGGTGTGGAGAAAAGGGAATCCTCCTACACTGTTGGTGGGAATGTAAATTGGTACATCCACTAGGGAGAACAGTTTGAAAGCTCCTTAAAAACCAAAACTAGAACTACCATATGATCCAGCAATCCCACTCCTGGGCATATATGTGGACAAAACCATTATCTGAAAAGATACACGCACCCCAATGTTCATTGCAGCACTATTTACAATAGCCAAGACATGGAAGCAACATAAATGTCCATCGACAGAGGAATGGATAAAGAAGCTGTGGTACATATAAACAATGGAATATTACTCAGCCATAAAAAAGAATGAAATAATATTTGCAGCAGCATGGATGAACCTAGAGATTATCATACTAAGTGAAGTAAGTCAGACAGAAAAAGACAAATATCATATGATATCACTTACATGTGGAATCTAAAAAGATGACACAAATGAACTTATTTACAAAACAGAAACAGATTCAGACTTCAAAAACAAATTATGGTTAGCAAAGGGGAAAGGTCGGGGTGAGGGATAAATTAGGAGGTTAGGATCGACATATACACAATACTATATATAAAATAGATCATCAGCAAGGACCTACTGTATACCACAGGGAACTCTACTCAAAATGCTATAATAACCTATATGGGAAAAGTTAAAGATTATTTTTAAAGAGATTTAAAAAGATTATTTTAAATTTTTTATTACTAAGTATAACTTTTGATTATATCATAAGCATTAAGTAAATAATTGTATTAAAATACTTGTCAATTAGAAAAAATAACTTTATTCTACTCTGTTATTAAGGAAATTTTTTAAATAAAAGAGAGAGGAAACCCCCAAAGTCCTGGCTTTCCCAGAAATTTCTTTCTTGGCACATGGAGCCAAGTAATTGGTTCTAATGTATGAATTCATTTTTCCTTTCATTGTCATTCTTTCAATAAACATTTATTGAGAACCATGTGAAGAGTCTTAATTAAATATAAGGGATATAAAATTGAACAACATGTGTTCTCCACACTCATGAAGCTTATAATAAACATCCTCCAATAAGCCTCTCCAACTTCCTTGTCTGGGTCATGCTTTGCCTCTGTCCTCTGCACTTCTGCCCATTGTACCCTGAGTTTTCATACTATTGGGTTGGCCAAAAGATTCCTTTAGTTTTTAAAGTAAAAATAAACGATACATTTTTCATTTTCACCAAGAACGTTATTGAACAACATATTCACTGTTTTGTTCCCCTAACTTCTGTCATTTTTCAGGCAGCTTCATAATTCCATCTTCCCAAATTTTTTAATCTTTTTGAGCAAAGAACTGTTCCAGGTGCCTTTTACACTCTTCCAGGGAATTGAAATTTTTTCCATTAAGATAATTTTGTAAAGACCGAAATAAATGGAAATCTGAAGGTGCCATGTCTGGTGGATACGGCAGACGAATCAGAACTCTGCAACTGGACATCATTTTTCATTACGTTATTTGGGGGCAGATTGATATTGGGGTAGGACCTTGATGATTAACTAGTATATTAGCCTTATTTCATTTATCTCATTAACCTTCTAACTGTTTCATAATCCCCAAATCAGAGACATGCAAGAAGGGGAAGAGCACTAGCATATTTCCATGGAAAAGCAAGAAAAAAAGAGTTCTTGTGAGCATCAAATATTATGGGCATGAATCTTAGGTAATCCAAGGCACAAAGGGGGAGTTTGCTTCCAAGGATGGACAAGGCAAAAACTGGCTTAACATGTACTGATTTATAGGTATTGGGATAAGGGGGGAGTGGAGATGAAAAAGACCTTTGTCTAAAGCAAGCTGTATCAGTTAAGTTGCTTTTGGTTGCAAGCAGAAATTCAGCTCAAATGGATTAGCAACTAAATAAATTTGTTAGCTCATGTAGCTGAAAAATTCTAGCTGTGAGTGGTTTTCAAGTGAGAAATGATCTGGCCTAGCTCAACAATGACACTGAAAATGTGTTTTTTCTTTTCCCTTGATTTTCACTTTGTTTTCTGAATTTCATTTTGTCCTTAAGTTGGTTTTCTTTGTGGTTGCAAAAAGGATGTCAGTAGCTCTTAGGTCTATTCACTCTTGGTCACATCACATTCAGAGGCAGAGAGGAGGAGAGGGAAGAAGAAGGGAGGGGAGAGAGGGGGGCTGGGGAGGAAGGCAGAGGAGGGAAGCCCCCTGCTACCTAATGAAATTTTTCTATTTCACTTTGATTGTGACAATATACATCACATGCCCAACAGGGAATTGTTTGTTTGAGTTAATCAGTACCTCCACTTCCCCATGGAACTGAGGAAAGGGATGGAATGGGTATGGGAGAAAACCAACTACCTTCTATATCAACATTTTTTGTTTTACAATAAATACCTATGGCTATTAATCTACATCATTATGCATCAACATCAACAGAAATTTCCCCTCCTTCAGGGTGGGAAACTAGAACACTTGTGTGACTGGGTTTAAACAGTCAATCATAAAAATTAGAGATTCCTTTTTACTACTTTTAAGAGTAGGATGTGCACTTTTAATTAAGAAATGGCATACAAGTTGAAATGTGTTAATATTAACATAAATAATGGCAGCTATTTATTCTAAAACAGATGGCTTAACACGCTTTGACTCATCATTTGATTTCATTGCTTTTGCCCTTAGATGAGAACACTTAGGGAAAAACAGTCATCATCAGATTAAAAGAAGGACCATTCCATGTTTCAATGGGAATAAAACAAGTGGGCTTAGAATGCTATGTTATATGAACTGCTTTTGAGATTCTCATAATAAATGTTTCGCTAACTATGTTTTTTTAACAATAAAGTAGAACAAAATTACTTTCTTCTTAAAGTATGCAAAAAAATATTGAAAGGAGTACTATTTTTGAAGAAAAATATTTAGTAATATAAAATGTTTAAATAACAGTGAAGACTGTGAACTGATGATTCGAAAATATTGTTTCAATATGTTAAATTACAATATAAAATATTTGTTATGTGTTTAAAATATGATATATTGAGTGGCATGGACATATATACACTACCAAATGTAAATTAGATAGCTAGTGGGAAGCTGCCACATAGCACAGGGAGACCAGCTCGCTGCTTTGTGACCACCTAAAGGGGTGGGATAGGGAGGGTGGGAGGGAGGGTGACGCAAGAGGGAAGAGATATGGGAACATATGTATATGTATAACTGATTCACTTAGTTGTAAAGGAGAAACTAACACACTATTGTAAAATAGTTATACTCCAATAAAGATGTTTAAAAAATATGATATACCGGTACAAAATTTTAAAGTTAAAGTCTTCCTGAAATTGTAGAATTTTAGATCTAGAAGGAATCTTAGAAATCTAGTTCAAATCCACCAACTCACAAAGGAAAGATGAATGAACCTGAGAATTTAAGGCTCAAATAACTTGCCTAAAGCCACATAGTTAATCAGTGCAGAAGACTAGAGTGCCCGTTTCCAGACTAGAAACCCACTGTTTTTCTTCCTTTCAACATACGTGAAATATTAAATCACCTGTACAGGACAGCTGGATACCAGCAAAAGACATGTTACATATATCATTTTGAGAAAAAAATGAAATCTAGATTATTCTACCATTTGTTAAGGCATAAACCTAAAGTTATATACATTTATCCAGATATTGGTTTTGATTCTATTAAAATAGAAAATCTGGTTAGGATTCTGTTAAAATAGAAAAAATAAATAAAAACAGTAAATGAGGAAAATGTATAGGAATGAGAAAAACAAGGAAAATGAATCAGAAAGCGAGACATATTTGATTCAGTGAGACGAATTACATTAAACTTGCCACTGCATTTATTTTTAACATAGTCATGTAACATACAGGAATAATGTTAAAATTAGATACAGTTCACCACACTTCCAAAGAGGAAAAAACGGTATTAAAAAACAGTGATTATAAAGTTTATAAAATATACCATTGACTGATGATGCATTTGATTAATAGAGAAAGGGAGAAAAATGACTTATGTATGTGCAGAGATGGCATTGCTAATATATTTGAAGCACTTAAGTTGTTTGTGGAAGCTAGAAACATGACTTAGTTCTGCATGCAGAGTAAAATTTAATACAGTTTATAACTGAATGAGAGTGGTTTTAAATGAGAATTATTTTCTTGTCTTCTCTTATTACGGGAATCAAATCAACAGTTTTGTCCTATTTTGCTGACAGTGGTTTCTGCAGTGTGATTGCTACTCAAGTGTGAGAGAATAGAACATCATCCATATTATTTTAAGAACTTGAGTTGGCTCCTAGAAGTGTTTCTAATTGCCCTTGCAAAAGAGAGCAGCCTCAGCACGTTGGAAAATTACTGGTCAGTCAACAAGTGCTTATTGAATCCCAGGTATGTGTTCAGAATCCCAGCCCAGTTCACAGAGTGGGCTATAAAACATAATGGCAGTTTTTTCCCCCTATTGAGGACTTTAGTGGGAGAAGGGATATTGGAGAATAATATCAATGCCCATGGAAGGAAGAGTAATTAAGTGCTTTAATTAATAAATGTGGTCCTTCAGTGCAATTACAAATCAGAAGGGGGAGAGATCGTTTTGAATAAGAGCAGGCTGAAGGCAAATGAAAGAGAATAAAATCCCAGAATCTTTAAAGATAGAAAATGCTTGTCTTGATCTCATTCAATGATGGGATGTTGTCTGTTTCTTGAGGCTGTCCATTCGACTGTTGGGCTGTACTGGCTGACTCCAGAAAAGTTTCTTTACATTGAGCTGAAATCTACCCCTTTAAAATTTCCACCTATTTGCTTATTTTCATGTCTCAGCTGCTCCAGTCCTTCCATGTGCAGAATTTCAATGCAATTAATAATATTACCACTCAGTGTTCTCTATTCTGTCAACTATGATAAAGGTGCCATTCTAGTAGTCATCATTTTATACTCTATAATTTATCAAAATCCTCTTTAAATAGATTAACCAAAAATGACACAATACTCCAAATGAGTATTGGCTGGTGAGAATACACAGGAAAAATAACTTTCCTTGATCTTCTGGATGCTGTACTTCTATAATTACAAAAGTAAGAGTGTATTAGGTTTATTAGCACCTATATCACCCTATCAGCTCATATTGAGCTTTAGGGAGTTTCATTTGACCTCTCCCATAAACTTCAGTAAAGTAAATTCTGTAAGAACTTATATATATATATATATATATATATATATATATATATATATATATATATATATATGAAGGATGAATTTAATTTGGATATAGATTTTATAGTTATTGATGTTAAATGTCCCTTGTTGACTTTTGACTCATTCTTCTAGCTTGACAAGATACGGTGACTCATGACCTGATCATCCATAACATTAGCTTTTTCAACCAGATTTATGTTAACAACAGACTTGATAAATAGATTTCTGGATTTTCAAGAGACCCATGCAATAGTACCTCTTTACAGAGTTGCTGTGAGAATACAAATGAGATAATGTAGGGAAAATGTTTATCACAGTACTTAGAAAATAGATGTTCAATAAATGTTAGATCTTTTCTTTTCTTCAAAATAAATGTTTGAAAAGGACATAAAGAAGTACAGAAATTCCAAGATAAAATTGATCTCTTTATTGAAATCCTTTGTGTTAACCTACTACAATTTTCCCTAATTACACCAACACTCAGCTTTAATTTTTCTGCCTTGGACATAAAGATATAATTATAGATCTTGTCAAGTACATGTTGGTAAAATATATCATTGAGTTGGAATGTGTAGGAAAGGTAGAATGTATATAGAGGATAAAGAGGGATGGAAGGAAATTAGTGCAGGTCAGGTGTCCACAGAGTTATGGACAAAAGCCTAGACATAGGAATAAAGTAGTCTGATTCAAAAGATTAAGTAAGGGCTGGATATATGTTGGTGTGAGGTGGAAAACACCCGGTAATAAGTGCTTGGTTTTCAAGCACAAAGGGAAATGTCAGGAAATGCTTCCTGACATTGATGCAGGAAGCAAGAGCAGCCATCAGATGACCTTATGTCCAAGGTGGGAGGAGTGAAGAGGGAAACATCGAAGAGTCTGCACAGGGTAACAATGTTAGCCAGATGAATAAGAGGAGACTGTCATGGAGACAAGCTCTGGTAATAATGGGGGCCAGAAGTAATGAAGACTAAAATAATGGTAATGATGTTGGAGTAAAATTTTACTCCAAATTCAGATACAGATGAAAACAAATTGAAAGAGAATTTTGAAGATCGTGCAATTAGAAATGCATAAAAAGGAATGGGAGAACATTTGAGAAGTATGACAAAATAAAACAAATTTAGTTTTGATAATTCTCAAAGTGTGGACCCAGGGTCAGTAGCATCAACATCACCTGAGAACTTGTTAGAAAAGCAAATTCTCAGGCTCCACCCCAGATCTACCGAATTTACCAGTAGCAGTTTGTTGGTAAAGGTTTAACAGTAAGCTCTTCAGAAAAAAATAGTGGGGGATGTTGGGGGGGAAGCCCTGATTTGTAGCATTTGGGGATTTCTGATTTCCCTGATATGTATACTCCTACTATGGTCAATTTCAAGGCACAAGGGACATGGAGTTGGTGAGAGATACACATAATCAGGTCTCCAGACCCTGTGCTAGACTACTCCATCACAACACTATTGAGGTGAAGCTATAGCGTGTATCAGAATCACTCACATACTTGTCAAAACACAGCTTGGCCACATCACTGGGGTTTCTAATTTATATGGTCTAGGGTGGGCCTAAATCTTGCATTTCTAATAAGTTTTGAGGTGACACTGATACTGATGGTCGAAGGACCACACTTTGAGAATCACCACTCTAAGGGTCCCTTGGGTCACCTTATTCAGAAATTTAACTGGCATACAGAATGAGTCTTAATTAATAAAGTCCCATCAAATCAAGTTTTGTCTACTATATCTGTTTGTAACCAAAATCCAAAGAGTAGTTTTTCAGATCTCACCTTCCCTGAGTCTCAAGCAATAAGTGACATAAGTTAAACACTTCCTTCTAGTGTTTCTAGTTTTCTAAACTAATTTTCTAGTTTTCTACTATTCCACCTTCTTATGGTTTTCCTCTTGCTCTCTGGTTATTTTTTCTCAGTTGCTTTTCATGGGTTTCTCCTCTGCTGTTAGCTGATGTTGGAGTGCCCCATAATTATAACCCTCCTTCCTTCCTCTTCTGAAGACTAAATTCTCCTTTGGTGTTCTATCATCCCATCCAATGGTTTCAAATAGACTCTATATGTTGACAATTTTCCATTTTCCTGCCTAAACCTCTTCTCTAAACTTCACACTGGCTCTCTCTCCTCCACCTGACATTTACACGTGATTATCTCATTCCTAGTATATTGCCTAAATAGAACTCATTTTTCACGTCCCCAAATGGCATCTCCTCAAATCTTTTGCAGTTCAGTAAATGACACCACTGTTCACTCTGATGTTTAGACCCCAAACCTCAGAGTCCATGCCTAATCATGCTCTTTTCTCACCTACCACATTCAATAAACCCTATCACCACCATTTCCAAAATATTTTCTCAGTGTTTTAGGTTTCACTATCTCCATAATCACCACCATAGGTTGAGCCATTATTCTTTCCTAGACAACTGGATAGCCTCCTAACCAACTCATCACCTTTCTTTCACTTTTGTAACTCTATCATCCATTTGCCATACATCAGCCACTACGCTGATTAAATGCCTCCAGTAGAACTGCAGTTACCTCCTTCACATGGTCTGACAAGGTCTAATCCCTGCCCTTTCCTTTTCCTTCCTACTCAACCCTACATTCCTTCACTCAAACAGGTTGAATTCATTCCCATTTGGGGGCTTTTACACAAGTTTCTTCTGCCTGAAAAGCTCTTTCTTCAGAACTCCACATGGCACGTTTTTTCTTGCTGTAAAACTATCAACTCAAGTGTCACCTCTGCATCCAGGCATGTTTGGCCCATAGTCACTTTCTATCTCAGCTTGTCTGATTTCCCTCATAGTGCAGCATGCGGCACAGAGGGTAACAGTATGGGTTAAAAGATCAAGCTGTTCAGATTTGAATCCTAGCTCCCAGCTCCTTATATCTCTGACTTGGCAAGTTACATGAATGTTTTGGACTCCAGTTTCCTCATTTATAAGAATGTGTAATTAACAGTACCTGCCACTTAGGTTTATTGTGAGGATTAAATGAGTTAATATATTAAAAAAGTATTTAGGGGCTTCCCTGGTGGCGCAGTGGTTGAGAATCCGCCTGCTGATGCAGGGGACGCGGGTTCGTGCCCCGGTCTGGGAAGATCCCACATGCCGTGGAGCGGCTGGGCCCGTGAGCCATGGCCGCTGAGCCTGCGCGTCCGGAGCCTATGCTCTGCAACGGGAGAGGCCCCAACAGTGAGGCCCGCGTACCACAAAAGGAAAAAGAAAAAAAAAAAAAAAGTATTTAGAACTGGTCTGGCACATACAAAAACTATGTGTTAGCTATTGTTATCCAAAATTATCTTGTCTATGTCCTTGTTTCCATACTTATTATTGCTAGCTCTCGTATAGAGTATAAGCTCCAATAGGATAGTCACTTTGACTGTTGTATTTACTATAGTATCCTCAGTACCTAGAAAAGTACCTGGTATGAAGCAAATCCTCAATAAACATTTGTAGAATAAATCAATGGATCTTCTGTGTTAAGTGACATGACTCCCAAAAGACAATACCAATTGACCTACATGCAAAGTCTAAGTTAAAAATCCCATATCTTCCAAAGAGATCTTTCTAGAAACTATTTGTTATGAAAACTCTGTTTTGAGAAGTACTACCCATGACTGCAACAAATGACCTCATTTTATTCATACTTGTGTTCTGAAAAGATTTCAAATCTTTGTCTTTGCATTTTGTGATTTATAGAAAACATCTGGCAAAAAGCAAAACCATAATTATTATCTATTGGCCATTGACAGTGTACTAAGCACAAAGAAGCAAGGGTTTCAATAGGAAGGTGGCTGTCACCTCTTTATTCACTTATCAGTAAAGCTTGGCTAACAGGTACTTTCCTCCCAGGTCACAGACATAAGTATTTGCTTGAGAGAACAACCATAAATTCTTGGAATGCTGACAGGGAGTTTTGAACTCATGAGCTGTGATGGATCCTTACACTTCTGACTCATTTCCCCTAAGCTGCCTCACACTATAGTCTGCTTTCCTATCTGATGGCCCCTATTCTCAGATTGGTACCAGACCTATCTGGAGGCCAAAGTCTCTTTCCTTAAAATGGTTTATCTCACTACTGTATTATCCATGAAATATCTCTATCTACACAACAGTATTTCTTGGAAAATGCAATAATACCTTTAGCCAATTACAGGGTTGTTGAGAAGGAAAATCAAACAACAAAATGTACTCTAAATAGAAATCAAATATTGTACTAGAATAAGGACCTAAAAACTGGCTACAGGGGTTTTTCTGTTCTTGTCTTCCCTTTTTTGGGAGGAGACACCTCAAAGGTCTTGGGAAATAAGTTCGAAGGACTTAAGGCAGGCAAACATTTCCAGTTTCTTCCAGACTTACTTATTCCCTGCCTGTTCTTATATTAAAGTAACTTATCTGGCCTCCACCCTCCACCAACATCATTTAAATATCTTCAACGTCACCACCAAAAATATTCAACAGCACTTATATGTGAGGGATAGTAAGTGTACACTTCTTGGGTCACTATTTCACCTAGGAATGGAGCTAAAGTCTTTGGGAAATATTTATTTCTTATTCAATCATTCACTTGTAATTAATAACTTTCCAGATTAGAAAAATTATTTGAGGGCTTCCCTGGTGGCGCAGTGGTTGAGAATCCAACTGCCGATGCAGGGGACACGGGTTCGTACCCTGATCCGGGAAGATCCCACATGCCGCGGAGCGGCTGGGCCCGTGAGCCATGGCCACTGAGCCTGCGCGTCCGGAGCCTGTGCTCCGCAACGGGAGAGGCCACAACAGTGAGAGGCCCGCGTACCACAAAGAAAAAAAAAAGAAAAATTATTTGAAATGGCTCAAAATAATAGGCATACAGAATCATTGTTGATATAGAAATAAATAATACTAAAAAGTAGAAAGAAGAAGCAAATTCAACAAATACCAAGACTAATATAGTTACTGAAATTGAACCTTAAGTTTAGTATGAATTCATCTATAATCATTACCTCAAAACAAATACATGAAGTTACATAATTTCATTAAATGATAAAAGAGACAATGTTCAAAAGAGTGTGATGTTTTAGAGTAAATTCTTAAAAAATTTAGTATATTGCCTGAATCCTAAACAGGGAATTTAAATATAAAAGAATACTTTTCGGGCTTCCCTGGTGGCGCAGTGGTTGAGAATCTGCCTGCCGAAGCAAGGGACACGGGTTCGTGCCCCGGTCCGGGAAGATCCCACATGCCACGGAGCGGCTGGGCCCATGAGCCATGGTCACTGAGCTTGCGTGTCTGGAGCCTGTGCTCCACAACGGGAAAGGCCACAACAGTGAGAGGCCCGCATATCGGAAAAAAAAAAAAAAAGAATACTTTTCAAGAAAATGAGAATAAACAGCTTGAAACAATTCAATCTTTTAAAGTCAAATTGTTCTTCCTAGCATTATCCATGTATGGGCTCAAAGGGACCAAATATTGCTTTATTATCTTAAATATATACTTTTATACCCAGCTACCTGCCCATAGAAGCTTTTTTAATCAAAACCTTTGACTATTAAATATTTGAAAATACTATAGCAAAAGCACATGATTAACACATTGATCAATCGTTTTTTGCCCATCCTGTTAAGTAAACAGAGATGTTAAGTGATTTTAGAGGACAAGAATTATATTCTAAATTCTTCCCCCAGTGTGCAGTGTAATCTTGGAGAGCTCATTTAACCTCTCTGGGATTGAACCTTACTCAGTGTGATAGCTTAAAGAAATTACAAAGCCTATTTAAATAATAAAGTGATACACAAATATCAAACAGTAAGTACTGCTACCCTTTGTGAAGAAGCCAAGGTTAGAATTCTGAAATAGCAAGCCCTAAATACATGAGGGTCAAAAGGCATTACAGACTCTATGTTGAAAGTAAAGATTTCCGGGAAATTTTCTTTATCACCTTTTTTACAGAAAGGAGAAATAGAAAAAAAAGTATATGTTCTTTGGAGAATTACACAAATATGAACAGATAAAAACTCTGTTGAAATAATTCCCCTAAAACCAAGAAGAGTGTTAGTATCCAAATCCTGAAGAAATTCTTCTTCCTTATACATACAATTAGTCCAATGATTCGATGTCACAAGACTGTCAAAGAGTTAAGTATGAAAATTCTGGGGATGCACTTGCCACATCCCAGTGGCATGACAGATGGCCATCTCTTCCTCAATGTACTTTGTTACCAAGTGTTAAATATTCAGAAGGTGTGTATGTGTTGAAAAGCAGATGGTACGATTATTTTGTGAGATTTTTAACTCACGTTGTTTTCATTAGATGAAGAGTGGAATTTTATTATGATATAAGTACAGTGACTGTTATTTCTGAAAGCGTAGGTCAAAACACAGATTAAATCTACTTTTAAAAACAAACTATTCAATGTGTTATTGATACCTTGCTACTTATTAGAAACACCATTTTGACTCTTAAAAATTCCCCAACCTAGTTCATTCTATCTTATGGAGCAATGACCTTATAGCTTCTGGACCTCAACACAGTTCTATTTCACTCCCCTTGATCTGGTATCTGCACATTGCCTTTTATATTGAGCACATGTGATAACGGTATGTCTATTCAAATTGTTTCCCATTCTCCTAGTCCTGTTCTCCCTGGGTGACCCAAAATGGCAGAGTATTTTATTTTATGGAACACTGTCAGCAAAGGCAGCTTTAGAACAGAAACAATAACGTTAAAAAAAATAATGATGGTTGGTCTACATATATTCTTTTCACATTTATTCTTAAGCGTATTCCATTGCTCTCTTAAAACTGACTTTCCCAGGTCATTGCCCTACTCAGTGTATATTCCAAGAGACTGAGAGTCATCTGATAGTTCCAAGCTTCTGATTCAGTGTGGATGTGGAAGTGGAACACCCTTTTCTTGAAAAGAATGCAGAAAATCCCTCTAAATCTAAATTGGGATGTAGGGGTCAGTGGCATTGTCAATAACAACACATAAAATGAGAGCTCAGAGTCTTTCAGTTATAGGACTATAATTTGGAATCTTGGTCTTATTTACCGCTTATCAAAAATCTGCAATAGGTCCTATTCATATTTAACTCCATGAGGCTGTGCTCACTGAATTAAAACATAATTTAGAGAACACAGCTCGAATTACTTAAAGACCTACTGTATGGTATAGACACTGGAGATGAAAAGCAATATTGAAAAATTAACTGGAAGTAAAAAGTATGGTAAGACTCTATAGTAAAGTCTGCAAAGTGGGGATTCCCAGTGTTTTCCTTTTCCACAGTTAGGTTTACTTTTCAATGACTAAGGAAAAAAATTTAGAATATATCATCCAGCCCCACTCTCTCCTCCTTTCCCACAATGCCACCAGAACCTCTCTTGTTAAGATCACTGCTGACTTCCTAATTTCCAGCTCCACCAGACACTTGTCAGTACGCATCCCACTGGAGCTCTCTGGAGCGTGTGGCAGCGCTGTCCACGCTCAACTTGCCAGGCTTCCACCAAGCCACCTGTTCCTGAATTTCCTCTTACTTGGATAACTGTTCTTTCTCAGGTTCTTCTTCTTCTCTCCTAGGTGTCTTTTCTTAAGGTTCTGCCTTTGATCCTTTTATTTTCTCTTGCTCTTTAGCAATCTGGTTCTACATGTATGGTTCTAACCATTGCCTCTATAGAAATGGCTACCATATCTAGCTGTGATATCTCAAGTTCTTGTATATGTTGTTTGCTATAATCTCAACCTTATCTTGAGAAAACCTTAAATATATTTAAAGTACTACTTGGATGTTCAGGTAGCACTTTAAATATATTAATTCCTGCCTTAAAGTGACTCCTCCTTCCTCATCATATTTCCAATTTCTCCTAATAGAACCACTATCCTCCCAGATATAAGCCAAAACCATCCAAAATTTACCCTCTTTGACTCCATCATCACTATCATCTAATTTGTTTTCAATTTCTGGCCAATTTATATCATCCATTTATAATTTATCCCATCTATAATTTTTATCCTCATGTCTCTGATTCAAATATTGACTTCCGTGTATTATATTCAATAATCTCTTAACTGGTCCTGCCTATCCCTTTTTCCACTCAGTTGACACATAGTTTCCAGATTAATACCCAGGAAGCAAAGCTGTGACGATGTCAGTCTCCTACTCAAAACCGGTAATGAATTGCCATCCTTTACTAAATTCCAAATGTAAATTCTTTCAATTGGCAGTAAGGGCTATAACCTTTGTTTCAATTGTGGATCCAACCTCTCCCTTTTCCACAGCCTATGCCCTCCAACTTGTTCTCAAATGAAACAATATCTCCTAGAAAGCACTTGGAAATGTGTGGAGGCATTTTTGGTTATCACAAAGATTGTGCTGGGGGAGATGGTGATTGTGTATCTAGTGCCCTAGATTCTGGTTTTCTGGCATGTAGAACCCCAACTTGCATTTGATGTTGTTGTCCCATACAACAAAGAATTGTCCCACCCCAAATGCCAGGAGCTCCCATTAAGAAACAGTGTGGCTTAGACAGATTAAATTACTTACTTTTTTCAATTTCTGTTATATACTTTTCCATCTCCTCTGCTTAGAATGCCCTTTTTACACTTTCCCAAATGTCCAAATATTGCTCATCCTTTAAGGCCTATAGAAAATGTCGCTTTTCTGAGAGTCCTCCCAGAACCTCCTGACATGTATCTCTAGCTTCCATGGCATTTCATGTATTCTTCTCTAACACCACTTTGTTTCTATCAATACCTGGATAATACATTTTCCCTTCTCATTGGAAATGTAATGTAGTAAAGCTCCGTCTTACTTTTTCCTCTGTAACTAGAGTCTGGCACAGATCCATTATGCTAACATGCTTAATATTATAGCATATACCATGAGTGTAAATGAGGGCTCTAGCATAGACTCTCTGGTTTGGGAATAATCCTGAAATTACTGCCTCAGCCTTCATTTGGAATCACAATTAGTTCTGGCTACTTACTTTTAAGCCATTATCTAACTTTGATCCCACGTCCCCACTAAAATTTAATGGCTGTGACTTCTCTTCTACAACTTCCATTTCTTCTTCTAGGACACATAACCTCAAAATTTGTTAGATAAAGCCCCTCCTAATTGAACCCAGACCTCACTCCTGAGAACTGGTTTAGTGGGTACCCCATGAATCTTCATTGCCTGCTCCTTGCTTGCCCTAGTTTCACGGATGCTCCTGATAGGTGGTCACCAAATATTTGTCAAATTAAAGGGATCCTTGGGTTGAGTGGAAGGGAGTGGCCAACTGTGTAATCAGGACAGGATTCAGAACAATGATGCTACAATAATACAGAGCTTAATTTCCAGGCTTGGAAAGCAACTGTGTTCATAGCTTTCTCAGGCACTGTCTCTCCATATAAATATCACAGCATGGCAGAGAAGAGACTGATCCTAGGCTTCCAGTCTGAAATCATCCTAGACAGTCCAGAGGATCAACAAGCCAATCATAATCAGCTTTAAAAAAAATGATCACCTCATTTTAGCCTTTTTATGTCTTGCATGACTCTTGGTTTCCCAAATCTTAGAATTTTTTAATTTTTTTGCCATTCTCTGAAGAGAAAAGAAATAGATTAGGTATAATTGTAAAAGGCCTGTCACAACTATCATAGGTACACTCTGAGACTGTTAAAGAGAATATGATTATTCTAAATCGATTATTTGAGTCCTACACCGTTTAGCTGCAAACAAAACATCCATCATTATCATCTGCAAAAGATGAAAAGAAAACATATCTGCTTCCCCAGAGTATGATACTTAGAAAATTAAGTACTTTCAATTCATAGATATGACGGCTCCTTGATCACATAAACAACAACAAAATACTCATACAAATCAGGACATGCTTTTCCATTTGAAAGTGATAGCCCAATGCCCTTACTGAAGCGTGAACTAAATACAGTAACACATCATAACTTAATCAGAGCAAGCTGTTATTATAACAAAACAATCCTGTCCATGCAGAGACAGATAAGGCTAGTCACTTTACATGACTTGTACTTCAAGCAAAGTGTTATATTGGGACCTTTTATCACTTTGGTTAGAAATGGTTAGAAACTGGGAGTTTCTATACTTGGAGAACAAAGAAGGATGAGGAATAGTGCTGGCTTTCAGCATGCCCCTGCCAATGTCTACAACGCAAAATAAGTTCATGCACATATAATCATTCACTCCATAAAAATGTACTGAGTACCTACTATGTGTCAGGCATTATTCTTAGGGTATGTCAGGGAACCAAAAATTCCTACCTTCATGGAGATTTTATTTTTCCATGTTTAAATATAAATTCAGGTGATCTTCAGTGCACACCCTTCCCCAGGTACTTTGTCCTTTTTATACTTCATAGACTTCTATGTCTGGGCAGCCTCAACTTTCCTCCCTACTTTTCAACATACCTAATATACAACCCTTTTAGAAAGTAATTATAGATTTCCAATAAGCAATTTATGAAAATATATCCCCAAGCATATGACTGAAAATAAACTAGATGCCTCTGCCAGTTGTTTTAGCTCTGTCAGGTCATTGGATACCATTTGATGAAAGGGATAAACAGAAGAAGATGTAACAAAGCTGTAAGAGATATTGATGCAAACGTGACAGAGATTAGAAAATTTGACTTGATTTTGGAAAGCCTAAGCACCTGTGAGAGCCTGCCCAATTAAGTGTAAGTGTATTCACTGTAAGGGAAAATATCCTAAGTTTTCCCATGCTTTTTACTAATTAAAGAATCTTATTTAAGACCATCTAATACCTCTACCACCTGATCAAGAAATTCTCTTTCCAACATCTTTGACAAGGCATAGCCTATTTGACTCTGTTTAAAAATCACTTCCAGTGATGAGGTAATAACTAACTCTGGCTTAAATAACTCATTCCTCTTCTACCGAGCCCTTAAATTGCAGGGCCTGAACCCACATGGTGTTCTAGAGGTGGACATTTCTGTGCCAAGTACAGTGGGAAGTTTCCCATATTCTACAAGCTAAGCCCCATAATCACTTAAAAGCTGTAAGATGGTCCCCATGTCATGCTACTGACTTATAAAGCTGTGTCAGCTATACAAATGTCACCTGTTTTTCATGAATATCAAAGTAGAAAATACATTAATTTTGAGTAAAAAGTTGAATAAATTTTACTTAAAAAAAATTTAACTCTTTTGACCTAATTTCACTATAGAGCATGAGAATGCTTTCATGGACCAGTGTTTGGAATTCATTGAACTAGATAACAAATGTCCCTCTCAACTCCTGTTTTTCCAGGTGCTTTTCATAAGCAATGTTTTGCCTATCCACTTGTGCAATAGATTTCATTTAACCAAAGGCTCTGACTTTACATTTACCATTTTAAATTTTAGCTTACGAGTTTTCAAACATTAGTCCAGATTATCAACATATTTTAGAACCTTGAATTCTTTCTCCTATTTGTGCCATATGCAAATACAAAATGTTTACTTTCGAAATAACCTTCCAAGTTACTTGTTAAAATAGAACAAGGATTAGGCCCTATAGATAGTAATAGTTTTATCCTTCTGCCAGGTTAAGTTCAAATAGCTATAGTACTCCAGCAATGCTATCATCCAGATCACATTTTTCCCCTTTAAATAAAAGACACATCCATTAGAGGATCTCAGGATTGAGCATTAAAAGGCTTGTAGGCCAAATTTTTACCTTCTACACGATAGCTTGGTCTAAAGATCACCCTCCTTACCTTTAAATGTCTGTGGCATTGAGAAACTCCAAATCCCTCCCACTCAACAAAGTCCAATTTCCCCCAGGAGTGCTCCTTTAGAAAATTCATTCTATACTGAGATAAAATTTGTCTCTTTCTAGCTCTTGCTCATAGGTTGTAGTTCTGCCCCTTAGGGACCTTCAGAGCAAGTCTTCCACATCATATCCCTTTGAAGATTTGATGATAGTGATCATGTTTCTCCATGTATTACCTTTTCCTGGCTAAAAATGCCCTGTTGCTTTTAGGAGTTTTTTATACGGCATAGTTTCAAGTCATGTCACTATTTCAGATATTCTCTGCTAAATATGTTCCAAGTGACAATCTTTTAAAAGTGTGACACCTGTAACTGGGCAAAGTATTACAGTTGTAGGGCTTCCCTGGTGGCGCAGTGGTTGAGAGTCCGCCTGCCGATGCAGGGGACGCGGGTTGGTGTCCCAGTCCGGGAAGATCCCACTTGCCGCGGAGCAGCTGGGCCCGTGAGCCATGGCCGCTGAGCCTGCGCGTCCGGAGCCTGTGCTCCGCAACGGGAGAGGCCACAACAGTGAGAGGCCCACGTACCGAAAAAAAAAAAAAAAAAAAAGTATTACAGTTGAGTCCTCTAGACACAGTAAGAACCAGGATGATCCAGTTCACTGAAACCTAAGTGAAATCAATGGCATTTAACAATTAATTGGAATTAAGTGCAGCCCCATTAGCGCTTTCTGCCCTGTGTTGTCTCAACCTGACTCACTCCAGAATTAATCTAGAAGTTTTTAAATTGGTTAGGTTTTGTTTTGAAATTAAGAAAATACCTATTTCTGGTTAAACTAAGAGTCCTTAAAGGAATAAAATGAGATCTGAAAGTATTCTTCCTGTTTCGCTTCTTGGAAGTAAACACTATTACAATTTTCATGAGAACTTTTTGAAAAATTTTCCTATGAGTACATAAACATATGGTTCAATCGTTCTCCTTTTTTTCACATAAGTGAGATAATATATATACTTATGTGAAATATACCTTTTTCAATTATCTTGGGTATCTTCCATACCAAAACACATATTGAGCTGACTTACTACTTTAAACAACTTTTAACATTCTCTGCTACCCAATATTTAGGTTGCTTCTAGTTTTTGCCATTACACATAAAGCTGCATAAAAACCATGCTCAGAACAAACTGGTGGTGCCAGAGGGGACATGGCGGGGGGACAGGCAAAATAGGTGAAGGGGATTAAGAGGTACAAATGTCCAGCTGTAAAATAAATAAGTCACAGGGACGTGATGTACAGCATAGGGAATACAGTCAATAATACTGTAATAACTCTGTATGGTGAGAGATGGTAACTAGACTTGTGGTAATAAATTCATAATGTACAAACATATCAAATCAACATGATATATACCTAAAACTAATATACTTTATGTCAATTAAAAAAAGATTTTAGAAAACTTGCTCATAGACTTTTGTGCATGTGCACACATATATCTGTACTATAAATTGCTGGAAGTAGAATCAGTGGACCTATGCACATATTTTATTTTAATAGATATTATCAAAATGGAGCTTATATGCACCTGTGCATACATAAATGTGTACATGCATACATACACAGGCAACTGGGGTTCACTCTAGACCCACTAATTCCAAATTTCAAGACGTACCATATAAAAAATATTCAGCTTGAAAAAATAATTTTGAAGTACAAAGAAGGTTGAGAATGTTTTAGAACTTATTCTTTGATGAAAAAATGTTAAATCATACTAGTCTTTTCTGACAGCTACACTACACTGTTGATTCACACCAAGATTATTATCAACTAAAACTTCTAAGCCTTTTGGAGAGTAAATTTTTGCTAAGCTATATTTACTCCATTCTCTACTTTTAAATGTGTTTTATAGTGCCCAATATCCATGGTTTAATATTTATACCTATTATATTTCATCTGGATACTGATATTTAGTCCATATTTTGAATATTCAAATTCTTTGAGACTGGACTCTTTCAGCTAATATAGTTCCTTTATCCTCTTATTTTTAACTGAAAAATTTAAGAACGTAATTCTATAATTTTATCCAAATCACTAGTAAAACACTGAAATGAGCTAGGCCAAGAGCAGATTGCAGCCCAGCAGTAGAGGTCTCACCCTTGTTTAGCAACTATACATTAATCAACCATTTTAAGGGTTTTGTTTTTCATCAGTTACAACTCAAATTATAAGGTAATTTTTTTTTACATTGTCAAAAAAAAAGACATGCCTCATTAGGAAAAGTATCATAAAAGATGTTGCAAAAAATCTTGCTGCCCTCTATGAATATAGAATGATTTAACATTCTAGAAACCCTATCATTCACTTATATATTGGACAAATAGTTATTGAGCCTATGATATATGATGCATTTCTACTAGGTATGGGAGACATAAGTAGTGAACAAGGAATTATAAATCATTGCCTTCATGAACCTTATGTTTGAGTATGTACATTGTATAATAAAAAGTAACAAAATAATATAAAATATAATTTCAGATTGTAGTAGATGCAGAAAGACATATTCATATGATATTACTTATATGTGGAATGCAAAAAAAAGAGACTTTAAAATAAACAAGTATGGTGACATAATAGGTTATAGCTGAAGAAGTAACTTCGGGAGAATGATGTCTGAGAAGATGATATTTGAGCTCAGTTCTCACAAATTAAACATAACAGAAGCAGTCCATATAGCCATATGAGAAAAGCACACTGGAAAATTACCAAGTGCCAACTCCCTTAGGTGGGAAGGCACTTACTGTATTCTAGAAATAGGCCAATGTGCAGAGATCTACTGAGTGAAAAGAAAAATAACATGAAGTAGGGCTGAAAGTTAAGCAGTAGGAATTTCATATTAAGTCTGAATAAGCCATTAAAAGAAGTTTGCATTTTACTGTAAGGGGCTAAGGAAAGCAATTGCTATGATAAACATTTTTTAAATTTTACTTTGGCTTTTACACAGAAAGTAGATTAGAGAGATATGAGTGTAAGAATGGAAACCATATAGGATGATATTTCTGTAGTCAAAGATAGATGATGGTGGCATAGGCTATGATGTTGACAAACGAGATGGAGAAAAGTATGTAGATTCAAGATAACTAAGTTTTGGTGAAGTTGATAGGGCTTGTTAATGGGTTAAATAGGAAAACCAGCCATTAGATATCATTAGAATATAAACTTCACAAGGGCAAGAATTTTTGTCTAATTTTTGTTTTCTGTACTGTTTACTCCCCAGTTGCATAAATAATGCCTACCACATAGTATATATTCCATAAATATTTACTGAATAAAAAAAGTAAAATCTTTAGGTTTTTGCCCAGAGCAACTAGGTGAAAGGCCATGCCATTAACTAAAATCAGAAAGACTGAAGAGGAAGCAGAATGAGGTGGAGATAGAACAAACATTTCTTCCATTTTGGTTATTTTAAGCTTTAGATGTCTTCTAGATATCAATGTGGAAATGTCAAGGGAAAACTAAGTATTTGAGTCTAGTCTTTAGTAAAGAGGGCTGGCCTGGAGAGAAAAATTTGGATGCCATCAGCCTGTGGCTATGGAATTTATTGTAATTAATAATAAAAAAAATATTAAAGAGTCCCCAAAGGACGTTTTTTAAAAATCTGATTATGGAGATATATAAAAACACATTTAGTAGTGGAATATTTAATATCTTGAAGGAGTCATTATTCCATAAAATAATCTAAAAACCTAAAACATTTTAACAATTTCAATAAAAATTCTAATATATATTTTTATTGAACTTTGCAAGTAGATCCTGAAAGTTATAAAAGAGCAAAGAGTAGAAAAGTAATACTTTAAAGAAAAAAATGAAGTAACTGAATTTGCCTAGAAGATATCAAGATGTAATAAAAAGTCATAATTAAGACTATGACACCCTCATACCAAAACCAAAGACACAACACACGCACACAAAAATTACAGGCCAATGCCACTGATGAACATAGATGCAAAAATCCTCAACAAAGTATTAGCAAACCAAATTCAACAATATATTGAAAGGATCATACACCACAAACAAGTAGGATTTATCCCAGGGATGAAAGATGGTTCAATATTCTCAAACAATCAATGTGGTATACCACATTAACAAAGTAAATAAAAATTGGAAGAATTATTATTGATAAAATGACCATATTACCCAAGGCAATCTACAGATTTAATGTAATCCCTATCAAAATACCAATGGCATTTTTCACAGAACTAGAACAAATAATTCTAAAATTTGTATGGAAACATAAAAGATCCTAAATAGCCAACATAATCTTGAGAAAGAAGAACAAAGCCAGAGGTATCATGCTCCCTGATTTCAAACTATACTATGAAGCACAGTAATCAAAACAGTATGGTACCTGCACAAAAACAGACACATAGATCTGTGGAACATAAAAAAGAGACCAGAAAAATGAACGCACATGTATACGGAAATTAATCTACAGCAAAGGAGGCAAGAATATAAAGTGGGAATAAGATAGCTTCTACAATAAATGGTTTTGGGATAACTGGACAGCTACATGCAAAAGAATGAAACTGGACTATTTTCTCATACCATATACAAAAATAAATTCAAAAGGGATTAAGACTTAAATGTAAGACCTGAAACCATAAAACTTCTAGGAAAAAACATAGGCAGGGACACTTCCCTGTCATGCCTCAGTGCACCACTGAGGGTTTCCCCTCTGCATCACCATCTCTTCCCCACAGAAGTGAAGGGAGCACTTCCGGGTTCAGCAATAACCTGGAGCCAGTGTTAGGTTGGCCCTGCTGGGCCTTGTTCCAAAGTTCTGCCTTCACTTCGGTCTTTCTAGAAACCCAGATATGCTCTTGGCCATGCTGGACAGCGTCGCATATGCAGGTGTGAGCCCCCCATGGTGAATATGGCCTGAACAGCCCCCAAAGGACAGGTGCAGTGTAATTCATGATGGCCAATATACTGGACATAGAAATGTGGCTTTCTCGCTTGTTCACAGTTTATGGCTCTGCTTTGTTCTGCCTCTTTTTGGGTTGCATGAAGCAGCAAGCTTTTACCAATGTGCTTTGCTGGCAAATGCTCTGATTAGTGCTCTGAGGCTGCACCAAAGATTACCACACTTCCAGTTAAGCAGAGCATTCCTGGCCCATGCTCTGTCAGAGGACAGCTGCCACTACCTGTTCTATTCACTCATTTTTGTCAATTCCCTACCCTGTTACAATGAGCATTTTCCCAGTCTTGTTATTTTATTTGCTTCATGCTGCCACATACACAAAAAAGGTCCTTGATGCAAAGGGTTCAAATAGTTTACCTCTGCTGAGAGCTCTCTTGGATAAATTAAGCGCTAATCAACAGAATATTCTGAAACTCATTGCTTGTAATGAAATATTCTTGATGCCTACTAAAGTTTTTATGCTTTTTAGTCATCCTGGAAGTTTGCTCCAGCCTTTTATATGCTATAGATTCCTTACTCTTTTATACTCCTCTCGAAGAAATCCATATTGTTGGACTTTGTTTAATGAACCGAGGATTGTTGTTGAACATCTGATAATGAAACCTGCTTGCCCACTGTTTGTGAGAAGACTTTGTCTCCAGAGCATTGCCTTTATAAGGAGACTGGCACCAACAGTTGCATAGTTTAACATTCAGCTAAGTTATATATAATATAAATAAGCATTGTTAGCTGCTGGTACTTCTGCTAGGGATGGTTAATTCCAGGTGTGAAAGTGACCTCAATGCAATTTACATAATTTACATAAATGCATCTCAAAAGAAAAATATTCATTTTCCTGGCATGTTAAACCAAGCCTTTTAAATACTTGCTGAGAAACTTTATTGTAATGTGTTGTTAACAGTTAGGGAAGTTTGAATCTTGTGATAATTGTATCAAAAATTCTTTATATGCTGCTGTGCCTTTATCATGAAGTACATTTATTTCTCTGGTAAAATTAGCTCTAAAGTTTGTTTTCATCTAATTGGTAACCTGAATTTATATCTGGCATGAGTTCACTGTGGTAATATTAACATGTAAATTCAGTATATTTTGAGACAGTATTCTTTTGCTCTTCAGTAATTTTGGTTAATGATTTTAACAAAAACACTTCCCACTGTAATTTCAAATTGTTTCTAAATTGGTTTTGTGCTGCTTTGTTAGGACAGATTTATTTTGGAGGTACCATTATAATAGGAATTCTATATGCATCTTATACTATGACCTTCCAAAATTTTATTTTCATAATTACTTTTGTGGCTTTGAATATTTTTTTAAAAGGCCCAAATGAAAGCTTGTTAACCAACTGGGTAAATATTTGTGGTCACCTAAGCTTTTTACACCAGAGAGCAGTACAGCAGTCAGTCAGTTTTCCTTTCAGAGATCCACTGAGTAACACTTCTCAAACAGGAAATCATTCTTTTAGAAATGTGGACACACAGGTTTTAGTATTATCGTAGTTTACACAGTTACTTAGATCAGATTCTTGACTGCCACTTTTCTCGGTTTCTTAGGCTTGAATTGTCATAGACGGTTACAGCAGTTCAGATGCCTTTTGAAACGAATGTAACTGAAGATTGAGCATATGACTAAACTTTGTATCTGTTCTGAAATAATAATGAAGATTATACATACTTACCCATCAAATCTGACTTAAAAGATTAAATAGAAAGGTTTATAGGAAAGGTTATTGATTGGGAATGGAGCCAGAGGAGTTGTGGGGGAAATAGTGTGCGTTTCAATGGTGTAATGCACAGATACATTTGGGGGGATTGGATGTATTATGTAACTGTGATTTGAGTTGTGTAATTTGTTAAATACATTCGTTCAGCTTCCATTAACTCCTTTTTAAAATTCATTCTGATCTTTATTTATTGTTGCATGACTGCAAATGTTTAAAACATTGCAAAATGTTAACACAGAGTAATGTAATGGTTTTTGTAACCAGTTTCCTTCTACGTGCATGTAACTTGGATTTTTCAAATATACTTGGTGACTTACCAGTGACATCAGTTTTCTTTTTATTCAACTTTGTGATCTATAGAAATGTGATACCTACTTGATAGCTCAACTGTAACCAGCTAGCTTTGTAATTTTGTAATATTTATCTACTAAGTTAGAGAAGCTTTGTAATATACAGTTGATTGTGTGGGGGGCAGTCTTATTATCACTATGTATGTAATATGATGGTTTTAAAAACTAAATTTTCTAGAGCAATAAAGTAACTATAATGTTAAGTAAACAATAAAAAGAAGCTCAGGCAGGATGCTCTTTGACATCGGTTTTAGCAATATTTGGGGGGATAAATCTCCTTAGGAAAGGGAAACAAAAGCAAAAATAAACAAATGGGACTACATCAAACTTAAAAGCTTTTGCACAGTGAAGGAAACTGTCAACAAAATTAAAAGTCCTCATACTGAATGGGAGAAGATATTTGCAAACAAAATATTCATTAAGGGGTTAAGATCCAAAATATACAAAGAGCTCATACAACTCAACATCAAAAAAAAGAAACAACCCAATTAAAGATGGGCAAAGAACCTGAAGACACATTTTTCCAAAGAAGATATACAGATGGCCAACAGGCACATGAAAAGATGCTCAGTATCACTAATTATCAGGGAAATGTAAATTAAAACCATGAGCTGTCAACTTCACACCTGTAAGAATGCCTATTATCCAAAAGACCACAAATACCAAGTGTTGGCAAGGGTGTAGAGAAAAGGGAAACCTTATGCATTGTTTACGGGAATGTAAATTGGTGCAGTCACTATGGAAAACAGTATGGAGATTACTCAAAAAATTAAAAATGGAACTACCATATGACCCAGAAATTCCACTCCTTGCTTTTTATCCAAAGAAAACAAAAACACTAGTTTGAAAAGATACATGCACTGCAGTATTATGTACAATAGCAAAGATATTAAAGCAACCTATGTGCTCATCAATAAATGAATGGATAAAGAAACACACACACACATAAACACACACAATGGCACATTACTCAGCCATAAAAAAGAATTAAATCTTGCTATTTGTGACAAAATGGAGAGACCTAGAGGGAATATGCTAAGTGAAATAAGTAAAACAGAGAAAGACAAATACCATATGATTTCACTTACATATGAAATATTTAAAAAACCCCACAAATGGACAAACATAACTAAACAGAAACAAAGTTATAGATACCAAGAACAGAGGGGAGGGGATGGGGTGATGAGAGAACTAGGTGAGGGAGATTAAGAGGTACAAACTTCCACGTATAAAATAAATGTCACAGGTATGAAATATACAATGTGGGGAATTTGTCAGTCATGATATCATATGTTTATATGATGATAGATGATAATTAGACTTATCATGGTCATTTTGAAATATATGGAAATATTGAATCACTATGTTGTGATTCATGTAGTGTTGCACATCAATTATACTCCAAAAACAAACTCATAGAAAAAGAGACAATATTTGTGCTTTTCAGAGGTAGGAAGTAGAAAGACTGGGAATTGGATAAAAGTGGTCAAGTTACAAACTTCTAGTTATAAGAAAGTATGTACTAGGGATGTAATGTATAACATGGTTAATATAATGAACATGGCTGTATGTTATGTATGAAAGTTATTAAGAGAGTAAATCCCAAGAAAAAAAATTTTTCCTTTCTTATTTTGTATCTATATGAGATGATGGATGTTCACTAAACTTACTGTTGTAATCATTTTATGATGTATCTAAGTCAAATCATTATGCTGTACACCTTAAAATTATACAGTGCTGTATGTCAATTATATCTCAATAAAACTGGAAAAAGGTTCCATAATACTGTTGCAGGGATAAAGAAATTAGTCACTGGAATAGAATAGAGATCCCGGAAAACTGTATACTTTGGAACATATTTCAATTTATCTATCAATTTATATTTCATACAGAATAGGAGTAAAGCAACTATTCAGATTTGATATGTATGTATTATACATGTATAATGTATTAAATAAAACATGTATATATATATATGCATGCATTACTTATGTTATAGTTTATACACATATGTATACAAATATATATAAAACAATGGAAACATTTAAAAAGTGTGTGTGTATGTGTGAAAAATGGTAACATTTCACATTAATTGGGAAAGGATCAACTATTTAATACATGACAGTTTCCCAATGGTTACCACTGTAAAAAAAAAAAAAAATCCCACTTCATTTAGACATAAAAATAAATTTCAGATGAAAAAAAGATCTAAAGGTTAAATAACAATAATTCAATCTTTTAAAAAGAAAATGTGGGAACTTTGTTGCAAGAATTTCTTGACAAAGCAGAAACCAACAAACCATGGCACAGGGTAGGTGCTCAAATGTCTGTTTTAGAAATTAAAAGATAGATCATATGTTCACATTAAAGTTCTTAAAATCTTTTATGATTAAAATATTATTTTCAAAGTTAAAAGAAAAGCCATAGTCAACAGAAGACATTTTTAACAAACCTAAGCAATGCGATTAAAAAGAATAAAAACCTAAAAATTGGCAAAGGGTTGAGGCAACTCATAATTAGAAAGCCAAATGGTTAATAAATGTTTTAAAAAATGTTTTCTTGAGTAATCAGAAAATTATAAATTGAAACCAATGAGATACATTGAATACTATTTGGATTCAAAAGACATTTAAAAAATGACAGCATCAAGTGTTATCCACTATGTGGAGAAATGAGAATTCAGACTCTTGAGGGGAGTGTAAGTGATTATTCCACTTTAGAGACCTCACTGCAGAGTTCTGTTCGCTGTGGAACCTCACAGAAAACTGACATCAGTTACGAGATCTCAGGTGCAGGTCCTGTCCTCAGACTGCATTTCTTCAGCCCATGTTCACTTGTTAATCAACATTAAGTCTAAGGAAGCACTCTCCCTTACTGTTTCCTCAATATTCTTAGAGATGAAATCACCAGCAAGGCAAATCAAGAATTTAACACACACTCTACTTTTAGTAAAATTAGAATCTAAGCAGATGTCCAGAGACTTGAAGTTTCTAATCATTATTATATTTCACATCCTTACAACATGTGGTTTTTATTATGAAGTAATTATCCATACTACTTATTGCTTAATCTAAGACAAGGAAGGTGTTTAAGATTAACCTTATGTGTATCCTGATTCATGGTTTCAAGACAATCTGTCATCTAAAAATAATTCCCTAAAGAATGTGTTGCCCTTCAGATTTTAAAAAACTCCCGAATTGCAGACAAGAAAATATTGCTTGGCTTTTTTCAAACTCATGCCTTCTTTTGATAAAAGAGGGAACAAAACCATTAATGTCATATAATTTTAGGTTTCAAAATAAATTAAGACTAAAAATAAATCAGATCTGTTAGACAAAACACTGCTTTGATTTCAAACTATACGTTTCACAAAATTCTAATATGTTCTCTCAGGATATGTTACAAGAACCAGGTGTTAAATAAAGAATGAGGGGTTTAGCAAACAATAAAGTATGACCTTAGGATGAGTCACTGTCTGTGTTTAAAACATATATTTTAAAATATTTCCATATGTATGAAAGTCTGAAGCATTACATATAATTTTTTATAGCTAGTTTAATGAAAGAGTCAGTAACTTAGTTATCATACCTGTGGACACAAGGTTTCCAGGTGATTGGCTGCAACTTTGACAATCTTAATTCCATCTTCATTTGTTGACATGGAGCAAGCAAGATTTGCCACCTTAAATACAATATAAAACAATGGAAATGATCTCAGATTATGAAGGAAATGAAGAAACATTTGTCATCCTAGACAAGTAAGAGTATGTACATGTTCACTGAAAATCTCAATGAGAAACAACAGCATTTTCATAAATGTCACTGGTATCTGCTTTATGGAAGCATTCAGATAATCTATTGATATTTAATAACAACAAAGGGCCACAGAAAATCATTTAAAGCCAAAAGAAAGACTGGTGAGTGAATTAGTAAACCCTGTACAGTCTCTTGGTATCAACACCTAGCCCATAATAAGATGGTAACTATTATGGTTTCCTATGGGACTGAAAAAAAAGTTTACTTATGGATTGAATGCTGATAGATTCTTGGAATCTCATATGATTGTGGTTTAAGTTTGTAATTGGTTTATTATTTCCCAGAGGTCTATTATGCATACTTAAGTTGCATTAAGCATGACTGTATCTTTATTCATGTTTTATTCAGCATCAAATATGCTGCAAAGCTGGACAAATACAAGATAATTGAATTCTTCTTCCTGTTCTTGATTTTCTACTACAACTTCATAGGCACTATGTGACATTCGAGCAGTCAATTTGATTCAAGCCCTTAGTAATACCCATATTCTTTTATACATGATTGCTTTTTTTTTTTTTTTTTTTTTTTCCGGTACACGGGCCTCTCCCTGTTGTAGCCTCTGCCGTTGCGGAGCACAGGCTCCGGACGCGTAGGCTCAACGGCCATGGCTCACGGAGCCTAGCTGCTCCGCGGCATGTGGGATCTTCCCGGACCGGGGCACGAACCCGTGTCCCCTGCATCGGCAGGCAGACTCTCAACCACTGCACCACCAGGGAAGCCCTACATTGTTGCTTTTTAAACTCACACTCTTTTCCAGGGAAATGGGTGCCCTTTGAAATAACTACATTCATGTCCATTACCTAAGTCCAATGTTTACAAATAATTTCTTTATACCATGAATGAGTCATGAGAAAGATCATGGAATTCCTTTCTTTTCCTTTGAACCTCACTCCTCTTCAACATTCCCCTTGCTAACAGGTGAGTATTCATGTACACAGGCAATGTTTTCTCTGATCTACAAAATATGTTGTCTTCATCACTGCAAAGAGATTATTGCTTTTCTAACAATCACTTTCCTAATATCTCAGTTATTATATACTTTAGCACATGGCAAGTTTTACTGATCAAATCCAAAATGCATTCAGTTGCAGAGAAACCGCACTTAAACTGCATGCAGTGGAAGTGAACAACAAACATATCCTTGGATGACTATTTGTAGAGTACCACAAACTGTTACTTACATGGATTTGCAGCCTTTGCTTTTTTTATAGCATTACTTTAACTATATCAACAGTGAAACAACTCCATGGTTTGCATTTACATATAATGAAATAGCAGCCATACATTATTTAACTGGGGAACGGCATTGTTCACTTTATTAATATACATGGAAATGGCTTACTTGAAAAGGTCTTTTGTTGGCTTGAAGGTCACAATGCCTCAACTTTCATATCTGACACATAATTAGCACATTTGTGAATTATTTGAAAAGGGCAGCAGTTTCTTTGCCCCTCTCCCCCACTCCTAAAGCCCCACTCACAGAAAGTAAAATTTAGCAGTCTAACTGCTTTAATACGTCTCATAATAATATGCACTGCACTTGCAGAAAATAGCTATCTGTAAATTTGAGCACTCTTTGTTTTAAGTAAAAATTTTAAATTATTGCCTCAATCTTTTGGTCAAACCAGATGAATGTTGGTTAATCCAAAGTTTAAAATTACAGAAAGGTACTCTATATAGGCACTCTTTTTTAAAAAAAAGTTATTTTATATCAGAGCATAGCTGATTAGCAATGTTGTGTTAGTTTCAGCTGTACAGCAAAAGGATTCAGTTATATATGTATCTATTCTTTTCCAAATTCTTTTCCCATTTAGTTTATTACAGTATATTTAACAGAGCTCCCTGTGCTATACAGTAGGTCCTTGTTGGTTATCTATTTTAAATATAGTAGTGTGTACATGTCAATCCCCAAATCCCAATCTATCCCAAACAATCCAATCAAAAAAATGGGCACAAGACCTAAATAGACATTTCTCCAAAGAAAAAGACATACAGATGGCCAAGAGGCACATGAAAAGATGCTCAACATCACTAACTATTACAGAAATGCAAATCAAAACTACAATGCGATATCACCTCACAACAGTCATAATGACCATCATCAAAAAATCTACAAACAATAAACGCTGGAGAGGGTGTTAAGAAAAGGGAACTCTCCTTCACTGTCTGTGGGAATGTAAATTGGTACAGCCACTATGGAGAACAGTATGAAGGCTCCTTAAGAAACTAAAAATAGAGCTACTATATGATCCAGCAATCCCACTCCTGGGCATATATCCAGAGAAAACCATAATCCGAAAGCATACATGCACCCAATGTTCACTGCAGAGGTATTTATAACAGCCAAGACATGGAAGCGATTTAAATGTCCATCAACAGAGGAATGGATAAGGAAGATGTGGTACATATACACAATGGAATATTACTCGGCCATTAAAAACAATGAAATAATGTCATTTGCAGCAATATGGATGGACCTGGAGATTATCATACTAAGTGAAGTCAGACAAAGACAAATATCATATGATATCACTTATATGCGGAATCTTAAAAAAATGATACAGTCTCAGAGAAGATGGCAGAAGAGTAAGACGCGGGGATCACCTTCCTCCTCACAGATACATCAGAAATACATCTACACGTGGAACTTCTCCTATAGAACACCCACTGAAGGCTGGCAGAAGACCTCAGACCTCCCAAAAGGCAAGAAACTCCCCACGTACCTGGGTAGGGCAAAAGAAAAAAGAATAAACAGAGACAAAGAATAGGGACGGGACCTGCACCAGTGGGAGGGAGCCATGAAGGAGGAAAGGTTCCCACACACTAGAAGCCCCTTCGCGGACGGAGACTGCGGGTGGCGGAGGGGGAAGCTTCAGAGCTGCAGAGGAGAGAGCAGCAACAGGGTGCAGAGGGCAAAGCGGAGAGATTCCGCAGAGGATCGGTGCCGACCGGCACTCACCAGCCTGAGAGGCTTGTCTGCTCACCTGCTGGGGCGGGCGGGGCTGGGAGCTGGGCTTCAGTCGGATCCCAGGCAAAGGTCTGGAGTTGGCAGAGTGAAAACAGCCTGAAGGGGTTAATGCACCACGGCTAGCCGGGAGGGAGTCCGGTTGAAGTTTGGAGCTGCCGAAGAGGCAAGGGACCTTTTCTTCCCTCTTTGCCTCCTGGTGCGCGAGGAGAGGAGTTTAAGCGCGCCGCTTAAAGGAGCTCCAGAAACGGGCGCGGAGCTACCAAAAAGACAAGAGACTTTTTCTTGCCTCTTCGCTTCCTGGGGCACGAGGAGAGGGGATTAAGGGCACCGAGTAAAAGAGCTCCAGAAACGGGCACGAGCCGCGGCTGTCGGCACGGACAACAGAGACGGGTGTGGGACGCTAGGGTTGCTACTGCCGCCACCAAGAGGCCTGTGTGCGAGCACAGGTCACTCTCCACACCGGCCCTCCCGGGAGCCTGTGCAGCCCGCCACTGCCAGGGTTCTGGGATCCAGGGACAGCTTCCCCGGGAAAATGCATGGTGCGCCTCGGGCCGGTGCAGCTTCACGCCGGCCTCCAACGTCACAGGCTCATCCCGCATCCGTGCCCCTCCCTCCCCCCCCAGCCTGAGTGAGCCAGAGACCACGAATCAGCTGCTCCTTTAACCCCGTCCTGTCTGAGCGAAGGGCAGACACCCTCGGACGACCTATGTGCAGAGGCGAGGCCAAGTCCAAAGCTGAACCCCAGGAGCTGTGCGAACAAAGAGGAGAGGGGGAGGTCTCTCCCATCAGCCTCAAAAGCAGCAGATTAAAGCTCCACAGTCAACTTGAAGTGCCCTGCATCTGTGGAAAACGTGAATAGACAGCGAAATATCCCAAGTTGAGGAGGTGGACTTTGGGAGCAAGATATACTATTATTTTCCCCCTTTTTCTTTTTGTGAGTGTGTATGTGTGTGCTGCTGTGTGAGATTTTGTCTGTATAGCTTTGTTTTCACCATTTGTCCTAGGGTTAGACTGACCCGTCTTTTTTTTTCTTTAATAGAAATTTTTCTTCTAAATAATTATTTTTTATTTTAATAACTGTATCTTACCCCACTTTATTTTGTCTTCTCCCTTTCTTCCTTTCTTCCCTCCTTTCTTTCCTACTTCCCTCCTTCCTTCCTTCCTCCCTTCCTTCCTTTATTCCCTCCTTCCTTCCTTCCTTCCTCCCTTCCTTTCTTCCTCCCTCCCTTCCTTTCTTCCTTCCTTCCCTCCCTTCCTCCTTCCTTCCTTCCTTTCTTGCCTTTCTATATTTTTTCTCCATTTTACTTTGAGCCGTGTGGATTAAAGGCTCTTGGCACTCCAGCCAGGTGTCAAGGCTGTGTCTCTGAGGTGGGAGAACCAACCTCAGGACACTGGTCCACAAGAGACCTCTTAGCTCCACATAATATCAAATGGCAAACATCTCCCAGAGATCTCCATCTCAACACCAAGACCCAGCTTCACTCAAGGACCAGCAACAAACAGTGCTGGACACCCTATACCCAACAAAGAGCAAGACAGGTCTACAGCCCCATCCATTAGCAGAGAGGCTGCCTAAAATCATAATAAGGCTACCTACATCCCCATACACACCACCAGACGTGGACCTGCCCACCATAAAGACAAGATCCAGCCTCATCCACCAGAACAGAGGCACTAGTCCCCACAACCAGGAAACCTGCTCAACCCACTGAACCAACCTCAGTCACTGGGGACAGCCACCAAAACCAGAGGGAACTATGAACCTGCAGCCTGAAAAAAGGAGACACCAAACACAGTAAGATAAGCAAAATGAGAAGACAGAAAAACACACAGCAGATGAAGGAGCAAGATAAAAACACACCAGACCTAATAAATGAAGAGGTAATAGCCAGTCTACCTGAAAAAGAATTCAGAATAATGATAGTAAAGATGATTCAAAATCTTGGAAATAGAATAGACAAATTGCAAGAAACAGTTAACAAGGACCTAGAAGAAATAAAGAGGAAGCAAGCAACGATGAGCAACACAATAAATGAAATGAAAAATACTCTAGATGGGATCAATAGCAGAATGACTGAGGCAGAAGGATGGATAAGTGACCTGGAAGATAAAATAGTGGAAATAACTACTGCAGAGCAGAAGAAAGAAAAAAGAATGAAAAGAACTGAGGACAGTCTCAGAGACCTCTGGGACAACATTAAATGCACCAACATTCGAATCATAGGGGTCCTAGAAGAAGAAGAGAAAAAGAAAGGGACTGAGAAAATATTTGAATAGATTATAGTTGAAAACTTCCCTAATATAGGAAAGGAAATAGTCAATCAAGTCCAGGAAGCACAGAGAGTCCCATACAGGATAAACCCAAGGATAAGCACGCCAAGACACATAATAATCAAACTGTCAAAAATTAAATACAAACAAAACATATTAAAAGCAGCAAGGGAAAAACAACAAATAACACACAAAGGAATCCCCATAAGGTTAACATCTGATATTTCAGCAGAACTCTACAAGCCAGAAGGGAGTGGCAGGACATATTTAAAGTAATGAAGGAAAAAAACCTACAACCAAGATTACTCTACCCAGCAAGGATCTCATTCAGATTTGATGGAGAAATTAAAACCTTTACAGACAAGCAAAAGCTGAGAGAGTTCAGCACCACCAAACCAGCTTTACAACAAATGCTAAAGGAACTTCTCTAAGCAAGAAACACAAAAGAAGGAAAAGACCTACAAGAACAACCCAAAACAATTAAGTAAATGGTAATAGGAACACACATATCAATAATTACCTTCAATGTAAATGGATTAAATGCTCCCAGCAAAAGATACAGACTGGCTGAATGGATACAAAAACAAGACCCATATATATGCTGTCTACAAGAGACCCACTTCAGACCTAGGGACACTTACAGACTGAAAGTGAGGGGATGGAAAAAGATATTCCATGCAAATGGAAATCAGAAGAAAGCTGGAGTAGCAATTCTCATATCAGACAAAATAGACTTTAAAATAAAGACTATTACAAGAGACAAAGAAGGACACTACATAATGATAAAGAGATCGATCCATGAAGAAGATATAACAATTGTAAATATTTATGCACCCAACATAGGAGCACCTCAATACATAAGGCAAATACTAACAGCCATAAAAGGGGAAATCGACAGTAACACAATCATAGTAGGGGACTTTAACACCCCACTTTCACCAATGGACAGATCATCCAAAATGAAAATAAATAAGGAAACACAAGCTTTAAATGATACATTATACAAGATGGATTTACTTGATATTTATAGGACATTCCATCCAAAAACAACAGAATACACATTTTTCTCAAGTGCTCATGGAACATTCTCCAGGATAGATCATATCTTGGGTCACAAATCTAGCCTTGGTAAATTTAAGAAAATTGAAATCGTATCAAGTATCTTTTCCGACCACAACGCTATGAGACTAGATATCAATTACAGGAAGAGATCTGCAAAAAATACAAACACATGGAGGCTAAACAATACACTACTTAATAACGAAGTGATCACTGAAGAAATCAAAAAGGAAATCAAAAAGTACTTAGAAACAAATGACAATGGAGAAACGACGACCCAAAACCTATGGGATACAGCAAAAGAAGTTCTAAGAGGGAAGTTTATAGCAATACAATCCTACCTTAAGAAACAGGAGACATCTCGAATAAACAACCTAACTTTGCACTTAAAGCAATTAGAGAAGGAAGAACAAAAAAACCCCAAATTTAGCAGAAGGAAAGAAATCATAAAGATCAGATCAGAAATAAATGAAAAAGAAATGAAGGAAACAATAGCAAAGATCAATAAAAGTAAAAGCTGGTTCTTTGAGAAGATAAATAAAATTGATAAACCATTAGCCAGACTCATCAAGAAAAAAAGGGAGAAGACTCAAATCAATAGAATTAGAAATGAAAAAGGAGATGTAACAACTGACACTGTAAAAATACAAAAGATTATTAGAGATTACTACAAGCAACTCTATGCCAATAAAATGGACAACCTGGAAGAAATGGACAAATTCTTAGAAATGCACAAGCTGCCGATACTGAACCACGAAGAAATAGAAAACATGAACAGACCAATCACAAGCACTGAAATTGAAACTGTGATTAAAAATCTTCCAACAAACAAAAGCCCAGGACCAGAGGGCTTCACAGGCAAATTCTATCAAACATTTAGAGAAGAGCTAACACCTATCCTTCTCAAACTCTTCCAAAAGATAGCAGAGGGAGGAACACTCCCAAACTCATTCTACAAGGCCACGATCACCCTGATACCAAAACCAGACAAAGATGTCACAAAGAAAGAAAACTATAGGCCAATATCACTGATGAACATACATGCAAAAATCCTCAACAAAGTACTAGCAAACAGAATCCAACAGCACATTAAAAGGATCATACACCATGATCAAGCGGGGTTTATTCCAGGAATGCAAGGATTCTTCAATATACGCAAGTCAATCAACGTGATACACCATATCAACAAACCGAAGAAGAAATCCATATGATCATCTCAATAGATGCAGAGAAAGCTTTTGACAAAATTCAACACCCATTTATGATAAAAACCCTGCAGAGAGTAGCCATAGAGGGAACTTTCCTCAACATAAAAAAGGTCATATATGACAAACCCACAGCCAGCATTGTTCTCAATGGTGAAAAACTGAAACCATTTCCACTAAGATCAGGAACAAGACAAGGTTGCCCACTCTCACCACTCTTATTCAACCTAGTTTTGGAAATTCTAGCCACAGCAATCAGAGAAAATAAAGAAATAAAAGGAATCCAAATTGGAAAAGAAGAAGTAAAGCTGTCACTGTTTGCAGATGACATGATACTATACATAGAGAATACTAAGGATGCTACCAGAAAACTACTAGAACTAATCCATGAATTTGGTAAAGTAGCAGGATACAAAATTAATGCACTGAAATCTCTGGCATTCTTATACACTAATGATGAAAAATCTGAGTGTGAACTTAAGAAAACACTCCCATTTACCATTGCAACAAAGAGAATAAAATATCTAGGAATAAACCTACCTAAGGAGACAAAAGACTTGTATGCAGAAAACTATAAGACACTGATGAAAGAAATTAAAGATGATACAAAAAGGTGGAGAAATATACCATGTTCTTGGATTGGAAGAAACAACATTGTGAAAATGACTCTACTACCCAAAGCAATCTACAGATTCAATGCAATCCCTATCAAATTACCATGGGCATTTTTTACAGAACTAGAACAAAAAATTTCACAATTTGTATGGAACCATAAAAGACCCCGAATAGCCAAAGCAATCTTGAGAATGAAAAATGGAGCTGGAGGAATCAGGCTCCCTGACTTCAGACTCTACTACAAGGCCACAGTAATCAAGACAGTATGGTACTGGCACAAAAACAGAAATATAGATCAATGGAACAGGATAGAAAGCCCAGAGATAAACCCACACACATATGGTCACCTTATCTTTGATAAAGGAGGGAAGAATATACAGTGGAGAAAAGACAGGCTCTTCAATAAGTGGTGCTGGTAAAACTGGACAGCTACATTTAAAAGAATGAAATTCGAACACTCCCTAACACCATACACAAAAATAAACTCAAAATGGGTTAAAGACCTAAATGTAAGGCCAGACACTATCAAACTCTTAGAGGAAAACATAGGCAGAACACTCTATGACATAAATCACAGCAAGATCCTTTTTGACCCATCTCCTAGAGAAATGGAAATAAAAACAAAAATAAACAAATGGGATCTAATGAAACTTAAAAGCTTTTGCACAGCAAAGGATACCATAAACAAGACCAAAAGACAACCCTCAGAATGGGAGAAAATATTTGCCAATGAAGCAACTGACAAAGGATTAATATCCAAAATTTATAAGCATCTCAGGCAGCTCAATAACAAAAAAACAAACAACCCAATCCAAAAATGGGCAGAAGAACTAAATAGACATTTCTCCAAAGAAGATAAACAGACTGCCAACAAACACATGAAAGAATGCTCAACATCATTAATCATTAGAGAAATGCAAATCAAAACTACAATGAGATATCATCTCACACCGGTCAGATTGGCCATCATCAAAAACTCTAGAAACAATAAATGCTGGAGAGGGTGTGGAGAAAAGGCAACACTCTTGCACTGCTGGTGGGAATGTAAATTGATACAGCCACTATGGAGAACAGTATTGATGTTCCTTAAAAAACTACGAACAGAACTACCATATGACCCCACAATCCCACTACTGGGCATATACCCTGAGAAAACCATAATTCAAAAAGAGTCATGTACCAAAATATTTATTGCAGCTCTATTTACGATAGCCAGGACATGGAAGCAACCTAAGTGTCCATCAACAGATGAATGGATAAAGAAGATGTGGCACATATATACAGTGGACTATTACTCAGCCATAAAGAGAAATGAAACTGAGTTATTTGTAATGAGGTGGATAGACCTGGAATCTGTCATACAGAGTGAAGTAAGTCAGAAGGAGAAAAACAAATACCGTATGCTAACACATATATACAGAATCTAAGAAAAAATGTCATGAAGAGATTAGTGTTAGGACGGGAATAAAACACAGACGTACTAGAGCATGGACTTGAGGATATGGGGAGGGGGAAGGGTAAGCGGTGACGATGTGAGAGAGTGGCAGGGACATATACACACTACCAAATGTAAATTAGATAGCTAGTGGGCAGCTGCCACATAGCACAGGGAGTTCACCTCTGTGCTTTGTGACCACCTAGAGGGGTGGGATAGGGAGGGTGGGAGGGAGGGTTACGCAAGAGGGAAGAGATATGGGAACATATGTATATGTATAACTGATTCACTTTGTTGTAAAGGAGAAACTAACACTATTGTAAAACAGTTATACTCAAATAAAGATGTTAAAAAAAAAATGATACAAACGAACTTATTTACAAAACAGACTCATAGACTTAGAGTTTACCAGGAGGAAGAGTGGGGACACTCTTTTACTTTATTTTTAATGTTTCATTTCTACCTTTTTTCCCTTTTAAAAACACATTCTTCTTCTGGACATTTTCTGGTCTCCATGTTTATTGTAGCCAATTCAGTGACTAAGGTTAACATAAAAATCAGCCTAAACACAAAGTTTCTGTTTATATTAGCAGACGTAAGTCTTACAAAACTCTCAATTGAAAATACAGCACACCTTAAAGTTTTCTACTCAATTAATGATTATATTAACACTCTTTCTGTCTTCCTTTATTCAGACATACCCAAACTTCTCCTTACCAGAACTGTTCTATGTCAGGTAAAATTTCTAGATAATCAAGTACTATTGCCAGATTAAGGCATGTGGAGTTTTAGTGATATTTTATACAAACAAATTGAATTTATAGGATAGCTAGTATTCTGTGACCAAATAGAGAAAGTTAAATGATAAAAATCGCTTTACATTTCTAATTTGAGTGATTTGTGACATATTTTCTAAGTCACATTAATGTGTACATGAAAGCCAAATTTTTTCTAACAATATTCCTAAATTCTGTGTGGCTCTTTAGGCAGTCAGGTATGTTCTCCAGCATAGCATGAAGGCAACTCCCTATTGGTCAAAGAAAACAGCATGCAAACAAAATATTTTATAAAACAGTTTGAGATATTTGGACATCTGACAGCTTTTATATATCTGACTTTGACAGTGTTTCAAAAGTCTGTGTAAAGTTTCATTATTCAAGAGATTCTTGTGAAAGATTTTTGCCCACTAAGGAAAACTGTTCACAAAGAGGTTTTGGAGACAAATAGATCTGGGTTTTAACTCAATTCCCACAACTGATAAAATTTCTGACCATGGGCAAAATGTTAACATCTCTGAGATTCTGTCACCTATAAAATGGGTATGATAGTATCAATCTCACTGGAGTACTTTGAGGATTAAATGAGATAGTTTGTGAAGAGAGCCTGATGCCAGGTAGCCCTGACCATGTATCAATTTCCTTCCAGCTCATCTCCCTTCTATTAATGGGGGGTGGGAAAGAACATTCACTCTCTCAAGACGTTTTATAGAATTAAAACTTTAGGGGGTCTAAAGAAATTTGAAAGAATGTCTAATCAAAGAGCCACAAATTCAAATGTTTACAGGACTTGTGCAGGGAATACAAACATAGCATCTAGATGTAACAGTGGTTAGGGTGCATGGTGGTGCCCCAGGCAAACATGAGTGTGTATGCCCTGCCTAAAGGCATTAGGCCTCATTAAAAAAAGTTGAAATACAAGGAAAAACTCACTTCCTTAACCAAGCTAACAGTCTGTTGACTTACTTTAGTTCATAGTTCACCAATTTGTGACCTCTGACCTCATTCTCTAATCCTCTATTGTATAAATAGGAAAACAAAGTCAGAGCGAAGAAACATACTCATACTATCCAAGGACAGGGAGACTGTTAATCAAGGCTATGTGTGTGCTATTTATGTCATCCTGAATTAAAGCATTGAAAAGTTTCCTGCATTGAAATGATTGACCAGACTTTTTATTGATATTGTGCTATGTCCTTAGCCAAGACCAAGAAAATCAGAGCCTAAATTATCCTAAATAAATGAGACCAAGCGCACTCAGGTAAATTCACAAGTTTATTAAAAAAAATTTATTTACTAAAAAAAATTTATTTATTAAAATATATTCACAAGTTTATTAAAAAGACAAGGCCAGGACACAACATTCTTTCATTTTTACAAAAGCTTAAGCTATATCACTAAAATAATTGCTGATACTCTATCTAATAATTGCAAAAGTCAAATTTTAAAAAAATTTCAGACAGGGACATGTTTTCCTGTTACTCAGAGGGGAGTGATTTTTTTAACATCAGCACCTCACTTGTGAGCCTCTTTCCTTCTCACCAGTCCTTGTGCCCTCTAAGATGTATATCTCATTGTAAATGCTTTAAACTTGAATTTACTGCCCTTTCAGGTCTATTAAAAAAAAAAAGTTGTAGGGGCTTCCCTGGTGGCGCAGTGCTTGGGAGTCCGCCTGCCAATGCAGGGGACACGGGTTCGTGCCCCGGTCTGGGAAGATCCCACATGCCGCAGAGTGGCTGGGCCCATGAGCCATGGCCGCTGAGCCTGCGCATCCGGAGCCTGTGCTCTGCAACAGGAGAGGCCACAGCAGTGAGAGGCCCGTGTACCGCAAAAAAAAAAAAAAAAAAAAAAAAAAAGTTGTAGACAAAACAGCCTGACCAGACAATTCTTGAACTAATTCACATTTATTACCATCTTGTTGTTTGTTCTCCTCTTCCTGGTTCCTAGTTCAGTTTCTGTATACCAATTTTGAATGTCCCTGCCATTTTTTCTATTTGCTGGACTTTTCCCCCTTTACCTGGCATAGAACATGGTACCTCTCACTCCCTGACCCGTGTTCTGAAGTGAGAAATTCCCTACTCTGGAACCTGGCCTCATAAAACCCTGCCAGCTAGGCCAGTTCCATCAAGGTCAGGGAGTTGGCCATACTTGACCCCCCTCTCCACCAATGACTCATCACTAATGGCATGATCAAGGAAAGCTATAAAAAAGGTATTTGGAGAGTGGGAGTATTTTCAATGACCTTTAAATCAGTCTACCATGCTAGAGGCTTAACTCTGCTGTTTATCATGACTCTGTTCTGAGCTGATAAAGAGATTGAATTTTAAAAGTACTGAATACCAGAGCATGCTATGTTTTAACATTCTAATATCAAGTGTTATTTGAAATCTCAGGTGCACTAGTTGTCCTCTGAAGTCATCTTAGACAACTGAAATGGTATTGTTGCTAGGAACAAGCTCACTATTTGGACAGCTGCTCATCATTCATCATTCATTCTGTCACTAAGGAGCTCTCACACAGATATTTACCTGCGATATGATTTCTCAAGAACATGAAGCCAACTTTGATGTTTGGTGAGATTTCCATTTTTGCATATTCCTTGTTTATATATAGTTCACATAGTTAATTGTAATATCATGTCACTGTGTATCTTAGCTCTCAAGGGGGAAGAAAGGTCATTGTCTCATTTTCATTCATTTTCCTCTCTGGCAGATGGTCATGCAACTCCTGTGTAAACACTTTCAGAGACAGAATTTACTGTTTTGCAGGGCAGCCTATTCTCATTGCAGGGTAGTCCAAAGTTACACAAGTTAAGAAGTTCTTCCTTATAATGAGGTGAAATCTCTCTCTCAACAACTTTCTCACAGTGGTTATAGAATCTAAAATGTCAAATATCTTCAATAATAGAAATAAGGTTGGGCTCATAGAAAATCTTCATTAGTAGTCCTCAACTTGTGGGATAAGTTAGATGGTAAGCATAATAAAATCACCAGTATAGCTATTAAAAGAAAAGTCCAGGTTCCTCTGCCAATATATTCTGATATATTAAGTATGTCTATGGGTGGAAGTTAGAAGAGGTATAAAGTATGTTTAATTCAATTGTTAAAAGTTCCCCAGTTGATTCTGATATACCACCGCCCACACACATATACACACAACACACAGAAACATATTTAGACTTTGGGTTGATTTTCATTTGTTTGGATAGACACTCCTTCCTGAAAACTAATGTAAAGGGGTGAAAATCTACAAGAAGTATGAACTGAATATATATAGAAGAGGCTAGGAATCATAGAAAAGGCTTCACAAATTAGAGACAAGAAATAATAACCTATACTACCACCTGAGAAATAGGGCTTAGTCTATTAGGGCTACTATATCAAAAGTAAATACACTGGTTAGCTTACAAACAACAGAATTTATTTCTCTCAGTGTTAGAGGCTGGGGAGTCTAGAATCAAGGTGCTGGCAGACTCAGTGTCTGGTGAGTACCAGCTGTCTGGTTCATAGACTAAAACCCTCTAGCTGTAACCTCACATGGCAGAAGAGGTGAGGGATCTCTCTGGGGCTTCTTTTAATAAGGGCACTTATCACATATATGAGGGTTCTTCCCTCATTACCCAATCACCTTCAAAAGGTTCTACCTCCCAATACTATCACCTTGGGTGTTAGGATTTCAACATATGAATTTTGGGGGACACAAACATTTAGTCTGTAACAAATAGAGAAAAGTTTAAAAATCAAAATACTCAGGAAACAAGAAAATCAAGTGTAGGAGAAATTTCTGGCCTTCTCCCCAGTATCCATTCCTTTTTCTGTCAATAACACTCTGACTTCCCTTTGGAGAACTATTCTCTCCTCCTCTAACCCAGTGGTGTGAAATCTTGGTATGACAGTTAATCAAAGCTCCTAGTCCTCCCCTGGCCCTGGTGTGGGCATATCCATCACTTCCTGCATGGAGCCCTGAAGCAGTTTCTGTTCCTACCCAATCTCAGCCCTCTTCTCTCAGTTTGCCTGTATTTATGTGCACTACACCTTGTATCTTCAAATGAAGTCTCTTTTGTTTTCTACTTAAGTAACCCCAATTCATATTATCTTGCATGCAACTATAACTGAATGTAGTACTGAACCAGAAATTTACACACCACTTATGCACTAATTTCAGATGGTTACTCTCAGTAAAGTTAAAGGCTGGCAATGCAGAACCATAATCATTTCAGTGGAAGGCACTTTCTAGTCAAATGTAGGCCTCTGGATTTAGGCAACCTGGATACCCTAGTATCAGGGGCAAATGCAGAGAAGGAGGTGTTCCTTTCAGTTCCTGCACATACAGAGAAATGTTTTTTTACCTGTCTTGTTTTGAATATCTAATCCCTTGATATCGATTAGAACATTTTACAGACCAGGTAAAAAAGACATCTTATTCTTGAAGAAAATAATTTAGCAATTGTGTTTATCCTTTTGTAAGCTGTTTATTATACCTAAAAGCCATCCTTTCATGTGCTCTTTTAAATTCATACCTATACATTAAGGCCTGGATCAAATAACATCTCCTCCACAAACCCTTCTCAGATGCCCAGAATCGTAATTCATACTCCCACAAGTATAGCACCTACTTTATTCCTCCTAGACTCACTTACGTATTTTTCAGATGGTAAACTGCTAGAAGGTAAAGACAATTATGTATTCTTTTTAAAACATTTTTTATCAGCCAAAGTATCCTAAAAACAGAATTTAGTCTATGTAAGTAAATAAAAAAATAGTTTATGTTTGTTCACCTGGAAATTGAATTATCATGAATAGATATCTTCTATTGTGTCTTAATACATGCAATGAATGTATATCTTACAGGGCTTGGAACAACTTAATTGGAAACTATGTCCTTCCTCTGCCCCTTCCTCATCAAAAAAAAAAAAAAAAAAACGTTTCTAATTATCTATTGCAGGAGCATAAAGGTTAGTATCATTACTTTAAGTTATGGAGGAAAATACTTGAGGAGAGAAAGCCCTTGAGTCATTAAACTTAATTGCCTTGAGTTGATTTCAGTCCGATTGTTTGTATATTGGGAACATCAAAATCTGACAAATCTGTAGCAAAGATACAAATAAACACTTGAAGTAAGGATACAGAAACAGTATAGCTAAAACAAGTTCTTTATTTGTGACTTGGCATTTACAAAAGATTGGACTGCTTTCTGAATTTAGAAAAGAATAAAGTTCACGAAAGCTTGTGAAGAGCTGTGAAGAAGGAAAAGAGAGGAAGGGTCTACAGTGGATATTAATTAGGAAGTCGCTAGCTTATCAATAGCAATTGGATGTGTGTGAGTAGGGAGTAAATATTCTTAGAAGAGTACCTAAGATACCAATATTTATTAGGCAGATAGAAGAAGATAAACCTATGAGTCGTCTTGGAAAAAGTGGCCAGAGATAGAGAAGGTTACCCACAATACTCTGATGTCATAGAGCATAGGAGAAGAGAAAGTTTCAAGGTGGTTTCAACGATCATATAATAAGTCAAGTAGGGCTTCCCTGGTGGCGCAGTGGTCGAGAGTCCACCTGCCAATGGGGGAGGCGCGGGTCCGTGCCCCGGTCCGGGAAGATCCCACATGCCGCGGCGTGGCTGGGCCCGTGAGCCATGGCCGCTGAGCCTGCGCGTCTGGAGCCTGTGCTCCGCAATGGGAGAGGCAACAACAGTGAGAGGCCCGCGTACCAGAAAAAAAAAAAGTCAAGTAATTAATTCCTGAAATTATTCACTGATTCAGCCACACAGAGGGCCATTGCTGGTTGAGGCAGAATGATGATGGTCAGACTAGCGTAGTGTAGACAGAGGACAGTGTAGGTGGTGAGGTTAGCCCCATGTGTCTCGTGACAAGAAGCAGAGAGCTAGAGGCTGTCTAGACAATACTCACTCCCATTCCCTTATCAATCCATTTGTTTCGATTTCCTCTCTCAAAACATCTCCTGAATCATCTACTTTTCTTGCTCCCTACCCTAGTTAGGTTTACTGTCAGTTTTATTTTTTCATTCAGACCTAGCTTTTATTCTCAGCCACTGTGCCTTCTCTACAATATGTTCACCACACTGTAGCTGACGATTTTTTTCAAACGCAAATTTGATTCCCCCATCATCATCTCCCATTCCCACTCCACATTCCCTTTCCTACAAGGTCCTCTATAGTCTGGTCCAAGACTCATCACCCACAGTTCTTTTTCTCTCTTTACTTCAGCTATGTCAACCTATTTTCAACTCTCCATGCTTCCTTCTGCCACAGGACAGTTGCACGTGCTGTTTTCTTTAGCCTGGAACGTGCTCCTCCTCCTTCATTGCCACATTTATACCACTTAGATGTGGTTAACTGCAGGTCTCTGCTCCCAAGTAAATTTTTAGAAAGTTTTTCACCAATACTGCATCCCCTACCCACCACTGAGACCTCTCTCTAACCAAGTCAGGTTTTTCCTTCAGAGCCTGATTCTCGATTTGTAATTATACATTTACTGAAAAGATTATTTGATTAGTGACCATTTCTTCTGTTTTATAAGGGCAGGGCCCTTACTTGTTCATGATTGGACCCTCAGTTTCTAGTACCTGATATATACTAGCCAAACAATAGTCCTTCAGTGGATAAATAAATGCATGAGTGCATGGATTAGTATGCTTACGAATGTATCATCCACAAAGAGAGGATGAAAAATTGAGTTTAGAGGGAGGAGGCAGCAGCAGAAATTCAGGACAAGCGAGAAAGGGAAATGAAATTTCCCTCTGAAATTCATTTGCAATATTCCACAAAGGCTTAGACAGTTGGACTTCAAAGAAAAGTAACACACTTTTCTTCTAGTCTGGTCATTGTACTTAACAAAGCTTGGGAGGCAGCTTCTTTGGAGTTTTAGTTTCACTTAAGGTATCAAATTGGGAACAACTGATTAGCTCCCAATTTAGTTTTTAATTTATTTATTTTTAATCAAGCAAAATAACTCTTCAAAGGACCCAAGCTGGCTTCCAAATGCTGGTGAGTAAGCAGATGGAAAGAGGCGCGATAACTCCCATGAACAAACCCAGGAGCTTTAGTATCTCCAGCAGAACGTAATGTAATGCATGCTTCCTTTCCAGGTAAGCCTAGCTCAGAGCACTGGGACTGAATGTGAGAAGTGTAGAAGGGGGTCTGTGATCTCTCACTGTTGGCATCCAAGTGACCACCTCTGGCTAAGCAAGCCAGTTCTTCTGTTCCTCCTGGTCAGACAATGCTGCTGTGTGCTGTGCTGCTCCTTGTAGTAACAAGAAATGACCATGCATTATGAGTTTCGTAGAATATTTAACTAATAGAATTGTGTTATAAAAGTGCATAGCAAGGTGCAGGTAAACAGCTTCATCAAGTAACAAATTTGATTATGCACCTATGATGTAGGCTAGGAACTGCCCGAGAACTCAAAGACAACACAAGCAAATCTCAAGAAACATAATCTATTTAAGGGGACACATGAAAGAGAGAATAAAACTGTAGTTTCTAAGTATAATAGGAAGCTAGAGGTAGGTGAACCTCCTAGTGGTGACTGTAGTCAGGGTGTTTTATGGAAACAAACTATTGCCAAGGAACTTAATATCCTCTAAGACTTTGCATCTCAAATTGCCTCCCAAATGTTGTAAATCTTAAATCACGCAATCCCGTCTCTGATATTAGTTTTGCTAATGTAACCATTTCCTTCTCTGTCTTTGGTTATCCATCGATAAGATGAGCAGATTAATTATTTGACTTCTAGGCCCCCTTCCATTTAAATGATCACATTTTACTGATTGTGTAACTTGATAACAAAATTAGACAGAAAGTAGGCAGGGGGCAGAACTATCAGGCAATTTTGTTTTTAATTTAAACATCACATTTCTAAATAAAATATTAGCAAATTAACTCCAACTATGTAATTAAAGACTAATAATACAGCAAAACAATGCAGTTTCTCCTAGGAATAAAACAGTGGCTTATGACTGGGAAATACTACCAATGAAATTCCTTGTTTTACTATATTTTAACAGATTTTAGAAAAGCATTTGATAAAGTTTTATGCATATTCTTATTAATACAAAACAAAGCTAAACTAAAACAGAACAAAAACAAACAAAAGTCTTAGTGAGCTATGAATAGAATAAATTATTCTTAACCTGAGATCGGTCAAATTACAGAAAATTATAGAATACTGCTCAAAAATCAAGATTAAAATAGCATTCCCCTTGTCACTGAGGTTAACCAATGTTTTACTCCAGGTTCTAGCCAATATAAATGAACCTAAAAAATAAGTGACAGCTGCAAATATTGTAAAGAAAGAAGAGGGCTTCCCTGGTGGCGCAGTGGTTGCGAGTCCGCCTGCCGAAGCAGGAGACGCGGGTCCGTGCCCCGGTCCGGGAAGATCCCACATGCCGCGGAGCGGCTGGGCCCGTGAGCCATGGCCGCTGAGCCTGCGCGTCCGGAGCCTGTGCTCCGCAACGGGAGAGGCCACAACAGTGAGAGGCCCGCGTACCGCAAATTTACGTTTCTCAGGTGACAAAGTTGAGTTAAATCCCAACTCTTATCATGAGTTATATATGGAAAGGAAGTACGATCAATTTTGCCATGAAGAAAAGCATCCCATTTCCATTTTAACTATATGTTTCTATATGGACTGAAATTTTTCCAAGTATCTTTTTCATAAATGGTTACCTAATTAGAAAAATAAAGGGGATCGATGAAATAGTTTTATATTTATTTACTTGGAAACATGCTAATGATAAGTAAAATGTATAAAATGATTTCTTTATTAAAAATGATAAATATGTGTATGTGTCAGAAAGTATAATATCTAAAATGTTGTTCACCAAAATGGTAATTGGGCTTATCTCTGAGGGGTAAGATCCAAGATAATTTCAACTTTCTTTTATTATAATTTTTAAAAATGTATAGTTTGGGTTATTATAATGAGAATGAATCACTTTTATAACCAGAAAAAACAATATAGTAATTTTCATGTTGAAGAGAATAAAATTTTTCTATATCTATATTTGAAATTTTAATACCAACATATTAATCATGACCCTTACTGCAAAATCTGAGGACACAGAATCACTTACAAATAGGGTTTCCAGAAAATACAGATATAACGTTTAAGGCCTGTTAGGTAGAAAATAGCTTGGGTTGTTTCATAACTGTTTTACTTAAAATGATTCACAAATATTATCGCTAATTCACAATAGGAAGACCAGACATTGGTTTTCCCTCATGTTGTCTTTAATATAATGGCAAATATCAAATGAATCAAAGCCCATTGACAATGAGAAAATCAGACCACCGAAAGTGATTTTAATAACGAATAAAAATTCAATTTGTTTGGAATGTTAACGACATTCCATGCATGGGGTGTGTGTGTATGTGTGTTTGTGTGTGTCTGTGTGCATGTCTGTGTCTGTGTGCAATAGATACAAGGTGATGATTCTGGTGATTAAAGGATTATAACATAGTCCTACATTTCTTTTCTTTTTCTTATCTTAACCTTACCCTCCAGCTCAACTCAAATTTGCATCTGAACTTCTTGTTCCTCTCCAATGACTCATTAAACATGAAAATATTCATTTGTCTAAGTGGACATATGTCAATGTTATTCTAAAAAACAGGCATTAGTATGCTGTGTCAGGATGTGCCATCTCAAAAGAAACAAATGAGATGAAAACACACACACACGCACGCACACACGCACGCACGCACGCACAGGACTTAAAAAGGTTTGGCTGTTAGAGTATTGCTTCTAATAAATTATCTGAAGTATATGCTACATAGCTCAAATTGAGGACTGCAATGTATACTGCTCTAAAAGTCCCATTTTACTAAACACATTTCTCATCTTTTATTTTGGAACAATATATAACTGTATATGAATATACATACACCATAATGATATGCAATGTAAATTATAAGGGTAAAACCAACTAGACAGTTTTCTCAAGGTCCCTCTCTAAATTAAGTTATTATTCACCTCAGAATCACGACCCAAAGGATAAAAGTATGTGCCACTTGCCAAGTTAATGTAATATAATAAACAGCATCAAATAAAATCTATTTAACTACCAAAGAGACAAAACAAATCTAAACTATAAATTAAAAACAAGATCAAGTGTCGTTTCCTGAACTAGTGATATACTTTGTTGTCTCCCGAAAATTAAGTACAAAGTGAAGCATGCAGGTCTAATAAGTCCTTATTAATAGGATCAGTGTGTAAAGGGCACGTGTCAAAAACTACTCTAATCGGCCTTCATTATCACTGAAATTGCCATCAAACTCCAAGGCAGTTTTATAGCCAGTGACCTGACCTCTCAAGTGGCAGAAAGAGAACTGATTTTTTAAAGACAGACAGAATATGCTATAGCCAATATAAAGTTTTTCAGTTAGTTTAATTATGAACCAACATTTTTTTGTACATATCACTCTATTCAAATGCCATCGTGGAAAAAGAAGTTGTCATACACTGCAAAGTTAATTGAATTGTATAAACTTCAAGGATATGTCAAGACTATCTGATTTCCAGACAAATCAAGACATCCTCAGCCAGATGCATTCCCTACTTTCATGAAAGAAGGGGTCTCTTAGCAGAGTGACAGTTGGTAATCAATTGTCCAACAGCATTGCCTTCAGGGGATTGATAGTTTATTGAGAAAAGAGTTAAACAGTAAAGCATAATGACTCTGGTAGAATTACAAAATGTTATGGAAATGAGAAGGGCTTCTAGCTCAGCCTGGGGAGAGGGGCAGGTGAGAAGTGACACCTTCCAGAAGAAAGCAGTGTGGGCAAATGCAGGGAGGTGGATGCTGAGTGAAGAATCTGCAAGCTCACAGAGGTCCAGGGTGCTGCAGGGAGGGTGGGAGGGGCACATACCTCTGCTCTGAGGCTCCCCAGTCTCTCTGTAATTCATGGCTTTCTCATTTGCTACCCACCAGTGGACTAGAGTTCCCTATGGCAGAAGACTTCTCTTGGAGGTCTCCTGAGTCCCTCCTGCCTGTGTGGTGTCTGGCATTCTCTGCTCCGGGATGTCCCTCATGATGCTGTGCCCCAGCCTGCTCACAGTTGAACTCACCCACTTCTAATCCTACACCACAACCTGCCCCTCTGCTTGGTCTCCCATCTCAGGAACCAGTTTCCACGTCCACCCAGTTCCTGAGCCAGAAGCCTGGGGTATCATTCTGGACTCCCCGCTCACTTATTTTGGAAGATATCAAAACAATATCAAAACCTGTGCAACTATATTTTTTTGTCTTGCAGTCATCTGTTTATAATTAAATTCTAACTTTGAGAGACATAGGCAAACAAGCTTTAAAATTACGAGAAATATATAAACCTGGAGAAAGACTCTTATCTCTCAGCATAAATGGCCCATAGTGAATCAGACAAATCAAAAGAACACGAAGTGTATGTGAGAGAGTGTGTGTTTACAGAGAAGTGAGAGTGGGGTAAGCATGTTTGTGTTTGTGTGTATGAGTACGAAGTTCCCAGCAAAATATTCAAACCTGTATACTGGTGTTAAATACTATGATTTCTATGTCCCCTCATCCTTGGGATCCCTGAATCTTTGAGGGCTCCTTGAACGGGTTCTGGATTTAAATCACATGATAAATAGTGGGGTTAGCTAAATAATGTGATATAATACAAAAAGAAAATCAAAGATTTAGACCCCTATAAATTTGACAAAGATATGAGTTATAATATGTTTGATCTCAACTACCCCTTAAGTTTCCAATAGGTCTAGAACGGAAGAGGGAGACAGAAGGAGAAAGAAATGTTATTTTACTAACCTTCCTTAATTGGAGCGAATCAATATGTTAATTCTATCTGCACAAGATTAAATTGTGAAATGCTTGACAACAGAAACCATCTTACCCCTCTTTGTTGTTCTAAGACTTTGCAAGGAATGTTACTCATAAAACTCCTATCAAATTGGATAAATTCAAGCCAACATTGCAAATAAAATATTTTTCACATCATCTTCGCTATAAAGTTCATGACTGACCTGTTTATAGAAGGCTAATGACAACATTCAAAGAAGAATAGAAGATGGAGACAAATCGTTTCCAAGGTTCAAGAAATGAAAGATTTAAATATAAATACACAAAATAAGATATTACATGAGTAAAAAACTAATTGCTGATGGTCTTCAGAGTAAGTAAATAATGCAACTAAGCCTTAAAAAATTTAGTTGGATTATTTTAAAGAATCTTAAAGAAAGATAGTTTCGGGACTTCCCTGCAGGTCCAGTGGTTAAGTCTCCGCGCTTCCACTGCAGGGGGCACTAGTTGGATCCCTGTCCAGGGAACTAAGATCCCAGGTGCAGTGCGGCATGGCAAAAAAAATAAAGTTTAAGAAAAAAAAAGAACGATAGTTTCTATATACCAAACAGACAATTTTTTAAACTACAAATATGACTACCTTGTTAAAAGGTACATGTTAATAGAAAACATAAAAGTTTTAATAAATCCCAGTATTGGAAGATCTCTGGATAATAAAAATCAGAAATTTCTGGATAAAATTAAAAATTCTCTTTAATAACTAGTGAATGGTCTAATGAAAACTGTTATTCCAAAAACCTAAAGTTAAATTTTGTTATTGTTATAAAGATAGAAATGGAATAGTTCCTATGTATTTAGTTGTTTTCAATTTTCATATCAAGCAATATGAAGCTTGAATCAAATTCAAGAAAGTGGTGCTTCACCTAAGGTAACTGGGTGCACGTCAGCCACACGGCTCCACGGGCCAGGCTGGATCCTCACCAGAACTGCTTCCAGGTCTCGAATCATAGCCACGGGAATCGGAGGGCATTTTGCAATATCTAGTCCATCTCCTGACCCTGCTTCAGGAAGCTGGCTTGCTTGTACTGCATCTGGAGCCTTTCAAAATGTTGTCAGAGTCAGCCTCTGAAGGAAGAAATCCCACCACGTTCTGCCTTTGCTCGGTGTGGGCAGTTTTGTTTCAGAGATCAGGAGACAGGTTGCTTCCTGTCCTAGCTCTTAGGGCAGAGGGTGGGCTTTCTTGCCTATGAGATGGTCACCTTAATGATGGCCTCCGTCATGGGACTGAAAGGAGGGTACAAAGCCCTGAATGCTTAGTAGCCAGAAACAGAGAATGCCCAATAAAAACTCCGTCCATTTCTTTTGCTGCTACTTCACCTTCAGCCTCACACTACTGTGGATTCGTCCTGCCTTAGGCTGCCAGGCTTCCGAAAGCACATCCACACCTTGTATCTCTCTCTCCTGTTGGTTAATTAACACTAATGGCCAGCTGTCTTCACTGCATAAAGCCACGGCCATCGCTGGATTACTTGAGGGCTAATTACGTTGTTTGTCCAGGCCCAGTGTCTCTCTTCCTTCCAGCAGCCTCCCCTTGGGACCCTTACTTCCCATTATCACCTCCACCAGCGGAAGAACAAGACAAGACTGTCAGCTGCACCACTTCCTACATTTCCAAGAAAAAACTTACATCCAAGGCATGCCATTATAGGCTTCCTCAGCAGGGGTTTTTAGCTAACAAAATCCTTCTTGTGATCTTTGTCCATGATTTGTTCCTAAATGGCGAATTATTTTATTAAGAACTAGAAATCGTTTCTGCAAATGACTTACTTTATTTTTTTTATTTTTTATTTTTTATTTTATTTTTTTTTTTGCGGTACGCGGGCCTCTCACTGTTGTGGCCTCTCCCGTCGCGGAGCACAGGCTCCAGACGCGCAGGCCCAGCGGCCATGGCTCACGGGTCTAGCAGCTCCGCGGCATGTGGGATCATCCCGGACCGGGGCATGAACCCGCGTCCCCTGCATCGGCAGGCGGACTCTCAACCACTGCGCCACCAGGGAAGCCCAAATGACTTACTTTAAAATTTGTTTTTCAGACATCTCTAAGAGTCATTGGTAACTCAGTGCAATTCTTTATCTCATCTCTTCCAGTACATTCTATTCAACCTATTTATTTCACACAGATATAGGATTTCTCCTTTCTTCCTTCAGCAAAGGACCTCAGAATCTATTGCTCTTTCTTTCCCCATAAGTAGACTAATGCCAGTCCCTGCTATCTCCCTCCATTCACCTTCCACACCTAAGTCCTCTTTTTCCAATGCCACCCTCTCATCTTCCCTTTTCTTAAACTAAACTGCCACATCACAGCTGGTACCAATCTCCAGGTGCTACAGTTGAGCTACTTTATTGATTTCTGGACTGCTATCATTTTTTTTTCTTTCTTTTTTTTTTTTTTTCCTAACTCCTATTCTCTCTACACGTCTTCCCCCTCTCACCCATTCTTCTATCTTCCGGATTCTAAGATGGCTTCACACTTTCCCTCATTCTACTCTATTACTTGACCATCTCTCTGGTAAGTGAAACATAATATATAAGCCATGTGGAGTTTTCTCTCTTTGTACTTTAAAAATATCATATTTATCTGCTTTCCCTTCTAGTGAATAATTCATTTCCTGTTGTTTTGCTAATAGGGTCTGTGAGTCAGGGGCTAGTTCTACATCTATGTTTAGTAAACTGGGTAGTAGAATATTTTGTCATAATGCAGCAAGTGTACCACACTTACTGCATCAGTCTTTTGGGAGCAATGAAATCCTGAGGGGCAAGACTCAGATACTGTGGTAGATTAGTTAAACCACAGAAAAAGTAACTAATTGTAATTGCTTATATAGTTGAATATTATGAGGTACATTGAGTGTTTCAGCTAGTTTTGAAAAAACTCTTTCATTATTTCAAGACTTGCATCCTAGTAACAGTGGCCATTTTTTAAGTAGGTCCAGTAAAGTAATCAGATTTACCTACACTCTGTTAATAGGTACAGATGAAATGGAGGTTGCTCTAATAAAGATATGAAGCAATCTGATTTGAAAAGAAGACATGGCAGTACGGATACTGGGATCCAGAGACTGAACTCTCTCTGCTATTATCTTTTATTTTACTTACAACATCTGCCATGCAGATGAATAACCTCAAAGGTCTCATTATCAACCTGATGGAGTGTCCTACATTTAGTGGCAACACATCATACCTCTTAGAGAATTACTCAATAATAAAAATTCAAATCCTTCTAACTCTCCACTCTTCCAAAATCTGCAGCAAAAAATTAATTTTGAAGCATCTATTTAGAAGTCACTGTGCATATACTGGTTTGGGGGTTCATAATTGTTTAAAAAGATATAATCCAGAACAAGAATCATTCTAATATTGTGTGCCACTTAATGGTTAAATAGTATATACGTGAAAGAAAAAAGTGACCATAATCAATTTTACCAAGTCAAATATTCTACTTCATATATGTCATCTTTAATTCATCACTGTGATCATATAAAACTTCTGGATAATTCAAAGAAAGACTTCTTTTCTATAACACCTATCACACTATGAATGAACCCTTTGCATATATATATATATATATTTATATATACAAGACATACATATAAAGTGTCACAATTTAATGATTTTAAAATGAATGTGTGCTTAGTATAAACTATTTGGGAAACGCAGTTAAATACAGAAGAATAAACACACACTGTCAGTGTGAATAAGTTGGCTCACTCAGTGCCTACTCTCAACTCCTCTTTGCTTTTGCCTTTCTAACTCTCTAGTGCATAGTGTGGACCTCTAGCCATATCCCCTCATCAGAATGGATGCACTTATCTTCCAGCTGCAGGGAATATCTGTTATTGATCATCCAAAGCTTGGTCCCTCACTAGGAACAGCCCTTTATTGTAGGAAACCTTTCCCAAGGTAATGCCCCTTCCCAGCAGGCCTTCACAATTAATAACATCATGGACCATATACAAAGTTCAACCCCTTTGCCTCAATTTGTGACAATTCCCAAGAGTCATCTGAGTTCCAGGACTCCCAACAGATCAGGTGAGATCTCAGCTGCAACCACATTGTAATCTAGCTTCTCTATCTAGTCTTGCCTTCCTCCCTTCCTTATAGGTTTATCTCCCAAAATAACACCTCAATAAACTTTCTGAATGCAATGTTCTGTATCACAGTCTAGTTCCAGGGAACCTAATTAAGAAAACCAAAATACTTAGAAAAGAAAATACTTTTTCTCTCTCTCTTGTTGTTCAGCTTGGCCATGTGCCAATGAGATTAGGCACAATTTCTCAGGGAATAATTGATTTTTCCTCCATTCATAACCAAGATTCGCCAGGAAATGTTTCTTTGACATTTTCCCTTTTGTCTTCCTCCTACCCTGGATATAGAGAAGATAACAGCAGGGCTGCAATATCAAAGCTAACACAGCAGGCATCCAAAAAGACCCCAGATGTTTGAAAACATCACTGAGTAAATGAATTTATGCCAGCAATCATCAACTCCTAAGCTTTGGGATAAGTGGGGAAGAAAACCCTCTTTTGAAAGCTGGTTGTTACTTGCAGCCAAATGCAACGCCTAAATGTTACAGTTAAGGAATCACTCTATCTAGAAATATATGTATGTGTATAGTCAAGTGTTATTTATAACAACAAAGAAATGGAACAGTTTTGTAAATGCTAAACTTTGGCCTATCCTTAGGAATGAAAATTATAGTCATTAAAGTAATTCCTTTGAGGACTGATTTAGTGTTGTTGAGAAATACTCTTGATGCCATATTAAATGTAAAGATATAAATCCCGGGGCTTCCCTGATGGTGCAGAGATCTAAGAATCCGCCTGCCATTGCAGGGGACACGGGTTAGAGCCATGGTCCAGGAAGATCCCACATGCCGCGAAGCAACTAAGCCCACGCGCCACAACTACTGAGCCTGTGCTCTAGAGCCTGTACGCCACAACAAGAGAAGCCACCGCAATGAGAAGCCTGTGCAACCACAATGAAGAGTGCCCCCGTTCACCACAACTAGAGAAAACCCACGTGCAGCAACAAAGACCCAACTCAGCCAAAAATAAATAAATAAATTTATATATTAAAAAAAAGATGTAAATCCCATTACATATATACACCTACATGCTTGATGAAGTCACCAACCGTGTGGAGATTCTTTATGGAAAAACAAATTTGCCTGTCGTGACACACTGTATTTTCTAAAGATGGCCAAACTAATATATATATCGTCTCACATACTTTTCTAAAAATGAGTCTATCATTCTTTGTACGGAGGGGTGGGGTCTATGATCCCTCACCCTGAATCTCAGTAAGGGCTTGTGACTGATTCTGACCCACAGAAAACAAAAAAGACAATAAATGATTGTTGTTTAAAGTCACTACATTTGGGGATGGTTTATTATGCACCACTTGATAACAAGAATATCTGTAGATTATCTTAGTTGTTATCTGATCTCTCAAAACAGATTTTTTTTAAACTTGAAAACTGCAGAGAAATGTATAGCTTTACTTGAAACATATTTAATATGCTCCCATTGCTCTTTTTATTTGTGATGAAAAATGAGAAAAATACCTTAAGATGAGCTTGTTAAGTGGTGGAATCCAGGACCTTCACCCTAGAATTATTAATGAGTCTTAGTAGTTAAAATTGCATCTGGCAAAATTGTAAAGGTCAACACCATTGTCTCATTGTTAATAGCACTTCTAAATCTGTGCCAAACATATTATTTCTTCTAACCAACAGGCTTCTCATTCCTTGTAGGAACTCTGTAAACAAAGAAATGCTACAGGGCTTCCCTGGTGGTGCAGTGGTTGAGAGTCCGCCTGCCGATGCAGGGGACACGGGTTCGTGCCCCGGTCCGGGAAGATCCCACATGCCGCGGAGCGGCTGGGCCCGTGAGCCATGGCCGCTGAGCCTGCGCGTCCGGCGCCTGTGCTCCGCAACGGGAGAGGCCACAACAGTGAGAGGCCCGCGTACCGCAAAAAAAAAAAAAAAAAAAAAAAAAAAGAAATGCTACAGTAGAACACATCTGAATTTATGAGTAAAAGTGCCAATTCCAGGCTAAGGTTTGAGAATATGGAAATTGAGCCTGTTGCCTCCCTCTGTGAAAAAGCACCTTGGTAGGAAAATGGGCAGCAGATAGCTTACACTTCAATGCCATAATATGCAGATAAAATGCAACAAAGATCAAGAAAGTAGCTTACTTCTGTATGTTGTTTGGGTCAGGCTCATCTATCCCCAATTTCCCATGTGTCATTTAAAATACCACAGTGTAAGATAAAGATAACTAAAATTCTCATTTTTCTTCAGAAAAGTCTCCAATAAAACTGGCAATATTTCTTTAAAGCACACACACACAAACACACAGAAAATATGACTAGGTCATTTAAGCAATACCATATATATTCACAGAAAATCAGCAGTTCAAGTAGAAAATTCCTCACCTACATACCAGCTGTGCACAATGTTGCTGGGTCTGAATCACTGCCAAGAAATTCAGCATTGGCATATCTCCACTTTTCAATTTGCTACAATGCACTTCACCTACCACTGTTATTCAGTGTACTGCAACTGTAATACGAGCACCTGTGTGCTCACTTGAACTCAACTATTTCCTTGGCTAGAAATATTTCCAAACAGGGTGATAAATATAAATGCCTGCCATTTTCAAAAGGACATATAATAAACATTCCTGAAAGACTCTGAAAGACTGCAGTTAACAATAAACTTTTGTATACAGGGATTAGAGAATAAGGGGCAAGGTAAACTTTATTAGCAGACTTTTAAGTACTTGATTTATTATTTTTGCAGTGACATCCTTGCAGAATTTCTTCAATTACATGAAATAGTCAATACCTCAGCTGTTGAAGGCCCCAGTTTAGAATCCCAGGGGTATATATATACCCAGACAAGTCCTTGTGATTATTCATGGAACAACCTGTGCCAACACCCAACTCATTAAGCAGACCATTGAAAAGAACTTTTCAAACCTTAGATGTAAAGAGAAACCTAGATAGATGATAGATAGATAGATAGATAGATAGATAGATAGATAGATAGATAGACAGATGATAGATAGATAGATATTGTACATAGAAAGATACATAGATATAGATATCAGGTGATAACAAAGATCAGATACTAACAAAACTAAACCATAGGTGTTCCAGTCAGCTAATGAAGATAACAAATCATCCCGAAATTTAGTGATTTAAAACAACCATAATCATATAATTTACAAGATAAACTTGTAAATCCTACCATTGACAGTTGGGAGTCCACCTTATCCTCATATTCAAATAAAATTTTACTTCCAAGTAGAAAATATTTTCTTTCTAAACTCTATGGTGATCTGAATGCAACATCTAGTCAAGGCATAAAAATAGCAACTTTGCTTGTCTGGTAATCGATGACCTTGTTTGTGACTCAAGAGCATAATATTAATGTACTTCAAATTCTCGTTCCTTAAATGAATCTATTCCTTGTCAACACTTGATTTTGAACTTGAAAATTTTATAAACATAGCTATACTTGCATTATAAGTTATAAATGGGAAACTATTTATGGGCATCTTCTTATTCCTAGCCGAGGTGACATCATAATTACCAAACCATGTAGATGGAATTAGGTAACAAGTCTAAACTATATTTTACAACTAGTTGACAATTTTCCAAGGTCCTGTGCTCTATTTTTTCATCTGTTGTAATACATAAAAGGGCCTAAAAACTACTTTATCCTAAGTTTTCTCTGTTGTAAATCAATGTTCATTAATTCACTTCATCAACAACTACAAGTATTTGCTACCTTTCCTCATAAATTCAAAATTAACCACTGTAAAAAGAAAGATACAAAACCCACTGCCTTCATTCCACATTGGTTTTATCTATTTTTATACTTCTAAATATTTTTTATTCCCCAATCATGACACATTCAAATAAATTGTATACAAAGAAGAAAGTATAGATACAAGATGTAGATTATCCCGAGTATATTTCAACTGTTTCACAAAAAGAAAATAACAAAATTATGGTGTGTTCACACAACATAATACTATACTACTATCTAAAATAAGCTTTAATTGAAATCTTTCTTGAGATAACTGTAAATTCACATGCAGTTATGATAATACAGAGACATCCCTTGGACATTTTGTCAACTTTCCTCCTCCTGTAGTAACATTTTATAAAACTATACTATCAGAATATTGACAATGATAGAATCCACTAATCTTATTCAGATTTCCCCAGTGTTACCTGTGCTCTTTGTGTGTGTGGATGGGTGGGTATGGATTAAGTTCTATACAATTATGTTATCTGTGTAGGTTTGTATACTCACCACCACAGTCAAAATATTGAACATTTCCAACACCACAAGAATCTTCCCTGTTGCCCTTTGATAACTATACACAAACCCCTCCTATTCCTACACCCCACACAATTACTAACCCGTCCTCCATTTATAAATTTTATTATTTCAAAATGTTACATAAATGGAATCATACCGTATGTACCATATGGATTTTTGTTGTTGTTTTGGGGTTTTTATTGGATTTTTTTGCAGAGCATAATTCCCTGGAGATTCATCCAATTTGTTATATAAATCAATAGTTCATTAATTTTTATTACTGACTAGAATCCTATGATATGTTTATACTTCAATGCAAATATTTTCTCCCATTCTGTAGCTTGTGTTTTTATTCTTTTCACATGGGCTTTCACAGAGTAAATGTTTTTAATTTTGTTAGATCCAATTTGTCAGTTTTTCCTTTATGGTTCATGATTGTGGCATCAAGTCTAAGGATGCTGCCCTAGATCCCTAGATGCCAAAGATTTTCTACTAGTTTTTCAAAAAGTTTTATTTCCATCTGACTATTACCCATTTTGAGTTTATTTTTGTGTATGGTCTGAGACTTGGTTCAAGGTTGTTTTTGTTTTGTTTTGTTTTTTGCCTATAAATGTCAAACTGCTACCACACCATTTGTTGAAAAGGCTATCCTTCCTCCCTTGAATTGGTTTTGTACCTTTGTCAAAAAACAGCTAAGCATGTGTGTGGATCTATGTCTGGATCCTATATTCTGTTCCTTTGATCTATATATCTATCTCCCTGCCAGTGCTACACTGCCTTGATTGTTGCAGCTATATAGTAAAAACTTAATATCAAGTAGAGTAATTCCTCCCACTTTATTCTCCTTTGCTTAGAGTCTGTGAGCTATTTTAAGGCTGTGCCATTCCATATAAATTTAGAATAATATCATGTATGTCTACAAAAACTTGCTGGAATTTCTACGGAACTGCATTAAACCTATGAATCCATATGGGGACTATAAACTGAAATTGGAGAAGGCAAGCATAACAGAGCAGACACAGATAACATTATGGAATTGGAAGAAAACGGATAAACTAATTCAGCATGAGAAAGACTGATAGGAAAAATAGGATATCTATTTAAACCATACATGTGTATGTGTGTGTGTGGGAGGGGATATACCCAAGCACAATTAATGAGTCAGCAATAAACAATAAATTATAGCACAATGAGTTAAATTTAAATATGTAGTCATCAGAGTATTGTTGGAATGGAACCAATAATTCAAATATAGCAATAGAAGCCTTGGCTTTTTTAAATAAAAGTACTGACTTTATGTGTGTTTTGGGGTGGAGGGTGGTGGCGAGAGGAAGGTAGGAGGTTATCAATAACTTTATGCCTGTGTGGAAATACATGCAACTTGGGTTAGTAGTCTGTTAAAGCCCTCTACTGTTTAAAATACCTCTTAAGTATATGAAGTCATATCATTTAAAAAACATCTTTATTGAAGTATAATTGATGTACAAAGAACTATACATATTTAATATATATAATTTGATGAGTTTGGAAATGCACACACTTATGAAACCATCACCACAATTAAGGAAATAGACACATCCATCACCTCCAAAGTTTCCTTGTGTCCCCTTTTTTTGTGTTTGTAGTAAGGACATTTAATGTGAAATCTACCCTCTTCACAAATGTTTAAGTGCACAGTAGAGTATAATTGACTACAGGTACTATGCTGTACAGCAGATCTTTAGAATTAACTCATCCTTGCATAACTGGGAGAAAGAAATGGAGAGTTGTTATTCAATTAGTATAAAGCCATCTAGTTCTAAAGATAAAAGGAGAGAGGAAAACAAGTGATCCTGGTAGAGTGTACTCTAAACTTCCAGGTGAAAATAAGAAAAGTGATGTGGTTTTCCTGAACGAGACTCTACAACTGAAACAAAGGCAGCACAGAGCAGTGACCTGAGCTTCAGTCACTGGGTTCCCATTGGCGAAAAGTGTCTTTGATAAGTCTTGCTCAGATAGAAAGGCAATAACAAGAGAAGTTCGTTTCAAATCCCATGCTAACTGATCAGAAAGAATTTGTGATCGAAACAGTGGATACCCTGAGCAAAGTTACCCTGCTACTTTAGGGTTTGTAATAGCCAGAACTACAGAAACAGTGGATTCTAAAAAGTTCAGAAAGAGTAGGTATAACTCAATGGCTCCAAATTATGTAAAAATATGACTGAGAAGGTTCAAAGGCTTTCAAAAAAAAATCCTATCATCATAAACAGGAAAACATTAGGAAAATGATATGGCTACATCTCTAACTCCACAAGAAGATTATATATAAAATGGACAAAACCGAGATAGAAATAAGGGCCAAGCACAGGATGTCACATATAAGATGTGCTCAATTCATATTTTGGTGAAATAATAAATGAATCTTTTAAAAGCAAAGGTAAACATGTAAAAGTTGTGTATAATGTAACCCAGAAGAGTCAAAGTATACATTATCTGTTCACTTATCATGTAGCCCAGCAATATTTATTGAACATTTATTATGTACCAGACACTTTCTGCTTTCAAGGATATCAGAGTCTAGAGTAAGAAACTGATATGCAAACCAAAAAAATCAAAATATAAGAAAGTAAGTACAAATAAATAATTGTGTAAAGTAATGTGGGAACAGACAGGATGGAGTTATTAATTAACTGAGCTTGGGGAAAGAAAGACTATAAAAATGCTTCACCATGTAGCTAATATTTGAATAATTTTTAAGAGCGGCCGAGATATGCAGAGTTTTAAAAAGAACTCTAAAAAAAAGAACTCTATATAAGTTTAAAAATAAGAGGAAAAGTGCTGTTTAAAAACCACTGGTGAAATGTTAATGAGCTCAGAGAATAGCAAACAGATAAACTATCTGCGTAGGGTTTAGAGAGCTAAATTGTACCCTCAATGGTCAGTTCCAAAGACTCAAACACCCTATAAAAATTTGGGGCAGCTAACACTACGAAACTGAAAAAATTTTACTTCTGCTGTGATTCCTCCTTGTCCCCTTAAATCCCATGTTTCCACCCCATTGACTCTGCTTTTATGCATCCTCCCTAGCTTAACAATTCTCAACCAGTGGTTTTTATATCCTGGCAGCTTATTAGAACCAGCAGAAGAGCTTTTACAAAAGATTTCTGTCTAGGTCCACCCCCAGGGATTTTGATTTAATTGATCTGTGGTTGGGACCCATGTGTTGCCCATGGTGACTGATGCTCTTCAAAAGCTCTGTGGGAAATCACTCTGGCTTGCCATGGTGAACTAGTGTCTAACAGAAGAGGGTAAAACAAATATCAGAAAGAAAAAATTAATGTCATGGAGTTTCACATGAGTTTAGAACTTAATGACTCATATAACATCATACAGAAAAAATTTGCTCAAGATAGCTCTGTATATTGCAGCCAGGATCTTTAAGAAAGAGTTGAACATGTGAATGCTACCAAAAGATTGGAGACAAGTGACTCTTACTCTAAATTTATCATAGGTGTAATGGGAAGGCAACTGAAAAGCTTTCTGGATTGCACTGACAATTTAAAATGTGTACATTACAAGAATTATTCTAGCTGTATCCAAGAAAATTGATTGGAGAAAGGCAAAGATGATCCCCAACCTTTTTTGTTTGGAAATAATCTGAACGTAGATACCATTCACTGAGAGGTAACAGAGGAAAAAGCACAGTCTTGCAGTGAGATTAGAAGGAAACATAATAAGTTCTAATGTGAACGTGTTGACTTTTGGGTAGTACAGCAGGAAAAAAAAAAGGAGATATGTATTTGAGATCCATGCACATACAGCTGGGTTTTTAACTCACAAGAATGGATGAGCTTGCTCTGGGAAGATGTGTAGACTGTCTTTGGGAGAACAGAGTCTAAGACAAAATTTAGAAGAACACTAAAGCTGGAAGTAAGAGAAACATCCACAAAGCAGATTAATAGGAAACAACCAGAGAGGAAGAAGGAAAACCAGGAGAGTGTGACATAATGGGTGTCAAGAGAAAAGAGTGTTTATAGAAGGAATGACTGAACAGTACTTGTCAAATGTTGCAACAGTTTTAATGGAGGGCAAAGCAGAAATCTGATTATAGTAGATTAACTGTGGGTAGGAGGTAAAGTAAAAAGTAGAAACAACAAGTACAGTTACCTCTTTAAAAACATTAGCGAGGTTGATTTAAAAGATTTTTGCTCTTTCTTTTTTGAAACATAATATACACACAATATGGTACTAAACTTTAGATTTAAGAAGAAAGAAATGTGAACATTTTAGTTCTGATGAAGAGAATCTAGAAGAGAGAAAGACGGTGAAACTAAATGAGAGAGAAAATGATAATTATTAAAATATGCAAGGTACCTGGGATGAGAGCAGGGAAGGTAGAAGAATTAACCTAGCTTTGCGCTGTGAGGAGGGAACATTCCAGAATAATGGGCAGAATGGAGGAAACCATGAACATGGATACAATACGGTTGGAGTTTTGCTGAAAGGATAGGGAGGTAGTTCTTGTCTAATGGCTTCACTTTTCTTGTTGAAGGAGGAGAGATCTGATAGTGAGGAAGGAATAGTAGAACCCAAAGTTTGAGGAAGCAGAATGGGTTTGAAAGAACAACTAGAGAATCTGAGAGAGAGAGAGAGAACTGATTGAGAATTACAGAAGAACCTCCAAGGAGTGTCAAAACCCCAATATGTTTCCTGAGTTAGAAATATAAGTGTACATTTTTAGGTTGTAGTGATGGCAGAAAGTATGTAAAAGCTATGTAAGTACTGACTAACTTTAGGCTCTATACCATCCAACAGAATGTTGGGACTTACAGAAAAGCAAACAGTATTCAATAATAGAAGTACAATAACCAAAGCAGACTTATCTCATATCTACCATGGAAATAGTTGTCAAAGTAGCAGTAGTAAACATTTTTTGAGTATTTAATGATTTTTTAATTTTAATTGTATCATATGAATTATACTGCATAGATGGTCATGACTGTTATTATTTTCAATGGTCTAATGAGGAAACAAAGGCACAGAAAAGTCGATTAATTTTCCCAAGGTCAAGCAGCTACTAAGTGGCAGAGATTTTGGACAGCTAATATAAGTCATGTCCAGAGGAAAGTGGGCAGGACAGCAAAGGGTTCAGAATCTCTGAAATATAAGGAAGAGTTTGATAATTGAAGATATTTTGCCTAAATAAGACTAGCAGCAGCAAATAAATATTACTTTAGTACTCTAATAGTTGCCATATGGAAAAGGAATTAGACTTTAATGTGTAGCTTCAGGGAGCAGAACTAAAGCCAATATGCAGAAGCTGCAAGGAGGTAGACTTCAGCTGGAAAGAATGAAGATTTTTGTAGCCACGAGAAATATGGGTGACACAGAAGGGGGAGTTTCACAAGTGAAGTTCCAGTGTCTGAAGTGTTTGAGCCAAGGGAAGGGGTGTTTGGGAAGGAGTTCAGCCCTAGGGGCAGAGAGGACAGGCTGGCCTCGATGAAGTCCAACACCCTTTCAAATACTGAGAGTCTGCCTCTGGTGTGCATTTATTAACCCACGATACACACTGACTGCTTTCTTTTCTCCCCAGAGTCAGATGTTTGGCAGATACATAAAGCACTTGGATCACTGCTATGGCAATATTTGCATATAATAGATAAGAAATAATGCTGTGCCAAGTCTGCTAGGTCTGGACTTTCAATTGCTTCAAGAGCTCTAATAATTCAGATGAGAGAGAGAGGAAAAGAGGTGGGAGGGGGAGGGAAGGAAGGACTCTGGGAGGGAGGGAGAGAGGGAGAGGGGAAGTAGAAGAGAGCTAGAGAGAGAGAGAGAGAGAGAGAGAGAGAGAGAAAGAATCCTTTTAGCTTGCAATTTAGCCTCTTCCCAAGAGCAAGCAAATAATCTACAGACCATTGTGAAACCGTTGCCTGCCAAAATTGTCCTTTTTGAAGTTTTTAAAAGATAATCTGTATTTCTACCACACTTTATACTGTCACATGCACGTTTACGCAGAAGCTCAAACAAGAGATTTTGAAGCTCTTCTCTGAGCAGAGTTCAGTGTTTCTGGTGCAGTGCCAGGCTGAATGAGATTTTTGTTTTTCTCTCTTATGAGAAGGCATGAGTGAGCTATATGCTAAGAAGTAAGATGCTCTCTGCCTCTTGAACCTGATGCCAAGAGAGGGTCCATGCTACCTTGTATTTGACATTGTTAGCCTTGAATTGGCTGCCAGATTTGTTAAAAAGATTAATATGCTTTACAGGTTCTGTAAACTCTGAGTTTTGATCCTGCCCTCCCTTAGAGAACTTTTCCTTATAAAGCAGATCTTGTTTTTTAATCTTCTAGCACATTACTGTGTTCTTCCCTCCTGTTCTTCCATGTGGAGAATATTATTTGCTTGTTTGGGATGTTAGGATGCCACAATTACAGCCATCATGCCAATTCATCATGATCCATGGGCATCAGATATATATACGCAGCCACTAATATGTACAGTAAATCTTGCAAAAATGAGCATCATATTTTGAAGCAAATGAAAAATTCTTCACTTACTACAGGAGTTCCTTTCCTTCATTTGTCTCCTTCTCCAGGAGCTGTAATCTTTGCAATTCCTCTCAAATCTGGCCCTATATTGCTGAACAATATACTTGCATATTTTATCCTTATGAACCACTGCACACCTGTTTCTCTATGAATTTTACTTTATTAATTGAATATAGACTTCTACCCATTTATCATAACATAACATATGGCAGCCTTAGTCGCCAAATACCATTAAAAAATACCTCCACAACTTTGCTACTTGAAAATCAGAATACTGTTTTATTCTTTCCTTCAAATCATTACAAAGCTATTGTATGGTAGAGACAGTCATACAGTCAGGCCCTGGTTATTAACAATTTCCGGAGGGAAATTGCCCATGGCAACAACACGGCTGAAATATTTACATTTCAGTTCATCTTTTTTGCCAATTGTTGAAAGCAAATCAAATCAGGAATTTTGACAGTAAGCAGCTGTAATATAAAACAAACATGGAGATGTATATACTCATCATGGGGATGTGTATCCCTTTCAATTTACATTAATCTGTCTGATGAATAGGAAGAGAGAGATATACTGTTTTTGTTTATCTTTTGTTTTGTTTTGTTTTTTTACAATATTCATCCTCATTCTGGGTAACCTATCAGAAGACATGGGCTTGAGTCCTGTTTCTGTCACTTTTCAGGATGTGACTAACAAACCATCCTTTCTCTCCCTCTCTCTCTTTCTCCCTCTCTCTGCCTCCATTTATTCATTTGTGAAATCAGGGTCTGGGTTAGATAATCACTAAAATCTCATCCAGCTTTAAAATTCTGTTTCTATAAGATGCTATTTCTGGATGAGCAATTAGGAAATAAATAAATGATATGATATATCAAGAATATGGTAGTTGAAAGGATATGAGAGACTAAACTATCTTTTTTAATACCTGAACAATTCAGTGGGGAATTATTCTGTCTCACCGAAAATATACGAGAGAAAGGTAACTTTCTGTGTTATATCTTTACGGCAAACTAAGTCAACGGGGCCACAGCCAAGGGCCAGCATTTGAGAATTAAAATGTCAACCCCAAATGGGTATAAAGCTGGGAAAAAATAGGTGTGGCAAATGGAGGGTACCCTGAGCAACTGCAACTTGACCATTTCTGTTTTTATTTTCTTCACAGTCTCTTTCTCTCTTTCTTTCCTTTCTCCCTGCCATGCTCTCTCTTCTTTCTCCCTTTCTCTCATCCTCCTGCCTCCCTCCCTCCCTCCTTTTTTCTTTCCCTTTTCTTCTTTCATTCATTCAACATGTACTCATTGAACAAATATTTATTGAATACCTACAATGTAAATGAAACTCTTCTGGGAACTGGAGCTATGCGCTGAACAAGAAAATTTCCCAGCTTTTGTGGATATTACATCCAGGTAAATAAACAAGAAATAATAATTAAGAAAATACTTAAATATATAGATTCGGGTTAATATACAATGCTTGAAAAATATTAAAGCAGGATAATGAGATAAAAACTGACTAGGAGAGAGGCCATTTAGATAGAGACCAAGAAGGTTTCTGTGAGGAGGTGACTTTAAGCAGAGACCTACATGAAGGGAGAGAGAGAACCACACAAAGATTTCTGGAAGGAGCTTAAGTTTTACCAACCTATTGACTAAGATCTTTGCTTCCATTATATTTTCTAACTGATTGTTGTTAGAAAAGACTTATTAACTGTGTACTTTCAAAGTATATTTAAATGCATGGAGACCAGGGAATTTAACAAAAATAGAGTACTTCTAGGAATAAAAATATTATTATGGCAATATTCCTGGTTCTAATAGAGAATAGAGAATTAGCCCATCCATTTGGGTTCTAGAACCTTCCCTGCCCATACACCTGGTGACTGAGCATTGGCTAAAGTATTGGAGAAGCTCTTTCTCTGTCCACTTGTGTACTTCAAGGCACCAGTGTGGTTCTTTGAGATCCCTAAAATATTATTTGATATTCTTTTGACTGTGTATTTGATTCATGAGGCAGTTGGGATAGGCTACCTTGTGATATGCTTTGAACTCCTAGTTTAAATCCTAAGGGTAGCTGCGGTCTTCTCCATAATCCCTTAGGGACAACTTTCAAAGTGCTGTAGCTCTCAGAGCTGTGATGGTGAGGAAAGGTTATGGGATTGAGCCTTGCAAAGATTAGTGACAAAATTGCTATCTCTGAAACAGATGGTTAGTTACAAAGGGGCCCTGATAAGAGAATGTGAATGCATAGAAAATTTATTCTAAATTTAGAATTCAAACATGTCTTATTTAAGATGGGAACCATAATCTACTTTTATAATGCTGGCTTTATTTAGGATGATATACGAAAGAGCCACATGAAGAGTTTGCCTCTTCTATAAAACAGTTACTGTGTATGTCTATTATACTTTTTAATGTTGCTTGTTGCAGCAATAATTTTCTCTTAGTTAGAGTCAAGATGGTATGGATGATGAAATGTAGGACAGTAGAAAATATCAGACAGAATTGGGTAGAAATTACAACTCTGCCACTTATAAAAATGAATGAACTTGAGAAAGTACTTAAACTCTGCTGACCTCAAATCCTTCTTTTGCAAAATGGGGAACATAATACCTAAAATGAGCATTAAATATTATCTATAATGAACCAGGTGTAATGCTTGACATACAAAATAAAGCTCTTAATACCTATTATTTTTCTCCTCATTTCTAGTTTTTTTTTTTTTTTGAGGAATGTTAACTCATTCAGTATCTAAGGTACCAATTAGAATTTTTTTTCTAGAAATGTATTTGGGCTTTGAAATAATACAGATTAATAATCATAATAACAAAATGTGGACATGAAGAATAGTGTTGAAAGCCATAAGAATTAGATGCACCCCATAATCCTGGGTTTGAATTTAGGTTTTGTCTCTAATTAGTCTTGCTATTTGCTGGCTTCTCCCCATTCTCATTTGTTTATTCCTCTTCATCTTCCTACTCAGCATTAGATTGCTGCAGGGCTCAGTTACTGGATCTAAGTTTTTGTCTCTCTACTCTTACTAACTTCTTGATAGTAACCAATATCATAGTTTTTAATAAAACTCCCCAATTTATATCTACAACCCAAATTCCAGATTTATATGTCCAGCTGCCTCCTGGACATCTCTACTTGGCTAATAGGAATGTAAGCTCATCGTGTTCAAAACAAAATTCATGATTGTCCCTAACAAACCTGCTCCTCTTGCTCCTGGCCCTCCAGTTGCTCAAGTCAAAAACTTTAGAGTCAGCCTTACCTCTTTCTTTTATACTCCTCACTCAACAAACAAATGAATATGACAGTTCTATTTTCAAAATATATTCAGCATCCAGCTACTACTCACTATCTTTTCTTCCTGCTCTCACCCTGGATTATTGTATCTCTCTCATCAGATTACTAAAACAGCCTTCAATCTGGCCTTTCTACCTCCTCACCTATTCCCCAGCAGTCTATTTGTTTTAATTTAAGTATAGTTGATTTACAATATTATACTAGTTCCAGGTATACAGCATAGTTATTCAGGATTTTTACAGATTCAGGATTTTTACATATACTCCATTATAAGTTATTACAAGTTAGTGGCTATAATTCCCTGTGCTATAAAATATATATTTTTTGCTTATCTATTTAATACATAGTAGTCCATATCTCTTAATTCCAAATCCCTAATTTGTCCCTCTCCCCTTCACTCTGCTTTAGTAACCGCTAGTTTGTTTTCTGTATTTGTGAATCTTTTTCTGTTTTGCATATAAATTCATTTGTATTATTTTTTAGATTCCTCATATAAGTGATACCATATTGTATTTCTCTTTCCCTGTCTTATTTCACTAAGTATAATATTGTCTAGGTCCACCCCTGTTGCTGTAAATTGTAGACTTTCATTCCTTTTTATGCTTGAGTAATATTCCAGTGTGTGTGTGTGTGTATACAACAGATCTTCTTAAGCAAATTGTATGTTGATGGGTATTTGGGTTCCTTCCCTATTTTGGCTATTGTAGTTAGCGCTGCTGTGAACATTGGGATGCGTGTACCTTTTACGATTATGGTCTTGTCCATATATATGCCCAGGAGTGGAATTGCTGGGTCATATGGTAGTTCTATTTTTAGTTTTCTGAGGAATCTCCATACTGTTTTCCATAATCACTACATCAATTTACATTCCCACCAACAGTGCACAAGTGTTCTCTTTTCTCTACATCCTCCCCAACATTTGTTATTAGTACACGTTTGATAATAGCCATCCTGACAGGTGTGAGGTGATATCTCATTGTTGTTTTGATTTGCATTCCTCTAAATAACTAGTGATTTTGAACATCTTTTCTTTTTTTTTTTTAACATCTTTATTTGAGTATAACTGTTTTACAATAGTGTGTTAGTTTCTCCTTTACAACAAAGTGAATCAGTTATACATATACATATGTTCCCATAACTCTTCCCTCTTTTGTCACCCTCCCTCCCACCCTCCCTATGAACATCTTTTCATATGCCTGTTTGCTGCCTGTATGTACTCCTTGAAAAAAATATCTATTCAAGTCTTCTGCCCATTTTTTGATTGGGTTGTTTGTTTGTTTGTTATGATAGAGTAGTATGAGTTGTTTATGTATTTTGGTTATTAACTCCTTGTTGGTCATATAATTTTAAAATATTTTCTCCCATTCCATAAGTTGTCTTTTCATTTTGCTATGCAAAAACTTGTAAGTTTAATTAGGTTGCATTTACTTATTTTTGCTTTTATTTCTTTGCCTTTGGAAACAGATCCAAAAAGCATTGCTAATATTTATGTCAAAGAGTGTTCCCATCTCTGTTCTCTTCTAAGAGTTTTATGATTTCAGGTCTTACATTTAGGTCTTTAATCCATTTTGAGTTTATTTTTGTATATGGTTTGAGGTAATGTTCTAATCTCATTGTTTTAGACGTAGCTGCCCTGTTTTCCCAGCACCACTTGTTGAAGCAACTATCTTTTCTTTTCGCCATTGTATATTTTTGCCTCCTTTGTCAGATGTTAATTGACCATAAGTGCGTGGGATTATTTCTGGGCTCTCTATTCTGTTCCATTGACCTATGTGTCTGTTTTTGTGCCAGTACTGTGCTGCTTTGCATACTGTAGCTTTGTAGTATATTCTGAAGTCTGGAAGGCTGATAATTCCAGCTTTGTTCTTTTTTCTCAAGACTGCTTTGGCAATCTGGGGTCTTTTATTGTTCCATATAGATTTTAGGATTATTTGTTCTAGTTCTGTGAAAAATGTCATGAGTATTTTGATACCCAGCAGTCTATTCTTAACTGCCAGAGTGATCTTCTCAAAGTTAAACTTAAATCAGGTTATTCATTTATTCAACACCTTCAATGTCTTTCCATTTCATTCAGAGTAAAAGCTAAGCTCCTTACCGTGACCAAATGATACCACCTCCTATATTTGACCTAATCTTTTCCTCATCTCCCTTTTACTCATTCTACTCTGAATATCTAGGCTATTGGTTCAACATATCAAGTATATTTTTATCCCTAGGGCCTTTGTACTAGCTGTCCCCTCTTGCTGGAATTCTTTTTTCCTCAAATGACCATATGTGTCACATTTTTACCCCATTCAGATTTTTGCTCAAATATCAATAAAGTTTTCCTTAAGCTCCCTATCCAAAACTGATCTCTACTCCTATTATCCCATATTCCTGTTTCTTGCTATATTTTTATCCAAAGAATTTCTCAGCATCTAACAAAAGAAGATAAGCCAAAAGGAGAACATGTTGTATGACTCCATTTATGTAAGATTCTAGAAACAGAAAAAACAACCCAAAGTGATAAACCTGATAAGTCAGTGGATACCTGAGACTGAGCTAAGGATGACTGTAAAGAGGCGTGAGAGAATTGTTTGAGATATTGGAAAGGCTCTCTGTCTTGGCTGTGGTGTTTGTTACTTGGGCTTATGCATTTGTCAAAACTCATCTCAGTGTACACCATAAATGGGTGTATTTTATTATATATAAGTTAAGCTGTAATAAAGTTGGTTTAATAAGTAAAAAATCATCTAGGAAACTCAAGCTGAACTAGACTCATTGGTCTTTTTTTCTCATTAATATGAAAACCTTTAGAACATCAGATTACACTTTCTTTAAAATATGTACTAAATTGTAGTCAAAGAGCAGAAGAAAATTTTAAAAATACAAATTAAAGTATTATGTCTTCCCTTGAATCAAATTCCTACTCACTGAAGTTTCTAACTGCAGACTCTATCTTAATCTAATGGATTTTCTGTTCCAAGTCAACCGTGACCTATTGCCTTGGTCAAGATTCCCAATAACAGAGACGTCAAGAAAGTAATCGATATTTCTAAAATGTTAACTGTTAATAATGTGACCACAGGAAGGTTCAATGTGTCTACCAGAGCTGATGTAATTCTCTGTATAGAAAAGTTTGATCTCAGCCAACGTTTACCCCACTCTTCTAAATTTTTCAATAAACATGTATGTCAAGCAAAAGAAAAAAAAAAGAATTTCTCACCATCTAATATCTTATTTATTTATTTATTTAATTTATATCACCTCTTGCCCATTAAAATGTAAGCTGAATGGGGTCAGGGACTTTTATCCACTACTATTTCCAAGGCCTGGTGCAACCAATATTTGCTGAATGGACTCATGAATTTCGATTATGGTTTTGTTAGAATTTAGCATAAATGTTCAGGAGAGTGCCTTGTACATAGTAAATACTGAATAAATCATAGCTATAATTATTATGAAAGGACCAACTGAATCAGTATGTATGTATTTGTTTTCAATGCTGAACAATTGGATCAGTCTTATTAGAACATTCATATAGGTAGTTTCAATTATACAAATTTAAGAACCTAATTCCACTTTTATTTTTAATCTTAGTAAAACATTTACCTTGGTCAAAAATAAGTTCATAAAACAGAAAAAATAAGCCTGCAGGGAGAGAAAGATACTGCTTTGTTTCCAGGGTTTAGATAAATGCACCAAAAGAAAAACGATGCATACCTTGGCCACTATTGCTAAAGGACTAACTTTTATTGGCCTTAAGGTTGCTAATGCAGCCTTTATCACTGAAGAGATTAATGGAAAATTGTTAAGAGCCTGCCAACAGGGTAAATGCTTCCAAAGAGATGGCATGAGCAGCAAGGTAAGATATTTCAGTGCATCAACATTTCTTATTATTTCTTAGTGAAAATGTTAAATGGTTGAATCAACATTTGGCAGATTTAAAATTCAGCCCAGCAATTAGTTTTTAAAAATCATACAGCTTCAAAACTCTCATTCAAAAAGTGGTAAGTTGCCCACCATCTATACACATCACAAATGAACAACTCTAGTCATCACAAGTAACCCCTACATTTGCAGATGGAAAAATCCATGAATCTTAGCAAGTAGAGGACATATGCTGAAAAATTATTTATTGTTTATCGAAAATTCGAATTTAACAGGATGTCCTATATTTTATCTGGCAACCCTATTCATGGGTAAATTACATTCTCCAAAAATTCTGCTGTTAAACTATGCTTTCTTGAGTATCCTTAGAAGTATTGGTATCTAAAGAATATTAATTAACCAATTAATTAAAATGTACATTTCTTACAATAACAAAACACATAAAATTTACTGACTGGTCTTTCTGGATTCATGACTACCAACTTCAAAAGGACATTTAGTCCTACTACATTTGCCTGGAACTTTCCCGCTATCCTAGATGACAATGTCCTAACTTTTCTTCTCTCCTTAAATTTTAAGAACACTACCACTGTCCTTTGTCTTTGCAGGTAAACTTGCTTTCCCTTTGATGAATAGAAGCAATTGGAGAAGATCTTCTATGCACTCTCTTCACATCTATTCACCACCACGCCCCACCGTCCATATCTATGTCCATGTACTCTATATTTTTTCTGTCTCAGTCCTATGTAAGGCCAGCCCTCCTTTTATGTACTAGATCCCATTTTGCCCATCAGGGCTATTTCTCCCACAACTGTTGCCTCTCTCTCCTTCAAAATCAACTTTCTCTTCTCTAATGCATTATTCCCATCAGCGTTCAATCATGTGATAAGAAAGAAAATAAGAAAGAAAGGGAAGGAGGGAGGGAAAGGGAAGGGTGGGAGAGAGGGGAGAAGGGAGTGGGGGGATTAAGAGACAGGGGAGGAGAGGGGAGAAGAGGGAAGGGAGGAAGGGGAGAAAGGAAAGAAGAAAATGCTTGCTTTAACCTCATATATCCCTTCAGCTATGATCACAATTTGTTGTTTCTTCCTTTATAGAAATACTACTTTAAAAATTTACCTTTACTTACTGCTCCCAATTTATTCCATCTTCTCTTTTCTCTTAACCCCACTCCAATAAGGATGCTAACCCATCTTCCCCAATGAAACTGTTCCTGTCTAGGATAACTCCACCTAGCTGAATCCACTGGTAAATTCTCAGTACTCATCTACCACAAACTGGGTGGGCTAAAACTACACAAATGTATTATCTCACGGTTCTGGGGGGCTCTACGTTCACAATGAAGGTGTTGGCAGGGCCACGGTCCCTCTGAAACTTGTAGGGAAACCCTTCCTTGCCTCTTCCTAGCTCCTCGTGCTTTGCCAGCAATCTTTGTCATTCTTTGCCTTGCATGTATAAAACGCCAATCTCTGCCTTCATTATCACACAGTGTTCTTCCTGTATGTCTCTGTCTTCACATGGTTATCTTATTATAAGAACGTCAGTCATACTGAAATTGGGGCACACCTAACTCCATATTGCCTCATCTTAACTAACTGTATCTGCAAAGACGCTATTTCTGAATAAGGTCACATTCTAAGGTACTGGGGATTAGGACTTCAACATATCTTTTTGGAGAGACACATAATATTTCCATTTGAATGTTGGATAGTTATCTCAAACGTAGCATATCTAAATCCCAATACCTGATGGGGACCCTAAATAAGGTCCCTTCTGCTTCCACAGCCTTCCACATCTCAAAAATGGTTACTTCATTCTTCTGATTATTCAGATACAAAAATCTGTGGAGTAATCATTTCCTCTTTTCTCTTTTCAACCCGCATCAGATGCATCAGAAAATCTTGTCAGCCTATTATTTCTCACCACCTCCACTGATGCCACTCTGGTCCAAGCCCACAGTGTCTCTCCCCTTAACCCTTACAATCGCTTCTAACATGTTTCCATACAACCAGGCTTACCTTACTACTATCTATTCTTAACACAGAAGCCTGAACCATCCTTTGAAAAAGGCAGAACATGTTACTACTCAGCTTAAAACCTTCTAATTACTCCCCTTTCTTTCAGAGTAATTGACAAAGTCCTTACAAGGGCCTATAGGCTCTTCCCCCCATGACCACTAACCCTCAGACCAACACACTATTCCCGTTAACATGCCTTAGAACTTATTCTTCGTATTTGGAGGGTCTCTCCTCCTCCACATTTGTCCCAGATTCCTTCAGAGCTTGCGTGCTCGCTCGCTCGCTCGCTCGCTCTCTCTCTCTCTCTCTCTCTCTCTCTCTCTCTCTTTCTCTCCTCTTTAGTTCCCTGAAAAAATATACACATAACCATACTTTCTCTGATAAAACTTCTTCTTTTTTTTTTAATTTATTTTTTTTTAACGAAAGCAACTCCTTACCAGGACCCCTATCACTCCTTCCCTGCTTTATTTTTCATAGTGGCCCTAATGCCATCTGAAACATTACAAATTAAAAAAATCACCTCTCTGATTTACTGCCATTCTCTCTACTGGAAACTAAGTTCTAAAAAGATTGAGATCTTTGTCTTTTTTTCCCCCACTCTACTGTTGAAATAAGGAATCAGTGAGTCAACCACAGAAAAACCTGTCAAAAATTAAACAGCGTTCAATTCTGTATACCAAGTTCAATGACCTATGGTCAATGAATGCTTAAATTGAGCAAAATAAATAGAAAGCTGTCAAGACTTACGTAGACTTATAGAAAAATTAAAAGTCATTATACTTCATAAATTAGAGATACATATTTTTTAAATTATCATTAATCTCCAAAGAATCTTTTTTGGTTGGACTAAGACTCCTATTATTTATATATTCTCTTCTCTGTCACCTTAAGTAGTTATATTATTTGCTGGTTAATATTTTGTTCCCCTTACCTGCTGTATAAAAAAATAAATAAAATTCAAAAATTAAAAAAAATATATTTTATTCCCCTTAATAGAAGATTAGAACTGGTGTAGTCACTTCAACATGCAAATTCAGCTTATATCTCTTCTGCCAAATGTCTTTGGTACTAATTTTATACTTTATATTAATTTTTCATCATATATGAAAGGTTAATCTTTTATACAAAGGTTAATCTTTAGTCTCTGTCCTGTTGAATACTTATCAGAAGTTTAATCTCCCCCAGACACTTTTCTATGAATATTTACAGGGTTGACATTGAATAATAAAATGAAATCCCATGATACTCTTGCCCTGTCACATCTCAAATAGTTAAAAAAATAAGTGTCAATCAGCTTTATAGCACTAAGCAAGTCACACAAAGCTCAAGGACCCTAAGTTTACCAACCATAAAGGAATAATTTCTGGAATGTTTGGAGCTTGGTAGGCAACTGGTAGTGACCTCCATAAATATTGGTCCCATCTCTGTGCAGAGAAGAGCAGCTCTTGGCCTCTGATTTCCTTGTGAGGTCAAATGAGACTGGGCTGGTAATTCTGAGCCTTGCCCGGCCCTTTAGGAAACCATCAGCATAGGCTGGTCATCTCTGGTGCCATCACGATGACAGGCCGAGAATCTGGAAGCGTGATTCTTAACTGAGAGAAATCATCTGAGCATGTGCTGTCTCCCCTGATTCCTCCTGGTCAGGGCAGAACATAGTAATCAGGCGAAGCACTGTTGTTACTAGAAAGTAAAATCCCATGGAAAAAAAAAAAAAATCACTCATACTCTTCCTTGGGAAATGATCATTTGAATAGCCCATTTTAAGGCTCATCTATTATTATTATTGAATTTTGTCCTCACAACAATACTACGAAGTTTTGGTTTTCAACCTTGGCTGTACATTTGAGTGACTTAAAGAGATTTTTAAAAATAAATAAAAATCCGGGCCCTCCTACAAACTAGGTTAGGACACAGATACCTCTATTTTATAAAGACTCTCCCAATGATTACAATACACAATAAGGATTAAGAATTACATAAGAAAGATTGACTGGACCAATGGTGTCATCTGATTTATAGGTCAGGGAAAAGAGGTTAAGTGACTTTTCCAAGGTCACATGGGAAGAGATCTCTTCTTTCAATTATATCGTGGTACCCCCTTCAACTTCCCCAATATCCCTGTCACACAAAAATTTTCCTCCTTTTCAGCCAATGAAGCGTATTTGAGTTCAGAGGAGACAAACACAAAAAAAGTAGACTAAAGTGGGAGTAGGAATGGTTCATGAAGAATAATTAATCATTATGTTATAGTCACCCAATCCTCCCAGACTAAGTCAGCATTGGAGAGTTGCCAGATACTTCACAGTTGTGAAACTGAATCAAGGAAATCAGGCAATCACTACTACTACTACTAATGCTACTGCTACTACTACTACTACTGCCAACAACAACAACAAAAATAAACACAACAACACTTTTGGCACTTTACAGATTACAATCCTATTTATACTGTAATTTCAGTAACAACTCCCATAAATGCTAAGGCCATACAACTTTATCCTACTCTTTTTAAAATATACCTTTTTATTTCAGACACTCTGTGCATAGGCCTAGGCTTCAACTGAGTACACATGTGAGAATCTCTACTCAATGATGAGTTTGAGAAAGTCAACTGACAGATTCTTATAAACCCTGTCTAACCTCCTTGACTGACCTAGGTTAAAGCCAGGATAGGCCAGTAATGCTACTTTTGTCCAGAGAAACCTTAAATGCTGATGTTTTAGAAGTATAAAAGACCCCCAATTATGGAGAGATGATAATGGCAGAGACCCTGACTAGCAATGTCTTTGTATAACAATAACTTCTACTTTTTACCATAAAACACCTCTTTTGGGTAATGAAGTTTCTTTCCCTCCTATTATACTTTCTAAAAGATGACATTTGTGTCTCACATGACAACTCAAGGTCCCAGCCTGGTAACTGATGACTTATAAGTACTTGGTGAATTGCTTGAGCGGATGGGGAAGACTGGGCAATAAGAACAGAATCTTCATATCATAAATTACTGAGTCATAGAATCTTAGATTTCTAGAACTAGAAAGGATAGATGTAATCTAAGTCCAACATATTGCATGTAAGGATGTTGGTGACCTGCTGAGGCCAGATAATGAATTTTGGACAAAGCAGATAGCAGAAGTCATCTGCATGCCCTATTTTAGAACCTAATTCAACCAACTAATACATTCATTATTCTCCTAAACTCTGATTATTTGCAAGTTTTATCTCATCATATAGATTACTCATGGCAATAATTTGCAGAAAGAACGCTGAAGAGTGGCCTGAGAATAATATTGTCCTATGCAGAGCTCCTCCATTTTGTTAAAGTATTAATCACTGTGCTTTAACTAACATCTATTAATGTGACCAGCTGTACATTTCCATGCATAAAATCCAGTTTTCTGTATTATTCATTTGTATACTATGAGAAACCTTGTCAAATATCTCATAGTTATCCTGACTCTCTTACATTTTCTGACAGTCTAGTAACCCAAGCCAAAAAAAAGAAGAAATAAGGTTTAGTCTTTTATTTTTCTTTAATAAACTTGTGGTAGCTCATGATGATTACTTCTTCATTTTCCCTATTTTATAATAATCTGTAAAGCCACCTCTGTGAAGCAGGGATTAAGTATTCTATCGATTATGTTTCTTCTTATAATAGTATTTGTCAGTTATTTTCAGTTGACTCTTACTCTGTTCATTTCTCTTTTCATGGAGATATGTCTTAACTTTCCAAAAAGATTATAAATGCCCAGGGCTGAAGCCATATACCCCACAGTTGCCTGCCAAAGTGTCATAGAAGATAATACAAATATATTGTTTAATTGACTACTTAATAATATCACTTGGCTTCTATTCACTATCAAATAAGATCAAATGAGAGGATCATGAATCACATCCATACTTTAGACCAGGTTTACAGATTGTTTTAAAGGCTTGCCCTAGTAAGAATATATAAAATAGTCTCCTCCCAGATTCAAATCTGTTTACTAATTTCTCACTAAGAAATAAGGTTTTTACTAACTAATAGGGAAATTAAAAACTGACTATGGAAAAGGAGAAGGGAACTATATAGGTTATATATGCAAAAAAAAAAATAGAATGTTTCCTTAGGATGGGGAGCCTCCTCACATTTTAACAAATAAAAATCATTAAAAAATAGACATATCAGGATGGACTCCGAAGACATTTTTCTAAGTAAAATTAAGCATATGTGTATAATTTATTTAAATTATCACTCAGCTCTGTGGGTGAGGTTTTTAAATGAGACATTTTGACTACATTAAAAGCACAATGACTACTTAGTTGAAAACTGGCTTACTGAATTATCTTAATGAGCCATTTGTTTTCCATTTGATGGTAGCGCATTTTTATGTCTTAGATATTTTATTATTCTGCATGTATATGTTCTGATATTCTAAATCGATAATGCAGTTTAATTATTTGAAAACAGGTATTAAATGATAAAAGAGGTGGCAGTCTTTAAAGACTGCCATCTTTATATAAAGATATATAATATCTTTAAAGATATTAACATAGGAGGCTCCTGAATTCCTCTCCTCCCAGGGACACACTGAATGAACAGGTACATACAGAGCAATTTCCTCTGAAAGAAATGTAGAAGCTAGCTGAGCAACTCCTAAACACTGGGTGAACAAGAAAATAGCCATAGGAAAATGGATAGGAAAGGCTGAGACACACTCTTATCATAAACCTCACCACCAGGACAATACCATACAATTGGGAGATAACCACGAACTCCTAGCCTTTTCCTGAGGAGTGAAGGGTTTGAACCGTACATCTAGTGTCCCAACTTTTAGGACTCCCTTTTAAGGGACAGGCCCTAAAACACCTAGTTCTGAAAGCCAACGGGGCTTACATTCCTGAGACCCACAACACTATAACAAAAAAAAAAAAAGCAGCTGTCAATGCGTGCAGGCACTCCCTGCGGGTAACACCTCAGGGCCCAACACAGAAGAAGCAGACAGGAATATCCATCTCTTAATCTTTCCCTGAAAGAAGTATATTTGCATACTTCAAAAGCTGCTACCTAAGGGTCAGACCTCTAATTTGGCATGTATCCAGGGGTTGACTGCAATCCTCCCCAGAGACCAGGGAGCCTGCAGACACTTCCTCTACACTCTCTCTCCTGCCTGCCCCAAGTCACCAGTATCTCCCTAGAGGGAGCACATCTGTACCCCAGCTTCTATGGCTGCCACTGGAGGAATGGTTCCCCATATCACTTGGCTCTGACAGCCGATGAGGCTTACATACAGAAGTCCCACAGAACTGTAGAAAACATATAAGAAGTTCTAAACAGGCTCAAAGCATCCCCCCTCCCCCCTCCAACTCATGGCCAGGTCCAGGACAGAAGTAGCAGCAAGAAGTTTCTCTTAACTATACACATTCCCAGCTGCTGCCTGAGGGTTCAGTTTCCAAGTGGTCTGCATCTAAGTGCTGACTGAGATTCTCTCCTTTGGGGAGCTGATACACCCTCCAATACTGGGAGCCACTAAGAACAAGGATGGCAGCTTAGACAATCACAAAGGATTAAGAGACAACAGGAGCGTGGGTGGGCTGATTGACAAGGTTCATCTACTATTCAAGACCACTCTGTCAAGATTGAGAGAGGCGGCTGTTTAATCTAATGGACAGAAACCAACACAGAGAGTAAAGAAAAGTGAAGAAACAGAGAAATACATTCCAGACAAAAGAACAAGATAAAATTCCAGAAATAGAGAAAAGTGATTTACCTGATAGAGAACTCAAAATAATGCTCATGATGATCACTGAGGTCAGAACAGTCTGTGAACAAAGTGAGAATTTCAACAGAGATAGGAAATTTCAGAAAGTACCAAATAGAAACCAGAGAGATAAAGAATATATTAATTAAGTTAAAGAATTCAATAGAAGGGTTCAAAAACAGACTAGATGAAGAGGAACTCGAAGACAGGGCAGTGGAATTCATCCAATTCGAGGAGCAAAAAGAAAAAAGAATATAAAAGAGTGAAGATAGCTTAAGGGACCTGTGGGCACCATCAAATAGATTGATATACATATTATAAGAGTCCCAGAAGGAGGAGAGAGAGAGAAAGGGAGCAGAAAGCTTACTCACAGAAATAATGATTGCAAATTTCCCTAACCTGGGAAAGAAACATATATCCAAATCCAGGAGGTCAAGAAAGTTTCAAATGAGATGAACCCAAAGAAACCCCCACTGAGACACAACACAATTCAATTACCTACATTAAGAAAAAAGAAAGGTCTCAAATGAATAACCTTACATTATAATTCAAGGAACTAGAATAACAACATAAGCTCAAATTTAGTAGAAAAAAGGAAATAACAAAGATCGTAGTGGACATAGATGAAATAAGGGACAATGGAAAAGATTCATGATACTAAAAGCTGGGCTTTCTTTTCTTTTTTTTTTTTTTTTTTTTTTTTTGTTATGCGGGCCTCTCACTGTCGTGGCCTCTCCCGTTGCAGAGCACAGGCTCCGGACACGCATGCTCAGCAGCCATGGCTCACGGGCCCAGCCGCTCTGCGGCATTTGGGATCTTCCCAGACTGGGGCACGAACCCACGTCCCCTGCATCGGCAGGTAGACTCTCAACCACTGCGCCACCAGGGAAGCCTTGGGCTTTTTTGAAAAGATAGAAAAACAGACAAACCCTTAGCTAGACTTACCAAGAAACAAAGGTAGTGGACTTAAATAAATAAAATTAGAAATGAAAGAAGAGATGTAACAACTGAGACCACAGAAATAACAAAGGATCACAGGAGACTACTATGAACAATTATATGCCAATAAATTTGACAACTTAGAAGAAATGGATACATTCCTAGAAACATACAACCTACCAAGACTGAATCATGAAGAACAGAAAATCTGAATAGACCAGTAACAAGTAAAAAAATTGAATCAGTAATCAAAAACCTCCCCAAAACAAAAAATCCAGGACCAGATGACTTCACTGGTGAAGTCTACCAAACATTTAAAGAAGAAGTAATACCAATCCTCCTCAAACCTTCCAAAAAATAGAAAAGGAGGGAATGTTTACAAATTCATTTTACAAGGCCAGCATTATTGTGATACCAAAACCAGACAAGGACACTACAAGAAAAGAAAATAATAGGCCAATATCCCTGATGAATGTAGATATAAAAATCCTCAACAAAATAAAATTCAAATAAATTAAATGGATTGTATGTTCCAATTCAGTAAGATTTGTTCCTGTGATGTAGGACTGTTTCAACACACATAAATTAATTAATGTAATATACCACATTAATACGATGAAGAATAACTATTGTATTATCTTATCAATAGATGGCAGGGGAAAAAATTTGACAAAATTCAACATTCCTTCAAGGTAAAATCTTTTAAGGAACTTTGTATAGAAGAAATGTACCTCAGCATAATGAAGGCCATATATAACATTAACATTGCTCTTGGTAATGAATTTTTGGACTTGACACAAAAAACAAAGGTAGCAAAAGCAAATAAGTGAGACTACATCGTACTAAAAACTTCACAGCAAAGTAAACCATCAGTAAAATAAAAAAGCAACCTATGGAATGGGAGAAAATATTTGCAAGTAATATATATAAAGGGTTTTATATATATATATAACCTTCATATATTCTTCAAAATATATGAAGAACTCATACAACTCAATAGCAAAAAACACAAACAACCTGATTTAAAAATGGGCAGAGGAATTGAATAGACACTTTTCCAAAGAAGACATAGAAATGACACACAGGTACAGAAAAAGGTTTTCAACAGCACTAATCATCAGGGAAATGCAAATCAAAACCACAATGAGATACCACCTCACACCTGTCAGAATGGCTATCATCAAAAAGATAAGAGATCTGAAGTGTTGGAAAGGATGTAGAGAAAAGGAACCCCCGTGCACTGTTGGTGGGATTGTAAATTGTTGCAGTCACTATGTAAAACAGTATTTTGATTCCTCAAAAAATTAACAATAGAACTACTGTATGATCCAGTAATCCCACTTCTGGGTACATATACAAAGGAAATCAGATCAGTATCTCATATAGATATCTGTACTCTCATGTGAATTACAGCATTATTCACAATAGCCAAGATATTGAAACAACTAAAGTGTCATCAATGGATGAATGAATAAAGTAGATATATTATTCAAACATGTATTATTATATTATTCAGAGATATATTATTCAGAGTACTAATCATCCCTGAGAAAGAAGAACAACATTCCCTTTGTAACAACATGGATGGACCTCGAGGGCATTATGCTAAGTGATATCAGTCAGACAGAGAAAGATGAATACTGTATGATATCACTTATATGTGGAATCTAAAAAGGCAGAACTCAGAGACACTGAGAGGAGAGTGGTATTACCAGGGACTGGTGGATGTAAGAAATGGGAGATGTTGATCAAAGGGTACTTGAAAGTTGCTAAAAGAGTAGATCTTAAATGCTTGCATCACAAAAAAAGAATGGTAACTATGTGATGTAATGAGGGTATTACCTAATACTAGGGTGGTAATCATTTTCTAACATATGTGTATCAAATCAATACTTTGTACACCTTAAACTTACACTATGTTATAAGTCAATTATATCTCTATAACACTGGGAGGAAAAGAATAAAAAGAAGAATTACAAGAATGATTAGGAGGGGAAAAATGGAGCCTACATTATTTTTATGATTTCTTTCTTAAGCTGATTGGTGCTAACAAGTGTTCATACATTTTCCTCAAAGTCTTTTGGTATATCTAAAATATTTCATAATAAAGTATTACAGTAGGGTTTTTGTGATACCAGATGATGTTAAAAATGTAAACCAAAAAAATCGAATGTTTTATTCCTTCCCTCAACTGCTATATTTACCCACAGCACCTCTCTTCTGGCAGCTATTTTTAATTGAGAGAGGGAGCATTCAGTGCAGAATGGTATGGGCACACTCCTTCTCAGTTGGCTCTGTAAAGAGCAGTCCCCTTTAGCATACATCCTCCAAAGACTTGATAAGAAAATTGAAGAAGTGAAGAAAGGATTAATCTTTAAATTATTGTCAGCATACAGTTAGGTAGAGTTTATTCTTCTTCAATTTTAACAATCCTTAAAGGTACAGAATGTTGAGGTTCTTAAATGGTGTCCTTGGGACAGTGAGGGTGGGGAGAAGATGGTAGGAAAAAAGAAACTGCATGGAAAATAAAATACATTTCTATATTTCTTTTTAAAAAAAGTTGGTCCACGCAATGTTCACTGCAGCTCTATTTACAATAGCCAGGACATGGAAGCAACCTAAGTGTCCATCAACAGATGAATGGATAAAGAAGATGTGGCACATATATACAATGGACTATTACTCAGCCATAAAAAGAAGTGAAATTGAGTTATAAGTAGTGAGATAGATGAACCTAGAGTCTGTCATACAGAGTGAAGTAAGTCAGAAAGAGAAAAACAAATACCGTATGCTAATACGTATGTATGGAATCTTAAAAAAAAAAAAAAAAAAAAGGTTCTGAAGAGCCTAGGGGCAGGGCAGGAATAAAGACACAGACGTAGAGAATGGACCTGAGGACACGGGGAGGGGGAAGGGTAAGCTAGGACAAAGTGAGAGAGTGGCATGGATTTACATATACTACCAAATGTAAAATAGATAGCTAGTGGGAAGCAGCCACATAGCACAGGGAGATCAGCTGGGTGCTTTGTGACCACCTAGAGGGGTGGGAGGGAGACACGGAGGGAGGAGATATGAGGATATATGTATATGTATAGCTGATTCACTTTGTTGTAGAGCAGAAGCTAACACACCATTGTAAAGCAATTATACTCCAATGAAGATGTTAAAAAAATAATAATAATAAAAATAAACTTCCAGGGGCTTCCCTGGTGGCACAGTGGTTGGGAGTTCGCCTGCCAATGCAGGGGAAACAGGTTCGTGCCGTGGTCCGGAAAGATCCCACATGCCGCAAAGCGGCTGGGCCCGTGAGCCATGGCCGCTGAGCCTGCGCGTCCGGAGCCTGTGCTCTGCAACGGGAGAGGCTATGACAGTTAGAAGCCCGTGTACTGCAAAAAAAATTAAAAATAATAAAATAATAAACTTCCAACACTCTATTCAAAGTAAAAAAAAAAAAAAAAAAGAAGAAGAAGAAAAGAAGTGCCAGTCCAATATTGAAAATTGAGAATTTTGAGAAAGAAATATTTGAATAATATAGATTTTTCACCTAAAAATTCTTTAAATTCTTCTTTCAATGGGTCCTGAGAGTCACTAAGAACCACCATCTGAGATTATGTCCACGTTTTCAGTATGTAGTAGTTTCCTATCGCTGCCATAACAAATTACCACAAATTCAGCAGCTTAAAAACAATACAAATGTATTATCTCACAATTCTATAGTTCAGGAGTCTGGGCAGTTCAGCTAATTCCTCTGCCCTGGGACTCAAAAGGCTCACATCAAAATGTGGGCCAGCCTGGACTCTTATTTGGAGGTTTAGAGGAAGAACCCACTTCCAAAGTCATTCAGGTTATTGGCTGGATTCAGTTCCATGCTACTGTAGGACCAAGGTCTATATTTCCTTGTAGCTTTCAGCCAATGAGATAGCCTGCATTCTTTAAGGTCCTCTTTCTACATCTTCAAAGGCAGCAACAGTGGGCTGAGTCTTTCCCAAATTTTGAATCTTTCTGACCTCTTCTGCCTCATCTCTTCTGTGCTCATCTCTCTTGTTCTTCTGCCTCCTTCTTCTGCTTTTAAGGGCTTATGCGATAACATTGATCTCACTGGCATAATCCAAAATACTCTTCATTTTTTAAAGTCAATAGGTTAGTAACCTTAACTTCATTACATCTGCAAAATTCCTTTACAGCAGGACCTAGATTAGTGTTTGATTGTAACGAGAAAAGGGAATCTTGAGGGGACATCTTCAGAATTTCGCCTACCACAGAGTACACCCACCAGCTTCAAAGTAAACTAGAATTACAGGTAGTGGAAGACACTTGAATAGATATTTGCCTGGAAGAATGCCTCTAATACCCCATTTATAAATGATGAATACACACATAGAAACATACACACACACACAAAACATGGCACTTAATCTTGTATTCTTTTCAACAAACTGTCAGAATTATTTATATATATATATACACATGTGTATATATGTAAATAACTTTGCATATATATATATATATGTTTTCAATCTGTAAAACATAAAAGTTTAAAGCATTCTCAAACATTATTTGAGTACTTGAGTGGATAACTTCATGGCTAATGATAAATCTTTTTATTAGGAATTTCAATTAAGATCTAATCAATATCAATTTTGTACAACTGCTGAAAACCATTACTGAAATCATCCTATTAGTATTTGAATTGGAATGCATTACTCCTTTTAAAATTTATGTATTACCAAAGACCTACGGTGTAGTTTTTTGTCATAGTCTGGATCCTCATGATGGACATCACTTTCAGAATAATAAGAACTAAGATTGACTGAGCCCAGATTAAGTGCTCAAGAGTTTTAAAACTTTATTTCAAATGCCTTTTTTGATATTTGAATATTTTTCCTAAGGCCACAGAAGTGGTTAGTTGCAAAGCCAGAACTGGAACCTAACTCCCATTCTTACTTCAACTTCTTTCCACCTCAGTTTGTATTTTAATTGGATGTAATGGGCATTTACTATTGCTGAGGATAGATTCTAAACTAGTGATTTAATCCATGGCTAATGAGGCATTAAATGTCCACAGCTGATAACAAATTGCATGCAAAATATTTGAAAACTGAATTTATCATCATTTACCATCACTTTAATAAGACTGTGTACTACCTTTGTTTATGTATGTCATCATGCTTATTTCTTTGTTAAAGATTCTTGCTCAATCATCATATAGACAAATTACATACATTAATGAAATTATAATCTTGACACTAGGGGTTGAAGTCACTAAAAATTATTGGAAAAAGAATAAAAGATTCATTAAATGTTGTTAAATTATGTCAGTCTATGTATTCTCCGCTCAAATCAGAAGAAACAATCACATTAGAACATTATAAAAGTCATGACCATGAAATAAAATGACAACACCTTAATAAAGCAGGCTTGACTGAATATTGAATTGTTTTAGTTTGGGATACAAAAATTCTAGACAGGTGTTTATTAAGAATCTCTTCATTGATGAAAAATGATATATGTAAGCTTCCAATATCTCAATAATTAAATTCCTACAGTTAGATGTAGCAAATGCAGCTACATCATCAAGGGATATACTGCAGAATCTTGAAGGCAGTGCAGACTACATATGGACCTCATTATATTCATCATTTCAACGTAAACATCAAAAGACATCTGAACAAAATAAACAAGGGCATTTTTCTACTTATTTCAAGCACTTCCCAAGTACATTGTCTGGCTTAGAGTATCAGATTAGAAGCTCAATGTCAATTTGATTTCTTGCCTTTGTAAATATTCTTGCATGCTATTAGTTAGTTTATAGGGTTTTTTCTTTATTATTGAAATTCAGAAATCTCACAATAACGTTTAGGTGTGAGTCTTCTTTCATTATTACTGACTCAGCTCTTGGTCAATTGTCTGTAGCCTCAAGTCTTTAGCTCAGGGGAATATATTTCTAAGATTTTATGTGTTGGATCTTTGTGTCTAAATTCCATGTTTCTAATATTTACTGAGATTTTCCAACTCCTTTTTCTCGGATCTAAGGTATGGGATAATTCCTTGAGTTTGCTTCTGGTTTTCATGGGTAGCTGTTCTGTTTTTACTTTTCCTATTAATTTGTTTGTTTTGTTATTTTATTTTTCCTTTAAAACAATAGCTACCTTTCAGAGTAATAATTAAAACGTATTGGCCTGGACTTAGGTTCTTTTGAGCCTTGGCCTGGCAATTTAATAGCTATTTAACCTTGGGCAAGGTATGTTAACTATGCCTCAGTTTCCTCATCCCATGGAGCTAATAATAACATATCTTTCATAGGGTCATTGTGAGGATTGAATGAGTTAATATGTAAAGATCAGAGAACAGTGCATGCTCTATAGTAAGCTTTCAGTAAAATTACCTTATTGTTCCTTTTACATAGCAATGTACTATTTTACAGAGACAAGATGACAAAAGATGACCAAAAAAAAAGCCAACATCTCAAATATCAGTGAGGATATTAATTAGAATTTTAAATAGTTCTCTTCTGATTACCTATCTGCAATATCTATGTTTCCTTTGTTTCATTGGGAACATTTGCTCTGAGTTCCAGCTTTCCTCTTTTTCTCCCCAATGGCTGGTTATTTCATTATCTTTTCATATTGCTGGGTTCAGGTTTAGATGGCCCATACTGGTGGTGGCTGTTAATGGCTCCTTATGCTTGGGCCAACATTTGTTGTCATGAAATTGCAATGTTCAGGGAACAGAGAGAAGCAGAAAGTGAGATTTCCTTCCAGGTACAGGTACTGGGAATGAACCTGACAATTGTGTTCCAAAAAGTAAAAGCAAGAGTGAGGTGGGTAAGAAAAGCTCCAGCTGCATTTAGGATGCTGATGACAGTACTTGGAGGAAGCACTAGAGCAAATATTTTCTTTAACATCTTTCTGCAGAGCTCTGATACATTCTAGAAGCCCTACTGTGTTATTCTCACTGATATACCCAATCTTCCAAATTAGGGGTTACATATTGCCATAATTTCCCAAGCCTGGGGTTCCATCAGTTTTCTATTGGAGAGATTTGCTTACTTGCCTCTCAAGGTTTCCCTACTTTGCTGATATTGGGCTTTAAAAAAGCCCTTGTCAGCTCCTTGGTAAACCCAACACATCTTCATTTTCAAAAACTAAATTCCTGAAAGTGTCTGCTTATTGATGTCACCCTTTCCTGTTTTCCAGCATTATTACACATTTTCTTTTGCTCATTTGGTACTTTAGTCAGTTCCATGGCATTAGAGTATGAAGGGGAAAAAAGAAATATGATTGGTTTAATTTCCCATCCTGAAACTGGAAATCTGTTTTAGGTATTGAAAATAACTAAGATGTTCATTTTTATTATGGCAGTCAAGTTAGTTGAGGAAAAGAATCTACAGAGTAATAGTTTTGCTTATTTAGCTAAAATGATGCAAAGTAAATAGCCATCAACACGATTAAAATTACTGGCAATCTGAACTTAATTAATTTGAGAGCTGTGTTATTTTCTTACTTCCTCCAGCCTCTTGACCACTTAATAAGATTTACTTTTAGTTCATCTCTAAAATTTCTATGCTTATGATCAAGAGTAGTGACGTGGACCACTCCAAAGAGAAAATCAGCCTGAATCATTTTTATTGGCATATGCTCCCATTATGAGACTGTTTAGATTACAGTTTACCTTTCTAATTATGTTATCTTCAAGCTATATGAAACTAAAAGCTACATCTTTTTAAGATTTTAATTTTGGCCCAAAATATCTGGGAGGGAATATCTAGAGAAAGAAAAGCCCAAGCTAGCCAGGTATTTGAATCTGGAAGCAGAGAGGTCACAGACTGACTGTATGTAAAACAAAAGGGACCAAAGACAGGTGCACGATTTCAGAGTTACTGTTTACATAAAACCAGTCAGGTCTATATCATTGGTAGAAAGCATTTGGTACAATGGGAAGATTTACTTACTGTTAACGTAAATAATGGTGATTTATACAAGTTGAATTCAGTACCTTTAAAACACATACACACACAATTGCAATTTAATTTATCTTATTTCTTCCAGCTTGTGAAATGGACTGGAAAAGAATAGCAACAGAGAAAGGGTGAGACTGACTTGTTCAGGTGTGAGCAGGTTGTCAAAATTGTAGCGGGGATGGGGAAAGGGAGAGCATTCAGCTTTATGCAATGAAGAAAGCTCTACAGACTTGCCTTGAGTGTCTGTGAGGTCAAATGCTGTGCACCCCAATCTACTTCCTGAAATTAATAGCCAGGTGTTATACTAGTTATGTACCTTAATCATTAATAATGACTGTGGCAGCAAGAGAAAAAACTACTAGGACACATGAGCTCGGGTGATTAAAGGAAAGCATCAATCACACACAACAAGAAAGCCAAAGATATCCTTTCTGCCTGGATGCTTTCATTTGTGACTCTGCAGACTCTCTCTCACATCAGACTTCAAATTTCAGAGACACCATTTCTCATTGTCTTTTTTTTTTTTTTTTTTGGTAGCAACCAGCTTAGGCCATGAGACTCAGATGAAAACAAAATAAAATGCATATGCTGGCAATGTCCATATTTTCCAGGTAGCATAACCAGGCTCTAGATTAAATTAAAGGCATTTTCCACAAACAAAACTGTCAGTCAAGAATTATTATTCTTTCAATAAAGGTTAAAGTAAGCTACATCAAGAATAGATTTTGGAATCAACAGTTAATAGTCATACTAGCAGCACAGGTTGCCCTTTAATTTTGCTACAATGGTCATAATAAGTGCATTGTATATGTTATCTTAAGCAGGTAGGCATAGCAGGCCAATCTCCCCAAAGCCTCATGCCACAGTATAGTGCATCACAAAGTTTGAGAAGAAAAGACACAATCCCCATTCTGGTGGTATCAAGCGGTATAAATGGGGCATTTAGAAACAGGAAGAACAAGACATTATTTTGGTGAAGTAAACTAAGTGTTGATTCCAGTTTGCTATCAAATCTTGGATAGATTATTTCACTTCTCTAGTGTTCAGTGCTCTTGTCTATAAATGATGGGTTTTAGCCATATCAAGAGTCCTTCTAGAGGTCTACATATGAGCTTCATGAGGATCTGCAGAGAGACTACACAGAAAATTTTGTAAACCAGATTCTTTAAGGTTTACTGAAAAGACATGCATTAAAGGAGTGTTCCTCTGTTTACTAAAGAACTAGTTATTTTACCTTTCCAATCTGTTATGAACCAATGCTTTAAAAAATATATAAAAAGTATGAATTAATAAAAAATAAATTTATACAACATAGAATCCTAAATTTTTCTATTAGATGAAACAGAATAAAAGTCCTCTGTTAAGTCACTATAAAAATTTCTAAGCACTTCCCATCAACTGGGGTCACTGTTATGGACTGACCAGCACTAGTTCACAGACCACACTTTAGGTGGGGACTGGATTAAGGTTCCTTCTAGCACTAACCTTAAAAGTTTCTGTATGAAATCTAGATTCCTTACATCCATTCTGCACCAGCTCCTCCTACCCAAATCATACAACCTAACATGCTATCACACTCAGAACAAAATTAAGATCTGTCTTCCTCAGAAAGCAATGGGAGATTGTAAATAATCATGACAACAACAACAAAATGTTTCCCCCAGTTACCTGTGATTATTAATGTTCCCTGAGCAGTAAGGGTAAAGAGGAGGGGCAAAGCCTGTAGAACTAATTATCACAGAGCCCAACCATCTGCTACCTGACCTACTAGTTCCCTCATCTATGCTTCTCCAATCATGTGATTACACAGAACTGGCAAGTCTTTACCAACCTTTATACCGTTTCATATTTACAGCCTCATTCAAGATTCTTCACTGCATTTATTAGACACTCAAAGCTTATCATATCCAGGAAGGGTACAAAAGGAAAAAATATGGTCTTCTGCCCTCAAGTTGTTTAGAGCATAACAGTTCTCATAAGTATATTGTGTTAAGAACCACAACTAGGGTATGCAGAAGGGATAATGGTGAAGAGACAACAAAGTTAGCCTGGAGGGTCACATAAGGCTCCTCAGAAGAAGTTATATTTTTTTATATTGTGTCTTGAGCTATGACTACTTGGTGATCTAGCTATAATATTAGAGAAATTTAGTCTGCTCATTGGACTATTGTTTGTGGTTCACTACTGTATTGCTACATGCTTGATTAAAAAGGATGTCCTTCCCAGAGATCTTTCTTTGATTAAGAGTGCTCTGACAGAAAAAAGAAGTGTGTGTATGTGTTAATTTTGTGTGTTTCGTGGGAGATAGCAAAGAACCACGAAGAGCAGTGCATATAAAGTGAATGGTGAAAGGTATCATAAAATATGACTTTATCAAATAATGTGGTAGGGAGGGTGAGGCAAGTGATGAGAGATGAGGCTGGAGAAAGTAATGGCCAAGGTCATGAAGCTTCTTAGTTATCTTCCTAAGGATTCTGGATTCATCCAAAGATCTTTTAAACTCATTTAAAGGCTTTAAGTAAGGGGGTGATAGGATCAATATTTTGTTTTAAAGAGATCATTCTGGCAGCTTTGTGAAGGATATCTAGGAGATGAGCAGGATGGAGTACCAAGGGATTCATCTAATAATTCGGGTGAGAAATCAGGAGGTCCTGGATCGAGTCAGTAGTAAGGCATGCAAAGAATGGGACATATTTGCAAGACACCAACAAGGCAGAATTACTAGCAATGAGAGATGAATGATTTTCAGGATACTGGTTTGGAAAATTTGGAGGTTGATGATTTCATTACCTGAAAGAGAAAATACTGATGTAAGTGCAAGACGAGAGTGGCGGGCGGGTGGGAGGGGGGGGAGAAAAAGAAGAGTTCAGAATTGAATATGTTCAGTAATTCAAGGTATCTGCAGAAAGTTAAAATGGAGGTGTCTGCAGGGAGTTAGAAATAGGAGTCTAGTTTGGAGCTGACTCTGGGCTGGAGAGAGAAAGGTTGGTCAGCAGTAATTGTAGGCATGAAATGGGTGTGATCACTTTGACAAGCCTTGCCTGTGGAACTTTATTCCACTCCAAGAGAATTTACTTTATTCCATAAATAGGTGGTTTTTATCTCTTTCATCTTCCCAAACAGTATTAAGGGGTCATACAGAAATATGCATTTTTACTTAAAACTTAAGTGGGAAAGTAAGCTAAAGAGTAAATGATATAAAACAATAAAGTTAAAGCTGGACTTTAAATTTACACACAATGTACAATCCACTAGATACTGTTTACTTCCCAGGGACAGGTCACATCTTTGGCTCAGGATTTTCCATCAGCAATGAAAAGGGGAGGTTACAAATTATATATTTAAAACCCATAAAAATAAACCAACTTCTCAAAAACGTACTTACTTATGGTACTGGGAAGTGAGAATTTTTTTCTCAGAAGAAAAACATTGTACTATAGTGAGAAGTGTTCTTAATAACTCCCCTAAAGTGAATAAAAGATGAAACATATAACTATTATTATGTCCATCAGTGTAGGGTGATGATGTAACAGCTAGAGTAAAGGCAATTCAAGGAGGAAGGAAGGCAAATTATGTAATTCACCTGTGGAGCCTAGGTATGTTGGTATGTATGAATGGACAGCTACATTTCCTTCAAGCACTCATCTATAATACCCTAAATATATTTTATCTCCCAACCTAGACTGTTGTGCCCTCACCCACCTTCTCACTATTTAAGGTCCACAACCTTCTTCAAGACACATTCATTTCTCCCTTCAATATTCAATGATTTTTTGAACTAAAATTAAAATTTATGAGAGAAGTGACATTATTTTGATAACTCCCCTAAATCCAGTGGCTTAAATAATACCTGGAAAATAAGTAGTTGTTTAACAAATATTTTGAATAAATTAACAATTTACTGAATAAATAATTCAGATGATATTATAGAGGCTAGTGATGTAAAAATTAATGAGATACTGTTTTTGCCCTCCAAGTACTAACAATCTGAAAAAAAACACTGAAGTTGATTATTCTTCCAATAAATACTAATTGAGTGCCTACTTTGGGACATATTGGCAATAGAGAAAGGAACAAAACAGATAGAATGTACTCATGGAGCTTATGTTTCACAGGGGGAGACTCTAAAATTATATATATATAAAATATACAATATTACAAAAATATACAATATATTATATATTAATATTATTAATATATACTTATATATAATAGATAATAAAATTGTATATATATTATATGTATGTGTGTGTGTATGTGTATATATATATCTTGAAGGAAATGAGGGAGCAAGCCATGTAGATATTTGGGACAAGACTGGTCCAGACCAAAAAAAAAAAAGAGCACGTAGAGAAGTCCTGAGGCAGTGCAGCAAAAAGTAACTAATTCTAGTGAAAAGTTGTAAGAGATGGTGGTGATGGGTTGGTGTTTGTCAGGGACTTATAGGCCTTTGTAAGGACTTTGGCTTTTCCTTTGAGTGCCATGGGGTATCACTGAGAAGTTCTGAGCTAAGGAATGACACAATTTGCCCTAGTGGTAAGTGCAGTGATTGTGACACATATGTCCAATATATTTCATGAACAGAAATGAAGACTCAGGGAAGACTAAGTCATACAGGATGCTTAGGAATTACCCAGACAAGGTAGGAGACAGGGTGGGAACAGAAACACTTTCAGACAGATGGATACATGGCCTAAAGAAAGAAACTAAGGTGAGAAAAAGTTTGGTGTGCAAGGAAGTACAAGCAATTTATCATGGCCACAAAGCAAATGATAAGGTGGAGGGAATGATGAGAGGTAGCTAAAGAGACAAGCAGGAGAATACTGAGGGATTTTGTTCATATCCCTAACCTTTGCAAATAAACTTCATATTCTTGGGGGCAGGGATCACATGTAACATAAGCCGTGTCTATGACACAGAAGTAATCTTCAGTGTTTACATAAACTTTGTGCAATTTCACTGATGAAATCATTTTCACCATGGCTGGAAAAAAACATTTGGATACATATTGATTGATTGATATGCCAGATGTTATATTTGAGTGTTTTTTAGAAGAAATTGTCTACTTGTCTATTTTATAAAAGAAAAGCAGTTTCCCCCAAATGTGGCCTTGGGGAGCAACTGCATGTTATCCTGACTCATTTCACTATCCATGTGCTGAAGTCACCATTAGAGAAATGCTCTTCTTCAAATCACTTGGACCCGATGTTGGGAGCTCTAAATTCTAACACCTTCACAGTAAATGCCTGGGAATCCAAATTGTAAACCGATAATTATAATCCAAATAGGAATAAATATTCTAGAAAATGAAACTTAACATACTTTCACTGACCTTTACAAAAGTCAGACTGGAATAGGTGGTCTGAAAAGAAATTTATCTAAAAAATCATATTCAAAAGAAAAAATCAGTACTGGTGCCCTGGCTTAAATAAAGTGGTTGGTTACTGCATTCCTCCTTAATCACCTCAGGCTATTGTAGTATGAGGACTTTTATCATTTTCAGCTGCTAAAAGATTCAGTAAGGACAAGATGTGCTGTACTTTTCATTTAACTAGGCAACCCAACATTCTAAATAAGATTGAATGTTTGCCAATAGTTGGAAGAAGAACCTCAGGGATTTCTTAAAAGATTTTTACTTTTCTTACTTCTCTAAGACTGTCTTTAACCTAAAAATGATTTTTTAATTTTATATATAAAAGGTATCCTTTTTAATTTTTCTTTTTTTTTGGTTTTTCATTTCCCCCAAAGGAGGTTTTTCAAAGCTCTTGGATTTTAATGGAAATTAACTGCTGGGTGTTTGATAGCCAAAAAGAGTGTGTTTCCAACCCAGGCAAATGGCAACTTTCCTCACAGCAGCATAGCAGCAGATTAGTGCAAGACCACTCAGCTACCAACCAGCAGGAATGCTGGGTCCTGAGTGTCAGTACCACTTGCATGAGCCTAGTTTCTAAGTGGGCTGAGAGAAGGCTTGATCTCAGTAGGTTTCAAAGAGTATATCAGTTCTTCAGCTTTGATGCAAATTCTTCCAGAGTTGCCCATTTGTCCATTCATGGTAAGAGACTCCATGAAATGTGTGTAAGCAAAGAGGCACTGGCAGACTTTCTGTGCAGGGACAGTTTTGGAATGACCCCTGGCTCTGTTGAGACTAGTATTTCCTTAGGTCTTTCCAAACCAATCAGTCTTTTTATATGGGGTTATACAATGTACATGTATATGAATTAAAAGAAAAAGAATAAATGTTATTATGTAAAAATTAATGCAAAAGAAATATAGAGGCTATCTCCTCAAAAGTGAGCCTCTGAATGGCCACAGATTAAGATATGGATGGAAGGGAGAGTGGGAACAAAGAAAGGAGTACGAAGAAAAAAAAAAGAAAGGAATACGAGAATGAATCTAATACTCTGTATTTTGTATGCAGACAATAAATCGAGTAAATTATTTTCTCAGGAGATTATTTCTCTAAATCATTGAATTTTACTATCTATGAATCCAGGTGAAATCCTCATTCTCCAGCATCTGCATGGTGAAGCCTTTTCATTAATAAAAGAAAGAGGTAAATAATTATGCAAGCAAGACAGAAAAATGCAAAATAAAGGAATATATTCAAATGTGAGGCCAAAGACCTAAATTGAGTACCATCATTCACTTGCTCTGTCACTTCAGCCTCCTGGGCTTCACTTTTCTCTGCTTCTTCTGAAAAATGGAGGCATAATAATACTTGTCCTGCTTGCTTCATAGTGTTGTGGAGCAAATGAGATAATCAGTATAGATCACTCATCTCCAATTCTTAAAGAGCTATGCAAATATTAGTGACTTAGTAAAGTTATTTAACTCTGATAAGCCCCCATGTATTCACCTATCAAAGAAAGCTCTGCTGCTGGCCTGCTTACTTCCAAAGTGATCTTGTAAAAATCAAGTAAGGTGGTTGCAGCACGTTCTTTGAAGTGTAAGGTGCTATCCGGCATAGGGCTTTCAAATCTATTCAAACAGCTGTGTGGAGGAAAAAATTATGATTGACTAGAAATGACAAAACTTTAGACGCATTCTGTAATCTTAGGAAATAAAGCTGGTATGTATGAAAAACCTGCTGATATTAAAATTTTCACCTCTAAGAGAGAAAAATAGATTAGCAGAAAATTCTAGTATCAAAACTGTAGAACATTAACTACCAATGTTATTATAAATGGTTAGGAAACAGTAAATTAAACTTTGTAATGCCTTCCCAAAGCAAGTGGAAATACACAGTCATTACTTAGAGTTTAAAGTGGACTGAGAACAGTAGGCCAACATACATTATGGAGAAGCAATGCTTCAGTGATAGCGAAGTGAACCAAATGACACTACAGATCTTTTCCATATTTAATGTTTGATAGGCAAAAATATTTGCATGAATGCAGTAATGTGCTAGGGAAGTCATCACCATGGGAATGCTCAATCAAATCTTTAATAATTTTAAGAAGCATCATACTATGAGAGCATATTTTTTTCTTTCAGGTGCAACTCTTTCAAGTTTGAGGGAACTGCTAAATTGTTGCACTTGGTAAAATCTAGAATGACAGCCTGATGTAAACAAAAGCAGTCCTTTTATATTTGGGACTGGTTTGAACGAAGATAGGGAATATGGAGCAGGCATGAGGATTTAGGATACCCTAAAGGCAATCAGGTAAAACCCTTGCTATATGGCAAAGGTAGGGTAGGCAGGAGAAGGCAATGTTTTTAAATAAAGGACCGCAATAACTAAAACATACATAGTAATCTAACACACACACGCACACACACACAGAAGGAGCTTTGATCAATGACAGAGCTAATTTGGAGAACTGGAGGCATGAGGCATGGCTCCTAAAAACAGCTGTGTTAATGACTAGTCATCTGACCTGCCATAAAATAAGTGGACCTCTCTATGATTTTTGTCCTAGTTTGTATACTTCTCAAGTGGGGTGTGAGGGGAGGGAAATTTTAACAGGGATATTTGGCTCATTTAGCTTGTCTGATAGGAGGAGGGTGGTGGTACTATTGGCATCTAGTAGGCAGAGGCCAAGGATGCTGCTATATATCCTACAATACATAGAACATTCCCCATAACAAAGAATTATCTGGCCTCAAAGTCAATAGTACCGAGATTAAGAAACTATGTTCTAAGCTGAAGCTACCCAAAAAGTACATTATGAGGTAAATAAGGACTTAGTCATTCTCAGCATGAAAGCAGTGTAAAAGATCAATATTTTATTAATATTATTGGCATTGCTTAAGCTTCTCTTCCACCTGAGTTTTGTTTTAATTATAAAGCACTTGGCAAAAAAATAAGAGTCACTTTTATAATAGACTTAGTGCTTTCTTTTTCAGTAGACTTTTTTTCTAGTGGCTTTCTTATAATGAATGCCAAAAAACAAACTATCTCCCTAAACTTTTCAGAAGTTACAAAACTTAATGAGATTATTAAATTTTCTGATAAAAATTTGTAGGACTTAAATTTAGAAGGTTTGTCTCCCTCCGGGATGTTATTTATAAACATTTCTTGGAAGTCTGAAATAAAGTAAAAACACATATGCACAGTTCTGGAGGCTTGTTATGTTATTCATGCTGAAAATAGAATGTTAGTGCTGGAGAGTTCATTTCTGAATGTGTCAGTGAGATGAGGTAGCTAAAAGCCAAGGCCATACCATGAACCAGATCTAAATCCCAGGTCTCCTGATGCCCAGTTTCTAATTTGATTCCTGTTCATCATAAACATAAAACAGCTTACATGACTAATAAATCATTCTAAAACAAGAACTGAATTTTTTTTCTTTAAAACTTGGAATGATATTATATGAACAATATCAGAATCAGGGAACATTATTACAAAGCCTTTCCTTGCTTCTTGTAACTGCAGTTAATCTGATTTGCCACATAGAATTTAAAAAAAAAATGAACTGTCATTTATTAGTAATTATACAGGATTAAACATGTGACAATTCTAAAAAGTTTATTTTATAATCTTTGTTGGCATGTATTAAAAAAATAAGTGAAAAAAGCAATAACCTAGATGTAGTTCATAGATTTTCTATCGTGGCTAACAGTTCATGTGTTGCAAACTGTTGGTTTGAATTATTGCCTTTGCTACATATAAAAATGAAAAGTTTCTAAAAGAAAATGAGTAAAATGAAATATTCAGATGGAAAGCAGGGAGAGCTTAAAATAAGACATTCTTACAAGAATTGTGTTTTTTGAATTTTGCTACTGCAAACGAGACCAAAGAGGAGGGGGAGAAAAAACCCTGACCAAGAACAATTTTTATATATCCACAGTTTATCTTTTTACCAAAATTAAAGTGTGGAGTACCAGAAGCAGCACAGAACTAGAAGCCATGGTACTTGGACTCTTCTGCTCACCTTGGCTGTTTCTGAGATATTGAGTAAGTTACTCAACCTCACTGATTCTTCATTTGCCTAACTGCAAATTGTGGGGATTAGAAAAAGAGATGTACAAAATCCCTCCCAAGTCTAAATTTTTATGATTTTATGAAACTCTGACCTCAAAAATCTCTTGATCTGCATACAGGATACAGCAGTTTAAATTTTTCATATTTTTATTTCAGTGAGGGTAATTTGTGTTCTGACAGAAAAACTGACTCAAACTAGCTGAAGCCAATAAAGGGATTTAGACTACAAAGTCTCAATCACTTTTTCAATTCTATTCCACAGACTCAAATGGCATCCTCAGTACTTGTTTTCTCTCCATCTCTCACCTCTGTTTTATGTTATTTGGTTTAATACCCCAAATATATACAGTGATTCCCTGATGCTCCAAGAACAATTCTTCTCAGTTTCAAATTCCAGTTAAAAGAGATGAGCATGTCTTTCTCTTGCTACGATCCTAGCAAAAGTCAGTTTATTTCTAGTTTGATCTGATTAGATACGAGGCCCCTTTATGAAGCAATAACTACAGTCAGGGAAATGAGATACACAGATTTAGGTGGTGTGGAAGACACGTCTTCTCCTGAAACCAGAGATTAAGTTACTGGGAAGGGGGGTGCTTGGAACAACAGGAAATTATGGTGTATATCTGGAGGATTAAACTGATATAGTATAAATCAGGACTGGGAGATGGAAATAAGCCAAATAATGAGGATGCTGTCTGAGTCCCTGGAACAATAGCTGCATGAAGACTGAGACTTTATAGAAGACAAACTCATAAATCCCCTTTATTTGCTTAAGTTAGTTTAAGTTGGCTTTTCTAACATAACATAATTAGCACCAACTGAATTAAACATAAACTTTTTTAAATTACAGAATATTATATCCTACATTCAGATTAGTGAAAGATTTTAAGCTCAAAGAACTCAATAATCTCTTTAATACATAGGATATACCTTGTAGTTAATAGGCACTCAGTAGATATGCATTGTTTAATACAGTATAACACACAGAATTGAAAGAAGTCTGTGTGTGTTAAGAGAATAGTATGAAGTGTATTTTGCAATCTATAGAATAATATGGGGAAAAAACATATAAACACATAATGCAGAAAAGAGGTAAAAATGATATATTTCAAAGTTGAAACACTCAAGACATGGTGATAAAATGAAGAGACAAGAGGAAAGGGCCAGGAGAACATGAACTATCCTAAACTCTTTCTTCTATTGTGATCTTTATCTCTTGTCTTTATTAATATATACACACAACATTTAATAAGCTAGATTCCAGCATTCAGAACATATGAAAGTGATTATCTTCTAGAAACTTATGTTTTAATGAAGTATTTTATTATTTGGAGATTTCACATATTTCATAATTAGTGGAAGTTGGAAAAAATGAAATTGAGACCAATTATGCTATAGGATCTGTAGGATAACTTCCCTAAATGTGTGAAAGTTTTTAGGTTTGTTGAGCTTGGAAGGGGTAAGGAAGAGAGATTTTTGTCAAATATGAAGTGATAAGCTACTCTGGGGTTAAAAGATGCTAGGAAAAAAAAGTAGTAGAATGAAACAAAAAAACCTATGGGATCTAAAAGAAGTTTCCTACAACTGCTTTTTGACCCCATCTCTGGTAGAAAGATCCAGAAGGGAACAGGGCTTACATGGCAGAAGAGCAGAAGGGGTATGTCTTAGAATCTGTGTGAAGATAAAACATGTCCATGGGTATCATGAAATCATGTCACCCCTCTGATCAAAAAGCAACCAAGAGTTTCCCATAGGTTTTAGAATAAAACCCAAATGTCTCCCCTGTCTATTTCTTCATCATCATCACTCATCTGCTCTCATTACATTACAGTCGTACTGGCCTTCTTTCTTACCTCAAACTCACCATGCTTGGTTTCATCTATAGGAGTTTTGCAGGGGCTGTTCCCTCTCCCTGAAATGCAGTGCCCTCCCCCAATAGTCCCACGACTAGCTCCTTCTCATTGGTAAGGTATCAGAGCAAATGTCACCTCCTCAAGGAGGCCCTCCTTGACACCAGTTACTTTCTATCACCTAGCCTACCTATTTTCCTCCTCCTACCAGAAGCTTGTTTGTTTATCTTCTTACTTTACTGTCTCCATTTTCTAAGATGAAAGCCATGTAAGAGCAAGAGCTAAATGCCTATTTTGTGATATACTCAATACCTATAAGACTGCCTGGCACATAGCAGTAAATCAATTATTACTGCAAAAATTCATTTTTAAAGGTTTTTGTTGGCCTAGACAACTATCACATAAAGTTCTCTCCAAAACTGGGGACTCAAAGGAAAGAATTAATCCATGAGAAACTGCCTTGTATCGGGTCCATTTCAAGTATTTTTACCACTTCATAATCACTTTTATCTGAATGGGGTTTAATGGACTTTGGGAATGATGATCCCAATTACTTGTTAGAGTCACTTGCTATTAATATCATAAAGAAAATTTAAAGGTGATATGAATTAGATCATATTAAAATACTGTGGTCAGTTTTCCCATGGCCCATGTGCCCTTGGAGAAATTTAAAGGAATTTATTTATTTATTTATTTTTTTAACATCTTTATTTGAGTATAACTGTTTTACAATAGTGTGTTAGTTTCTCCTTTACAACAAAATGAATCAGTTATACATATACATATGTTCCCATAACTCTTCCCTCTTGTGTCACCCTCCCTCCCACCCTCCCTATCCCACCCCTCTAGGTGGTCACAAAGCACAGAGGTGAACTCCCTGTGCTATGCGGCTGCTTCCCACTAGCTATCTAATTTACATTTGGTAGTGTGTATATGTCCCTGCCACTCTCTCACATCGTCACCGCTTACCCTTCCCCCTCCCCATATCCTCAAGTCCATGCTCTAGTAGGTCTGTGTTTTATTCCCATCCTACCACTAATGTCTTCATGACATTTTTTTTTTTTTTAGATTCCATATATATGTGTTAGCATACGGTATTTGTTTTTATCCTTCTGACTTACTTCACTCTGTATGACAGACTCCAGGTCTATGTCATCTTACTTCCGCACAAGGAGTCCAAAAATTTTCAAAATCATAAATAACAAGTGGAGTCAACTAAATAATAAGACAGTAACTGCTGTTGTCAAAAGGTAGTGAGACAAACAATAAAGGAGAATGCAGCAAGACTGTATGAGAAAGAGAAAAAACTGAGAAGATAAGTAGGTTGATGCAGCTGGGGTTTCAAAGGATTCCCAATACTTGTGACATAGTTCCACAAACACAATACAGTGGTCCCTCAGTATCCATGGGGCCTGGTTCCAGGACCCCAGCAGCTACCAAAATCTGAGGATGCTCAAGTCCCCTATATAAAAGGGTGTAGTATTTGTAGATAACCTATGCACATCCTCCCATATATTTTAAATAATCTCTAGATTACTTATAATACCTAATACAATGAAACTGCTATGTAAATCGTTTCCAGCATGTGGCCAATTCAAAATTTTGCTTTTTGGAACTTTCTGGATTTTTAAAATATTTTCCATCTACAGTTGGTTGAATTCACGATGCACAAGCCACATATAAGGAGGGTCGACTGTAGAAAGGACACAGAGAAGGCAAAATTCTACAGATCTGCATTTCTTTACCACTGTTTTAATACTCTGGTAAATTAAAAATAAAAAATAGAGGAATGAGGAAAGCAATGAAATTGCAGTAGATAAAAGGACAAGGCTGATGAGTATTAGGCCAAGGGGAATTTTTTAAAAGGGAAAACAGACAAAAGAGTCTAAAAGCTCTACAAAACATTCCTTCAAAATAAGGCACATGAGGTATGCATGTGAGCCTGCACGTGCACACACATGTGCAGGTGTAAGTGTGGGGATATGTGCACAGTCATGTGTCGAACGCTACTGTGAGGGTTCATCAATGGCTCTAGAAATAGGTTGTAATAGGGATTTGGGTGTAGTTTGCATTCTAAGAAAACTTTATGGATATTGAATTTTGAATTTCATATAATTTTCATGTGTCACAAAATATTACTCTTTAGGTGATTAAAGATATTTAAAATACATCTTTAAATATATCTCTAAAATATACCATTTAAAATATATCAAAACCATTCTTAGGTTGCAAGACGTACAAAAACAGGTGGATTGGGCCACACAGGCCATAATTTTCTTCTTCTATAAAATGATAGCATTCTGTAACCTACAAGTGTGAATTTCAAGGGATCACAAAGAGGCAAAGCATAATGGAAGTTGAGAGCAGTAAAGAAAGAATAAGTTGTTATTACTATTGCCAACAAATTGGAAATGCTACTTTTAAATTTGGTATTTCCTTCTGTGCCTCTTTAGAAATCATTTTAAATTCCTTTCAGAATTCATTTATTATTAACGTACACAGATTGTTTTAGTATGACATTTCTTCATTTAAGTGATTTTATTTCGAACTGAGGCAGGAAACATACATTTGGCTATTTATTAACCACAAAATATACAACCACTGTAAGGTCTGTGGTGCCTAGAGAAATTGACTACTTCGTTATCCCCAAATGTTCTGATACTTCAATGTTATTGAAAAAATGCTAGAGATATTTCAAGGGATTTCTTTTCCTTTCCAAAGAAGTACATTAAATAGATTGCTATGTAATGCTGGACACATCTGTTCTTCCCCAAAAGGGAAATGCAGGTACGTGCATGTTTGATTTCTGCCTCCCTGGCACTGTGGCTGGAAAATATCAGTAAAGCAAGCAAGGCTGGGATTCTTTAGAATCAGGCAAACGTGGGTTCTGCTACTTAGGAAGCATGTGTTTCCTTGGGGAAAATGGAGTCTTAGTTTTCTCCTCACTGAAAATTAGACCTTAGATCCCTCACCTCTAAAATGGAGATAGAAATTTCTACTTCCCAGGGGAAATGAGAGGTTTAAATAAAGTTAAATGAAATGAGAAAGTATATGTAATGTTCACATCGCTAACACAATGTGTAGAATCCATTATTATTCCCCAAATAGCCTCTGTGATATAAGTAAGAAAAGGAACCGCTTGACCCAGCAGCCTAGAAGTTGGTTGAGAATGGCTCTATACTTACAATAAAACTCATTCCCAGAATTTGTTGCAAGGAAGGAAGCGATCCCATCACAAATGTACTGAGATACAAAAACACAGAAGGCAAAAAAGACGTTTTTTCTTATAATTGCTATTGGCTCATCTGATCTTAAAAAGTAGATTCTTGCCTACAAATTCCTGATTAAAAAATCATGACTAATTCGTAGTGTGAAACAGGTTCAAGAGAAACAGTGCAATGCAAATCCTGAGGTCTTTTTGCATAGTTCAAAACTAATGGCAGTAGTTTGTTCCATTCCAAAATATGGTGAAAGAGAAGTGGGATGGGGGCCCACCCCCCCATCCCACCCCCCCATCCCACCCCCAGGAGAATAAATATACATTTTTCTAACTAGTTTTCAAGCATCCTTATTCCCAGATAGAGCCATACCCTTGCCAGAATTCCAGGGGATTGACAAGCTGAGATGACACTACCACCTATATAAAATATGGCCACTTCTGAACTACACCCTAAAGAAAATTAATAGATACGTAACATTTTTGAAATGTCAGGTACAACAAGGCAAACAATTATATCAAAATGGAAATCATCCTTTTAGCAGAAAAACCAATACAACTTTTAAGTGCAAAAAAGCCATATTTGGTGAGTTTTCTAACCTTTTTTAGGTGTCATCAGTATTTCAAGAACTGATTCTTGCATTTTATAATAAAGAAATGTTATCCACTATATCACTTTCCAGCCTTTCTGATAGGCATATACTAAATGTCAGGAGACAGAAAAATTGAATATATAATGTCTCATTATAGACTATCCACCATTTAAACCTCCAGGCTGGCAATATGTGTTTAAATAATATGTCATAAAAACCTCTTGGTACATAATGATGTAATAAATATGAGAACGTCTCTAAGGCTAACTAACTTATTTTCCCAATTGTTAGGTTACTCCCTGCTATGATCCCATTACCAAGTGAAATTTTAGGGATGTTCCTTTGGGCAAAAGAAATAGTGATAGGGAAAAATGTTACTAATTCTAGCCGGAATGATAAAACAGCCTCTTGATCATCTAAGTGGTTTTTGTGGGTCAGATTTCTCTCTGCTTAGGTCGGTTCAACTACAAAATTCTCAGTGATTCTTTTAACATTCAACTTTCCAAGTTACCTAGATGGAATTGTTAGAAAAACCTGAGATTTCATTCACTGATTCACTACATTTAAAAAAGAAAATGTACATACACACACACCAGAATGCAAAACTTAACTTAATTAGTCAGATGGAAATTTGAGGAAACTGTATTGGGGTATGGAAAAATAAATGCTAGGAAAAGCAACTATATATGTGTGTATATATAGATATATAAAATCTCCCAAGTAAACTAATCTTGAGAAAAAAATTATACACACAAATATCCATACACAGAATATGGTGAGTGTGTATATGTGGACAGATATAGATATTCCATATACCTATATTATATATCTATTTTATATATATATATATATATATATATATATATAGAGAGAGAGAGAGAGAGAGAGAGAGAGAGAGAGAGAGAGAAAGAGAAAGAGAGAGAAAGAGAATATATGTTTACCAAATCTTGGAAATCTACTTCAAAGGAGTAGTTTCAGAAAAATTTGGCAAGAAGTAACATATTACATAGCTGATAGCTTGGAATTGCAATACTTCCAATGATCACAGCTTTAAAAATGCTCAATGAGCTCCTCTATGAATTTTAATATGAGTATAAATTAAAACATACTAATTTTTTTAAGTTACATTCCCAGGGCATGAAAATACATTGTCCTGAGACCACCTATTTGAAGTAACTTTCAGAATTTTATGAACAGATACTATAAGCAATAAATTAAACAGCACAGGAAAGCTGCTTGTATAAACTCTGCTAACATATCGTTGATCTTTGGTTCCAATCACATCATAAGCATTGCTAACTGGCTCAAGCCAATGGTTCATTTAAAATGATGTTTTTATCTCTATAAAATATTTATTCTTTCAGAATCATAACACACTGTGGAGTTTCAGGTGACTATTTTGACCACCATTACAAGGAAATGGGTCTACTGATTTTTGAAAAAAATCTGTAAACAACAATAACAAAATTTCCAGAGATATACAGAAACCAGCTCTGTCTTTTACTTATGTCTGAATGGGATCTTAATGATAATTTTTTAAACAAACAGAACTTGGTATTTATAAACATTCTCTAAACAGATTCACATATGTTCTTAATGTAAAAATCTTCTAGATGTGATGCCCCATTGAGCTTTCCACGTCTGGTGAGGTATTTTTCTCTGTAAGTGCCACAGGCAGTTTCACTGAGAAACAATGTATCTGCTCCTGTTCACACAGACATCCCACTTCTGATGGGACTTTGTACTCTTGACATATTTAGCCAGGCACTTAATTCAGTCTCATAATGTGTGTGTTTTTAACCCTTCAATCTATCACCCACCTAAAATACCTGCAGGTGGCATCAAAAGTGAGATCTGAAATGCCTGGGGCCCGATTATAAAAAATGTTAAGTGGCATTTCATATGGTGGTAGAGTGTGCAGATTCTTGCTCTAGATTCATAATTCTCAACAGTATCACAAGTGTATCACACTCAGAAGATAAAACTGTACTGAAGTAATAGAAGAAAATGTCCAGAAACAGCAAAAAAATAGTTCACCTAGATGCAAAATCTTCTGACAAAATGAAACCCTGAACTAACAAACAGATATGTACTGATATCAGGCCTTAAAACTTATATTACTGAGAGATAAAATGTGGGAGACAGGAACTTAGAGATAAGGCCACTGCATTAAATTCATGATTATGTTAGCTAAAAAGAATAAAGCACAAGAGATAAAGAAAAGCATCCAGGAAATTCATCAAGATTTATGCTGCAAGCAGTGTACTGATGTCTGAGATTATCTACATATGAGGACACTAATAAAAGCATTGTTATTCTGTTGGACCATTTTAAGAATCTCATTTGTTTTGAAATCCAATAAAATTGACTGGCTTGAGTAGCAGACTATAAACTTCAAATTTCACATATATTTAGGTCTGTGTGTATGTATACATACACACACGTACACATATATGTATGTATACACACATATGTATACGTATATGTATATACACATACGTATACATATATGTGTGTATACATACACACATACAATCACATATGTAATATACTCTGGTCCATCTATATTTCATATGGGTAATTTGAAGGTGTTTTTTTTTTAATAAATAAAACTGAGACCTGTTCTTTCCCAACATTTATTCATGCTACTGTGAACCAGACCTCAGTCAAAGGGCTTTAAATATGTCCGTTTAATCCTTCCAACAACCTTTGATTTGTACATTTATTACACAATTTTACAGATAAAAAACTGAAGCACAAAGAGTTTCAGTAACCTGGTGAGTGTTATAGGAAATTCAACTGATTCCAAATATTCCTCTCAAGCTTAAAAATAAATCAGAGAAATAATTTAAAATATTATTGGAAAATATACTGTGATGCAGAACATATATACAGATAATACCAGAAGGGTTAAAGCTTTGGTAGATGGCTATTTCTCTACACAACAAATAAGAATTTCAGGTTTTAATCAAATAAGTGTTCCTCTGTTATGGCCTAAAGCGGTGGTCCCCAACCTCCAGTCCGCGGACGAGTAGCGGTCTGTGGCCTATTAGGAACCAGGCCGCACAGCAGGCGGTGAGCGGTGAGCAAGGAAGCTTCATCGGCCGCTCCCGATTGCTCGCATTACCGCCTGAGCCATATCCCTCCCACCCCTCGCCACCAGTCTTTAGAAAAACTGTCTTCGAGGAAACCGGTCCCTGGTGCCAAAAAGGTTGGGGACTTCTGGCCTAAAGGGAAATCTAACAGGGTCATGATAAAAGCATAGTCCAAAATCCATATGAAAACATCAGCCACTCTTCTAAACCACTTTGAACAACACAACGGGCATCAAACCAAGATTACAGGCATGAGTTTGGTGTCAGCATAGGAGACTATTCCAGGATACCTCTATTCCAAATCTTCATTAAACTAAGACCTATATCTTAGTGGTCTACAATGGAAACTATTCCCTGCATCATTGCTAGAGAAGTAGCAGTAAGGATTGAGTCAACTAGGTTATGTGGCCAGACTGACGGTAATCATGACAGAAGCAGGTTAGACAACATTTGAGAATAACACATGAGACTGGGCAAACTCAGGCCTGGAAACCATCAATAATGTCTCTCAGATAATGTTCAGAAGGTTGGGAATTTTAAATTAAACAATCTATGAAATCACATGCAAAACCCCATTGAAGAGTTATGATGAAAAGAAATACATACAAAAACTCCAAGAATATGTTACTTTACTTCTGAGATTAAAATCTGACCTCAGATTGAATGTTCAAATGGTAAGGAGGTTTTCAAGGAGTATGAATCCACATGGTTTTGTTGTTGGGAGTGGCTTTGTTTTATTTTAAATGTGCAAGTGTCTTTAAGTTGATTATAACAGTGAAAAGATATGCCTTACTTTAAATTGTACTTTTCAACCTCGCAAAATGAACGTTAGAATTTAGAAACATTATTTACCTAATTCTACACCTGTAATCTAGAATACATTATTTTGGGCTGGAGCAGAAACCATATATACCTCAGGCTTTATATAACACATGATGTAGTGAATTAATTCAATTTTTCTATTTGTTAGAAATAGAAATGTGTCTCCTTTCTTATGCTTTCCTACTATCTATCTATCTATCTATCTATCTATCTATCTATCTATCTATCTATCTATCTATCATCTATCTATGGCTGTGTTGGGTCTTCCTTGCTGCATGTGGGCTTTCTCTAGTTGCAGAAAGCAGGAACTACCCTTCCTTGTGGTGCACGGGCTTCTCGTTGCCCTGGCTTCTCTTGTTGCGGAGCACGGGCTCTAGGCGCACGAGCTTCAGTAGTTGTGACACACTGGCTCAGTAGTTGTGGCGCACAGTCTTAGTTGCCCCACGGCATGTGGGATCTTCCTGGACCAAGGATTGAACCTGTGTCCCCTGCATTGGCAGGCGGATTCTTAATCACTGCACCACCAGGGAATTCCTCTTAATATTTTTATTGAAGTATAATTGGCATAAACTGCTTATATTTAAACTACAATTTTATACATAAAGTTTATTTTTTATATAGACACAACCAATTGTTCCAGCACTATTTGTTGACATGATTTTCCTTTATCCACTGAATTGCACTTGCAGTCTTGTTGTCCACATACATAAAGATCTATTTCTGTACTCTATTCTCTTCTGTTGATCTATTTTTCTAACTTTCCTTTAACACTGCGCTGTCTTGATTACTGAAGCCTTATAATAAATCGTGAAATCATGTATTCTTAATCCTCTAGTTTTGTCCTTCCCTTTCAACGTTGTTTTCATAAGTGTCAGTACATTGCATTTCAATATGAATCTTAGCAGCAATTTTTCAATTGCTACAAAAATACTTGCTGGGGTTTTGGTTGGAATTGAATTAACTCTACAGATTGATCTTTCAGCATTAAAGATGTTTGCTGTAGGCTTCACATAGATGCTCTTATCAATTGGAAGAAGTTTCTTTCAATTCCTAGTTTTCTGGTAGTTTTTGCTCAAGGACAGATGTTGAATTTGATCATATTTTTGGTCTATTGAGATGATCAAATGGTTTTTCTATTTTTTACTTTGTTATATGGTGAACTTACACTGATGTTTTTAATGTTAATCCCCTTTGTATTCTTGGAATAAATTGCAGGTCGTCATGATCCAACATTGTTGGATTTTCTTTCCCTACAATTTGAAAAATAAATGTTCGCATTTATTTTCATAAGATATATTGGTCCCTCCCTCCCTCCTTCCTTTCCTTCCTTCCTATTTTCCTTGTATTGTCTTTGGTTTTAGTATGAGGGTAATACTAGCCTTAGACAATGAGTTGGGAAGTATTCCTCTTCTTTAATTTTCTAGAAGAGTTTGTATAATGCTGGTAGTAGTTCTTTATACTTTCTTTGATAGAATTCACCAGCAAAGCCATCTGGACCTGGAATTTTCATTATGGGAAGGTTTAAACTACAAAATCAATTTCTTTAATAGATATAACACTATTCAATTATCTATTTCTTCTTGAATGACCTTTAATGGTTTGTGTCTTTCAAGAGCTTTGTCCATTTATCCTCCTTAAAAAACTAAAAACATAACTACCCTTTGACCCAGCAATCCCACTACTGGGCATATACCCTGAGAAAACCATAATTCAAAAAGAGTCATGTACCACAGTGTTCACTGAAGAACTATTTACAATAGCCAGGACATGGAAGCAACCTAAGTGTCCACTGACAGATGAATGGATAAAGAAGATGTGGCATATATACACAATGGAATATTACTCACCATAAAAAGGAATGAATTTGAGTTATGTGTGGTGAAGTGGATGGAGCGAGAGTCTGTCATACAGAGTGAAATAAGTCAGAAAGAGAAAAACAAATATCATATGCTAACGCATACATATGGAATCTAAAAAAACTGGTACTGATGAACCTAGCGACAGGGCAGGAGTAAGGACACAGACTTAAGTAGAGAATGGACTTGAGGACACGGCAGGGAGAGGAAGCTGGGACGAAGTGAGAGAGTAGCACTGACATGTAAACGCTACCAAATGTAAAATGGATGACTAGTGGGAAGCTGCTGCATAGCACAGGGAGATGAGCTCGGTGCTTTGTGATGACCTAGAGGGGTGGGATAGGGAGGTGGGAGGGACTCTCAAGAGGGAGGAGATACGGGGATATATGTATACATATAGCTGATTCACTTTGTTGTACAGCAGAAACAAACACAACATTGTAAAACAATTATACTCCCATAAAGATGTAGAAAAAATAAAATATAAATAAGAGTTCATAATATTACCTTATTATACTCTTACTACTTGTAGAATCTGTAGTACAGTCCCTCATTTCTGACACTGGTAATTTGCATTCCCTCTCTTTCTCTCCCTCTTCCTCCCCTCTCCCTTTCCCTTTCTCTGTCCTGACAAGTCTATTATCTCTCCTCTTCTCTAATCTTCTCTGTTCCTCTTTGCTCTGTTCACTTCTCTTTGCTTTGCTTCCCTCCACTCCCCTCCCCTGCTCCCCCTCATCCCTCACTCTCTTTGTCCTGATAAGTCTGGCTAAATGTTAATCAATTTTATTGATTTTCTCAAAGAAACAGTCCTTGGTTTCACTGATTTTCTTTATTGTTTTCCTGTTTTCTATTTCATAGATTTCCACTCTGATATATACTATTTTCTTTCTACTGTTTACTTTGGGTTTAATTTTCTTTTTCTTTTCTCATTTCTTAAGGTTAAAGATGAGGTCATTTATTTGAGAACTTTCTACTGTTCTAATATAGGGCTACAAATGTCCTTCTACGTTTTCCTTGTAACTTGACATGTTTTCATTTTCATCCACTCCCAAATATGCTATAATTATTCTTTTTGCTTTGTTCTTCAACTCATAGGTTATTTAAAAGTGTGTTATTTTGTTTTCAAATATTTAGTGACTGTTTAGAGAATTTTCTGTTATTGATTTTTACTTTGATTCTAAAGATCAGAAAGAGAAAATAAGGAAACAATCCAATTTACCATCGCCTCAAAAAGAATAAAACATCTAGAAATAAACATACCTAAGGATGCAAAAGACTTGTACTCTGAAAACTATAATATGCTGATGAAAGAAATACAAGAGGGCACAAACAGATGGAAAGGTACACCATGTTCTTGGATTGGAAGAATCAACATTGTCAACATGACTGTACTAACCAGGCAATCTACAGATGTAATGCAATCCCTATTAAATTACCAATGGTATTTTTCACAGAACTAGAACAAAAAAATTTAAAATTTGTATGGAAATACACAAGACCTCAAATAGCCAAAGCAATCCTGAGAAAGAAAAATGGAACTGGAGGAATCAGCCTCTCCAACTTCAGACTATACTACAAAGTTACAGTAATCAAAAATTATGGCACAAAAACAGAAATACAGATCAATGGAACAGGATAGAAAGCCCATAAATAAACCCATGCACTTATGGTCAATTAATCTACAATAAAGGAGGCAAGAATATACAATGGAGAAAAGAGAGTCTCTTCAATAAGTGATGCTGGGAAAACTGGACAGATACATGTAAAAGAAAGAAACTAGAAAGTTCTCAAAAACTATTCTCAAAAATAAACTCAAAATGGACTAAAGACATAAATATAAGACTGGATACCATAAAACTCTTAGAGGAAAACATAGGTAGAACACTCTGACATAAATTGCAGCAATATATTTTTGGATCCACATCCTAGAGTAATGAAAATAAAAACAAAAATAAACAAATGGGACCTAATTAAATTTAAAAGATTTTGCACAGCAAAGGAAACCATAAACAAAACTAAAAGCGACACACAGAGTGGGAGAAAAGATTTGCAAACAAAGAGACCGACAAGGAACTAATCTCCAAAATATACAAAGAGCTCATGCAGCCCAACACCAAACAAACAAACAACCCAACCAAAAAGTGGGCAGAAGACTTAAATAGACATTTCTCCAAAGAAGGTATACAGATGGCCAAAAAGCACATGAAAAGCTGCTCAACATCATTAAGTATTAGAGAAATGCAAATCAAAACTACAATGAGGTATCACCTCACACCAGTCAGAATAGCCATCAAAAAAAGTCTACAAACAATAAATGGTGGAGAGGGTGTGGAGAAAAGGGAATCCTCTTACACTGGTGGTGGGAATGTAAATTGGTACAGCCACTATGGAGAACAGTATGGAGGTTCCTTAAAAAACAAAAATAGAGCTACCATATGATCCAGCAATCCCACTCCTGGGCATATATCCAGAGAAAAACATAATTCAAAAAAATACATGCACCCCAATGTTCATTGCAGCACTATTTACAATAGTCAAGACATGGAAGCAACCTAAATGTCCACTGACAAGAAGCTGTGGTGTATATATATATATATATATATATATATATATATATATATATATATATATATATACATACATACAACAGAATATTATTCAACCATAAAAAATGAATGAAATAATGCCATTTGCAGCAACATGGATGGACCTAGAGATTATCATACTAAGTGAAGTAAATCACACAAAGACAAATGTCACATGATATCACTTATGTGTGGAAACTAAAAAAAATGGTACAAATGAACTTATTTACAAAACAGAAACAGACTCTCAGACTTTGAAAACAAACTTACGGTGACCAAAGGGGAAAGGCTGGGGGATGGATAAATTAGGAGTTTGGGATTAACATATACACACTACTATATATAAAAAAGATAATCAGCAAGGACAGGGAACTGTACTCAGTGTTCTATAATAGCCTATATGGAAAAGAATCTTAAAAAGACTGGATATATGTATAACTGAGTCACTTTGCCATACACCTGAAACTAACACAACATTGTACATCAACTATACTCCAATACAAAATAAAAATCAAATTAACAAGAAAAGAAAATATACTCTATATGACACAAATCCTTTTAAATTTATTGAGACTTGTTTTATGGCCTCAAGGATGGTTTATCTTAGCAAATATTCTGTGTACCCTTGAAAATAATTTATATTCTACTGGTTTGAATGGACAGTTCTATAAAAATTATATGGATTAAGTAGGATGATAGTGTCAATCAAGTCATCTAAATGTTTACTGATTTTTTTGGTTCATATGTTCCATAATTTATTGAGAGTGAGGTGTTGAAATCTCCAAATATAATTTTAGATTTCTTTATTACTTCATCATCCTTGGAAGCAAATATGCTTCTCTTGCTCTATTTTTTCATGATGTTCTTCTTTGCTCTTTTTTTAACCATACTGGTATGACTAAATAGCACACACAGTTACAATGGTTTTTATCCTAACCATCATCTCTTTATTTCTAGGCCAACTAGGTCTTTCTACCTCCTGTTTGAAACAAAATACCTCATTCTTCTCTATCAAATGGGCATCCCTCTCAATCATAAGCAACACAATCTTCCTGGACACAAATATTATCAAACCATGAGCCATCTTTGACACCCTTTTATATAAAATACATCTCCTCAGTTCAACCTTTATTTAGTGTATTGTGCTCTCTCTGTTATCAGTGTATGACAGTGGCTCATGTTGTGACATCTTAAACTATTATGGTAAACCACTTCATTGCCTAGAATAGTAATATGCATATCATCAGTGCTCATTCCGAGGTTCCCCACTGCCAAAAAGCAGAAATTAAACTCTTCAGTCTTTATTCAGGTTCTAAACTAGTTGTCTTTTCTTTTCTTTTTTTTTAAACATCTTTATTGGAGTATAATTGCTTTACAATGGTGTGTTAGTTTCTGCTTTATAACAAAGTGAATCAGTTATACATATACATATATCCCCATATCTCTCCCTCCCACCTCTCTACGTGGTCACAAAGCACCAAGCTGATCTCCCTGTGCTATACGGCTGCTTCCCACTAGCTATCTATTTTACGTTTGGTAGTGTATATATGTCCATGTCACTCTCTCACTTTGTCCCAGCTTACCCTTCCCCCTCCCTGTATCCGCAAATCCATGCTCTAGTAGGTATGCATCTTTATTCCCATCTTGCCCCTAGGTTCTTCATGACCATTTATTTTTCCTTTTCTTTTTTTTTAGATTCCATATATATGTGTTAGCATACAGTATTTGTTTTTCTCTTTCTGACTTACTTAACTCTGTATGACAGTCTCTAGGTCCATCCACCTCACTACAAATAACTCAGTTTTGTTCCTTTTTATGGCTGAGTAATATTCCACTGTATATATGTGCCACATCTACTTTAGCCATTCATCTGTTGATGGACACTTTGGTTGCTTCCATGTCCTGGCTATTGTAAATAGAGCTGCTAGTTGTCTTTTCTTGTTTTCTCTCTTTTACTCTCTCTCTCCCCACCTCATCCTCCTTCCATTCCTTCTTCTTTTCTCCCTTTAACAAATACTGACACTGTCTCTAAAATGCTCACTTTCATGCAGTTAATCCTCTCAATGTCCTTAGAAGATAGCTTATATTTTCTATTTGGACCACATGATCCCACCTCTCTCTCTATGAAAGTCCTGCAAGACGAATTTTTAGTCCAGTTTCTGGATGAAAATTTTCTGTCTTCGAAGACATAGATTTCTCTCTTTTCTGACCATATTATTGTCTGTGCTCATAAACACACTGAGAAGCAGTGGGTTAACAGGGAAAAACACAGAAACCACTGCTGCCTCTATTAATTATGAGAGAATGGTCAACAATCTGACTTTTAAAGTGATGAAAATACTAAGGGAAAAAGCAACTTGCTTTTCAGGAGTATTGTCTTCATGATAGCACAGTAGAAAGGATAATCTTTTTCTCTAAAAGACAATAATGAATTATGATGAATACATAAATAAATAGAACTTCCCACTATGCAGAGTCCATATGAAAAGTGGGAGCTCACCAAAGCATAAATAGAAGAAAAGGTTCAGTTTGTCTGTAGATGCCTACACAGAAAGGAGAAAATGATTTGAAGCCACAGTAATGACAGAGTGGTTCAGTAGAATCAAGTATGAAATTTGCAGCAAGGAGAACCAAGGCTTGAGATTAAAAACAAAGCAAAACAAACAAACACTAGGAGGAAAGAGATACTGTAAAAGACTATAATGCATACAGTTGAGAGAAGTAGTAGAGAAACAGAGACACAGAGCAATATGATAAAAGAAAATATCAATGCTAAAAATACAGAAGAGGACGTTTAAAATAAATGAGAATAAATAATCATATATGTCAAATTTAAGCATTTAATATTGCCTGTTTAAATAAAGAATAAACTATTCTTTAAAAATCCCTTATTCAAGGTTCCAAGATTAGAACATTACAGAGGTATTGTTCATATCAGGAAAACAAACTTCAGGTAGAACAACTCACTATTTGATCATTTTATTAATGTACAATAAGGTTGGATGCATATTCATTAAGTCTACATCCACCTTATATACAAAGTATGGAGAAAGAGGAGTTACAGAATGTGCGTCTAAACAAGAATGGGCATAGTGTGCTTTGGGTTATGTCCATATTCACAGTCTTATGTAATAATTGCATTTTAATGTTTTTATCTTCTCTTTCCAACCAGATCTTAAGCTCCATGAGGTCAGGGCCCTCTCTCACTTTCTGTGTATCACATATAGTATCTAATATGGTAGATATTAAATAAAGATTTGTGAATTTATTCTGTGGTTGTTAATCTTAGTTGTAGATAGTCATTCATGTCTTTCCCATTGATTCGAGCCCACTGTGAGTGCCAAGTATCCTTAAGATTACATCCTTGGATTAGAGACTACAATAGAAAATTTTCCTTTAGTAGAAAAGAAACTAATTCGAAAGATCAAACACTTTCAGGGAAAGTACACTGATGACAAAGAAGGGATAAGATGTGTAACAGTGAGCTACCTATTTCAAAAATATATTCCATGTGTCAGTTGGTGTTAACTACTGTGGATGTAGACAATCACTACAGACAAAACTCTCCAACTCTTCATATTGTACCTACTTGGAAAAATGTCTGTAGGCAGCAGGACTGAAATGTAGTTACACCTAGACCTACATAAGGCAAAGCGTTCTAGTTTATTCAGTTTTAATTGGTAGGGAATTTCAATTAATTTTCCATTTGTTAATAATGTTGAAGTCACACAACCTAGGGTCTTGGCAGGTTTCTGTTTCCTGAAGAACTGTAAAAGGTTGAAATAAGTTTTATAGAAATAGTAAAATCCCAAACATATATTGGAAATGATAATGCCACTAACTGGAAAACATACTCAGTGCTATTGAACATTAACTCTAGAAAGACCCTATTCGGGAGGCCATGGTATATAAGGCCTAAAACTGAGAACTATACTGATGTGACCATTATACAGAAGTGTCCTACTTTACTAGGGCTGCATAATAAAATACCATAGACTGAGTGGCTTAAACAAAAGAAATTTATTTTCTCAGTTGTGGGAGCTAGAAATCTAAGACCAAGGTGTCAGGTTTGGTTTCTTCTGATTCTTCTCTCCTTGGCTACAGAGGGCTGCCTTCTCACTCTGTCCTCACATGACTTTTCTTCTGTGTGCACACATTCCTGGTATTCTCCCTGTGTGTTCAAATTTCCTATTCTTACAAGGACACCAATCATATTGAATTAGAGCCCACTCTAACAGCTTCATTTTAACTTAATCACCTCTTTAAAGGCCTTATATGAAAATACCTCCTGATTAACTAGAGATTGGGGCTTCAACATATGAATTTAGAAGAGTACACAGCTTCACTCATAACAAGAGGCCAGCGAGCTGTCAGGAGATTCCAGGAAAGATAAAATTCTCTTAAATAATAGTTTTACTTAATGTCACTGAGTTTTGAGCCAGAGGCATCTAAAAGTTTATCTTGTCTAACTATGCAAGCAAAACAGAAATCTCCCTTAATTAAGTTTCACTGACTCTTGCCAGGCTTTGTTTCCTTAATAAGGGAATTCACCACTCCCATGAAAATGAATTCTATTCATATAGAGAGTTATTATTTGGTGGGATAATATTTGGAAATATTAACCAACATGGTCTTGTTTTTTCTTTTCCTTTTTCCACCTCTGATATTTTCTCTTCCACAACTCCACTTAATGTGATTCTATATTTATCACCTCAGGGAAGTGATATAAAGTAATACAAAGTATTACAAAGTATTACAAAGTAATCACGTTTAAATGTCAAAGAGTCTAGGCCCTGTGGAGATCAGGAAGGATCTGACATATGTGCTCTCACAGGTCCCATTTCCTCCAGGTGAAACCCTAAACTTATAAACCACGGGTCCCCAAATGGTCCGCAGCCTTCTAGGAACTGGCGGCACAGCAGGAGGTGAGCGGCCGCAAGCTGGCGAAGCTTCACCTGCCGCTCCCCATCGCGCCCATTTCTGCCATACACCCCACCCCCGGTCCGTGGAAAAACTCTCTTCCATAAAACTGGTCCCTGGTGCCAAAAAGTTTGGAGACCGCTGGTTTAAACAACAGTAGCAGAGACCTTATATAGACTTGAGGAAGAAAATAGGGGAGTAACAAGACCTTAGGGTAGCGTGGCTTAGGTTCTGTGTCTCCTCAGATGGACCTACAGCCATCCACAGAATTTCCTGTGCCGCACTGTGGCACAGAAACATGATTCCCGTCTGCCAAAAGGAGCCTTGACATAGCTGACATAGTCTCTGAGGACAGGAGCAAGTGTTGACCCAGCAGCAATCGGCATGGGTTAAGAACTAGACAAGATAATGAGTTTCAGCAAATGCCAGATAAAATGGGAGATCAGAAGTCCTCATCCCTTAGCGCTATGGAAACTCCCAGAAATTAACTGGAACACCGGGGAAAAGCTGAGAGAATCCAAAAATGGCTGACGTTTAACGTTTGCCATTCAGTTTCAAAATGAACAGTATACAGAAGGAAAAAGTTAAGCTTTTGAATATCTGAGTTTATGACTACCCTTATGTGAACAAATATTAGCTTCTCCACTCACTTATATTGCTTCAAAAGTGTGGATTTTATTGAAGTTGATGGTTATTATAAGCAAGAATTGAATTTGATCAATTAGCATATGTATATGTTCTTACCCATGGGCATTGCATGGTCACTTCAATGCCTACTCTTTAAGGTTTCCCAGGCTGGTAAAATATGGTTTCCTATAAATTAAGAGGTTTGAAAATGTATCAACAGCCATGGTTGATTAAAAGCCTCACCGATGTTTTCTTTAGTAACCAAATCAGAATACCTAACACTTCAAATTTCACTATTCTACTGAGGAAGAAAAATACAATTATGATATTTGAAATGCCAACTATTAGAAATTAAGTAGAAACCTAATAACACAATATGCCGCTCCCTTCTTCGATAAAGCAGTTATAAAAATAAAGTCCACATGTCCATCCTCTGAGATTAAGATCAACTGTGGCAACAGAATGTTGGAATTAGAAAGGTTCTTAGAAACCATCTGGTCAAATACTCTCCTTTAAAGATATGAGAACTGAGATCTGGAAACATAAAAAGATTTGTTTGGGTCAAAAGCAGTCACTGGCAGATCCAGTCTATAAGAGTATCTTCACATTCCACTTTTTTTCTGCATACCTTTTCAAAGTCAGAAGAGAATCACTTCTTCAAAGCCTTTCTTACACTTCTACAAGGGCATTACAAGATTGACACTGATTTAAACTATTTTAAACTATTTGCAATGGTGAACGAGAACACAAGTCAAGACCCTGCTTTATCTCCCAAAAACTGGTTCAGCTTTCCTCTTCTGAAGAAATATTTTTCTAACTGATAAAGACTTTGGTTTCTTAACTTTTATCCATCGTTAATGGCATGCTCTGCTGACAGATGGTGGAATGGCATAGATTGTTTAGGATATATTGGGTTGGCCAAACAGTTTGTTCGGGTTTTTCTATAAAATGTTACGGAAAAACCCGAATGAACTGCTTGGCCAACCCAATAAAAAACTCTGTGTAAAAAAAAAAAAAAAAGAAAAGAAAAGAAAAAAACCTTCAATAATAAGGTAAATTGAGTTTTTTAAACATTAACATGTAGCTCCCAAAGTATTCATAATGAAATGCAAATTCTTTAATAAGTTTTTTTTTTTCCCTGAAGTTATCTCTGTGGTAATTCTATAAATATTTTGAACACATATTCAAAATATATGTTTTGAATATACAATTTAAAAGTGTATATTTGAAATATATGTTCAAAATATAATGAAATATAATTTGAGGTAAGAACAAAATATTTGAGTTACTTGCAGTTCAAGATTGAAACAAATTTTAAAACTTTGTTATGCATTTGCACCAATTATTAGTTTTGGAATTCTCTTTGCATCAGGTATGTTGCCAATGATGCTACTTCTTCAAACATTTACCATTTTCTACCTGCAGAATATCTTTTAATATACTGTTAATCTTATTGTGCTTTGTCAAAGAACCTTTTAAAAAAAGTATTAACAGTTCATGTTGAAATGCATTTTTTTCTTCTAGTTGTAGATAAATGGACTCAGGGTTAGCTACCTAAAGTAGATAATGTGGAAACCCACTCTCAAAGATATTTGTAATGGAGAAAAATTGTACTGTGTTCTACCAATTGACACAAAACCTCAAAGTGATTTATCTGTTAGAACTATACATTCTCTGTATGGTCAAGTAATACAGGACTTGGAATACACAATTAGTCTTCAAGAAACTTTAGTAAGATAAAGAAAACAAATACCTCCTAACCTTTAGCTTCAGAAACATCAGAAAGAAATGAAACAATATAAATAAGATAGATATATACCCTGAAATTCAAGAAGTGTGTAGGTCTAAGCACTTGACCCTTCTAATTACACATTATTCTTAGTGTCTGTCATTCACATCTTTCGTCATTCAATCTGCTTTTGTCTTCCCTGTTCTTTAGGTTGCTTTTCCTGTTCAACACAATTTAGAATTATGTGGTCAACTTTTCTTTCTACAGTTCTTCCTTTGCTCATATTTTACTCTGTAGAATGTTTGTCTGATGGCTTTCCCTCTTTCTGACTGTCTCCCACCAACCCCGCACTCAGCCATCTTTTCTGGGCTCATTCACTTTCGCTACGTCAAAACCTCCCTTACACCAAAAATAAAATTCCCTAATGCCTTCTTGTTAGGGTACAGTACTGGTGCAGCTGAAATAAAGCCAACATAGTCGTTTATATCCTCCAACTTTGTACTTATTAGCCACAAATCTCAGAAAGGGAAGAATGGTGGATAATTCTCTGAAGATGCTCAAATGGGAAGCAGTAAACATGTAATATTTACAAAGTGAGTTTCACAATTAATTCAGGGAATGTCCAGAAACATATGAACTTAAAAATTATATCAGTGATTTCCCTTAGGAGGTTTAGAGCACAAGATTTTCTAATTCTCGACGAGAAATGAAGGAAGCAAATGAATCGGTAAACATTTTACCTGCATATTAAGAATTTATTGTCCCAAAGAGCTGCCTTTAGCTCAGATATGTCAATATTGTTCAAGAAGGTAGCCATTCTCAGTTTTAAAAGTGTCAACTTTATCTGAAAGTTGTTACTAGCGATTTTTTCCAGATATGAAAACGTAGAGTTAATACTTGTCAAAGCAAATAATCAAAATCTCTGTCTCCCTCTCCCTCCCCCCTCCACACACTCTCAAACACACACTCCCCGCCATACCATGGGAAAACCCATTTGAATACATTGTCAGCTCTCCTTTGCCTACAAATGCTATGACACACTACAGTGTATTCTTTTCCTTCAGAGCTCTGAAGTAGCATAATGAAAACCTTGCTTAAAATTGAGCAACACATTTTCATGCTGAATGACTTTATTTTACATTTCCTCTGATACAAATAGAAAAGACATCTCACACTCAGCTTCCTATGCTAGACTGCAACACAGATAAGCAAATACTTTTTTTTAAACATCTTTATTGGAGTATAATTGCTTTACAATGGTGTGTTAGTTTCTGCTTTATAACAAAATGAATCAGTTATACATACACATATGTCCCCATATCTCTTCCCTCTTGCATCTCCCTCCCTCCCTCCCACCCTCCCTATCCCACCCTTCTACGTGGTCACAAAGCACCAAGCTGATCTCCCTGTGCCATGTGGCTGCTTCCCACTAGCTAGCTATTTTGCATTTGGTAGTATATATAAATCCATGCCACTCTCTCACTTCATCCCAGCTTATCCAAGTAAATTGATACAGCCACTATGGAGAATATGGAGGTTCCTTAAAAAAATAAAAATAGAACTACCATACAACCCAGCAATCCCACTACTGGGCATATACCCTGAGAAAACCATAATTCCAAGAGCGTCATGTACCAAAATGTTCATTGCAGCTCTATTTACAATAGCCAGGACATGGAAGCAACCTAAGTGTCCATCAACAGATGAATGGATAAAGAAGATGTGGCACATATATACAATGGAATATTACTCAGCCATAAAAAGAAATGAAACTGAGTTATTTATAATGAGGTGGATGGACCTGGAGTCTGTCATACAGAGTGAAGTCAGTCAGAAGGAGAAAAAGCAAATACTTTTAGAATGTGTCTATATGATAATAACAACTGTGGAAAGCATAAGATTATCCCTATACTTGTTTCTTCCTATTTCTTTACTTTCTTTTAAAATCCAGGCCATCTCCCTGGAGGCACTGGGAAAAGTTGGATGCTCAGATAGGAAACTGTAGGTAAACTTTTATTAGTATACTCATATCTTAACTAAGGAGTCCTCCATATACTTCTCCATCCTCCTCCCCAAACCCTCAAGACAACAGAACTCTAGCTCCACACAGCAGGCCTGAAAACCACAAAGCTAGCAGGGTGATGTGATCCATGCCCCTCTCTCCCCCTCGCCCACCGACATCTCATTTTCCCTCCTGATTAGACAGAAATAAGTTCCAATTTTTAAAAATTATTTACGTCTCTATCAACATTAACCAGCAAGAAACTCACTGTGCTTCCCACAATTGCCTGACCTTCCATCTTTCTTCTTAATCACTAATGGCTTTTTTCCTTTTGGATTTTGGTTCCAAAAGTAACTCAAACCAGAGAATCTCTCTCATTTGGCAATATTAAGCTGACTAGTACTCCATGTTTTCAAGTTAGACTCCTGGCAGGGCTTCTGGTTGTTTGGTTTTTGTCTTCACTGTGAGTATTAAAGATCTTAATTAAAGAAATTAGTGAAAACATCATCCTGAGTTGGAAGCTCAGTTTACAGAATGGGTTGTCAGTCCGCTGCTAATGGATTGTGCCCTGGCAACACTGTCATTGTACACCATCACAGAACTGTGCTGCAATCTTCCAGGCCCACCACAGAGTCTCACTCTCACTGCTGTCTGGACTCCAGGCTCATGGTAACCCAGAGTCTTGCTGGTTCCATCTTTATCCACCAGGATTCTATCTCCTGGTCTCTGAATCATCATTAAAAACCTGGTTACTCCTCTCAACCAAATCCATCAGTGACACCCCATACCATTCAGGGTACTCAGTACTCTTACTGGGTCCTGTTTTCTCTGTCGCCCTGATATCTCTCTGCCCTCAACTCCTATTACTCTCTCTTCATTCACTCCTTTCTTGCGACACTGGATTCCATGCTATTTCTTAAATATACATCACAAATTCCTAATTACCATTTTTCCCCCACATTCCTCTCCATTTATCTTTCTCCTCTTTCCTTTCCATCTCCATCCACTCCCATGGTCCTTTCCCTCCTTTCCCTCTCACAGTCCCCTTAGATACCCAGTTAAGGTCTCCCCCTTACTACACTCTCCCCTTTCAGGCCAATGTCTCTAACTTTCTCCTCTACTCCCAGCTCCAACTCCTTGGGGACTTTATTTAACTGTGTGCTTGTATACAATACTTTAACTGTGTAAGGAATGTATCCTTTATTTAATTTCTTTAATTTGAATGCCTACTGAGAGCACCTGTTCCACCAAATAACAGATATTTCTAAGAGATCAAACATTGTGGAGAGGAAGAGGGTCAAATGGAGGGTGCTGAGAAAAAGAAAGTTATAATTTATTATTTTTCTCTTTTAACATTTCTAAAATATCACTATTAGTACTTGACACTTACAGCCACTACAGTATGCTTTGCCTTTCACACCCTGCTATCAGGAACAGCACTCCTGTGTGCTTAATATTGGCTTCCCTCACTAACAACATTGAAGCCTCAGAGAAATGTCTTTCAACATGTGTTGCTCATTTCCTTAATGTCTTAAAGAAAAAGAGACAACAGAGTGTGCCTAAATGACACGAATTGCTTGTCTAGGTTGAGAAGGACACTGCTTCCTAGTGTGGAGAGAACATGAGCAATGGAAGTGCTTAGGGAAGACAAAAGATAAATTAATGACCTTGTCAAGTCATCATCTCAGAAGAATGCAATATATTCTTGTGTTCAGTATTGTTTCCCAGGTGTACAGAGTATCTGTATTCTTTACACAGTTCTTGTTCTAATTCTTTGCTTTACAGGTTCCTACAGTAGTCACAACAGTTCCACGTGTTGACTCAGCAATATTCTGCAAAATTAATTCCTATTACTCTGACTTGTAAGTAAGTAGAACTAGATATATCATTCATGAGGTTTATAAAGACATCAAATTTTTATGTAAGCAATTAAATGGATACTAAGCACTATAAAATATAAAAATATTAAATGATTTAGAAAAAATTTATTTTTATTTAGATAATTTTTTTAATTATCCCTTTTTTAAATTTATTTTTTTATACAGCAGGTTCTTATTAGTCATCAATTTTATACACATCAGTGTATACATGTCAATCCCAATCGCCCAATTCATCACACCACCACCACCACCACCCTGGCAGTTTTCCCCCTTTGGTGTCCATACATTTGTTCTCTACAACTGTGTCTCAAATTCTGCCCTGCAAACTTGTTAATCTGTACCATTTTTCTAGGTCCCACATATATACTTTAATATATGATATTGATTTTTCTCTTTCTGACTTACTTCATTCTGTATGACAGTCTCTAGATCCATCCATGTCTCTAGAAATGGCCCATTTTCTTTCCTTTTAATGGTTGAGTAATATTCCATTGTATATATGTGCCACATATTCTATATCCATTCATCTGTCGATGGGCATTTAGCTTGCTTCCATGACCTGGCTATTGTAAATAGTGCTGCAATGAACATTGAGGTGCATGTGTCTTTTTGAATTATGGTTTTCTCTGGGTATATGCCAAGTAGTGGGATTGCTGGGTCATATGGTAATTCTGTTTTTAGTTTTTTAAGGAACCTCCATACTGTTCTCCATAGTGGCTGTATCAATTTACATTCCCACCAACAGTGCAAGAGGGTTCCCTTTTCTCCACACCCTCTCCAGCATTTATTGTTTCTAGATTTTCTAATGATGCCCATTCTGACTGGTGTGAGGTAATACCTCATTGTAGTTTTGATTTGCATTTCTCTAATAATTAGTGATGTTGAGCAGCTTTGCATGTGCTTCTTGGCCATCTGTATGTCTTCTTTGGAGAAAAGTCCATTTAGGTCTTCTGCCCATTTTTGGATTGGGTTGTTTTTTAATATTGAGCTGCATGAGCTGTTTATATATTTTGGAGATTAATCCTTTGTCTGTTGATTCATTTGCAAGGATTTTCTCCCATTCTGAGGGTTGTCTTTTCATCTTGTTTATGGTTTCCTTTGCTGTGCAAAAGCTTTGAAGTTTCATTAGGTCCAATTTGTTTATTTTTGTTTTTATTTCCATTACTCTAGGAGGTGGGTCAAAAACGATCTTGCTGTGATTTATGTCAGAGTGTTCTTCCTATGTTTTCATCTAAGAGTATTATAGTGTCAGGTCTCATATTTAGGTCTCTAATCCATTTTGAGTTTATTTTTGTGTATGGTGTTAGGGAGTGTTCTAATTTTATGCTTTTACATGTAGCTGTCCAGTTTTCCCAGCACCACTTATTGAAGAGACTTTTTTCCATTGTATATCACTGCCTCCTTTGTCATAGATTAGTTAGGTGTGTGGGTTTATCTCCAGGCTTTCTATCTTGTTCCACTTAACTATATTTCTGTTTTTGTGTCAGCACCATATTGTCTTGATTACTGTAGCTTTGTAGTATAGTCTGAAGTCAGGGAGTCTGATTCCTCCAGCTCCGTTTTTTTCCCTCAAGACTGCTTTGGCTATTCAGGGTCTTTTGTGTCTCCATACAAATTTTAAGATATTTTGTTTTAGTTCTGTTAAAAATGCCATTGGTAATTTGATAGGGATTGCATTGAATCTGCCGATTGCTTTGGGTAGTATAGTCATTTTCACTATATTGATTCTTCCAATCCAAGAACATGGTATATCTCTCCATCTGTTGGTATCATCCTTAATTTCTTTCATCAGTGTCTCATCTCATAATTTTCTGCATAAAGGTCTTTTCTCTCCCTAGGTAGGTTTATTCCTAGGTATTTTATTCTTTATGTTGCAATGGTAAATGGAAGTGTTTCCTTAATTTCTTTTTCAGATTTTTCATCATTCGTGTATAGGAATGCAAGAGATTTCTGTGCATTAATTTTGCATCCTGCAATTTTACCAAATTCATTGATTAGCTCTAGTAGTTTTCTGGTGGCATCTTTAGGATTCTCCATGTATAGTATCATGTCATCTCCAAACAGTGACAGTTTTATGTCTTTTCCAATTCATATTCATGCATCCCATAGGTTTTGTATCGTCATATTTTCATTGTCATTTGTCTCTAGGCATTTTTTGATTTACTCTGATTTCTTCACTGATCTCTTGGTTATTTAGTAATGTATTGTTTAGCCTCCATATGTTTCTGTTTTTTATGTTTTTTTCCCTGTAATTCATTTCTAATCTCACAGCATTGTGGTCAGAAAAGATGCTTGATATGATTTCAATTTTCTTAAATTTACTGAGGCTTGATTTGTGACCCAAGATGTGATGTATCCTCGAGAATGTTCCATGCGCATGTGAGAAGCAAGTGTAATCTGCTGGTTTTGGATGGAATGTCCTATAAATATCAATTAAATCTATCTGGTCTATTGTGTCATTTAAAGCTTGTGTTTCCTTATTAATTTTCTGTTTGGATGATCTGTCCATTGGTGTAAGTGACGTGTTAAAGTCCTCCACTATTATCGTGTTACTGTCGATTTCCTCTTGTATAGCTGTTAGCAGTTGCCTTATGTATTGAGGTACTCCTATGTTGGGTGCATATATATTTATAATTGTTGTATCTTCTTCTTGGATTGATCCCTTGATCATTATGTAGTGTTCTTCCTTGTCTCTTGTAACATTCTTTGTTTTAAAGTTTATTTTATCTGACATGAGTATTTCTACGCCAGCTTTCTTTTGATTTCCATTTGCATGGAATATGTTTTTCCATCCCCTCACATTCAGTCTGTATGTGTTCCTAGGTCTGAAGTGGGTCTCTTGTAGGCAGCATATAGATGGGTCTTGTTTTTCTATCCATTCAGCAAGCCTGTGTCTTTTGGTGGGAGCATTTAATCCATTCACATTAAGGTAAATATCAATATGTATGGTCCTATTAACATTTTCTTAATTCTTCTGGGTTTGGTTTTATATTTTTATTTAGATAATTTTGATTTTAAGTCTTGATATGCATTAATATAATTTGTACTTTAAAAAAAGTTATATTGAATAACTTTTAGAAAACAAATGAAAAATAATTCTAATTTTTAATGTTACGTTTTCTTAATTAAACATTTTGATATTAGTATGTTAAATTTTGCTCACTTGTGGACAATTATGTTTTATATTTCAATCCTTTAAATCATTACCATCAACAGAACAAAAATTATGTAAAAGCTGGTTATTATAATCTAGTGATTTCACTAAAATGACATAGAAATAATGTGGAATTAATGTATAATATGTATGAATCGATTCATGTTTGTCCACATTTTGTGATTCTTGCAGTCACCACAAGACCGACAGTCAAAATCCCAGAAAGATGAACAATGATAAGCAAATTCATCCATCTTTGATATACTGGCAAATTTAAATAATAGAAAAGGCACAGGTGAAGTATGAGCCCTAAATGCCAAGGCATCCATTGAAAAGAGGCATGCCCTTCAAAGACAGCTATCTCAAGTAAACACACTGTCAGCCACACAACCAGACAAAAAACTAGCTTGCCTCCCCTTTGTTTTAGAGATCTTGGTTTATTTCAACCAAGATCTCGGTTTTTTTTTCCTTTTCACGTGCTTGAAACTCCAGCTCTTACATTTTAAATTCACCAATAAACAGTGAGCCTGTGAAACCCTAGGTCCCCATCCTCCTCCCAAATGCAAGCAGAAACACATGTGCACTTTCTTTCTACTCACAGCCTCACTGTGTGGCCCCAGGTGTGCCGTGTAATTTCCATATCCTGTAAATAATAAACCTTTATTTTTTTCAAAGTCTCCTTATGGTTATTGTGAAAGGGCATCTTGCAATCATAATAAGAACCTCAAGGGCCAGTCCAACCACAACATTGGTTATTTATAGTCTGAGACTGGCACAAAACAATAACCTTTGTTAGTTTTAAAACTTGTTATTATGTGAATCTAAGTATGTGAGTGTGTGTGAAGGCAGAGAACTAGAATATATATAAGAGCTTGTTTTTTTTGGTTTACAACATATGCATATTTACATATTTAGACAAATGGAAACCGAAGCCTTCATTTGTATTTTTGCCCTGATCCATTCAAATGTTAAGGGTGAGACTATCTCCTTCCTCCTGTGGAAGAGGATAATATTAAATGTGAATAAACCTAAAGTAATATTTAAAAAATATAAAGACACATTATATAGAGAGAAAAACCACATAATACCAGCATCATGAAGCACAAGTTCCCATTCTGACAGCTCTACCTTGTAAGAAAGGAATTAAGTTACAGACTTAAGGTAGTCTCCCAAGAGATCAATGTTTAACTGCACTCAAAATGTTACAATTGTGAAGGTATGTTAACTATAATAGATGAATAAAATATTAACATATTAACAATATTTACGTCAAATGTTTGCTACTGGAGTAGTGTATTCTGTAAATGAATGACATTTCCCTCTCTTTGGGTTTAGCATACTCAAAGCTAGGTGATCCAGCTGTATTAAATTGCACCTTTACACCAATGACCTAGAATTAAAATACAAATCCATTCTCTTTCAGGCTCTCCAAAGATTACAAACCTGGGCTCTTTCACACATCCAAAGCCCAATCAACCAGATACAGAGTGATTCTCAACACCTCTGTTTTTCTTACCTACAGTGTCCAAATTCAGTCAGTCACCAAGTAAAGTTACTACTTCCTAACATTCTTTTATTAAGACTCTTCATCACTGCCTCTATAATAAAATTCTCATTATTGTTGCCTGATCCATTATAACAATCCCCTATCTCATCTACTCTCTGTAGTTTCACCTCTCTGAACGATTCACCATCTATCCTCCTGTTGTTGAACAGTGCTTCTTACACAGTGTGGTTCCCATCTCAGCAGCATAGCATAGGAATTTGTTAGACATGCAAATTCTTGGGTTCTACCCCAGTCCTACTGAGTCAGAAACTCTGGGGGTGGAGCCCAGCCATCTGTGTCCCAACAAGTCCTCCAAGTGATTACCATGTATGCTAAAATTTGAAAACCAAAGTTTTAAAGTGGTATTTTAAAAAGGCAAAACCAATCATGTCACTTGCCTGCTTGAAACTCTTTTAACAATTCCCTACCATATAAAGGATAAAGTCCAAGTTCTTAGGAAGATGTATAATGCCCTTTTCTGTTCTAGTTTTTCAGTCCTCTTTCCACTTCCTCCCTCCTACCCAATGTTTTAGTCATCTGAACATTTTGAAATATTCTAAATGCACCCTGCTTTTTATGCCTTTTCCTGGTGCACCTCTTCCCACACACAATTTATCCACCTGGAAGAGTTCTATTCATCTTTCCAGATCCACATCAAATGTCCCCTTTTGTAGAATGATTTCCGAGGGCTAATTTCAATAACTTACTTACAGCCTATTTCCATTCTTTCAGGCCCACCTACATAATTTTCCTGGATTAACATTTTTAGATATCCAGCTCTTAAGAAAGAAATGCAGTCTGTTTACTGGGTACAAAGAGACAAAGGTAGAGATAATAATGGTACTGCTTATTTCATCTCCTCTGCTCCCACCCTCGTTCAAGGGTTAAAGATGATCATCCATCTCTTGGAATAGTTGTGGCTCCTTGAGGATACCGGTGGCTTCTCCCAGACATTGGCTCAACTGTTTAGTAGTGAACCCATCCCTACATTTGCAGGACTCAAGGCAGGAGTACAAGTGGAGGCCCACATACCACATGACTAAATATAAAAGCTATAAAGAAAACTAAGAAGCTCAATAAAATATGTTCTATCATTGTGTTACCTTAAAAAAATTATTTCTTAATGACAAATCAAAACTATATGTAAAGCAAGGATTTTTAGATGCCTAAAATGGAAAAAATATCAAAGACACTAAATTTAATATTCACTGTACATACCTGGGTTTTCTGTTGATGAGATGGCAATGTTTATATGAGTAATAAAACAAACAGTTCATAAACTTGTGTGTGTAGTCCAAAAAATTTATATTTCTTGCCTTTATCAAAATATTATGTTGTTTTAATCAAGATTTTCAATTAATTTGTGTATTATTGTCAGTGATGATACAAAGGATTTAAAATAAAATGCAATTTTAATGAAATGGCAGAAAATGCAAATATAGTTTATCAAAAAGTAATATAAGTACTCAAAAATAAAATTACTTTTGTTTTAAAATTCCTTTCTCTTAAAAATTCAAAATTGCCTATTAAAGTAAAAACGTAAGATGTATGTAATAAACATCAAATTTTAATTTCAGAATATTTCATTAAAGCTGATATTTTTATCTTTAAAATCTTTAAGTCTCATAGCTTGCCATCTGCTTGCCAGTATAAAGAATTGATAGCATGTTTCATTCATGTCTTCTCTAGTCTTACACGTGCAAGTTTAAGAGTAATATGAATGGTTTAATAATGCAATACATATCTTAGTCACCATGTGAAAATACTACGATAATTTGTATGTACTTTCAAATCCACCAATGAAACATGAAAAGAAGTAAGAAAATTCATGTTCACCTCTACCTGGGGAAACAATTCTTGGTTACACAAGGATTTTGTGCAGTTATTCCAAGGGAAAGAACCTGAAAGTCTGTTTATCACTTCTCTTACACTGTTTAAATCCACTCCCCATTCCCCCATAATCCAAAGCAAGATGTTTGTCTCCAATTGACATCCACAGCAGTTCAACCTGAACACTTTCTTGGCATTTTAACTCTACTCTCTTTTGCTTTGATGATGTAGGAAGTGATGCAGAGAACTTTTTCCTGGGGCCTGAGTCCTATTAAGCATGAAGTGGTTGTTTAGGGTTATAGATTGCATTGAGCCAGTTATAAAGGCCAGATACCAGGTGAGAAGCATTTATGTTGTATGTCTGTGATATGTGTGGCCCTCTAACACGTAGAGCCCAAGACAGAGACCCCTTTTCCTTGGTTCTAAGTGAGGTACTACTTAGATGTTTGGTGTCCTCATCCTAGCCAGAACCAGAGGAGTAAGGTTGAGTTTTAAAGTGCCATCCTAAGGGAATAACTCTGATACATCTAGGAGTTAGAACTTTTATACATTTGCAGTGTCTCTTCCAGCTTTGATCCATCAGAGCAAAAACAACAAGAACAACAAAAAAGCTTTTATCTTCTAGTCACCCCCATGCCAAAAGATTGTTATATCAAAAGAGGGAGTCTCATTTTTGGCTTAGCTGTCTTCTAAGTAGAGGTAGAGAAGACAGAACTCATTATATTCTGAGATTTATATTTAAAGTTTTATGTTTAATATGTTTAATAAAATATGTTCATGTTTAATAAAACAGCATAGTTTTGTGATTGAGTTCTTTGGTACAGTTATCATTTGATTCATCATTTTGAGCCAAAACGTATCCACTACACATCATCACTATATGACTTTCATGTCTCTGTGGCCATAGATATGAAGGGAATGTGAAAGGGATATAGAAATGTGTAGGGGAATATTTTCATATATAGGTAGTGTGATAGTTAATTTCATGTATCAACTTGGCTAGGCTATGGTTCCCACTGTTGGTCAAACAATTGCCTAGCTGTTGCTATAGAGGTATTTCTCATAGATGTGATTAACACTTACAATCAGTTGACTTTAAGTAAAGGAGATTACCCTTGATAATGTGGGTGGGCCTCATACCATTAGTTGGAAGCCTTATGAACAAAAGTAGGTTTCCTAAAGAAGAAGGAATTCTGCCTCAAGGCTGTAAGATAGGAATCCTGCCTAAGTTTCCAGTCTGACAGCCTCCCCTACAGATTTCAGACTCAAGACTGCAACATCAACTCTTGCTTCAGAGACTGGTTTCTAACCAGTCTGTCCTATACCTTTAGGACTTCCTAGCTGCAACACCCACATAAGCCAACTCCTTCTGGAGAACCCCAACTGATACAAATATTCCCATCATCTTGTTTTATCTCAATCCCCAAAGTTACATAATCACCAAGAAAAAATAAACATATGTGTGTACTATGTACCTTCTCTCTTTACCTTCCATAGTATATTGTACAAACACTGTCTTTAGAATTTATGGCATTAATATTGTTATAATATATTTAAAAGTCTGTCTCCTACTCTAGACTGTGAGTTCCTTATGTGCAGAGGCTGTGTTATTCATTGCATTTCCCAAGGCTAGAAATTACCAGTCACTTAATAAATGTCTGCCAAGTGTTAGATAAGCAAAATTAATGTTACCTAGATTAGGTGGCATGTGGCAGAGGATAGGAGTAAGGGGTGGTGGAAGAACAAAGGGAAAGAGGGAGAGAGAAGGGGAGAAAAAGAGAGAGAGATGGGGAAAGAAAGAAAGAAAGAAAGAAAGAAAGAAAGAAAGAAAGAAAGAAAGAAAGAAAGAAAGAAAGAAAGAAAGAAAGAAAGAAAGAAAGAAAGAAAGAAAGAAAGAAAGAAAGAAAGAAAGAAAGAAAGAAAGAGAAAGGAAGGAAGGAAGGAAGGAAGGAAGGAAGGAAGGAAGGAAGGAAGGAAGAAAGAGGAAGAAAGAAAGAGGAAGGAAGGAAGGAAGAAGGGAGGGAAGGAGGGAAAAGAAAGGAAGAGAAGAGAAAAGAAAAGAGAAAAGAAAAGAGAAAAGAAAAGAAGTCCCCCCAAGCTAAGACACCACTTGAGATGGTATTCAGCCAGGTTTCCCAAGCTCCCAGCAGTCTTAATCACCTCTCTCACAGCGACTTCGATAACCCTGGCTGAGGAACTTGGTACCTGAAAACAATTAACTTTAAAAGCCAAAGATTTCCTTAAAAGAATGCTGACCATTTGATTTGCTGACAGCTGCTCTAGATTCTCTGATAACTCAGACATGGCTTCTACCTTTGTCCTTATGAACACAGGCTATGATTTTGAGTAATGAATGAGAAGGTAGCCAGCGTGTGATTCTTTTAACAGTGAAACCTGTAATCAGCTTTATGGCATGTTCGTATATTTCAAATAGGACCAAAAAGTCTTTCCAAGTTATGAATAAAAGCATAAGCAAGCCAACAAGTGGTAACAGCTCACAATGGCATAGCACTTTATAGTTTCTGTAAATATTTGTTGAATGAAGAGATATAAAAATGCTTTCACCTGTATTAACCTGTCCTTTTTTGCTCTCTGCACCTATCATCCCATTACCGAAGGCAGAATCCTGGGAATGATTCTGAAGTTCTCTTTCCCCTGTATCAATACTTCTTTGTTTTTTTTTTTTTGTTTGTTTGTTTTTTTGTGGTACGCGGGCCTCTCACTGTTGTGGCCTCTCCCATTGCGGAGCGCAGGCTCCGGACGCGCAGGCTCAGCGGCCATGGCTCACGGGCCCAGCCGCTCCGCGGCATGTGGGATCTTCCCGGACCGGGGCACGAACCCGTGTCCCCTGCAACGGCAGGCGGACTCTCAACCACTGCGCCACCAGGGAAGGGAAGCCCTGTATCAATACTTCTTAAATGTTTCCTTATTGTCCTATTTTGTTTACTTATTTATTTTCAGTGAAATGGCAGCCTGATGGGTTTCCCTGGTGTTAGTATTAGGCATCACCTATTCTATAACATCAACATCACTGCTTGTGTCCTCTTTCCAAAATTATTTCATTTTCATGTTCAAAATTTTCAATAGTTCCCAATTGCTAATTGAATATAGTGGAATCAAATCTTAGAGTTAAATTTTAAGGAAAAAAAGGCAAAAACCACATTTTACTCAAAATTAACACTAAATATGCCTTAAATTGCCCAACAAATATAGTATATTCCCCAATATATATGAAACCCTGTACAGTAATACGTGTTTGCGTATATAGTAATTTAAAGTCTATTATAAAGAAAATGTAAACTTCATGAGGGCAGAGATTTTTATTTGTTTTGTTCACTGATATAGCCCAAGGGCCTAAAATAGGCTTATCGTATAGCAGGCAACGAATAAATATTTGTTAAATTAATAGGGGAATTCACTTTAAAGAATACTATTTAGGACTTCCCTGGTGGTACAGTGCTTAAGAATCCGCCTGCCAATGCAGAGGACACAGTTTCGATCCCTGGTCCGGGATGATTCCATATGCCGTGGAGCAACTAAGCCCGTGTGCCACGACTAATGAGCCTGCTCTCTAGAGCCCACGAGCCACAACTACTGAGCCCACGTGCCTAGAGCCTGTGCTCCGCAAGAAGAGAAGCCACCGCAATGAGAAGCCCGTGCAACGCAACGAAGAGTAGCCCCCGCTTGCCGCAACTAGAGAAAGCCCGGGCGCAGCAAGACTCAACGCAACCAAAATTAAATAAATAAATAATCTATTTTAAAAAAAAAAAATACTATTTAAATTTCTTTCTTTCACTCACTCGCGCGTGCGCTCTCTCTCTCTCTCTAATAACACATATACCACCAAAATAACACGAATTAAGTCTGTGTGTGATGCTACATCAGTAAATTTACATTTCTTTCTACATACTACATATAGTCTTCCATGATCTATGCTATCAGTCACGCTTTTGTACTTAAAGCTTCAGTGTACCAAACCACTCAACGTTCTCCATAAATGCTGTGCTCTCACCTACATCTATATCTTTGCACTTTGAACCTTCAAGCCAATTTAATTGTCCTATGCTCTTGAAGAACTTTACTTTTCCTCTAATTTAAGTATTTATTAAATACTTTAAATGAATTGCATTTTATTGTTTTCTTGTGGATCTTCCTTCTTGATCAGATTCTAAAACCCTTGAGTGTAAAATTTATGTCTCTTTAATAGTTGTTTCCATGGCACAGTGCCTGGCATATTGATAGACGTATATGGAGTGTCTGACTTGTATTAAGTGTATATCTGTGTGTTGATCTCTATATCTGTTGTACTGAGCATGATCCCTTACTCATGCTGCGCGTTCCTTCTAGTTCCATCATGGCCAGGTATATTACCTTAGACAAGTCATATAAACATTCTGACCCTATGTTATTATTAACTGATAATACCTGTTCTGCTCTTTAGGAGCAAAAGATATACTCAAATTTTCGGAATGAATAAAGAGAAAATAATTTTAGTAGAAAAGTTAGACTGCAGTAAGCATCCTTTGGTTCAGTACTCAGGCCACTGTTAGCAGCTTCAACACACAGGACATACATGGTACCATTTCAGAAAAACTTCTATGCCCAGAAATATTGCAAAGAGACCAGGGTAACCGGCAGCTGGATGAACTTGGAGAATATCTGCAGCAGCAGTGCCTGGTGATCCTCGTATGTAGTTTGTAGGAAACAGACTGTGGTGAGGAGGTCAGAAGGACATACTGTGAGACTTTTTCCTGTGTAAATGTGTGCCTCCCAGGTGGCTCCTTGAGATGATAGAGCTGGCTTGGCTGTGAGAAAGGGGAGAGATGTTCTTTGGCCTCAATGGTAGCAGCTGAGCACAAGAATAATTAGATATTAATCTTTAGATTCATACATTTCAACCCACATCCCAGGTAGTAATGTGAGTTCAGGCATTTAGAAAGCCTTTTCACAATGAGGGCCAAAGGAACAGATGAAAGCAGAAGGGTGGAGGGGAAAGAAAGTTTCCTGTTGGTTAACTCATTGCTAACATACAAACATATGTGTATGCATATGTACAAATAAAACTAAAAGCTCTGTGAAGAACACCTCTGTTCAAGCATTAATTAAATGTTTCCTCTGATTGAGGTGTCATCACGCTAGCAAAAATTCTGGAAAGACTTTCTCTCTCATCCTACGCTTTCTCTCCTCATCCTACCCTCAATAAAAAAGAGGGAACAAATAAGAAAGAGAAATGAGCTCATTACTATTAGGATTTTCTGGAAGTAGAGATAAGTCGAGGGACTATTCTGAAAGTGAGAAGGTAAAGATAGTCATTTCTGATGCCCACCCCCTCCCGTCCTGCCAATCATCCACTGTATTTGTTTGGATCCCATAACCTGCTTAACAAACAGAAAACAAAGCAAAACTTCAGCTTCAGGACAACAAGGACATACCAACCTTTCACCTGCAGCAAGATGCTAGGGCTGCTGTTGTGCACGCTGGGCTGGCCTCTGGGGCAAAACTGTGCATCAGGCTGCCTTCACCAGAATGAGAATTCACAACATGGCCCTCCTCTCAAGTGACTGAGGAAAACTGAAGGAAGGCAGGCAAAGCAGATCTTTTCCACAAACCTCTCAGGCCCTAGCTTCCCATCATAAGGGTTGACTAGGACCTGTGGTAAATGACTTGCTTACCCCAAGCTAAGGCCTAATAGGCTAAGGTGAAGAAATGAAGAGTCCCTTGACAGCCTAGGGTCAGACTCATGGAGATATTTACTTAATTGGCCTGAGATAGGGTCCCTAGACTTTTTAAACTGCTCTCCAGGTTAGTCAAATGTACAGACAAAATAAAGAAATACTGGGTTATAGGGCCAGCATGAGAGCCAGAGTGAGATTTCAGGCACCTAGTCTGCAAAACAGAGGCAGACTATCGGCTTTCCTGGTGGAAAGAAATCCAAGTGGGTGAAGTGCATTTTCAGAAATGTGATGTAGGTACCTGGTTTATGAATGAGGCAGCTTGATTTACAAAAAAAAATGTGATAAATTTCTAGAGCAATGTTTTTTTAAGGTGTGCACTCCAGAGGTTGTACAAGATGACCCATAAGGATATGGAAGAAAATAATTGAATTTATTTATATTTTCTTCCCATTATTTTTTTTCCTTCTGTGTATATTTTAATATATACCCAACTTATTAATATAATACTGTATATTATTTACAAATTTAAAAAATATGTATTAAGCTATATCCTCAATAATATTTTATTGTTAGGCATGAACGATTTTAAAAGTTTGGGAACCACCATTCTAAAGAAAGACCATCATTCCTCACTGTAGTCTGCTGAAAAATCTGTGAAACTTGTCAAATTCAGAGAAGAACTAGCCAGTTCCTCCACCCAAGTGCCTGGTAAGAATGATAAATATCCTGCTATTAAAAAGAAACAAAACAAAACAAATCATAAGCCCAAAGAGGGCAAAAGAGGCTGTTCTGCTGGTGGATGGTGGTGAGGCCATGGAAACAGAAGGTGGAAGCAGCAGGAGGGCCTCTTCATCACTACTAGAAACAACAGTAGCAACAGAAGAAATAATTGTTACTACTTACTGAATCCCTAGTAAGGTTGGGCATTGTGTTCACCACTTTTCCAGCATTACCATTAATCCTCATAATGACATGCCCATTTTACAGATGAAGAGAAAAAGCTCCAAGACAATAAGTGGTACAGGGATACTTTACTCCAAAGCCAGTGTTCTTGACACTATGTCATTCTCTCAACAGTATGGGTCATGAGTGACATTAGGAAACAGTGAGAGCAGATACATATTATAGTACTTCAGGACATTATAATCTGACCAGGTTACATTTATCAGCTTTTTTTTTCTTTTAATTAAAATCCTAAACTAGACGTACAGATGACTAACAGGCATACAAAAAGATGCTCAACATCACTAATTATTAGAGAAATGCAAATGAAAACCACAATGAGATATCACCTCACACTGGTCAGAATGGCAAACATCAAAAAGTCCACAAATAACAAATGTTGGCGAGGATGTGGAAAAAGGAACCCCTTCTACACTATTGGTAGGAATGTAAACTGGTGCAGCCACTGTGGAAAACAGTATGGAGGTTCTTCAAAAAACTAAAAATAGAATTACCATATGATCCAGCAATTCTACTCCTAGGTAGATATCCGAAAAGAATGAAAACACTAACTCTAAAGGATATATACACCCCAATATTCATAGTAGCACTCTTTACAATAGCCAAGATATGGAAGCAACCCAAGCATCCATCAACAAATGAATAGATTAAGAAGATGTGGTGTATATATATACATACATATATACATATATATATATATATGCAATGGAATATTATTCAGCCATAAAAATGAATGAAATTCTGCCACATGCAACAATGTAGATGGACTTAGAGAATATCATGCTTAGTGAAATAAGTCAAACAGAAAAAGACAAATACTCAACTACTGTATATTATCACTTACATGTGGACTCTAAAAACTAAAACAAACAAATGTATATAACAAAACAGAAGCAGACTCACAGATATAGAAAAGAAACTAGTGGATACTAGTAGGGAAAGGGAATGTGGGAAGGGCAAAATAGGGGTATAGGATTAAGAGACAAAAACTACTATGTATAAAATAGATAAGCAACAAGGATCTATGTACAGCACAGGGAAATACAGCCATTGTTTTGTATTAACTTTAAATGGAGTATAATCTATAAAAATATTGAATCGCTATACGGTATACCTGAAACGAATACAATATTATAAATCAACTATACTTCAATTTTAAAAAATTCCTAAACCTTGGCCAGTATCTTTGTAAATAGGGAATTGGTGCTGGCTTCCTAAACTATCAAGTAGATGGTTGGGATTTCCTTCAATTGTAAGTTTGACATCCAAGTTAAGAGAAGTGTGACATCCGCTATGAGACTCGGGCCTTCAAGTCAAAGGTAATTCTTTCCATTACAAGGGAAAGCCAAGTTTATCAACTCCCTCTCCCAAACATGCACACACCTTTAAGTACACTCTGTCCCTGTACTGATCCTTTTTTCAGAGACCTTCTACCCAAACCTGTGGTTCTAAAAGCACTGATAGCAACAGTGAACTCCTGAAGGCACCTCTCTAGAGCTATCTTCATTTTAAGCCTTTACTCAAAGGCACAACGGTGAACCTGAAGGGAATTTGAAATATCAGCAGAGCAGTAAGGGTCATAGGTGTCCTGAAGGAAATGTGTAGCTGTTGAATAGATCCAGACTTGGCATCACTGTCCCTCTTCAGGTTTGAGGGCTGTGTAACCCCTGCAAGGTCAACATGCCTTCTGTTTAATCACGGTGTGAGACCAGGTGATTTCTGGTCTTTTCTGCTCTAACATTCTAGGTTCTTGGCCACTCCCTTTGATTTTTATGACTTTCTCTTTGTTCTGCTCCTGTCTAACAAGAAAAAAAAATAAAGCAAAAGGACGGCATAGAAAGGAGGGAACCAAACAAACCATTACTTTTAACTATTTGAATATAATATCAGCAGTTTCCTTCTTTATGAGGGTATAAGCTACATGACACTTGTTTTTCTCGTTTGATTTTTTGGACTTTTTTGAAGTATTCAAGACTGTTATGACCATCGGAAAGATGCTGATGCCATTTTTACTTTTTGTTGCATCACATAGCCTAAAAACACCGAGATCTTGTTCTTGGAGTAACAAAAGGTGTCTCTTCAAAAAAAGAAGCACAGAATCTGTCAAAATAAGTCTCCTGTCTGAAGACATTTGCCAACCTCAGAGCTTTTGGCTTAGCTCCTTTGCTCAAACCTACAGGGAAAAGTCTTAGCAGTTCTTTCTACTGTCAAATGGAATATGAGTATGTATATCCAAAGCTTCAAATCTCCAAGCCCCATGTGAACACTTCAATTTATCTCTGCAATAGCAATAGCCTCGTGACACAAAAAGAGATTAGATGAGAAGTAGACTTCACGTGGGCAAGTTGGTTTGTTAACACACAGTGGGCATCTGATGTTTGCTCTCTCAGTTAAAAAATTAAAAATAAAAATATTTTGTGAGCTGTTGGCTTTTTAAACCAACAAAATTTCGCCTGGGCTTACCAGAACCTCCTCCTCACCTCAGTCCCACCGCTGCCTTCATTCCCCTCTTCAGCTCCCATCTCATCCCAGCTCAATTCTTCCCTGCTGGTCTCTCTCCTCCACACATCTACTAAGGTGGCTTGACTGTTGAAATTCCCCTGCATGCCCAGGATCATTTCAGGCTCCTAGTTAATCCTCACTGGTTCAGCAAGCATCCTGGCAGGTTTGTCTATGGGACGTATTAGGAGGACTTGGAATTAAGTTGTGTTTCAACTAAATCTGGGATTTACAGTGCCAGAGCCCTGAGTTTCCATGGAGCCCTTGAGTTGCACTGTGCTAGAATTCAGCCACATGTTGGTCCAGGTTTCAGGCCACAGTATCTGCCTTGACCCCTGCTCTAGAACTTACCTGATGACTCTCCTTCTAGCCCAGTTTCTTTCTAGAATTGGAGCCTACATTTAACTAAGTCCTTCTGTCTTGTTTCTTATATTTTGTCCAGATTTTGCCTGGACAAGAGAAGATGCCAGGGATGGAGTGGGGGAATCTGTTCCCTGTATTCAGGATCACTTTCTGGAGGCCCTGACAGGTGTCATAATGCTGTTTCATCTCTTCCCAGTCTACTGCCTGGCATCTTTCCACATGCTGCCATACGCACCAGACTGTACCATCTAGGATAAAGACTTTGAACACAGTGTCTCAACTTCTTGTCACAGCCACGCTCTACAGCTGCATTACATTCCCTCATCTTTGGCAACAACCTGTTACCAACATGCTTTGAGGCTGAGCCCACTCTCTTTAAGAAAATCTTTGTGTTATTCCCTCCATTCTGCTGACAAGAGGTTCTAGGTGTATTTGAATCAGTAAAAAATTCCTGTTCAAATCTTACTTAATTTTTACATTAAGTATAATAATATTGGTCTTCTAGGTCAGGAATGGCACACTGGAAGCCTGATCTAGTCTATCAAAGTACCTCTTTAGGAAATCAATTTGTATTCTTTAAATATTCAAAGATCCATAGGCTCCACCATTCTCCATCACCTTATACCTTACTTTTCCATGGAGGGAGGGGTATTCTTACCAGCTTAGCCTTTAAAGGCATTTAAATTTTTTAACCATTCTGCATGACTTCTAACAGCTTCTCCTCACCTATCTCACTACTTTCATTGTTTCTTTCACCTCTACCTTCATACTTCAATGTACCTAAGTGAATTTTCACCAGGCTCTTGGTCAGTGAGGGCACCCACCCTGTTCAGCTGTACATCATAAGAGCTACATCTGAAGAGGAAACCCACTGAAATCTACCTGCTCACAGTAGATGGCCTGAATCCCCATCCCATGGCCTGAATACTCATCACACACACTGTCTGAGGAAGCATCTGGATTTATCCCATAAAGCCCTTTGCCCCTGCTTATTTTAGTCACCATGAGAAGCCCAGGACTCATCAGGCTATACAAATTATCTAATCTGATCCAGTTTCAGACCCCTACTTAACTACTCACAAGCCTTCCACCATACCCTCTGGAAATCACTAGCAAAATCTTCTGAACATTCCTTTCAACAACTTGTTCTACCATCTGATTTCCCCTTAAAGATACCTCCTATAAACCTCTCAAAGGGTGGCCTATTTTCTCTTCTAAACTTCTCTGCTATTGGCCTATAGATGGGTGGGTTACGTCCCCTTCTTGTCACTTCCCAAATATTTTTTCCCTCTTCTCCAAACCCCCAAAACTGCTTTGAATCTTGATCCATCAAACTTTATAGGAACTACTTCTACCTCTCACTGTCATTTACTGTCCTTATGCTCCCTCTACACAGTGATCACCATGGAAGAAGGGACTGGATCTGATTTACTCACTGCTGATTTTACAGACCTCAGATCATTGCCTAACACATAACAGATCATCAGTAAATATTTCTAAAGGGAGTAATTGAAAAAAATTCATCCAATGGACCTTCCTCCCTTACCCTGATCTCCTAAGTCAATACCCTCTGGTGTCAAATTTCCTACTCCAGTCACCAAACCTGGTGACTATCTCCTTAAGCTAAGAATCCTCAAATAGCTGCCCAGGACCATGCCAATCCTTGACCTCACAGCCACACATTTGTTATAACTGGCCACCTCTTGTCTTGAAACTAGCTTCTTCAATGTCTGAATCCCTCGTTCTTCCCTCTCTACCTGTTCCTTTTCTTCCCCGTTTTGATGCCCTTACTGCCAGCTAAATGTTCTCAGTGTTTTGTCCTTAGATGTTTCCTTTTCCATCTTTTCACTCTCTCCTTTGGTGACAGCATCTAATCCCATGAATGAAACATAAATCTGTTTTTAGCCACACTTTTTATCGTATGTTCCAATCAATCACTCCGTGGGAGATAACTATAAATGTATCCCACTAATATTTCAGATTGAACATGTTTAAATCAAACTTACTATTTTCCTTCCTGACTTGCTCCTTTTTCTGTTTTCCTACATCGTATAATGAAATCCTGATACTCCTAGTCACTCATATTTGAAATTCCATAGTCATCTTGAATTCCTCCTTCTTCCTTTCCCTAATACCCAATTAGCTGTGTAATCTTGTCACTACTACCCAGAAGTCTCTGATGTTAACTTCACCTTTCCACTCTACAATCACTCCTAACTGGGACTTTATCTCTTGGATAAACTACCCTAATACCCTATCCTTCTTGAGAGAAATTGGTTTTCCCAGAGTACATCTTTGATTTTGTCACTTCCCTTCCTCAAAAACCTTCATAATTGTCCCATTACCTATAAAATACATCCCAAACTCTTCAGAAAGGGCCTCCAAAATTTGTTACAATTACTTTTCTAGAGCTCTTTCTCATTTCCTTTTTTTCCTTTTACTTCATTCTTTCGGTTTAGGCAATAAATTTTTCTCTACTCTTCCCAGTTTAGGCACAAAATGTTTCTCTCTTTCCACTGCTGCTCTTGTAGTTTTGTTTACTTTTCTTTTTTTTTTTACACTTATCTTTCCCTACCACCACTCTACCCAATGCCTCATCTTTCTAAATCCTACAATCGTCTATACATGGAAGCAATGGCATTAAAACTAACACTTCAAATTATACCCTTGTGCACACACACAGGCCTAAAGCACTTTGTCTTATAGACACAGGGCATGACTGTGAAGAGCCAAGGCCCTCAAAAACATGCTAAATGCCAGTTCACTACACAGGACCTTCTATAGCTATCTTACTTACTAATTCTTGATAAAACAAATCCCATCAGGGACTAGAATGGTGACCTTGCTTGTGAATAATGGCATGCATGCAGTGCCCTGCAATGGCTACCAGAAAACAACAGCGTAAGTTAACAGCCTGTGTTGTCTCTTAACTGCCCATTGCCAGCAATAGGTTTTGCTCTATATCGTCTGGATTCCCAGTTTCAAGGGTCTTCACTCCTATCAGGCAGAATTCTGTAATGAGAACAAGCTGAGAAGGGAATGATACAGGCAACAAGCCAAAAAACCAAGTTGTGTTAGAACAGCCTAGTCAGGGAAGCAGGAAACAAATAATTGAAATTAGAAAAAAAACTAGATTTTCAGAGGTGGGAGCAGTATCATAAATCAGACTTGAAAATTTAATTTGAGGGCTTTTCTCCTCCTTGCAGCATATTTTTTTCCCTCCTGGAGTTGTGCTGCAGGTGTGAACAGAGGAAGTGGAATGTAATTAATCAATGTGAATCTGCTTCATTAATGGATTGCTACTCCCTGTGTTTCCTCTAGTCAAGACTGTTTCTAAAACTGTTATTTGGCAACAATGCTACACACAGTCTGGATAATGGTCCATGGCAGGAGAACAAACACTGCAATACTTGCATGAAGAGAACACATGTCTGCTGCTGACTGACAAAGAAATTAAGTTACTTAGCTCATTAAATGTTCTGCCTACAAATAGTACTCATGCTTTTTAATCAACTAACATTTGTCCAATCAAACCTGATTTCTCACGTGGATTAAAATACTGGGATTTTGCCACAAGACAGTGAGATATGAAGTTCCCTTTGAGGTTCACAGATGATCCTAAAATCCCTAGAAAGCACACATGTATGTGCATCTCTATACCAACAGCAAATATAGCATTAATCTGTACTAATAAAGGCGAACAGCAGGCTAATCATAACTCATTTATATTTGGCTCTGGAATGTGTTATGCGGTTTTGGGCAGAGATTTACCTTACTAATTATGTTTTACTTAAATTAATAATACAGTTAATTTGCATTCCTTTAGCACATACCAGTTGACAGTGAGAAGTAATATGCTAAGTGATGAGGGGAAATCATCTTGAAATTGAAAGCATCTCTGAATAATCTGTGTGTATGTGTGTTGACACTGTACATACATTTAGAAGAAAAATCCTCAACATATGAGGAAATACGAGTTAAAATTATGTGTGAAAATTCCTGTCACTTATTATGTGACAAATTCACATTGTCATTGTTTCTCTGAAGAGAACAATGATGAGAACGAAAAGAGAAACACTTCGTCTGAGACTAATAAATTAGAAAGTTAAACCTTTAATCAACAAACGTGTACGGTGCCTACTTTATGCTGAGCACTATGCTCAGCATTGTGAAAGTTTGGAAGAAATGTGGTCTAGTTTCTGCCTTAAGATGATAAAATCTGGACGGAGAAATATGAAGAGACCCATTCCTGATACACTCTAGTTGTAAACTGCCTTGTTTCTACGGATAGTCACTCTCTTATAACATCTCCTACGGACCTGGATTGCTGATGTGAGAGAGACAAGAGTAATTAATGGGTTTACCTTTGAACAGAGTCAAGGAAGGTGAGATGGGGTATCTGATTTCTCAGTAAATGACGTTTATAAGCACAATAGATCCATGTATCCTTGATGAAGCTCTATGAAGTGGAGCTTTAACTGTCTTCCCCCATTCTAGAACCAAGAGTTAGTAATAGTATCCTCCAGCAATTCTATACTGGCATAAACACATTGCTTAGTTGATCCACTTATGATACCTTCCCAGACAAACCCAGACAGTTGGTCATCTTGGCAGAATGAAGACTCTAATGTCCCTTAGCTGAATAAAGTACCTGATAATATAATGTTGATCTACCTGCCTTTGGAAATAATCACTCAAAATTGGATATGGAAAGCAAATCTCACTTGTTTTGCTATTCACAGGCATGTTAACCTAAGAGATTGTAATATAATGGTTTTAACCTCTCTCACTTTTAGTATAAGCATTGCATAAGACCTTTGCAAGTTCAGCTAAGAAATACCAGGGAGTCCCTTCTATGATTTTTTCATGATTAGTTAGTTAGTCCTTTGGGCCAATATATATTCATTGTTACCATTATGACATGGTAGGAAAAAAAAAAAAACAGAGTTAGACTTAAATTTCTTCTAAACTTCTTTCTTTATGAACTTGGACAAATTACTCAATTTTGATGAGTAAAATATATAGACTGATATCCACATTACACTGTAGTCATAAGAGTTAGAAACAACGTATGTTAAATACTTTAGCAAGTGCTTTATGGACTTCCCTGGTGGTGCAGTGGTTAAGAATCCAACTGCCAATGCAGGGGACACGGGTTCGGGCCCTGGTCCAGGAAGATCCCATGTGCCGTGGAGCAACTAAGCCCACGTGCCACAACTACTGAGCCCATGTGCCACAACTACTGAAGCCTGCGCACCTAGAGCCCATGCACCACAAGAGAAGTGACCACAATGAAAAGACCGCACAACAGAAACGAAGACCCAACGCAGCCAAAAATAAATCAATTTTAAAAAGAAAAGAAAGGCATGGATTAAGAAGATAAAAACTCTTTAAAAAAAAAGTGCTTTATTACTATAGGAATATCCCTTTCCTTCAGTAGAGCCACACTTTGATTCTTTTTAGTTGCAGTGACAGAAATTTTAGGACACAAAAATCAGAGACTTGTCAAAGGAGGCTCTTTTCATAGGATAAAACAGGAGATTAGCAAAAAATAAAAAAATGATATAATTAAATAGCTAAAGCCTGTAATTCAATAGCTTATTAATACATAAAAAGTATATACTGATGGACTTCTCTGGTGGCACAGTGGTTGAGAGTCCGCCTGCCGATGCAGGGGACACAGGTTCGTGCCCCGGCCGGGAGGATCCCACATGCCGCGGAGCGGCTGGGCCCGTGAGCCATGGCCGCTGAGCCTGTGCGCCCAGAGCCTGTGCTCCGCCACGGGGGGAGGCCACAACAGTGAGAGGCCTGCGTACCGCAAACAAAAGAAAACAAAACAAAACAACAGAAAAAGTATATACTGATATTAAGTTCAATAGAAATGAACACTATGGCATAGCTTTGAAAAGCTAAATCATTAGGGCTAAATTAATAAAGTGCCCGTGTGAGATGATAGTCTCATATTCCAGCATGCTACTTGTGCCAATGCAGGAATATGACATTCCAATCTGAGTATCATATGGAGGGGAATTACCAAAAAGTAAACTGCAGAGTGTTCAAGAAGAGTGTTTCTGACAATGAAAGAGCCAAAAGTAACCACTGAAGGGACCTCAAATTTTACCTTGGAGAGGAGGGAGTGTATAGCTGACTTCAATATATCTCAAGAGTCATCATGGGGAAGAACCCTAAACAATAGAGTAACACTTATTAGGTAGACAGATTTTTTTTTTTTTTAATGTAAGTGTAGAAGAGTCATCTTTTTAGAAAAAAGCATGGATATGGATATGGGACCCAACAAATCCACCTGCCAGTGTTTCATCTCCCATTAAGCAGCAATGTGACACTGGACATCAAAATTCTCTAAACATTTTTTTTTTTCTAAACTATAAATCATGTTAACAGTAAGGCTGGTATAAGGATTAAGTGAGAGAAGACATATAAAAGCACTAGAGTAGTGCTTTGTACTCGAAGAGATGCTTGATGAGAATCTCTGTTTCCAGCAGTCAGATGTGAAAGATGTTGAAAGATGGAATTGGGCGTTATAGAGACAGTGATTTTCCCATCCTAGGAACTGCTTTCGTAAAGGCTAAATAATCACTTGGAAGAATGTGAGAGAGGAAACTAAAGCTTCAAAGCTGGAATTAGCTTATTTTCAGCATTCCTTCCAACTTTAAATGTTAAGATCTTGTGATTCTAAACAAACAAACAAACAAATCTTAGAGAAAAGATCAATGAGTAGTAACATCTATTTGCAAGAGTAAGCACAAATTGACAAATATTTGGAAAATGATTCTATCTTCCTGTTGAGTCAAGGCATACAGTGGTCCATTTTACACTGGTCAAGGGAAAAATAAAATTGGTAAAACCCAATGCAGACCATGCTGCATTAAACAAGCATATCTTTCTTTGCTAGATGTACAGAACAGTTCTACATTTTCGGAGGACATTCTGACCATGATCAAAAATAATAACCTAGCTGTCCCATTCCTTGATATTTATATTAAAGAAATATTTATTTTTAAGAAATGATTATTTTTAAGTTAACTAGTAGAATAAAATCAAGAAAGGAATGATGCATAGCAAAAAACAGAAAGGAGTTTTAGTAAATTAATAAATGGAATGTTGAATTCAGCAGTGGCTATGACCAATGCCATGGACTCATCCACCACATTCTATGGAAAAAAAGAGAAAGTGGGTTGTTAACCAGTAGCCCAGACTGCTGGGAACATACATACATCAAGTGATAGCTTTTTTATATATATATATATATTTTTTTTTTTTTTTTTTTTTTGCGGTTACGTGGGCCTCTCACTGTCGTGGCCTCTCCCGTTGCGGAGCACAGGCTCCGGACGCGCAGGCCCAGAGACCATCGTTCACGGGCCCAGCTGCTCCACAGCATGTGGGATCTTCCCGGACCGCGGCACGAACCCGTATCCCCTGCATTGGCAGGCGGATTCTCAACCACTGCGCCACCAGGGAAGCCCGGTAATATTTGTTATAAAATTTCAAAGGTAAATTGTGGTGTGAGGGTTATATAACAAATGTAAAACATTTAATTCAAATGTGATACATGAGATGTTATAGATTCATTCAGGCTATGAAAGAGTCATTTACTTTTTTAGTTAAAACTTTACTGTATTTATGTGAGGACATTTTTATATCAGGGTAAGAGGGCATTTACATCATATCCTGCATTAAATGAAGGGTCTATTGTTTATAATATAATGTTAAATGAGAAAGTAGAAGGTAATACTGCATATACATTGTAACAGAGCCAGCAGATGTCCAGAAAACCTAGTCTTTCCTTCCTCACTAGTAATAGATTTGTAGTTTGGCACATGGCTGCCAGCACCACCACATCCTGCAATCTCCCTTGTACTTAAGAGGTCATGTGACTAATTTCAATAGAAGGTAAGCAGAAGTGATGAATGACACTGATAGACTTAAGACTAGCCTAGTCTTCTCCACCCCTTCGTATAGGCTAACCAGACTGAACTCAGAGACCACATGGTGAAGAAGGCAAGGCCACCATCAGCCTGAGTCCCTGAGTGACTGAGTAGAACAGAGGCACCACTAACCTGAAATACTCATTTGTGACTGTTACGTGAGAGAAACACATTTCTATCTATCGAGTTTAAGCCATTGAATTTTGGGATTTTTTTGTTTTTGTTGTTACAATAGCTTAGCATTTGACCCTAACAAAACACTCCGATTAAAGCTATGCAAAATTGTATGTTTATATAATGATACAATGACAAGAGGCCCTAGGGAAGTGCAAATAGTGATTGTTTTAGGTAATGTTTTATCAAGTTGTTTAAATACTTTAAACAAAATTTCTTTTGGGAAATCAACTATTATGATCAGTCAAGTGTCAATCAAACACACAATAATATTTCAGTAGATTCTGTCTACCTCTGAAATCCAAAAAAAAGCCATATATTAAAAACAGAAGCAAATTGCTAGGGCAACTCACATTTGACACGTAATTGTACATTTACTGGAAGATAATTTGGCATTTGAATTCAGCATTTAAATCCAGTATTCAGCAGCAATCTGAATCCCTCAGTTCAATTAAAAAGGTCATTACCCTCTGGAACTGAAGGTGCTCTTTTAATTACAATATTGCTAATGAATTGAGAGAGGAGATATTTTGGCTTAGTTCAATTAGCACATTTAAGTCAAAGCAAGGTCCAGTGAATACTGGGTGACTTTCCCAGAGGATTACTGTTTTTTCCTTTCCCTTTCTTTCTTCCTTCCTTCTCCCTCTTTCCTTCCCTCCCTCCCTCCCTCCCTCCCTCCTTCCCTTCCTTTTTTTTCAAATAGGGGTTTGAACATAACCCTGGCACTTAAGTCTCCAGTCTCTATTTTACCTGTAAATTGCTGGTAGAGCTATTAATAGCTAAGTGCCTACAATATTTTGTTTTACAAAACTCCTCAAACATATGAAAACTGACAAAACAGTTTTATGAGAAATTTTCAACCTAGCTTTCAGAGATAGAGTAAAACCTAAGCTATGTTTTCCCTAGCTTTAATAATTATCCAATTGCTTTATCATGGTCTATTAGACACACTATGCTATGGAAAAGGAAAAAAAAAAAAAAAAAGGTGGGGGGGGACATATTTGGCACTTGACCACCAACAATTGTTTATCAAAGTTAATCTACATTAGGAAAGAGGCATTTCATGATGACATTCCAAACTAAAGAATATGTTTCTGTAGAGAGCTCTGAGCTTTTCTATTGGCTAGGATTAAGATGAGCTTAACTCTTTAAGTTTTCAAGTAAGTAAGAGATAGTCTTCTCCTCAAAGTGACTTATAAAGCTCAGAAAATTAACTCTTATGCTCAAGCTAATAATAATAAAAACTCTGCTAGCAGATTAAATTTTAATAAAGTTCATAACAGCTGCCTGTAACATCTGGAATAAAGCTTTGGGGGAGATAGCTTATTCGCATTTACCTAGTTTATTCTCTTCCTTCCCTATTCCAAGAGGGGGCCTGGAGAAGTTGTCCATGCAAAAATGTCCTGCAGATTTGAGTCAGTTAGACTGGGTGTTTATTCATTTACTCAACAAAAGCACTGACCAGCCCACTGTGAGCTTGAAGCTGGGCAACTACATAGAGAATATGCTAGACCTCCCTCTTTCTGTAAATTGTCATTAAGACCTTGTCTTATAAAAGGAGGAATGATTTGCCTCTAATTCACCACTGCACTCACAGACACTCATTCAGAGCATCTTCCTTTGACAAGCCATCTGTTTGGCTTTGTACCCTGAGCAAAACCTTAAAATCTTTTTTTTTTTAACATCTTTATTGGAGTATAATTGCTTTACATTGTTGTGTTAGTTTCTGCTGTATAACAAAGTGAATCAGCTATATGTATACTTATATCCCCATATCCCCTCCCTCTTACATCTCCCTCTCACCCTCCCTATCCCACCCCTCTAGGTGGTCACAAAGTACTGAGCTGACCTTCCTGTGCTATGCAGCTGCTTCCCACTAGCTATCTATTTTACATTTGGTAGTGTGTATATGTCCATGCCACTCTCTCACTTCATCCCTGCTTACCCTTCCCCCGCCGCATGTCCTCAAGTCCATTCTCTACGTCTGCGTCTTTATTTCTGTCCTGCCCCTAGGTTCTTCAGAACCATTTTTTTTCTAGATTCCATATATATGTGTTAGCATACAGTATATGTTTTTTCTCTTTCTGACTTACTTCATTCTGTATGACAGACTTTAGGTCCATCCACCTCACTACAAATAACTCAATTTCATTTCTTTTTATGTCTGAGTAATATTCCATTGTATATATGTGCCACATCTTCTTTATCCATTCATCTGTTGATGGACACTTAGGTTGATTCCACGTCCTGGCTATTGTAAATAGTGCTGCAATGAACATTGTGGTGCATGAGTCTTTTTGAATGATGGTTTTCTCAGAGTATATGCTTTCTTATTATATTCAACTAAACATGTTCTTTAAAATTTGGAAATAAAATTTGGAAATAAAGAAAAAGAAATATCCTCTCTCTTCCCTAAAACACATACTGTTAACATGTTTCTCTTTTTTCCTTTCAGACACTGTTTATCTCTTTTCTTTCTCTCTCTGTGTAGCTTCTTTTATATATATATTATATATCAAGTCACAGTGATACTGTTTTTCTTCATTTGTCCATGTTGTTATTACAAACTTTTCATAAAAAATTAAATGGAAGCATATTTCATAATACACCATGATTTTTTAATTCTTTTCTTCCTCATTTGGGGTATAATTGAGATAATCATCTTTGTAAATGACATTTTCCTAGTAATAGAAATATTGAGTCAAAAAGTAAATATATTTTTAAATTGCTTCATTCATATTGTCAAAGCACATTCCCGAAGGATTGAAACCAATTGCTCTCTAACAACAAGAGAATGCTCACTTAATTCCACTCAGGTATATACATAATATATACCCTACTTGGATGTATGTATAATTTGCTAATGATTAAGAAAATTATTGCTTGTCATAGGTATTTTTTAAATTTCCTATATTTATAATTAAAATATGGTGCAATATAGGGGTGAGGGAGTGGGAGGCACAAAATATGGGGTGTAAGATAGATTCAGGGATGTGTTGTACAACATGGGGAATATAGCCAATATTTTATAATACTGTAACCATCTTTCATATTTCTATTGTTCTCCCAGAAGCCCAAACTTCCGTAACTATATAAAAGAAGAAAAGAAGAAGAGGAGGAGGGGGAAGGGGAGGAGAAGGTAAGCAGCAGCTGCAGATGCTGTTAGTTATTACTATGTATTGTTTAGCATGTTAAGGAAATACCATTTTAATTTTATATTTCTCCAGAGTATTTTGTTGCTGGTGCTGGTGAATAAATTTTTATACTTAAAAATAATTTTTTATATTTAAAGCCAGAAATAGATGTTCTATTTTATCAACATTTTTTGACATCTAGCAAAATGATCAAAAATTTTTTTACTTTAATCTCTTATTGAGGTAATACATGTGTATTTTCTTGATTACATAATACTAAAACATTATTCTTCTGCCTAAGAAATGATAAAAGTTTTCTGAATTTTTTTTGATTCACTTTTCTAGTAATTTATATTGGATCTTGACATCTTTAATCATAAGAAATATCTTCTATAATTATCACTTTTGTACTATCTTTGTCACTTTTGCACTATCTATATCTATCAGAATTATGTCTGGACACTTAAATGAATTGGTAGCTTTTTCTTTTTTCATGTTCCGTGACAAATTCTATAGCATGGGAATAATCTATTTTTAGAAGTCTTAAAACTTTGGGATCATTTATCTTATTTGGATGTAATTATTTGATAACATTTTTAATATTATTCATGACTAGTGGCACATGTAGAATGTTTTCACTTCTATTTCAATTTTGGCAATGTGTATTTTCTCAGAAAATTGCTTCTGAGACCTTCAAATGTACTAAGTTTTAGTTGTACATAGTATTTTCTTAGAAAAAAAAACTTTGTTAAGACATTCCCATTTTAATTTGTCACATTTATAACTTTATATGTTTAGCTCATTATTTGATTTGCTGTGAGTCAGTCTTTGTTTTGTTTTAAATAACCAGATTTAATGTATATATAAATTCTTCTGATAGTTTCTAATAAGTAAATCCCTGCTTTTATCTCCATCATATTCTTTTCTCATATTTTTTTATTAGAGATGAGATTAAAGAATAAATTGTCATTTCTTCAAAATTCATCCTTTGCTCCTGTTCTTGCCATGGTTAACTTGCTGGCAATGTCAACTCCCTACTCCACTGACCTAGGTTTGACCATGAGACTTGCTTTTCGCAATAGAAAGTGTGCCAAGTCCAAGCAGTGGTTTTAAGAAGCATTCTGCGCGTTCCTCTTCATGTTTTGTAGTCTGCCCTTTGCCTTAGGAAAAAATATTCGACGTAAGTCGTGAGCCTTCAGTCACCAGCACAGAAATAAAAGAGTGTGCATGGAGCAGATGTGAACTCATCCCGCAGACTGGAGCTGAGCTGCAGCCTCTCTCATTCAACCTGCTGGAAAATACATCTTTAGGATAGCCACTGAGTTTGCATGTCACCAAGCAGGGTGACCTAGTGAAAAGTGACTAATGAAATTTTATATTAACTTTTCTATCACAGTAAGTTGAACCCATACTTCATTTATGTTCCATTTTTCTTGTTTAATAAAAGGCAAAATTGTGCCAGTGAGAATAGCTTTGTTAATATGTCAGAAATTTGATATTTTCATTTTTAAAACTTTCTAAAACATATGAAATTGTAGTTATTATTTTCTATTTGACCTAACAGATATTTAAAATATACATTTTTAAATTTCTACGTGTGTGTTTTTATTTTTTAATGTGTTATTCATTTACAGCATTATTACCATATTTTTAGAGATATATGGCCTTATGAATTTCGTCTTTCTGAATAGATTTAAGTTGTCTTTATGGTCTACAATATATTTTAAAACTGTTTTGGTAAACAGTTGGAAATAATATTTATTTGACCTTTAGGAACACTTTATATTTAGATTTTTTTTTTTTTTTTTTTTGCGGTACGCGGGCCTCTCCCGTTGCGGAGCACAGGCTCCAGACGTGCAGGCTCAGCGGCCATGGCTCACGGGCCCAGCCGCTCCGCAGCACGTGGGATCTTCCCAGACCGGGACACGAAGCCGTGTCCCCTGCATTGGCAGGCGGACTCTCAACCACTGCCCCACTAGGGAAGCTCAATATTTAGATTTTAACTTAATCTGAAAATTTAGATTTAACTAGGGAGATAAATCAATTGTCTTTAATATTATGACTGACAACTTTGGATATATTTCTGCATTGTTTATTTTCATTTTCTTTAGAGATACAAAAATAAAACTTTAACATTCTCCTAAGTTTTCAAACACATCCTTGAACTGATTAGCAAATTTAAGTAAAATGCAAAAATATTAGCCTGCCAGCACATGCCCCTGCCCTATGTCAGTGAAAAATGAAGAACACAAATGATTTTTCATTTCTAGATAACCTTAATTCCCAATATTCAACAATATATTTTGGTACCAGATGTTGATTATGACTATTTTATGACCAAAATAATCATATAGCTACACTCTTGGATTTTTTTAAACCTTTGCAATATATTCAGTGGCTAGCTTTACAAAGAATTCTTGTGAATGAGTTATGTTGAACTAGAATCATGCCCACACTAGTATTTATATGTTATTGAATTCTCCATTTTTTAGGTGTCAAGCACTCTGTTTTTCATTTGGTTGGAGAATATTTTCAAGCAGGATTATTCAGAAGTGATTCATCAGTGATATATTTTTTTAATCCTTGCATTTTAAAGACTATCTTCACATATAAATGACAACATGAAAAATTATTGAAATGCAATTTTTTGTTTCCTGTAAGACCCCATATAAGTACCTCCATTTTCTTCTGACATTTATTATAGTGCAAACAAAATGTGATACTGACTTAGGCTGTGCCTTTAAGTAACATTGCTCACTCCCCCACACAGAAGGATATGTGTTTATTATTGGAATTTTAAAATCTAGTAGTATATTTCTAGACATGGGTTTTTTTAAAGTTAATTTTCCATATGTTTCACACATAGCAATCCCTTTAAACTTACAAACTCAAAATTCATTAGCTCCGAAAACATTTTTTTTTAAATTATGACTTTATTATTCTTTTTGATCAGTTTGCTTTGGTTTGATGTTCAAGGATCGTTGGCTATCTCTAAATTGCATCTGTTTTTTCTCCTGCATATCTATTATATCTTTGATTAATCTGCATCTTTAACTTACTTTTCTAAGTCGTTCTCTAAGTCACTGATTGGATTTCTCACATTTTGATGATTATGTTTTTACAACCTCCAATGAATACATATTAATATATTTTTATTTTTCTAATTTTCCCTTTTATCCCAGATTTTTTATATTCACAACTTGTATCTCTGCAAATGGCCATTTTATACCATCTTTCTTCTCTTCAGTGATTTTGTGTTTTCTGGTTCTTTATTGAGAAAGTAAGCATATACATTCTAGAAAAATCTGTTGCTAAAATAATTACTTATTCTTTGCAATCTTAAGTCACCAAATCCCTCTTATGTTATTCTTTCCATGGACCTTAACTTGCTTTTTATCAATTTGTATAAAGGCATCTCTACTCAACTCCAACATGTTTCATACAAATAGGTATATATGCTCCCCTTAATTTCCATCACTATTTACCTAGATACAGCCAGATATTCCCTTTCTGGTCTTGTCAGTGAAACTCAGCTTAACAGAGGTTGTATCTTCTGCCTCCCTAATCCTTTAAGTAAAACTGGTGAATTTATTTCTGGATAATTTTAAGCAGCCTAACTATTTTTCAATAGCAGAGGTGTTTTACTGTTCTACATACAATTTACTTCATCTAATGCGTTGTATGTTTTCCCCAATTCTTTTCTTTTCAAAATTATTTTATTTTTTAATAAAAATTATGTGCATTTAAGGTATACAACATAATTTGATATACATCTATAGTGAAATGATAACTGTAGTCAAGAAGATTAACACATCTATCTCCTCACATAGTTACCTTTTTGGGGGTGTGTATTGAGAATACTTGAATTTAGTCTTAGCACATTTTTAGTATTCAATACACTGTTATTAATTATAGTCATCATGCTATACATTATACCTCTAGATTTACTCATCCTCAATGACTTCAACTCTGTACCCTTTGACCAATGTATCTCTGTTCCCCCCACCTCCCTGCCTGGCCCTAGGAACCACCTTTCTGCTCTCTGCTTCTATGTATTCAACTTTTTTAGATTCCACATAAAGCTGAGATCATACAGGGTTTTTTCTTTCCGTGTGTGGCCTGTTTCACTTGGCATAATGTTCTCCAGGTTCATGCATGTTGTTGCAAATGGCAGGGCCTCTTTTTCTGAGAAGATATATATTTCACAATTTCTTTATCCATTCATCTGTCAATTGATACTTTGGTTGTTTGCATATCTTGGCTACTGTGAATAATGGGAACACAGATATCTCTTGGAGGTACTAATTTCATTTCCTTTCAGTATATACCCAGAGTGGGATTGCTGGATCATATGGTAGTTCTATCTTAGTTTCTTGTGGAACCTCCAATTGTTTTCCGTAATGGCTGTGTCAATTGATATTCCCACTAACCAATGTACAAAAGCTTCCTTTTCTTCACATCCTCACCAACACTTGTTACCTTTCATCTTTTTGATAGTAGCCATCCTAAGAAGTATGAGATAATACCTCATTGTTGTTTTGATTTGCATTTCCTGATACTTAGTGATGTTGAGTACTTTTTCACATATCTGTTGGCCACTTGTATGTCTTCTTTGAAAAAATGTCTATTCAGGTCCTTTGCCCATTATTTAATCAGGTTGTTTATTTTTTGCTAGTGAGTTGTATGCTTATATATTTTGGATTTTAGGCCACTATTGAATACACAATTTGCAAATATTTTCTCTCAGTCTCTAGGTTTCCTTTTCATTTTGCGGTGCAAAAGTTTTTTAAGTTGATGTAGTCACAATTATTTATTTTTGTTTTTGTTGCCTGAGCTTTTGCCCACTCTTGCCATGTTTATTCAACAAAATACTGGAAGTCCTAGCCAGAGCAGTCAGGCCATTGGTGAAAACACCACAGCTAACATCACAATCAGTAGGGAAAACTGAAAGCTTTTCTTCTAAGATCTGTTACAAGGTAAGGAGGCCCATTCTGGCCACTTCTATTCAATGCAGCACTGAAAGTACTAGCAAACGCAATCAGACAAATAAATAAATAAATGAATAAATAAATAAAAAGAAAAGAAATCCACATTAGAAAGGAGAAACTAAAGTTATCTCTGTTTGAAGATGGCATGATTCTATATGTAAAAGAAGCTTAAAGATTCCACATCAAAAACAAAATCTGTTAGAACTCATAATTAATTCAGTAAATTTGCAGGCTATAAAATCAACATACAAAAATCAGTTGTGTTTTTTTACACCAACAATGACTTATCAGAAAAGGAAATCAAGAAAGTAATACCAATTAGGGTAGTACTAAAAAAAATAAACTACTTAGGATTAAATTTAACTAAGGAGATGAAGCTTGATACTGAAAACTATAACACATTAATGAAAGAATGTGAAAAAGACACAAATGAATGAAAATATATTCCATGTTTATGGATTAGGAAGAATTAATATTTTTTATATAAATTTATTTATTTTGGGCTGTGTTGGGTCTTCATTGTTGCACACGGGATTTCTCTAGGTGTGGCAAGCGGAGCTACTCTTCATTGCAATGCACAGGCTTCTCATTGTGGTGGCTTCTCTTGTTGCAGAGCATGGGTTCTAGGTGTGTGAGCTTCAGTAGTTGTGGCACACGGGCTCAGCAGTTGTGGCTCACAGGCTCTAGAGCACAGACTCAGCAGTTGTGGCACATGGGCTTAGCTGCTCCATGGCATGTGGGATCTTCCTGAGCCAGGGATCAAACCCATGTCCCCTGCATTGGCAGGTCAATTCTTAACCACTGTGCCAGCAGGGAAATCCCAGAATTAATATTGTTAAAGTGTCCATACTACCCAAGGAATTTACAGATTCAACATAATCCTTATCAAAATCCGAATGGTTAGATGGAGAGATATACCATGTTCTTAGATTGGAAGAAACAACATTGTGAAAATAACTGTACTACCCAAAATGATCTACAGATTCAATGCAATCCCTATCAAACTATCACTGGCATTTTTCACAGAACTAGAACAAAAATTTTCACAATTTGTATGGAACACAAAAGAGCCTGAATAGCCAAAGCAATCTTGAGAAAGAAAAATGGAGCTGGAGGAATCAGGCTCCCTGACTTCAGACTATACTACAAACTTACAGTAATCAAGACAGTATGGTACTCACACAAAAACAGAAATAAAGATCAAGGGAACAGGAAAGAAAGCCCAGAGATAAACCCACGCACATATGGTCACCTTATCTTTGATAAAGGAGGCAAGAATATACAGTGGAGAAAAGACAGCCTCTTCTATAAGTGGTGTTGGGAGAACTGGAGAGCTACATGTAAAAGCATGAAATTAGAACACTCCCTAACACCATACACAAAAATAAACTCAAAATGGATTAAAGCCCTAAATGTAAGGCCAGACACTATCAAACTCTTAGAGGAAAACATAGGCAGAACACTCTATGACATAAATCATAGCAAGATCCTTTTTGACCCACCTCCTAGAGAAATGGAAATAAAAACAAAAGTAAACAAATGGGACCTAATGAAACTTAAAAGCTTTTGCACAGCAAAGGAAACCATAAACAAGATGAAAAGATAACCCTCAGAATGGGAGAAAATATTTGCCAATGAAGCAACTGACAAAGGATTAATCTCCAAACTTTACAAGCAGCTCATGCAGTGCAATATCAAAAAATCAAACAACGCATTCCAGAAATGGACAGAAGACCTAAATTGACATTTCTCCAAAGACAATATACAGATTGCCAACAAATACATAAAAGAATGCTCAACATCATTAATCATTAGAGAAATGCAAATCAAAACTACAATGAGATATCATCTCATACCAGTCAGAATGGCCATCATCAAAAAATCTACAAACATTAAATGCTGGAGAGGGTGTGGAGAAAAGGGAACCCTCTTGCACTGTTGGTAGGAATGTAAATTGATACAGCTACTATGGAGAACAGTATGGACGTTCCTTAAAAAACTAAAAACAGAACTACCATATGACCCAGCAATCCCACTACTAGGCATATACCCTGAGAAAACCATAATTCAAAAAGAGACATGTACCACAATGTTCATTGCATCGCTATTTACAATAGCCAGGACATGGAAGCAACCTAAATGTCCATCAACAGATGAATGGATAAAGAAGATGTGGCACATATATACAATGGAATATTACTCAGCCATAAAAAGAAACGAAATTGAGTTATTTGTAGTGAGGTAGATGGACCTAGAGTCTGTTATACAAAGTAAACTAAGTCAGAAAGAGAAAAACAAATACCATATGCTAACACATATATATGGAATCTAAGAAAAAATATGGTCATGAAGAACCTAGGGGAAAGACAGGAATAAAGACACAGACCTATTAGAGAATGGAACTGAGGATATGGGGAGGGTGACGCATAAGCTGTGACAAAGTGAGAGAGTAGCACGGACATATATACACTACCAAACGTAAAATAGATAGCTAGTGGGTAGCAGCTGCATAGCACAGGGAGATCAGCTCGGTGCTTTGTGACCACCTAGAGGAGTGGGATAGGGAGGGTGGGAGGGAGACACAAGACGGAGGAGATATGGACATATATGTATATGTACAGCTGAGTCACTTTGTTATAAAGCAGAAACTAACACACCACTGTAAAGCAATTATACTCCAATAAAGATGTTTAAAAAAAAAGACTAATTCCCTACCTTTAGGCTAGTAAAAATATATATATATATACTTTTTCACTTATATATTTCACTTATAGATAAAATATATTTTTAAGGAAAAAGAAAACAAAGGGCAGGATAGTGTGTCTTCTGTTTAAATTGTCTTAAAAGAACATTCGTAAATAAATAGAACCATACTGGTAAATAAATAGAACATTTTTCTGGAAGTACATATAAGAAATCTGGAACAGTAGTTACCATTATGAAGAGGAAATAAAGTAGGAGACTGGAGAAAAAAAATCCAAATGGTATTTTTCACAGAAATAGAAAAAGCAACTCTAAAATTCATATAGAACCTGAACAGTCAAAGCAATCTTGATGAGGAACATAGTCAGAGGCATCACATTTCCTGATTTCAAATTATATTACAAAGCTGTAGTACTTAAAACAGTTTGGTAGTTGCATAAAAGTAGACACAGGGGCTAACAGAACAGAATAGAGAGACCAAAAATAAATCCATACATATACAGTCAACAATATTCAACAAAGGTGCCAAGAATGCACAATGGAGAAAGGATAATATTTTCAAGTGAATGGTGTTGGGAAAACTAAATACCCACATAAAAAAGAATAAAATTGGACCCTATCTTATACCATACACAGAAATCAACTAAAAATGGATTAAGGACTTAAGCATAAGTCTCTGTTCATTTCACTTCTGATAATGTTGTATCCTTGAAGTTGCAGTTTCCAGAATGAATATAAAGAAGAGATGTTGATGAGACTTCCCTGGCAGTGCAGTGGTTAAAAATCCGCCTGCCAATGCAGGGGACACAGGTTCCATCCCTGGTCGGGGAAGATCCCACATGCTGCAGATCAACTAACCCTGAGCACCACAACTACTGAGCTTGTGCTCTAAACCCTGCAAGCCACAACTGCTGAGCCCACACACCACAACTAGTGAAGCCTGTGCACTGCAACTACTGAACCCATGTGCTGCAACTACTGAAGACCACATACCTAGTGCCCGTGTTCCTCAACAAGAGAAGCTACTGCAATGAGAAGCCCGCGCACCACAATGAAGAGTAGCCCCCACTTGCCGCAACTAGAGAAAGCCCACGCACAGCAACGAAGACCCAACATAGCCAAAAAATAAATAAATAAATAAAATAAAGAAGAGATGCTGATTGTGACTGGGGGATGTGGAGGAGGATAGAAAACTACTTCAGTTATCTCAGTTACACTTAGACTTGGATGGCCAGATTCTCTGAATACACATACAGATTATAAATTTCTAAACAAAGGATCCAGAGTGGGATGGGTGGAAGACAGCTCCTAACCAATTCCTACTGGACCATACTCTTCAGATGTCTAAACAGTTGTCCACTACCTAATCGCTTCTCAATCTATTCCAACTCTACTATACTTAGAGCAGTGGTTCCCAAACTTTAGTGTGCATCAGAAACACCTGAAGGGCTTGAAAACAATAAAACGAAACAAAACAGACTGCTGTCACATCCCAGAGCACCTGATTTAATAGAACTGAGGTAGGGCCTGATAAGTTGCTTTTCTAATAAGTCCTAGATGATGCTGATGCTGCTACTCTGAGGACCACACTTGAGAATCACTAGTTTAGAACAATTCTCCCAAGGGAGTGGCCAATCAGAGATTTTAAAATATTTTCAACTTTACATCAGGGCATGTATTTTCATAGGTGGAAATCCATGGTCAGCTAAGGATAGGTGAATTAAGCATCCACAGCTAGTGATTTAGTTAAAGTATATTATTATATTTCTTATTTTATTTAAAAATTTTATTATTAAATTATTACGTTTATTTTTAAATTATCATATATATATATAGTTATAGTTATGAAGTGGCCAGTAGGAAACAAAATGCTATGTTTTATTCTCCACTAGAGCTATCAAAAGTACCTTGTTAAGACTGTTTAATTTGCAAAACTACTTCTGGGCCAGAATTCTCTGGAGGAAACTCGTTTTTAATAGCAGATAAAAATTAAAATTCTTTATATGAAGATAGAATTCAGCCCAGAAAAAAAAAAAAATATATATATATATATATGGGAGAAAGTTTTTAGAGGAAGACACACGGAAGAATTCTAATACCTGGCTGTATTTAACCGTGAAGAACATCGCCTTCCTGAGACTACAAAAAGCATGCCCAAGATGACTTGAGAATGGGGTAGAAAGGGCTGCTTATTTCTGGCTGGCCACATTCTGATCTTTTGGAAATTCATGTTTTGAGAGCCGAGTTGTGGGACATGGTGTCTATTTCTATTTGTTGCTTTGGGTTACTGAAGAAAAAAAAAAAAAAAAAAAAAACTGGGTACTTTATTAAAAAAGAAAATGATGTTACTATTTCAGTCCTGTCCATGTCTTGAAAGTTCTATTTCTCTGAGAGTGGCCAGGCATGGTGAGACTTTACTCAATCAATAAGAAGAGTACCATGTCCTTTAATAACCTAAAGAAATTAGACTTGAGGCTTTTGTGCCAATAGTTTCTTAGTGACAATGCAAAACCTAACACACACAGAGAAGCCACACCAACACAGCATCTGTGAGGTTCCAGGGGTATATGCTCCCTATGTTTGGAAGATTCTATGTCTCAATTCCAAAAAGAGAAAATTCCAGATTACCTTTATGTGATTACACTGTAATATTCAATTTTGTCAAATTATTTTTCTTTTCTACAATGAACTATTCCTTTTTTTCCCATTTCTCTTAGGAATTAACAAATTTGGATTTTCCAGCACATGGTAGTTCCTTTAAATGGAATAAAAATGGGCTTTAAAAATTTCTCTTCTGCCTTCTATAGTTTGTTTTTCTCCATGTGAAAAGGACATTTCTTTGTCAGATGTGTTGTTCCCATAAACACAAAGAAAAGCTCCTTTTGCAATTGAACTCTTTTTTTTTAATATTTAAAGAATTACCACTATGAAAGTTTCATGAACTAGAAAATAAGCATGATTAAACACTACGTGACCTTGTTTGGCCCTTTATGCATAGAACATTTCCTAGAACAAGGAACTCTGGGAATATAGAGATGAAAAACAATCTTGCCCTGAACTTTGAGAAGCAAAATTCCCTTTAGATTGTACTGTTGTTCTCCAAGTGTGGTCTGTTAGCATGACCATCATCATCTGTGGGCTTGTTAGAAATGTCAGTTCCTAGACCCAACCTTACTTAAGTGAACCAGAAGCTTTGCTTAAATAAGCCCTCCCAAAAAACTGTTTTAAAAAGCCATCAAGGTGATACTTACACACATTAAAGTTTGCAAACCACTGCTATAACACAAGGTAAATTATAATTAAAAATTTTTAAAGGATATCTTAGCAGATTTAGGAAGTGGAAGCAATGCCTTCTGATGTAGATAAGGGAAGGTTTCTGGCATCTGAACTGAAAAGTAAGGGGGAGGTCCTTACGGGGAATAATCATGTAGAAGGGAAGGAACTGCATAAGCAGATTTCCAAGGCCAGGGAAACACAAATACATCACTGTATAGAGAGCAGGTAAGTTAAAATATAAAGTCTAAAGACATTATCAAAGTACTTTGTGAGTACCATGGGAGAAAATGTCTGACACCAGGAAGAGTGAGGGGAGGCCTCTTGGAGTGGCTTATATAGTGCTGGATCAAGAAGAATAATTCCCATTTACAATGGTCATTGTAACTGAGGACTCAGAAAACACAAATTCAGATTCTTAGAGCTGAAAGAGGCCTTCAGGATAATCTAATACAACTCACTACACAATTCTTAAGTTCCTCCTCCACAAAATGTTAGATAAGTCCAATTGTTCATGTGGCCTGTTAGGTTATGTTGCATGCACACCAAGATTCCCTTATACATAAAGATATCCAATTAGCAAGGCAAAGGTTTCTCTTCTAGTGCTCTCAGTTTTTTTTTTTTTTCTTTTGTTATAAATACCTGCTCATGAATCAGTATTTCTGGATATATATATATTTTTTAAGTGTGCATTTTATTTTATTATTTATTTTTTGGCCACACTGCGCAGCTTGTGGGATCTTAGTTCCCTGACCAGTGATCAAACCAAGGCCCCCAGCGGTGGAAGCATGGAGTCCTAACCACTGGACCACCAGGGAATTCCCAATAATATTTTTAATATATGTTGTGCTAGCCTGTTTTATTGTATTGCTTAATTAGTAGGTTTGTATTTTATACCATTTCCCCTGTGCCAGTTTTCTATCATTTATGCATGAATTTAGATAACAACACGAAAGACCAAAACAACTTATTCCATTGACATGGAATGAAGAGGTATAAAGTTAAATTATGTGGCATAAGATTTAGGATAGTCTAACACATAGGCCAAGGTTGCATTTACCTTTATCATATGATTGGAGGTGCACCAAAAGGCCTGACTGACCCAAAACACCTGCCAAAAGGGTGGTTATATTGGATAAATAAGATATATGTAGTTTACACGGCCATGAGATTGCTTCAGATATCTACAGTATGAATAGGTATCACTGTATGTGTTTAAATACAGAGCAACTGTTAATCTATAAAGAGGACAGACCCAAAGAATTAGGGAATAAGACTTCTAAAGAAGATAGACCTCTGCAAATAAAACTAATAAAATCATTAGGATTTGACTTTTTTATTTGTATGTAGAAGTTTGCTTATTTGTAAATTAACCCTCATTAAGAGATTTTATAAATATTGATACTTCTGAAAAAGTGAGACATCTTGTAGTTAATATGAGTTAGATACTCGAAATCCATTTTGGAGATACACCAGGTTGTGTTCTCGCAAAGATACAACTTCTATATTTCTGCTGTAAGGAAAACTATAATACATCCAACTGAATTGTAAAATGCCTAGCATGAGGTGCTTCTAGTTATTGATAAAAGAGAAAATTGTACAGGAAAAGTGTATTCAGAGAGTGAAAATGAGAACTCTACAGAGAAGAAGGAGGAGACAGAGGAGGAAAAGCAGGAGAAGGGAGGGGACAGAGAGTAAATTGGTGGTGGAAGGGCTACAGTCTCTAGAAAATTGACTGCCATTATGGAGCAAAATCACTCTATAAGAACTTTATCTTCTTTTTTTATAATTAATTTTTATTGCAGTATAGTTGCTTTACAATGTTGTGTTAGTTTATGCTGAAAAGCAAAGTGAATCAGCTATATGCCTCTTCTTTGGCTTTCCTTCCCATTTAGGTCACCACAGAACATTGGCTTCACTGTGCTATACAGTAGGTTCCCATTAGTTATCTCTTTTATACATGTTAGTATATAGATGTCAACCCCAATTTCCCAATTCATCCCACCCCCTCTACCCCCTTGGTATCCATACATTTGTTTTCTACATCTGTGTCTCTATTTTCCCTTAGCAAATAAGTTCATTTGTATCATTTTTCTAGATTCCACATATAAGTGATATTATACAATATTTTTCTCTTTCTGACTTACTTCACTCTGTATGACAGTCTCTAGGTCCATCCACATCTCTGCAAATGGCACAATTTTCTTCCTTATTATGGCTGAGTAATATTCCAGTGTGTGTGTGTGTGTGTGTGTGTGTGTGTGTGTGTGTGTGTGTGTGTGTGTATACCACATCTTCTTTATCCATTCCTCGGTTGATGGACATTTAGGTTGCTTCCATGTCCTGGCTATTGTAAATAGTGCTGCAATGAACATTGGGGTGCATGTATCTTTTTGAATTATGTTTTTCTCTGGGTATATGCCCAGTAGTGGGATTGCTGGGTCATATGGTAGTTCTATTTTTAGGTTTGTTTTTTGTTTTTTGTTTTTTATTTTTTTTTGAGGTACGTGGGCCTCTCACTGTTGTGGCCTCTCCCAATGCAGAGAACAGGCTCTGGCTGCGCAGGCACAGCAGCCATGGCTCACAGGCCTAGCCGCTCCACGGCATGTGGGATCCTCCTGGACCAGGGCACGAACCCGTGTACCCTGCACCAGCAGGCGGACCCTCAACCACTGTGCCACCAGGGAAGCCCGATTTTTAGTTTTTTAAGGAACCTCCATACTGTTCTCCATAGTGGCTGTATCAATTTACATTCCCACCAACAGTGTAGGAGGGTTCCTTTTCCTCCACACCCTCTCCAGCATTTAATGTTTGTAGATTTTTTGATGACGGCCATTCTGACTGGTGTGAGGTGATACCTCATTGAAGTTTTGATTTGCATTTCTCTAATAAAGTGACGTTGAGCATCTTTTCATGTGTTTGTTGGCCATCTGTATCTTCTATAAGGATCTGATTCCATGCTGGAAATAGAAGCTTTGGACCATTTGTTAAGTTCTACAGCTAATATGTATGCACCAAAGACTGATTAGGTATGTTTGTTACAAGACATTTGTGTAACTCTTCTTAGTTTAGGTTTCCATTTCTTTGAATTGGTCAAAAATACCATCCCTTTAGATAATTACAAAGCTATTTATTATGGAGGACATAGAGTCATGTAATCTGCATATGACATTCTTCTTTGAATTGCAGAATTAAGTGATAGAATTTTAGTGCTAGTATCACTTTATAAATAATCTATTGCCACATCTTTATATAACGGAATGGTTAACATTTTGTCAAGTTCTCTCAGCTAGTTAGTGAGAGTATTGGTGAGGACAGAACATTTGTCTTGTGACTCAGGGCTGCTCTCTTTCTGCTGCTGCAAATCACCTCTCTAGATATTATCTAATGGTCATTGTATACTCAGAGATTAGCAGGTAAAAGTTGTTTGCTTTGCTTTCAGATTTTAAAATTTGGCTTTGTGTTATTATATAATTGGTAAGTTTAATTAGTTCAAAATCTCAAATACTGTTTCATAAAAAGGATCACTACCTTACACATGACCCCCAAACAAAATGCTTACCAAATAACATAGAGAAAAATAATTAGCATAATTAAGCTTCTTTTGTATTTCAATAAATGAAACTGCTCATTTGAGTTTATTCTTGAATCTCAGGTGTAATCACTATGTCTTTAGGAGTTCTAAGGGTTTCTTTACATTGAGAAATGAACTGCAATGAAGTATTTCAGAATTCATCTTCTCCAAGCGATTGTTTAATGACTTCTGAAATTTCTTATTTCAATTCTAAGTGTTAAATTCTTTTAGCCACACTAACACAGGAGCTCTTTAAAAGACAAAAGTCACAATTTAGGACCTGGGCTTCATCATTTTATATAGATTGGCACAAACTCAATCAGCTGTTCACAGTCAGCTCTGCCCTCAGCACTCTGTGGCTCTCATTCACCATGTTCTCATCTCCATATACCCAGTTATCAGTCACAACTAGGTCTGTGGCTCTCCTTTCAGTGTACCATGTTATTTGTTATCCTCAAGTTCCAGACCTTTTCAAGTTTTGCATCTGCAGAAATATCAACAGCTTCTAAATATTTTAAAACTTTATAAAAAAAAAAAGAAAAAAAAACCCCAGATGTACCCTATATTTGGTTTTAGTTGCTCAAGGCCATCCAGTAAACTTGGTAAAAATCACATCAAAGAACAAGTTCATCTGCTGGCATTAACTCTACCATTTAGAAACACACTGTCAGGATGTACAGAGTATCTAAAAGACTAGAGTATCTGTACACCATCTTTTAAAAGCCAGGCCTTCTTCTAAAGAGTATAAAGTGTTCACATTTATTTTCATTCTATTAAACTACCGAATGGGGACTATATACCCCATACATGGAGGGTCTGGTAATGCACAGAGCCAGAATTCTAGATATTGAGACTTAGTGAGAGAGAGAAAACATACAATATTACTCTATGATAAGACATCAGATTATGAGTCATATTAATGACATTTATAATAGGGGGCTCTGGTAATCACCCTTGTACTACCTAACTGTATGCCTTAGGCATTTTCCTTAATTTTCCCATTTGCAAAATAAAGATTACAGACTAGAAGTGCCCGTAGCCTCTTCTATTTGGCTGTCTCCTGTCCAATCAGATGTATTAAAGTTGATTTTTGTCATTTGGAGTAATGCTAATATAGTACTTGACAATTTTAGAAAAACAGATTTCAAATAAAAAACCATTTGTCAAGACAAAGAAAGATAAATTTTATAAAAGGTATATTAGAATTTAAAAAACTATGGCCTTTGACTCCACTCAAACCTGTGCACACACTGCAGCTCTGCCATCTTCTAACTGTGCGCGGTTGATAAGCTGATTCACCATTCTTAACCTTCCTTTTCCATAAAACGAGGCAAATAATATCTAAATGTGATAATTCATGTAACATTGTCTGACACACAAAAGCACTTACACAGGATAACTATTACTATAAGCATTATCCACATAGTATTTTTTTTTCCTTTTCTAAGCCCTTGCATGTTAACCATATAATTTTATCTTCACAGTACTCTGTAAGGTAGTATTATTCCCATTCTGTATTTGAAGAAACTGAATCACAAAGAAGTTCAGTCACTGCCATAGGGCATGTTAGGAAACAACTTCTTTGTCTCTCCACATAAAAACAGAGGGAGAGTCTAAAGTGAGAGTTCCCTGACTCCCCAAGAGTGTCAAATTTTGCAAAACTCTTTTCATCTCAATAGAGTCAATCTTTAAAAGTTTGTTCCCACAACTTTAAATGTCTTCCCCTTACACACTGCTAAAAGTAGATGCATTGTGGTGTGTGTGCATGTGTGTTTATGTGCTGAAAATTTTATCAGGAATTGTGATTGGTAGAAGGGGTTATTAATTGCATATTGGTACATTTTTGGTTAATAATGTCAAAGAATTACCCAAATGAAAAAAATATTCCTACCTCAATAAAGATCTATTAAAAAAAATAAAAAATAAAATGTAACTAAAAAAAATTAGATTAAAAAAAAAAGATGATGAGGGTAGAAGGCACAACAGAAACAAAATGCTGGTACACTATGACTTTCCCAGTATCATAGTGTCCACAGCCCAGTGGCAGAGCCAGGAATAGAAGCAAATTTAAATGTTTTTACTTTATATCACTTCAATGTTGCTTACAAGCTTAGAAAATGTCTATCATCTAGGGCCTTAATGTTTCATTTTTTCCTCTGTGGTCCATAGCTTGGAGAGAGAAGGTATTCAATCTATCAACAATGTAAAAAAAAAAAAAAAAAAATCCTTCCTATTCTTCGGAAAATAATACATGAGCTGAAAAGTCTTAAGGATTAAATGGTTAATCATGGCCACATTTGTGAATAGGAAGTTGCTAAATCCATATTTATGTAGTGATCACACCATGGAAGCCTTGAGACCTCTCTATTTGGCTCTTGTAAAACCGCCTGCACTGCACGTCACACTCTCAGGGCAGTACTACAGTCTTTTTTTAATTTAGCAGGTAGCTTTGTGGCTGTGAATCTTCTGAACACAGATTGATTTATGGAAAACTGATCTCCACACCATCACTTAGTTATCTGCCAGTCACAATTCAGGTCTAATCTTTATTAGCTCCCTGCAGAAATGTCTAAGACTGACCACAAATCCAGAAGTGACATGATGGTTTGTCATGGAAATGTGGTTTTCATATTCTGGAAGATTTAGAAAACAGGACTACAAAAAAAGAGACTCCCTTGATGAATAACTACTACAGTGTGGGTTGTTCTGTGACAATCCTTAAGGAGGAAGGTATCCTAGAAACAATCATAAAAATAGATGGATCTTGGGTGATCCCTATGCTTTTTCTCATTTATTTTGCTCTTGCTTTTTGAAAAAGGCTTATAGCAGCCAAGAAAATAATAAAGTTCGGTATACAATGAGGGTATTCTTTTCCCTACTGGCATGAGCTCATAGGTCAAATGGGACACTTATACTGACAACAGTCCAGATGTCTAAACAAAAGAATTGATGGTGACAGTCCATTTCTTAAAGAATGCTGCTGACTGTGCTTCCTGCTGTCAGTTCTTGCCACAGAGCTCATCGAGGTATCTCTGGTGTCGAAAAATTCAGCACCACCTCATGCCAAACCTAAGCAAGAAAATCTAATGCTAAGGGGCTTTGAAAATTGGAAAAGTATGATAACATAAAATGTATGTATCTGGAGATTAAAAGCCTTCAAAGTTCTCAGAACAAGAATGCTAGATCCATTTGTGTTTTCCCAAACTTATAAATGGCAAGTCCATAGCCACTTATTGCTGAAAATTGTTGATTTTTTAACAATGAAGATCAGAAAGAGAAATTAAGGAAATAATCCCATTTACCATCACATTAAAAAGGATAAAATACCTAGGAATAAACCTATCTAAGGAGGCAAAAGACCTATACTCTGAAAACTATAAGACACTGATAAAATAAATTGAAGGTAACAAAAACCAATGGAAAGATATATCACGTTCTTGGATTGGAAGTGTCAATATTGTCAAAATGACTATACTATTGAAGGCAATCTACAGATTCAATGCAATCTCTATCAAATTACCAATGGCATTTTTCACAGAACAAAAAATTTAAAAATTTTTAAGGAAACACAAAAGACCCTGAATAGTCAAAGCAATCTGGAGAAAGAAAAATGGAGCTGAAGGAATCAGGATCCCTAACTTCAGACTATACTACAAAGCTACAGTTATCAAAATAGTATGGTACTGGCACAAAACAGAAATATAGATCAATGGAACAGGATAGAAAGCCCATAAATAAACCCATGCCCCTATGGTCAATTAATCTATGATAAAGGAGGCAAGAATATACAATGGAGAAAAGAGAGTCTCTTCAGCAAGTGGTGCTGGGAAAGCTGGACAGCCACATATAAATCAATGAAATTAGAACACTCCCTAACATCATACACAAAAATAAACCCAAAGTGGATCAAAGATCTAAATGTGAGACTGGATACTATAAAACTCTTAAAGGAAAACATAGTCACCACACTCTTTGACATAAATCACAGCAATATCTTTTGGGATCCACATCCTAGAGTAATGAATATAAAAACAAAAATAAACAAATGGGACCTAAATAAACTTAAAAGCTTTGCACAGCAAAGGAAAAACCATCAACAAAATGAAAAGACAACCCACAGAAGGGCAGAAAATATTTGCAAACAAAGAGACCGACAAGGGATTAATCTCCAAAATATAGAAACAGCTCATGCAGCTCATTATCAGAAAAACAAACAACCCAATCAAAAAATGGGCAGAAGATCTAAACAGACATTTCTCCAAAGAAGACATACTGATGGCCAACAGGCAAATGAAAAGATGCTCAACATTGCTAAGTATTAGAGAAATGAAAATCAAAACTACAATGAGGTATCACCACACACCAGTCAGAATGGCCATCATCAAAAAGTCTACAAACAATAAATGCTGGAGAGGGTTTGGGGAAAAGGGAATCCTCCTACACTGTTGGTGGGGGATGCAAATTTGTACAACTATTATGATGCACAGTATAGGGGTTTGTTAAAAAACTAAAAACAGATTACCATATGATCCAGCAATCCCACTCCTGGGCATATATCTGAAGAAAACAACAATTTGAAAAGATACATGCACCCCAGTATTCATTACAGCACTATTTACAATAGCCAAGACATGGAAACAACACAAATGTCCATCAAAAGAGGAATGGACAAAGAAGATATGGTACATATAAACAATGAAATATTATTCAGCCATAAAAAGGAATGAAATAATGGCATTTGCACCAACATGGATGAACCTAGAGATAACCATATTAAGTGAAGTAAATCAGACAGAGAAAGACAAATATCATATGATATCACTTACATGTGGAATTTTTTAAAATGATACAAATTAACTTATTTACAAAACAAAAACGGACTCAGACTTCAGAAACAAACTTATGGTTATCAAAGGGGAACAGTGAGGGGAAGGATAAATTAGGAACTTGAGATTAACATACATACACTACTATACATAAAATAACAAGAACCTACTGTATAGCACAGGGAACTCTACTCAATATTCTGTAATAACTTATGTGGGAAAAGAATGTGAAAAAGCATGGATATGTGTATACGTATAACTGAAACACTTTGCTGTACACCTGAAACTAACACAACATTGTAAATCAACTATATTCCAACATAAAATAAAAATTAAATTAAAAAATTTAGAAAACAAAACAAAAAAGTGTTGAATTTTTGAAATCAGATAAATCTGTCACTTTGAGTGTAAATGTCCCCTTGTGGATGCTTTCCTAGGTGTATTTTGTATCTGATGTGCTTCTACTTGATAGATGTATTACAATTCCTATCTAATTAATATCCTGGAGATTCTGGTTATAGTGTTTATACAAAAACAATGAAATAATATTAATCGACTGTTAATCAGAGATAAATGAAAATGTTCACTAATAAAAGACATTTTAAAGAGAGACGTTATCTTAGAATTTCTTTTTTATACTACTGTATTTTCAATTTTACCTGGGACTTTTCAAATTAATAAAATAATCAATAAAATAATAAAGTTTATTTTTTACAACAGTTTTAGGCTCACAGCAACACTGAATGGAAAGTGCAGAGATTCCCCATATAACCCTTATCCCCACACATGCATAGCCTCTCCCACTATCAACATCCCCCACCAGAGTGGTACATTCGTTACACCTGATGAACCTTCACTGACATATCATATCATATACGAATCATAATGTAAACCACAGTTTACATTATGGCTCAGTCATGGTGTTTTACATTCTATGAATTTGGACAAATGTATAATGAGATGCATCGGTCATTATGGTGTCATACAGAGTATTTTCACTGCCCTAAAAGTCCTCTGTGCTCTGCCTATTCATTCTTTCCCGCAACCACTGATATTTTTATTGCGTCTGTAGTTTTGCCTTCTTTAGAATACCATATAGTTGAAATCATACAGTATGTAGCTTTTCAGATTGGCTTATTTCACTTAGCAATATGAATTTAAGTTTCCTCCATGTCTTTCATGGCTTGGTAACTCATTCCTCTTTAGTGCTGAATAATATTCCAATATTTGTCTGGGTGTACCACAGTTAATTTATCCATTCACCTATGGCAGAATATCTTGGCTGTTTCCAAGTTTTGGCAATTATGAATAAGACTGCTAGAAAATTTCATGTGCCGGTTTTTGTGTGGACATAAGTTTTTAACTCCTTTGGGTAAATACCAAGGAACAGGACTGCTGGATTGTATAGTAGAGAATGTTTACTTTTGTGAGAAACTGCCTACTGTCTTCCAAAATTTCTGTACTATTTTGTATTCACACAAGCAATGTATGTGAGTTCCTATTGCTCCACATCCTAGGCAGCATTTGTTGTTGTTTTTGCTTTGGATTTTGGCCCCTCTAATAGATGTGTAATGGTATCTCATTGTTGTTTTAAATTACAACTCCCTACTAACGTATGATGTTGAACATATTTTCATTTGCTTACTTGCCATCTATCTATATTCTTTGGTTAAGTGTCTGCTCAGTTCTTTTGCCCCTTTGCCCATTTTTAATAGGGTTTTTTGTCTTCTTATTGCCGAGTTTTAGGGATTCTTTGTACATTTTGGATAACAGTCGTTTATCAGATATGTCTCTTGCAAATATTTCCTCCAAGTCGGTGCCTTGTTTTATTCTCAATGTTGCCTTTTTTTGTGTGTGTGTGATATGCGGGCTTCTCACTGCTGTGGCCTCTCCCATTGCGGAGCACAGGCTCCGGACGCGCAGGCTCAGCAGCTATGGCTCACAGGCCTAGCCGCTCCACAGCATGTGGGATCTTCCCAGACCAGGGCATGAAACCATGTCCCTTGCATCGGCAGGTGGACTCTCAACCACTGTGCCACCAGGGAAGCCCTCAATGTTGCCTTTTGAAGAGCAGAATTTTTTAATTTTAATGAAGTTCAGCTTATCAGTTGTTTCTTTCATGGATAGTTCCTTTGGTTTTGTAACTAAAAAGTCATTACCATAACCAAGATCATCTAGGCTTTCTCCAATGTTATCTTCTAGGAGTTTTATAGTTTTACATTTTATATTAGGTCTATGATTCATTTTGAGATAATCTTGTGTAAGTTATAGGGGCTGTGCTAGATTCATTTTTTTTGCATGTGGATGTCCAGTTGCCCTAACACCATTTGTTTAAAAAGACCACATTTGCAAATATTTTATCCCATTTGGTAGGTTGCCTTTTCATTGTGTTGATGGTTTCCTTTGCTGCGCAAAAGTGTTTTTTAGTTTGATGTAGTCCCACTTGTATATTTTTCCTTTTCTTGCCTTTACTTTTGCTGTCAAATTCAAAAAGCGTTAAAAAAAAATTCAAAGAGCATCACCGAGACTGATGCCAAGTTGTTTACTGCCTATGTTTTCTTCTAACAGTTTTATGGTTTCAGGTCTTACATCCAAATCTTTACTCCGCTTTGAGTTAATTTTTATTTGTGGTATAAGATAGTGGTCCATTTTCATTCTTTTTCATGTGGCTGTCCAGTTTTCTTAACTCATTTATTGAAGAGACTGTCTCCCCATTTTGTTATTCTTGGCTACTTTTTCTTAAATTAATTATCTATAAATGTGTGGGTTTATTTCTGGAATCTCTATTCTATTTCATTTATCTATGTGTCTGTTTTCATGCCAATATCATGATGTTTTTCATAATATAGTTTGAAATCAGGAAGTGTGATGCCTCTAGCTCTGTTCTTCATCAAGAGTGCTTTGGTTATTAGAGGTCTTTGTAGTTCCATACAACTTTGCGGGTTGTTTTGTTTATTTCTGTGAAAGATGCCATTAATATTTTGATAGTCATTGAATTGAATTCATAGACTGCTTAGAGTAGCATGGAAATTTCAACAATATTAAGTCTTCCAATCCATAAGTACAAAATCTCTTTCCTTTTATTTGTGCCTTCTTCAGTTTCTTTCATCAATATCTTATAGTTTTCAGTATATAAATCTTTCACCTCCTTGGTTATAGTTATTCCTAAGTATTATATTCTTTTTGATGCTCTTATAAATAGGATTATTTTCTTAATTTCTCTTTCATTAGTGGTGCATAGAAATGCAACTAATTCTTGTATATTGATATTATTTACTTAAACTTTACTTTATTTGTTAAGTAATTATAACAGATATTGATGGAATCTTTATGGTTTCCATGTATAATATCATGTAATCTGAAAATAGAAACAATTTTACTTTTTCATTTCCAATTTGTATGGCTTTCATTTATTTTCCTTGCCTGACTGCTCTGGGTAGGACTTCCAGTACTATGTTGAAGAAACATGGCAGAAGTGGGCATTCTTGTCTCATTCCTGGTCTTAGAGGAAAAAGCTTTCAGTGTTTCAGCACTGTGGGCCTATCATATATAGCCTTTATTATGGGTAAGTATGCTCCCTCTACACCAGTTTGTTGAGAGGTTTTATGATTAAGTAATGTTGAGTTTTGTCAAATGCTTTTTTTGCATCTACTGACATGATCATGATTTTTATCCCTCATTTCATTAATGTGGTGTATCATACTGATTGATTTGTGGATGTTGAACCATCCTTGCAATCCTTAAATAAATCCCACTTAATCATAGTGTACAATCCTATTACTGTATTGTTGAGTTAGGTTTGTTAATATTTTCTTGAGAATTTTTGTTCTCAAAACTTCATCAGGGATATTAACCTGTAATTTTTTTTTTTAATAGTGTCTTTGTCTGGCTTTGGCATCAGGGTAATGCTGGCCTCATAAAATGAATGCTCTTTTCCTCTATTTTTTGGAAGAGTGTAAGAAGGATTAGTATTAATTCTTCTTTAAATATTTGGTAGAATTCACCAGTGAAGCTATCTGGTACTGAATTTTTCTTTTTGGGAGGTTTTTGATACTGATTCAATCACCTTATTTCTTCATGATTTGGTCTTGGTAGGTTATATCTTTCTAGACTATATCTATTCTTCTAGGTTGTCCAATTTTTGTCATATAATTGTTCATAGTAGCCTCTTACAATTCTTTGTATTTGTGTGGTATCACTTGTAATGTCTCTTCTTTCATTTATAATTTTATATATTTGAGTCCACACATTTTTCTTGGTGAGTCTAGCTAAGGATTTGTCTATTTTCTTTAACTTTTAAAGAAACAGCTCTTAGTTTCTTTGATCTTTTCTATTCTTTTCATGGTCTCACTTTCATTTATTTCTACTGTGATCTTTGGTTATTTCCTTCCTCTGCTAACTTTGGACTTAGTTCGTTATTCTTTTTCTAGTTACCTGAGATGTAAAGTTAGTTTGTTTATTTGAGATCCTTCTTGTCTCGTCTCTTACTTTATACTTTATTGCTTTATACTTCCCTTTTAGAACTGCTTTTTCTACATCCCATAAATTTTGGTATATTGTATTTCTGTTTTCATTTGCCTTAAGATACGTGTTTATTTATCTTTTGATTTCTTCTCTTACTCATTGGTTGTTCAGAAGAATGTGGTTTATTCCTTTTGCTAAATTTGTATACATTTTTGTAAATTTTCCAGTTTTCTCCCTATAATTGATTTCTAGTTTCAAATCCTGGTGGTCAGAAAAGATGCCTGATATAATTTCAGTCTTCTTAAATTTATTGAGACTTGTTTTGTGCCTAATATATGATCTATCCTGAAGGATGTTCCATGCACGTTGGAGAAGAATATGAATTCTGCTATTAGATGGAATTTTCTGCATATATCTGTTAGATACATCTTGCCTAATGTGTAGTTTAAGTCTAATGTTTCCTTATTGATTTTCTGTCTAGATGATCTATCCACTGTTTAAAGTGTGGTGAAAGGGGAAGTCCCCTCCTCTTATTGTAATGCTGTCTATTTCTCCCTTCAGGTCTGTTAACATTTGCTTTATATATTTAGGTGCTCCTATGTTACGATAATGTGTTTTTAATTTCCAATTCTAGTTGGTCATTGTTGGCTATAGAAAAATGATTGAATTTTGAATATTAACTTTGCTATAATCAACCTTCTTATAATCACTTATTAGTTCCAGAAGATTTTTGTCCATTATTTCAGATTTTCTACATAGACAATTTTGTCATCTGTGAACAAAAGCAGTTTATTTGCACATTTCTTTCCTGAGATTTTTTAGGCTAATGTTTACTGCAATGTTACTGAATTGTCAGACATTATCATAAAGGCTTTACTTGCGCTACTTCATTTAATTCTCACAAAATCTTTATGAATAAGTATGCTATTATATCCATCTTCCTAATGAGAGATTTGAAGCCCAGAAAGGCTAAATAAGTTGCTCAAGTTCACACGATATTGAAGTCAGGTTTTGTTTGTCTGATTCTATGTTCTTTCCCACTACATTAGTCTTTAGTGCCTTCTAGGATTCTTACTAGTTTTAGTATTAAAAGCAGCACCAAACTTTTTACTTACATTAGTTTCCAAATAAGGCCAGCTAATTAATAGGCAAGTTTCCTGAAGTTCACACAAAATGCACACCAACCCCTACTCCCTGCCCCATAAATAAAGTACATAGAAAATCTTAAAATGGATTTGTTTAATGTAAGAAATAAGTTAAATTTGCTTTATTATTTACATATTTAGTAACTAAAAATGTTTGGATGCTAGAAACTACAAAATACTGATGAAAACACTCAAAGATAGTGTAAATAATTAGAGAGATATATCATGTTCAAGAATTGGAGGACTGAATATTATCAAGATGTCAATTCCTTGTATACTTATCTATAGATTTGATCTGTAGATTCATGCAATTTCAATCTTCATCCCAGCAACAGTTTTGTAGGTATTGAAGGGATTGTACCAAATTTTACACAGAAAGACAAAGGAATTAAAGTAGCTGAAATAATTTTTAAAAAGGACAGTATTAGAGGACTCACACCTGATTTCAAGGCTTACTCTAAGGCTACAGTTTTAAAGACATTGCTGTATTGGTGAAAGGTAGACACATAGAGCAATGGAATAGAACAGATAAACCAGAGGTATACCCACAATATAGGTTACTTGATATTTAACAAAAGTACAAACATGATTCAATGGAGAAATGATGCTGAAACAACTGGACATCCATATGCAATAAATATATACACACATAAACAAATCTTTACCCCTACCTTGCACCATATAGAAAAATTAACTCAAAATGGAATAAAAACTCAAGTGTAAAAGCAAAACATTATAAAACTTCTAGGAGAAAACATACGAGAAAATCTTTGTAACTCTGGGTTAAGCAGAAGTTTCTTATATAAAACACAGAAGTGTGATCCATATTTACTAATATTGATAATTTTGACTTCATCTGAATTTTAAATTTCTGCCCTAAAGAAGATACTATGAAGATATTAACAAGACAAGACACAGATATAACAGAAAACATTTATGACTTACATAAATAAAAGACTTGTATTCAAAATATATAAAACACTTTTAAACAATACAAAAATAAGTAAATAAACAACTCAGTTTAAAAATAGCTAAATTGTTTGAACAGGCACTTCCCTAAAGAAGATATACAAATGGAGAAAAAGCATACAAAAATGCATGGGGAATTCCACATGAAAATGAAATTAAAGCCATCCACATTTGAAATGAAGACATATAATTATATTCTCAGATGACATGATCTTATATATAGAAAATATTAAGCAGTATATGCAAACATGCAAACTATTAAACCTAATAAAGTCAGCAAGTTGCAGGATACAAGATCAATATACAAAAAATTGCATTTCCATATACTGCAAACAAGAACCTAAAAATGAAAACAAGAAACAATAACATTTACAATAGCATCAGGAAGAATAAAATGTCAGGAATTAAATAAGAAAAGAAGTGCAAACTTATATGCTGAAAACCACAAAATGTTGAAATAAATTAAAGCAGTTCTAAATAAATGGAAAGACATTTCATACTTGTGAATCAGAAACTTAACATTGTTAAAATGGAAATATTCCCCAAATTGATCTATAGATTCAACACAATCCCTATAAAAATTCCAGATGTTTTTTCTCAGAAATGACATACTTATCCTAAAATTCATATGGAAATTCAAGGGACTCATTATAGCCAAAACTGTATTGAAAAAGAACAAAGTTGGAGGAGGACTCACATTTTCTGACTTTAAAACTTATAACAAAGCTATAGTAATAAAGACAAGTGGTACTGACATAATAATAGACATATAGATCAATGGAATAGAACTGAGTCAAGAAATAAACACTCATATTTAGTCTACTGATTTACAGGATTCAATTGGAAAATAGTAGCCTTTTCAACAAATGGTGCTGGGACTAATGGATATCACATGAAAAATAATAAAACTAGATTCTTCTTGAATATGTAACACCATAAACAAAAGCTAACTCAAACCTCATCAAAGACCTAAATGTTAAGAGCTAAAATTATAAAACTCTTAGAAGAAAACATAAGAGCAAATGTTCATAACTCTTGATTATTCAATGGTTTCTTAGATATGAAACCAAAAGCACAAGGAACAAAAGAAAAAATAGGTAAATAGCACTTCATCGATATTTAAAACTTTTGTGCTTCAAAGGATACCATCAAGAAATGAAAAGACAACACACAAAATGGGAGGAAATTTTGCAAATCACATATCTGAAAGAGACTTGCCTCTAAAATATATAAAGAACTATTATATCTTGATAATAAAAAGACAAACAATCCAATTTGTAAAATGAATTAAAGATTTAAACTAGGGCTTCCCTGGTGGCACAGTGTAAGTATCTGCCTGCCCATGCAGGGGACACAGGTTCAAGCCCTGGTCCGGGAAGATCCCACACGCTGTGGAACAACTCAGCCCATGCGTCACAACTACTGAGCCTGTGCTCTAGAGCCCACAAGCCACAACTACTGAAGCCTGTGTACCTAGAGTCCATGCCCCGCAACAAGAGAAGCCACTGCAATGAGAAGCCCACACACCACAATGAAGAGTAGCCACTGCTCGCCACAACTAGAGAAAGCCCGCACTCAGCAAGGAAGACCCAATGCAGCCAAAAATAAAGTAAATAAAAATTTTTTTAAATTAAAAAAAAGATCTAAACTAATATTTATCTAGAAAAGATATACAAGTAGGCAAAAAGCACATGAAATTATGTACAACATAGTTAGCCATCAGGGAAATGCAAATCAAAGCCACAATGAAATGTATCCACTAGAATGAATATAATCAAAGGCAAACAATAATAAGTGTTGACAAGGAAGAGAAGAACTGAAATGCTCACACACTGCTGGTGGGAATGTAAAATGGTACAGCTTGGTACCATCATAAAAGAGTCCCGCATTTTCTCAAATGTTTAATATAGGGTTATCATATGACCCAGGAATTCCACTGTTAGGTATATACCCAAGAGAAATAAAAACATACACCCACACAAAAACCTGTATAAAAATGTTCATCTGAATTATTAATAATAGCCAAAAAATGGAAACAGCCCAGACGCCCATCAACTATGAATGGATAACTAAAACATGATATACCCATATATAGCATTAGCCATAAAAAGAATGAAGTACTGATATATGCTACACATGATGAACCTTGAAAACATTATGCTAAGTGAAAGAAGCCAGTCACAAAAGACCACATGACGTATGATTCCATTTACATGTAACATCCAGAATGGGCAAATCTATAGAGACAGGAAGTAACTTAGTGATTGCCTAGTTTAGGTGAGATAAAATGCTTTAAAAATAATTGTGATGGTTGTACAACTCCATGAACATTCTAAAAATCACTGAAATGTATACTTTAAATAGGTGAACTATATGGTATATGAATTATATCTTGATAATTTTGTCATAAAAAAGATACTCAACATCGTTAGTAATTAGGGAAAGGCAAATTAAAAGCATAATAAAATAATACTACATACATTAGAATGGTAAAAACAAAAACAAAAAATTTGACAGTACCAAGTACTGGCAAGGATATGGAGCAACTGGAGCACATATACATTGCTGGAGGGAATGCAAAGTAGTCTAGCCATTTTGGAAAAAAAAACAAATTGACAGTTTCTTATAAAGTTAAACTTGCATGTATCCTATAACTGTCTGTACCATATGAGAAATCTGTACTCTTCATGTCTGACACATTAAATGTGCCAGTCCTTCTGTCTCTAAAATAGCCCTCTTTCCCCTTCTCCTTTGCCTAATTTGACTTTTAAACCAACAGCCCTTTTAAATTTACAGCTTTAAACCAATTCCTCAAACTTGTAATAATTTTATCCTAAACCAAACCAATAACCAGTAGGTCCCCAGTAGGACCCAGTAGTTCATCCCTAACATCATTTATCACATCCAAACACAACTGCAATTTACTTTTCTTTACTTTCTCTTAGATGGTAACCTCCAATAGGGCAGAGTCTATCTTTTCTCTGTCTGTGATTGAATCCCCAGTACCAGTACAGCTTCTGTCTTAAAAAATATTTATTTGAGGAATAGGTGGCTTTTTGCAAATATAATGCAAACTCTTTAGACATCATGTTGCTAGCAAAGGAGAATTAAAGCAACTAGATGTTCTCCTTTGACACTTCGCATAATAATTTCACTATACCAACGGTTGGAGTGAAAGAGTGAGAGGGAGAGTTAAAGTGAAAGAAAGATATGGGGAGGACAAAGGGAATTTGTAGCAGTCATTTACCAGACTGATTCAAAGCACAAAAGTCAAACCCTCTAAGGATGTTCTGCTTTTATTTTGGCACACCATGAATAATTTCACAAAAATGTCAAAGAATGATTTAGAAAACCCAAGTCTCTTTTCATGCTCCTTATACTTTAGACAAAGTGATCAAAGGAATGCAGAGTAAATTTGACTTTGTCACTAATGAGAGCATTTTTTTTAAAGTATCAAATGTAACACTTCCATTTTGCAGAAAGTTCCAAGTGTAATTGATTTGTCACCAAAGGAATTTTTTGAACAAACACAGCTATAGCTTTAACTGGGTCTAACATATATATGATATATCCTTTGGCAAGATCCCCCTTTATCTCTCCCCATTCCTACCCTAGAATTGCTTCCAAGCAGCAGAGGAGATAAGAAGAAATAGCTGATCTACTCTGGGTACTTAACCCTTTGCAATTCAACTCCTATTTCAAAGTTAACCACTACAGGAAAGAAAATTGGAAGGAGCCCACTTACCCAGACCAACCACCCTTCCATAGCTAGCTTCAATACCTGATTCTTACTATCAGGACATCCTCCAGATCTTATCTACAGCTCCTTCAAAAATTCATCTTGGGGAAGCTTGTCTTTCGTAACTTGACCTCAGAGCAGAGACTGAAAAAACTAGTGGTCCTTGGCATTATGTATTGGTACAAATGATGACATTGTGGTTTTGTTTTCATTTTGTTTTAAACTGATTTAGTTGTCTACACCTAAAAATCAAAAGATTTTTACACTAAAATCTATATTTATGGGTTCTTTTAAGAAATTGTAATGCCTGAGAACACAGGTCCTACTTTCATACACAGCAATAATTGACCAAAGATAAGTTGAGGTCAATCATTTAAATTCAGTTTATGTTCTCCATTTTATGAGAGGTTCATCCTATGGAGCGTTTACATTCATTACTTGCTTGTCCCCTACTGTAAACATTTGAATTTTCTGCCCCTACCTTAGGGATGATCTGCACACAAGGCTATAAAGGGGATGAGTGAAGGGGGACCCCTAAATGCATTTTAGGTTAGGAAGAATACTTCTAATAAAATGCTCTGCAATTTTTAATTTTATAGACCTTTGTGGACTAACTAAGGGAGCTAAATAGTATAAATAACACTGATTATAAGACAAAATATATTTCAAGTTCCAAACAATCACCTTAAAAATGGACTAGTTGTACTATTTCATCAGAAGATGATGCCTGATCTCCCTCAGGTCTTATAGCCTGGACTAACCAGTAAGCATTAGCTACGCAGTTACCCAAGAGTTACGAAGAATGACCAGATGCAGAAGGACTTCATGGGCATAAATGTGTGCTTCTAACTTTCTGCTTCTCTACCTAAGGAAGGTGGAATAAGATCAGAGATTCTTAGAAAAAAAAATGAAATCCACTCTTGGAACTTTTGCAGCTTGATCCACTTAATAGCAGGTCTCTTGTCTAAAAGCATGCAGAAAGGTTTTTCCTCTCTCCGTCATGGAATGAAACAAGTAAAACTTGGGCTCACTTTCCATTTTTAGATTTACTGGGCTTCCTCTAGTCCTTTAATTGCTGCCATTGATAGAAACAAGTTGATTCCCTACTCTGTCATTTATTAGATGTGTGACATTAGGCTAGTTGCTTCATTTCTCTCAGCCAGGGTTTCCTTATCAGCAAAGTGGTAATAAAAATATTTTTCTCAATCACATTGTGAGCATTGATGACATGAGGCAATGACTATAAAGCGCTTTGTATGATGCTGGTACAGTTTACTAAATCTTTTATTTATTTTTCTACATTTTCTTCCCTTGTTTTTCTCTTATTACTAAAAAAAATTACTTTTATGCTATGAAATCCATAAAATAACCACTCTTCCAATACTTTTATTTAACCAGCCTCCTTCACCCAAGTTATCTATACATATAAAACAAATAAAAGAACTCGTCTCTTTAGTTTCTAGAATTTTGAATGTCAGGAAGAGAGAAGATTATTTAATCCTTTACTTTCCATTTAAAGATCATTAAATTGAATTCCATAGAGGTTGAGTAATTTTCTAAAGTCACCTAAGCTAGGGAGTAGAACTCATATGTTTTAAGACACAAAAGACAAAAATGAAACCAGTTCTAAACAGTAGGGCTCTGTATAAATGAGCTCTATAGATCACATTGCAGGGACTTGCTATATTCGTTTTTAATTGAGTGAAATAGTGAATTGATTAAAAGAAATAGATTAGCTCCAACTTGCATAATCAGACTGGTGATTTTTAAAAAAGTTTGGCTTCTAGGCCTGGGATTATTCATCAGTAACTGTCAGCATGTTTGCTTGTTGATTTTGGCCAAATACCATCATGAAGCGTAATATGGGGAAGTTTTCAGTTTCAGAGAAGTTTTATACGTTAATTAATTACATATCAAAATGTTGGGTACACAATTTCACCAGGAGATTTTTTGCACGTGCCGTTCTATTGCCTGTTAATATTCCTGAAAAACACTTTTATCTATATTTGGAAGATGCAAACAAAGGTCCAACAACTACAGTATATTTGACATCACCTTATAAAATGAATTTTTTAAGAGGAAATTTTCATTGCTTATCAGGGGTATTGGAGATTCAAGTAACCTCTTTCCAGATTAAAAAAAAAAAAAAAACCACATGTTAAAGAGAGGAAAGGGAAGAAGACTAATATTCACTGAACAATGATGTCTACATCATGTGGCACTGGGTATTTTAATGCGTCAACCTATCCAATCTTACTGTTATCTTCACTTTACAATGGAGTATGTCTTTTACAGGACAGATACAAGAGATACTAAGTCACTTCCCCAAGGACATCAAGAAAGTCTCCATATTTCACACTTTACTCAGTAAGTCACACTGTTACCATCTTTTAAGATCTCCTATAGGATTAACGGACATTCTACTTCATTTCTTATACTAATTCATTCAACAATGATTTATTGAATGTTGTGCTTACTGTATATCAGGCCAGAGATAAAAAACAAAGGCTTTAGAGTCCCAGAGTCCAGCACAGTACATGGCACATAGTAGGCACTGAAGACATGTTTTTTAAATGAATGACTGTATGAATGAATGAATACACTCTTGTCCTCAACTTGCCAATCACCTGTCTAGAACTGTACTATCTAAAACATAGCCATGAGCCACTTATGGCTATTATGCCCTTAAAATGTGGCTAGTCTAGGTTAAAATAGGCTGTAAGTATAAAATCTATACCGTATTTCTAAGACAGTACCAAAAAATGGAAGACATCTCATTAATAGTTTTTACATCGATTACATGTCAAAATGATAATATTTGGAGTATACTGGATTAAATAAAACACATTAAAATTAGTTCACCTGTTTATTTTTACTTTTTTAGTATGGCAATTAGAAAATTTAAAATTATGTATGTGGCCTGCCTTCTATTTATATCGTATAACATCAATCTCGTGCCATTAAGTCCTGGGACACTTGTTTTCTGTTCCAATTTCATTATTAAAACTAGTTTTCTTCTCTCTATTTATTGTAGGATAATAAATAGGTTTTAAATCCAGTCATTTTAAAATGCCAGCTTACGTTCATGAGATTCGAATCAATTTTGGGGGGTCAGAAATTTTTATGTTCGGATGCAAAATAGCCACCACACAATATGACTTCCCTTGAGATCCTTCCCTGCTGAGAAGAAACTGCTGCTTTCCAAATCCATTACTGGATCCAGTTTTATAAGATGAAATCTAACTTCTTCACCCTGGCATTCAAATATTCAAGGCTCTTCATCAAGTACTGCTATCCCACTTCATTCTCCAGCCAGTTTAAATCTAGATTTCATTTTATTCTTTATTCATGCTGTTATCTCCACTTGGAGTTCTAGTTTTTCATATCCAACTCCTGCCTAGTTTTTAAGGTTTAATGTAAATATTGCTTACTTCATGCTGAATTTCCAAACTACTCTAATCCCATATAGTTTTCTTTCTCTTCTTAATTCCAAATCACTAATATTCCATTCAAAAATACCTACACTTGACTCTGGAAAGTCTCTGACTTGTCTATAATTGTATCACTAAGCTTTCCCTGTATTCCAAAGACCATGAATAGAAAATGTATAAAGAAACCTCTAAAACATGGAAAGGTCACTCACTGTGTTTTCACGCTAGGCTTTGAAGAATCATGTTCATCATGTCTTTTAACTAAAAGAAGATTAAAATGCTGAGCAGTTTCTAATCCAGGGAGTGGGCAGTCACACCTGTGTGCTCTATTCTATATAAGCAAAACCATTTCTGACTTAGCTATAATATCCTTTCCCCACCAAAAGAGGAGAGCTGCCAAGATGCTCACTGAGAACAGTTGTTGGTTTGTGTACAAGTGTAAATATGGGTTTGTTCTTTTTTTTTTTCTATTTATTTTTCTTGTCGAGGGAGAGAAAGAAGGAAGAATGGGATGGGTCTCTAAAAGCTTGATTTATTTATAACCAAACATATCCTTATTTGATAACAGATGATCAATTAAAGCAATGTGTGACATTTGAACAGCATTCTGTCAAAACGCAATGATATTAGTAGAGCTGACTGCAATGAGCACTTCTTGCAAACAGCAAGAGTCCCCCTCTAGAGTCTTCTCTCTTGGCACTGGGGCTTTGCTAAATCTGGCTTGCCATTTTGTGAGTGGGAACAATCAGCTTTGTAGGTTGGAGGGAAGTATTATAATTAAATGTCCACCCACTTTTTCCTTTTTGATGAAAGGCTCCCATGAAACTTACTAAAATAAGGTACATCAAGACAGATGAATTTTTGATGAATAAGTCAAAGCACTGACGAAGCTGGCTTTTCACATAGAGAAACTTCACTAATTCACAGGAAATTTTCAGATCTTGATCATTAACACTGGCATGCTTAATAATAATTAATATGATAAAATACATGGTATAAACAGGAGACTTTACCATTTAATTGGTAGCAACTGTAGTGTTCAGCATGAATTGACTTGCTGAGAACAAATTGTAATATGATTCAGAAATAACAGTGGAGTTTTTAAAAATTAATTTTACAGAAATATTAAATAATAGCCATTATAAAAACAATGTCTTTATTGAATATAAACGTCATTCTTCTGAATAATAGTTACATCACCACATTAAAGCTACAAACTTTATCTCTGAAGTGGGCAAAGTTCTTTAAAGATGTTATCAAATTGTCACAAACTCCTTCTGAAGGAGATCTGGAGCAGGGTTTATAGTGTCTGTCTGCTTTTGATAACTAATGGCAAAGCCATTTGCTAATATCATTGTGTAGTATTATTTTAAAGTATCTTTGTACAACAGAGTAGGGAGGTACTCAAATAATTGGGATCAGGCATACATGTCAAGTCCAGCTACTGGAATCCTCATAGTCAACTTTTTAGAGAGAAAGAAAACTGAGCAAGTGTTATGAATGTGTTTCTTCATTCAAGACAGATCTATTGAGAACGAGCTTATAGACTTTGCTATTAGAGGAGCGTAAAGCGATAAAAAATAAAATCCTTACCCTCTAGAATTACTGAATATTTTTCTTTTTAAGATAAAATTAATATTTTACACTTCTTGCTTAATAGGCATTATTGGTGAAAACCAGCAGAGTTAATGGTGCCCTAAGACACCATCAGTGCAACATCAAAGTACTGGGGAGCACAATTCAATAAGCACATTTGTGCTTCCCTGGTGGCGCAGTGGTTGAGAATCCGCCTGCTGATGCAGGAGACACGGGTTCGTGCCCTGGTCCGGGAAGATCCCACATGCCGCGGAGCAACTAAGCCCGTGAGCCATGGCCGCTGAGCCTGTGCGTCCGGAGCCTGTGCTCCGCAACGGGAGAGGCCACAACAGTGAGAGGCCCGCCTACCGCAAAAAAAAAAAAAAAAAAAAAGCACATTAGCCATTAATTGCTCATCACTATGTGAGCTTAATTTTTTTTTTTTTTTTGGTGGTACGCGGGCCTCTCACTGTCGTGGCCTCTCCCGTTGCGGAGCACAGGCTCCGGACGCTCAGGCTCAGCGGCCATGGCTCACGGGCCCAGCCGCTCTGCAGCACGTGGGATCTTCCCCGGACCGGGGCACGAACCCGTGTCCTCTGCATCGGCAGGCGGATTCTCAACCACTGCGCCACTGCGCCCTGTGAGCTTAATTTTTAAAATGCCAATCTCGACTCCTGAGTCTCATTCTTATTGTGCCTTGGTGGATCCAAAAACACAGACTAACTTGGATGTTCAAAGTAGGAAAAACTTTGCATAACAGTTACTTAATTCAACATAAGTAAAATAAAATTAGCCACAAGGATCTAAGTTCTCCAGTTATTGGTACTGCGCAGGGTCTTATAATCATCATTTCACCCATGGTCACTTTATGTTAAACTTGCTACATGGTAATAAAATAGACATGACTTCACTAGAGAATGGGAATGTTCAGGCCCGATTTATTGGCCACTTTTTTCCTCATTCTCATTTCTTTCTCCAATACTCCAAATCCTTTTTGTTTTCTAATTATTACTCACAGAATTTCTTAAGGCTTTGTGTTTTTGCTTTGTGAGTTCTACTTTTTACTATCCCTTTTGTAAAAGTTACAAGTTAACCATTATCTAAAGCATTCCTTTAACAGCATGGACTTTTTCTTCAAAGACCTGATAACGAATTCTTTAAAAATGGACTCATTTTTCCCCACTTAAGCCTTACTTCAACAAGTTCACTTTTAGATTTTAAATTTCTCTGACAAACATAGTTGAGGTATCAAAACCCAAACACACTGAAAATAGCTTTTTCTTGAAGTCATTTAGTATCGATTCTGCCCTACTATGTCAAATAACCCTGCTTGGGAATAAGATGGGTATATGTGCTTGTCTGTGTAGGGGGGTGGTACGGAAAAGGGACGTGGAGGACTGGTAACCAATCCATACAAAGTGAACTCACAACGTCCCCTGAAACTGATATATTTTAGTTATCTTATTTCCTCAGACTCTGCCCCAGACAATTCTATCTCAATGTTTGTAGTAAATTAATGACGATTTTCTCTCTTGCTTTGGTTAGACAGCTCCTTTTAAAAGAGAATTTTCCTGGGAGATAAATGCAGCCCTCTGGTTTTTCCTTCTTGATATAGATAAACCTCGTGTTTGAGCAGTATACTTAAAAACCATTTTCATTTTCTCCTATGTCTGTATCTCTTAGAGAGCTAGGAGTCTCTCAACTGTAAAAAGTGTTTCTCAGATCTTATAATTTTAGAAACTGGTAGTGACCTTAGACATTATCTTCTTTAAGCTTCACTTTACAGCTAAAGCAAATGAAGCCCTAAGAAGAGACATGTAAATTAAAGGTGGCCACAAATACTCTGCTGCTCCTTCCAGTGAGAGGTGGAGTCTCATGCCGCCTCTTCTCCCCTTGTGTTTGGGCAGGCTCTGTGATTGCTTTGATCAATAAAGTACAGTGGAAGCTGTACTCTGCCAATTGCTGGGCCCAGGCCTGAAGACAATGTCAGCTCTACTTCCTGTTTCTGGCTTGCTCTTGGGACTTCTCATCTCAGAACTCAGAAACTATGCTGTGAGAAGCTGAAGCCACATGGAAGGGCCATGTATTTATTGGCTGGTGCTCCAGTTGACAACCACAGCTAAGCTCCCAGCTGACAGCTAGCATGTACTTTCAATCATGTGAATGTACCATCTTGCTTGTCTAGACAAATCAAACCTTTGAAGGGTTCCATCCCCAGCCAATATTTGACAACAAGCACATGAAAGACACCCTATGTGAGAACTGCCCAGTTCTGCTCAGTCAACCTGCAGATCAGTAAGAGAATAATAAATGATTATTCTAAGCACTAAGTTTGGGGATGGTTTGTTAACTAGTAAAAGCTTACTGGAACTGAAGACAAGTTTCGAAGTCATATCAGAGTGAGAACTGGACGACTCCAAAGCCAGCATAATCTCATTATAATGTGTTAAGGGAACCAAGAGTTGAATAAGACCCATTCTCAGTACCCCAGTAGCTCAAAATCCCAAAATCTGTTATTGTTTCATATTCACATGAACTACAGAATTTTCAAAATCCTTAAACATTCAAAATAGATTCTTACAGCTCTACCTACATAGTAATAAACTATCATTTGGTAATAAAATAAGGTAGTATTATCAAGTGTTTCTGGAAGGCAGTGCCTTACTAATAAGCATCATGAAACAAAGAGTACTTTAGATAAACTGATTTGGGGAAATTCTGACTTAAAGAGATTTCTTTATATCTGGATTTTTCAGATACGTAAAATCTCCAAGAGGAGAAATAGAACTTTTTTCCCAAAGTCGTGGGATCAAGCAGTCCTTTACTGAGCACCTCATGAGATTTATGTTTCATTAGAAACTAAACTGAAAAACAGGAATAAGGATCCAACGTTATTAGCAGAAACCAACTTTTACTTTCAGAATATTTCACCAAAAAAGTTATTTTCATAATTTGGTGTTCCTTCAGCTTAGAAGACACATTTCTAGACAGAAGATGTATGATATTTAGGAGCCACACTTAGTTAGGTGCCTTTAATGACCTGTTCCTTCTGTTCTGCTCTCTTTTAATTTTTAACATTTCCCTTTGGGAATAGTATATATTTGAGGAATGAGTACAAGAAGGAGTAAATAAAACTAGATAAGTAATAAATAGTTGAATGAATTAGTTAAACATGGTAAACCTGGAAATCAGCTTCGACTCTCATTAACTTGTTTTAGGTTTTGTATTTTCATTTCCATGTAAGGCCAATGGGAATTACATCAGCTGCACTGTCTCACAGAGTTCTTGACAAGTTCAAAGATTTCAAAGTCGTAGGTGGGGCAGTTTTAGGGCTGAAATTATCTTAGTAATCATCTATCTATCCACTCATATTTTCTAGATGTGAAGACTGGGACCCAGTGGAAGTGCTAGCTATGTCGGAAACTTCCTTCCCAGTCGATCCACATTAAAGACGTTGGAAAAGTCCTCTACTTTAGAAAACGTTGTATAGAATGTTTGCTATACAACATTTCTAATTCAAGTGGGGACTATTTCTAACACAAGTTTTACAAGCAATTTGGGCCCCCAAACACATATTTCATCACAGAATTCACGGCCTATATAGGAAGGTGTGGCAGTCAAAACATTTAATAATCAGCATAGCACAGGCATAGAACGTTTAATAATCAGCATAGCACACAGCACTGACAATGAGTACTGACACAAGCCATAAACAACTGATAGAGTCACACTGATGGGTACCAGCAGTGTATCACTCTAGTACAAGGATCTGATCAACCACATTTTCCCCTTCCTTCCAGTGTTTCCTGGCCTTGCGAGTACTGTCACTTTACTGGGGTTAGGAATTCTTCCATTCAGGCTTTCTCTTATACCGTGGCTGTATTATTGATGTCCATAAGACAGTAAACTCCACTACCTGTCTTCTAGGAATCGCCCAGCACTTCATAGCTCCTTCAGCAATATGCCCCCCTGCCCTCCAAATCATGGGGCATTTCCATGTTTCCAGTTTGCAAGCAGAAGGAAATTACAGTTTTATCATCTCCTCTTGCCTCTACTGGGACATGGACAAATTCACTATCCCTACTTAATTATTCTGGATTTCTCTATCCCTGTATACCCTACATTCATGTTCTACAGTCATGTTTCATAGGTGAATATGATTTGAAAGGCTGAAGAAGTAACAACCATGAAAAGATGGGAGAGAAACAATGAAGTGGCATGAGAGAAAGCATCTAATACTTTTAAGTTAGAATAGGAAGCAAGTATTTGTAAGGCTAAAACCTGTATTTAACCAGATGTGTGTGTGTGTGTGTGTGTGTGTGTGTGTAGCTCTGAAAAAATACACATTAAGAAAATATATCGATCATATTTTCATAATTCTTTCTAAATAACTTGCTCCTTTTCCAAGCCAATGAGGGATAGTTTATACAATCTGACATACATACCTTCATAGTACTTTGGCCCAACTCTGCTTCATTTGCTATAAGTGGACAGAAGTTTTTATTTGAATCCAATTCCATTATAAATGCAGAATGAGAGCCCTATTCTCCTGGATTTAGAGTAGTTACAGTTCTAGCACACTCACCTCTACAAGTCTGCTGGTGTGCTCACGAAATATCGCAGCATATTCTTTTATTTCCTTTTCCCGGCCATTCTTGGCAGCTTCAATGAGAACCAAAAGTGGGACTGTCGTATCCAGAAAGGAGTCTGACACATGATCTATAATAGCCTTACGGAGCTGAGGAGAGATTAAAAATTCAGGTGTTTTCTTTTTTTTCAAGAAATACTTCTTGTTATTTCCTATTTTTAAAATCTCAGTAATTACAAAAGTTCTTTTATATACATTTTCGTACAGTCTCTAAAATCATAATATTTAAGATTGTATGAATGTAACTTACAAAGTTAAAACAAGCTAAATATCTGAGAAAAAAATCATCGAGCAATAGCTCTCTTGCTCTCAAAAATGACTCTCTTTTTCTTAAATTGTACATAGCCCAGAGGTCAGATTATAAATGATAGTACTGTATTTTTCCCTCAAAGAAATTGCACTATTGTAATGTTTATGCATGTGTACAAACAACATTGTACATCATGTATTTTCATAATTACAAAATTATAAAATGTTTTCTACTTTGTTGGAAGAACTCATGATAAATTTTGATTAGCTAAATTGTAGACTTCATGGTAATTAAACCAAGTTAGATCACTGATTATACCAATTGGTAACAGATTAATAGACCAAGGAGAATAAAAAATGAGTTTGATGTCCAATTTCCTCCATTTGCATTAACTGTTCTTGCCCTCACACCTTAAATTATTAAACAAGTATAACATTCTACTACAATTAGTTCTTTAAATTAGATTATGTGTAAGCTTATAAATGGTAATCAGGCAATTACTCTACTCAGAAGATATTTTCTGAAATTTAAAACTGAGTTGGAAAATTAATGCATTGTATTTATATAATATTGAATCCTTAAAGATCACAATATCTTGAAATGTTGCATTAACAATGTCAGTGATTATGAATGGCTCCAAAGTTTTTGGTCAACTCCCTCAATTTAATAATCTCTGTAATAAAGATATGACTAGCTACCAGACAGGGAATTTGTAATTTGCCTTCTGTGAAAATTATATTTTAGAATATTTTTTAAAACCAGCAGACACTCTAGTTTTGGATTACATTAGAATTAATATATATTTCAAGGGGTTAAATGATGTAGCTACATGAAAAAAAAAGCACTATCTCTCTCTTCCTATAACAATTGTAGGATAATAAATCCATAATAATTATAGATTTGGGGGAGAAAAATACCTTTGTCTAAGATAGTGGAGCTTTCTCGGAAGAACTGTGAAATGTTTATGGCTATCAACAATTTCACAAAGGCAGCAGGAAGATCCCCAAGGAAAGATTCTGCTTAGCATGCAGAACAGCAAATCACTAATGGCAACTAATTAACATTTACTGAGCACTTACTTGGACAGGGTGTACAGTGCTAAGTGTTTACAAGGCAAGGGGAAGACCTTGAGTGAATGAACTGTTTGATGTCCATAAACAGTGGACCAGGGAAGTCAGGCAAGAGATCATAAGTTAGGAGGTGAGCTGGAAAATGCAAGTTGTGTTAGTTCCACATACATAAGAGAAAAATAGAAGAAATCTCTCAGAAGGGGAGCTGTTGCCAATGACCATCCCTCCCCTTTATCCTTTTTCTTCCTTCATTTGTAACCAGGACATATAGAAGGGGGGCTAAGAGGAGATTTACACTAGAGATATGTGGCTGAAAGCCAGCATACATATGGAGGTAATTCAAGCCAAGGAGGTGAAGAGAATCATATAGAGGGAGATGCACAGTGAGATGTCCAAGAATAAAATCTTAAAAAATATTACCACTTATGGTAGTCATGCAGATGGAGAGTAGGACCTACAAAGAGGCTGACATGATGGCCAAGAAACAAAGAGAGGAAATGACCCAACAGCTGAAAGGGAAACTTTCAAATAAACCTCTGTATCAATGCTCTTCAAAGGAACTTATCCTACCAAACACAATCATAACACCCACATTATGGATGCGTTGAATCTTCTTTTCTGTGTATTTGATTTAATTCAATTCAACAAGTATTTCTGAACACCATTTCCTTACATTTCTACCAAGAGCTAGGTATTGTGAAAAATGTCAAGTTGGAAACACATGATACCTTATAATCTAGTGGAGGAGTGTCATTAAATATTGTAATAAAGAAAAACAAGGAGACTGACAGCAAAGAAATTTCAAGACGATAGAAGGGTTCAGAGTCTTATTTTAAAGATAAGTCAAATTGAAAGAACCAAGACTTCTCTATTGGATTTGACCACTAGGAGGTTATTAAAAAGTTTTGGAGGAAAAGTGGGAGCAGGAGTCCTATTGCTATGGTTTGAAGAGTGAATGGAAGATGAACAGGTGGAGACAGAATAAACTCCTGTTTCTAGTAATTTGATTGTCACATGAAGAAGTAAGACTTGGTATTAACTACATTGAGATACAGGTTTAAAGAGGGATTGTTTCTCATGTAAAAGACTTCGACGTATGTTCCCATCTAAAACTAAACTCAGAAAGTCAGATTGTCCTCTTATGCTTAAAAAAATATGTTTTGACTTATCACCATATAAAAATGATAGAGATAGAAATAACCACTGCCTTAGATTGTGCCAATTTTTGTAAATACTTGAATAATTACAGCAATCTTCTTCAAGCACTGAATACATTTTCTCTGGTCCATGCATCTCCCCTCAGTGGTGCCACCTTGCCTTCCCTTCATTTTAATGGCATTTACTCCCCTGTTTGTTTTTTTTTTTTTTATTTCTTCAAGGCTTTCAACTATATTTTCCCTGCTATTCATTCAAGCCATCATCCCATATACAAATGTTAAAGTACATTGCAGAACTGAGGCTTGAGGTATAGCTGATTTACTATTAGTTAAAGAATAAATAAACTCTTCGACTAAATTATTTTTTAAAAACTAAACCAAATTAGGAACACGTTTTTTGCTTTTTTCTAAGGCATGTTGCTAACTATATAACACAGTAACTGAGAAAAGGGTACCACGAAGGTATGATATTATATTCAGTAGGACAAGACAGAAGGACTGGAAAATGTGCTTTCAAATAAGATCTATGCCAATGTTTTCATAATTCTGTTGGAAAATGGGCTGAAATTACCTGATAGAAGACACTGTCAAATATAATAAGCAAAATGAATCTTCTGTAGTTGCATATTCATTCAATTTAACAAATGCATTTTGAGCTTTCTATCTAAGGGCAAAGTAACACTCTAGGCAACTTGGGGAATGCCAGTAAGACAAAGACAGGATAACTATTATGGAGGGAGAGATATACAAAGAGTTTGATGAGTATCTTAAAAGAAGTGCAAGCAAATAAGAAACAACGGACTGATTCTCATAGTTAAGAAGTCTTCTGTAAGGATGAGACATATGTATTCCATTTTAAAAAATGATTAGGATGTTAAGAGAGCTGGGAGATGGCAAGCATCACATTCTAGGAATAGAGACTATCATAAGCAAATAAAACAGACGGATGCTCCAGAATCAGAAGTATCTAGCGTGACTGGAATGTGGTGGTAGAGAAAAGATTGAAATACAGTCTCATTAGGCACAATGGAAATAGTGAAAGGTATTTCAGGTAAAAGAACAAAATTCAGACAAAAAGATTAAAAGATGACAGAAGGAAATGGCCAGAAATTGGTTACTTGTGTTAGACATGAGTGATATGCTTAAGAGATAGCAAACAATCAGCAGGCAGGGAAATATCTTCCCCTTTGAAAGCATCTTTAACCCATGCAAACAACAAATAGCACAATTAATGCAACCAACCCACAGTTTTCTCACAAGATTCTCTCTCTTACTGATTCCTGATGATTTACCATTACATTCATAGCTATGATTATAGGCTACATTAGAGGCCTTTGGTACCTTACATCTCATCCACGGGACCAGTCTCTGATTTCAACTTTTGCTGGGGGGGGGGGGACAGTTCCATGTCCTCCAAAGACATCCCACCTCGAGTGCATTCCATGCTTCTTTTTGTTATTCTTTCTCAGGGCCTGCTCCAAGTCTCTATGAGATTCTCAGCTCAAGCACAAACAGCCTCAAAGTTCTAGAGAGTCAATACTACTGGGAGCAACCCTCAACCAATGGGTACGGGAGCTACTGGATAAAATTCCCAGCTTCCACCTATTGGTCAGACAATTCTGGGAGGCATTCTGTCTCTTCTCAGAGGTCCTTAAACAACTGTTGCCTATACTGATGACCTCAATAGCATATCCTTGCCTCCTTCCCTGCCTGTTCTCTTATGCTTGATATTCTTTTACACTTGCTTCTTGGAAGTGCCTCTCAAATAAATGACCTGAATAAAGGCCCCAATCTCAGGATCTGCTTTCAGGAGAATCCAATATAGACACATTTATCTGGTGTTAGTGTTGTTTGTTCGCGTAGCAAGTAATAGACTCTGATGTCTTATATAAACTACCCGTTGGTGATCACACTTTGCCACTTCTGCTTTGCACACCACTGGGTTTAATTCTGCTATCTCCTGTATTATGGCTGACCATGAAAGAGGAAATATTATGAGATCAGACCATAAATGAACATAGGGACAAAATATGGAAGACCCTGAATGTCATGCTAAGTAATTTCCTTTATATGTTCTGACATATTCATATGGGAATTTTTCCATTTAAGTTGTACATTATCACTGATTTAAGTGGTTTGGGATCTCAGATAAAATATTTCTCTACAATGGAATTCCAAAAGTGACAGCTGTATGTGCAAACTGTAAGAAAGACCTGCCCACCCTCTAACCCCCACCAAATAAGGGAATAGAAAGAATGAAACTGTGTGTGAAAGAGGAATGGAAAGAAGAGAAAGTGTTTTAGAAAAGAATCATCCTCAGGGAAGTATAAAACATATGTGTGTATATTAATGCCATTTTAATTTTAAGTCAAAGAGCAAAATATGACTTTCAAAACTCAATTAACTAATAGGAAATAAATCACCTAATAATTAATTCAGCATATACCTACTGTGTCAACGTAATGAGATGTGTATCTTATGGATACTTAATATTATTTGATGACAAGAATGAGGAAGAGGAAGTACAAGAGCCTAAACAGATTTTTATGAGTGTGGCACCAGCACTACCAACATGGAAAAGAGATGAGTATAGCAATTCAGCAACTCAACAGCTAAAGAATCAATCAAATTGTTGTATTTTCTTGTTTGTTTTCACCAGAATCCTATTTTATTTGACTTACCTTAAGTCTTTAGTATGGCATGTATGAAATAGACAATTATTTCTCAATATATATAAAAATTTTAACCTGCCTTTAGTGAAATCAAATATCTGTTTCACTCTGCATAATTCAGTAGGAATGGAATATATATGATGGTTTTAATTCTGTAATTAAGTAAAGGAGGTTTAAAATCTTCCTTATTAAGAATTTTAGTATGTGTGCAGTTCTCAAATAAATAATGAGAAAGATTAAAGGAACAAGAAAATTGAAATTCTAAAAGCATGTAAAATAAATAATAAGGAAGAAAAATATTTATAATAGTAAAATCAGCGTATTACGCACTAGAAGTTCTGAAGGTGAATAGGTCATTATCCCTGGCCCCTGGCATAGTGGTTACAAATTTGGACTGGGTTTAGATGGATGGACCTGTGCTGAAACTTTGGCTCTACCAGTTACCTGGGTGATGTTCAGTAAATTGACTCACCTGAGAGATTGAGATAGTCATACTATGGCATTATTTCTTGCTCCAGGGATAAAAATCAATAATGTAAGGACTACAGTGGGTAGAAAGCATTTGCTAAATCAGAGATGTTGTCATAACTATCATTTTAAGGATTTAAAATCCAGTGTGAAGAAAAATCCACTAGAAAAGAAAAAGACAAGCAGAATATGATTACTGCTATAATAAAAATACCAATGCTATAACTGCTCCAAGAAGAAAAAGAATAATTTCAGCTGATGAAAATGGCAAAGGTTTCATAGGAGAAATAGCATTTATGTTAGTCTTGAACTTCCTCAGTCACTTAGGGGTTGGGTAGGGAGAGTAAGGGGAACAGGAAAGGCACCACATTGACCAAGCCATATATACAAAGATGCACATGTATCTGGAGGTGAGGATGGAAGTGGTGGGAAATTTGGTGAATAGCAAGTAGACTCTAGCCAGAGAACAGGTTAGTGTACTGGTGTGAAGCAGGAAGAACTGAGGAAGAAAGTGAAAGCAGAAGGAACGTTAAGAATTGTGAGGATTGACAGGAGACCTTCAAGATGGCAGAGGAATAAGATGTGGAGATCACCTTCCTCCCCACAAATACATCAAAAATACATCTACATGTGGAACAACTCCTACAGAACACCTACTGAACACTGGCAGAAAACCTCAGACTTCCCAAAAGGAAAGAAGCTCCCCACGTACCTGGGTAGGGCAAAAGAAAAAAGAAACAACAGAGACAAAAGAATAGGGACGGGACCTGCACCAGTGGGAGGGAGCTGTGAAGGAGGAAAGGTTTCCACACACTAGGAAGCTCCTTCGCGGGCGGAGACTGCGGGTGGCGGAGGGGGAAGCTTCACAGGCACGGAGGCGAGCACAGCAACAGGGGTGCAGAGGGCAAAGCGGAGAGATTCCTGCACAGAGGAGTGGTGCCAACCAGCACTCACCAGCCCGAGAGGCTTGTCTGCTCACCCGCCGGGGCGGGCGGGGGCTGGGAGCTGAGGCTCGGGCTTCGGTCGGATCCCAGGGAGGGGACTGGGGTTGCCTTCATGAACACCACCTAAAGGGGGCTAGTGTGCCACGGCTAGCTGGGAGGGAGTCTGGGAAAAAGTCTGGAACTGCCTAAGAGTCAAGAGACCATGTTTCGGGGTGTGTGAGGAGAGGGAATTCAGAGCACTGCCTAAATGAACTCCAGAGATGGGCACGAGCCGCGGCTGTCAGTGCAGACCCCAGAGACAGGCATGAAATGCTAAGGCTGCTGCTACAGCCACCAAGAAGGCTGTGTGCAAGCACAGGTCACGATCCACATCTCCCCTCCCAGGAGCCTGTGCAGCCCACCACTGCCAGGGTCCCATGATCCAGGGACAACTTCCCCAGGAGAACACACAGCATGCCTCAGGCTGTTGCAATGTCATGCTGGCCTCTGCCGCCACAGGCTCGCCCTGCACTCTGTACCCCTCCCTCCCCCCAGCCTGAGTGAGCCAGAGCCCCCTAATCAGCTGCTCCTTTAACCCTGTCCTGTCTAGATGGGAACACATGCCCTCAGGTGACCTACATGCAGAGGCAGGGCCAAACTAAAGCTGAACCCCAGGAGCTGTGTGAACAAAGAAGAGAAAGGGAAATTTCTCCCAGCATCCCCAGGAGCAGCGGAATAAATCTCCACAATCAACTTGATGTACCCTGCATCTGTGGAATACATGAATAGACAATGAATCATCACAAAATTGAGGTGATGGACTTTGGGAGTAACTGTAGACTTCGGATATGCTTTCTGCATCTAATTTGTTTCTGGTTTTATGTTTATCTTAGTTTAGTATTTAGAGTTTATTATCATTGGTAGATTTGTTTATTTATTTGGTTGCTCTCTACCTTTTTTTTAAATATATAGATATACTTTTTTCCTTCTTCTCTTTTTCTGAGTGTGTATATGTATGCTTCTCTGTGTGAGTTTGTCTGTATAGCTTTCCTTTCACCAGTTGACCAAGGGTTCTGTCTTTGTTTTTTCTTTTTTTTAAGTAGTTTTTAGCATTTGTTATCATTGGTGGATTTTTTTTTGTTATGTTGCTCTTTTCTTTCTTTTTAAAATTTTTTTAATTTTTTTATTTTTAATATTTTTATATTTTATTTTAATAACTTTATTTTATTTTATCTATTTCATCCTTTCTTTCCTTTTTTCTCCCATTTTTTTCTGAGCTGTGTGGCTGACAGGGTTCTGGTGCTCTGGCTGGGTGTCGGGTCTGTGCCTCAGAGGTGGGATAGCCAAGTTCAGTACATTGGCCCACCAGAGACCTCCTGGCTCCACTCAATATCAAACGGCGAAAGATCTCCTACAGATCTCCATCTCAATGCTAAGACCCATCTCCACTCAACGACTAGCTAGCTACAGTGCTGGACACCTAGGCCAAACAACTAACAAGACAGGAACACAACCCCACTCATTACCAGAGAGGCTGCCTAAAATCATAATAAGGTCATAAACCCCAAAACACGCCACTGGACACAGTCCTTCCCACCAGAAAGACAAGCTCCAGCTTCATCAACCAGAACACAGGCACCTGTCCTCTCCACCAGGAAGCCTACACAACCCACTAAACCAACCTTAGCCATTGGGGGCAGACACCAAAAACAATGGGAACTATGAACCTGCAGCCTGCAAAAAGGAGACCCCAAACACAGTAAGTTAAGCGAAATGAGGAGACAGAGAAACACACAGAAGATGAAGGAGCAAGGTAAAAATGCACCAGATGAAACAAATGAAGAAGAAATAGGCAGTCTACCTGAAAAAGAATTCAGAGTAATGATAGTAGAGATGATTCAAAATCTTGCAAATAGAATGGAGAAAATACAAGAAACGTTTAACAAAGACCTAGAAGAACTAAAGAGCAAACAAACAATGATGAACAACACAATAAATGAAATTAAAAATTCTCTAGAAGGAATCAATAGCAGAATAAAGAAGATAGAAGAACGGATAAGTGACCTGGGAGATAAAATAATGGAAATAACTACTGCAGAGCAGAATAAAGAAAAAAGAATGCAAAGAATTGAGGACATTCTCAGAGACCTCTGGGACAACATTAAATGCACCAACATTCGAATTATAGGGGTCCCAGGAGAAGAACAGAAAAAGAAAGGTACTGAGAAAATATTTGAAGAGATTATAGTTGAAAACTTCCTTAATATGCGAAAGGAGATAGTCAATCAAGTCCATGAAGCACAGAGAGTCCCATACAGGATAAATCCAAGGAGAAAAACGCCAGGACACATATTAATCAAACTGTCAAAAATTAAAAACAAAGAAAAATATTAAAAACACTAAGGGAGGGCTTCCCTGGTGGCGCAGTGGTTGAGAATCCGCCTACAGATGCAGGGAACACGGGTTCGTGCCCCGGTCCGGGAAGATCCCACGTGCCGCGGAGCGGCTGCGCCTGAGTGTCCGGAGCCTGTGCTCCATAACGGGAGAGGTCACAGCAGGGAGAGGCCCATGTACCACCCCCAAAAAAAAAAAAAAAAAGCAGCAAGGGAAAAACAACAAATAACACACAAGGGAATCCCCATAAGATTAACAGCCTATCTTTCAGCAAAAAAATCTGCAAGCCAGAAGGGAGAGGCAGGACATATGTAAAGTGATGAAAGGAAAAAGCCTACAACCAAGATTGCTCTATGCATAAAGGATCTCATTCAGATTTTTTTTTTTTTTTTTTTTTTTTTTTTTGCGGTACGCGGGCCTCTCACTGTTGTGGCCTCTTCCATTGCGGAGCACAGGCTCCAGACGCGCAGGCTCAGCGGCCATGGCTCACGGGCCCAGCGTCTCCGCGGCATGTGGGATCTTCCCAGACCGGGGCACGAACCCATGTCCCCTGCATCGGCAGGCGGACTCTCAACCACTGCGCCACCAGGGAAGCCCTCTCATTCAGATTTGATGGAGAAATTAAAACCTTTACAGACAAGCAAAAGCTAAGATAAATCAGCACCACCAAACCAGCTTTACAACAAATGCTAAAGGAACTTCTCTAGGCAGGAAACACAAGAGAAGGAAAAGATCTACAAAAACAAACCCAAAACAATTAAGAAAATGTTAATAGGAACATACATATCGATAATTACCTTAAATGTAAATGGATTAAATGCTCCAGTCAAAAGACACAGACTGGCTGAATGGATATGAAAACAAGACCCATATATATGCTGTCTGCAAGAGACCCACTTCAGACCTAGGGACACACACTGACTGAAAGTGGGGGTATGGAAATAGTTATTCCATGCAAATGGAAATCAAAAGAAAGCTGAAGTTGCACTTCTGATATCAGACAAAATAGACTTTAAAATAAAGACTACTACAAGAGACAAAGAAGGACACTACATAATGATCAAGGGATCAATTCGAGAAGAAGATATAACAATTGTAAATATTTATGCACCAACATAGGAGCACCTCAATACATAAAGCAAATGCTAATAGCCATAAAAGGGGAAATTGTCAGTAATACAATCATAGTAGGGGACATGTAACACCCCACTTTCACCAAAGGACAGATCATCCAAAATGAAAATAAATAAGGAAACATAAGCTTTAAATGATACATTAAACAAGATGGACTTAACTGATATTTATAGGATATTCCATCAAAAAACAACAAAATACACTGTCTTTTCAAGTGCTCATGGAACATTCTCCTGGATAGATCATACCTTGGGCCACAAATCAAGCCTTGGTAAATTTAAGAAAACGGAAGTCATATCAAGTTTCTTTTCCAAACACAACACTATGAGATTAGATATCAATTACAGGAAAAATTCTGTAAAAAATACAAACACATGGAGGCTAAACAATACACTACTAAATAACCAAGAGATCACTGAAGAAATCAAAGAGGAAATCAAAATATACCTAGAAACAAATGAAAATGAAAACACGATGACCCAAAACCTATGGGATGCAGCAAAAGCAGTTCTAAGAGGGAAGTTTATAGCTATACAATCTTACCTCAAGAAACATCTCAAATAAACAACCTAACTTTACACCTAAAGCTATTATTACAGGAAGAAGAACAGAAAAACCCCAAAGTGAGCAAAAAGAAAGAAATAATAAAGATCAGATCAGAAATAAATGAAAAAGAAATGAAGGAAACGATAGCAAAGATCAATAAAACTAAAAGCTGATTCTTGGAGAAGATAAACAAAATTGATAAACCTTTACCCAGACTCATCAAGAAAAAAAGGGAGAAGACTCAAATGAATAGAATTAGAAATGAAAAAGGAGAAGCAATAACTGACACTGCAGAAATACAAAGGATCATGAGAGATTACTACAAGCAACTATATGCCAATGGACAACCTGGAAGAAATGGACAAATTTTTAGAAAAGCACGACCTTCCGAGACTAAACGAGGAAGAAACAGAAAATATAAACAGACCAATCACAAGCACTGAAATTGAGACTGTGATGAAAAATCTTCCAACAAACAAAAGCCCAGGACCAGAAGGCTTCACAGGCTTATTCTATCAAACATTTAGAGAAGAGCTAAAACCTATCCTTCTCAAACTCTTCCAAAAGATAGCAGAGGGAGGAACACTCCCAAACTCATTCTACAAGGCCACAATCACCCTGATACCAAAACCAGACAAAGATGTCACAAAGAAAGAAAACTATAGACCAATATCACTGATGAACATACATGCAAAAATACTCAACAAAATACTAGCAAATAGAATCTAACAGCACATTAAAAAGGATCATTCACCATGACCAATTAGGGTTTATCCCAGGAATGTAAGGATTCTTTAGGCAAATCAATAAATGTGATAAACCATATTAACAAATTGAAGGAGAAAAACCATATGATCATCTCAAAAGATGCAGAAAAAGCTTTTGACAAAATTCTACACCCATTTATGACAAAAACCCTCCAGAAAGTAGGCATAGAGTGAACTTACCTCAACATAATAAAGGCCATATATGACAAACCCACAGCCAACATCATTCTCAATGGTGAAAAACTGAAAACATTAAGATCAGGAACAAGACAAGGTTGCCCACTCTCACCACTATTATTCAACATAGTTTTGGAAGTTTTAGTGACAGCAATCAGAGAAGAAAACGAAATGAAAGGAATCCAAATTGGAAAAGGAGAAGTAAAGCTGTCACTGTTTGCTGATGACATGATACTATACAGAGTGAATCCTAAAGATGCTACCAGAAAACTACTAGAGCTAATCAATGAATTTGGTAAAGTAACAGGATACAAAATTAATGCACTGAAATCTCTTGCATTCCTATACACTAATGATGAAAAATCTGAAAGTGAAATTAAGGAAACACTCCCATTTACCTTTGCAACAAAAAGAATACAATATCTAGGAATAAACCTACCTATGGAGACAAAAGACCTGTATGCAGAAAACTATAAGACACTGATGAAAGAAATGAAAGATGATACAAACAGATGGAGAGCTATACCATGCTCTTGTATTGGAAGAATCAACATTGTAAAAATGGCTATGCTACCCAAAGCAATCTACAGATTCAATGCAATCCCTATCAAACTACCAATGGCATTTTTCACAGAACTAGGACAAAAAATTTCACAATTTGTATTGAAACACAAAAGGTCCCAAACAGCCAAAGCAATCTTGAGAAAGAAATGTGGAGTTGGAGGAATCAGGCTCCCTAACTTCAGACTATGCTACAAAGCTACAGTAATCAACACAGTATGGTACTGGCACAAAAAGAGAAATATAGATCAATGGAACAGGATAGGAAGTCCAGAGATAAACTCATGCACATATGGCCACCTTATTTTTGATAAAGGAGGCAAGACTATAGAATGGAGAAAAGACAGCCTTTTCAATAGTGGTGCTAGGAAAACTGGACAGCTACATGTGAAAGGATGAAATTAGAACACTCCCTAACACCATTCACAAAAGTAAACTCAAAATAGATTAAAGACATAATTGTAAGGCCAGACACTATCAAATTCTTAGAGAAAAACATAGGCAAAACACTCTACGACATAAATCACAGCAAGATCCTTTTTGACCCATCTCCTAGAGAAACGGAAATAAAAACAAAAATAAACAAATGGGACCTAATGAAACTTAAAAGCTTTTGCACAGCAACGGAAACCATAAACAAGATGAAAAGACAGCTCTCAGAATGGGAGAAAATATTTGCAAATGAAGCAAATGACAAAGGATTAATCTCCAAAATTTACAAGCAGCTCATGCAGCTCAATATTAAAAAAAACAAATAACCCAATCCAAAAATGGGCAGAAAACCTAAATAGACATTTCTCCAAAGAAGATATACAGATTGCCAACAAACATATGAAAGGATGCTCAGCATCACTAATCATTAGAGAAATGCAAATCAAAACAACAATGAGGTATTACCTCACACCAGTCAGAATATCCATCATAAAAAATCTACACACAATAAATGCTGGAGAGGATGTGGAGAAAAAGGAATCCTCTTGCTCTGTTGGTGGAAATGTAAATTGATACAGCCACTATGGAGAACAGTATGGAGGTTCCTTACAAAACTACAAATAGAACTACCATATGACCCAGCAATTCCACTACTGGGCATATACCCTGAGAAAACCATAATTCAAAAACAGTCATGTACTGCAATGCTAACTGCAGCTGTATTTACAATAGCCAGGACATGGAAGCAACCTAAGTGTCCATCAACAGATGAATGGATAAAGAAGTTGTGGCACATATATACAATGGAATATAACTCAGCCATAAAAAGAAATGAAATTGAGTTATTTGTAGTGAGGTGGATGGACCTAGAACCTGTCATACAGAGTGAAGTAAGTAAGTCAGAAAGAGAAAAACAAATACCATATGCTAACACATATATATGGAATCTAAAAAAAAAAAAAAAAAAAAAAAAAAAAAAAAAAAAAATGGTTCTGAAGAACCTAGGGGCAGGACAGGAATAAAGACTCAGATGTAGAGAATGGACTTGAGGACACGGGGAGGGGGAAGGGTAAGCTGGGACGAACTGAGAGAGTGGCATGGACTTATATATACTACCAAATGTAAAATAGATAGCTAGTGGGAAGCAGCCACATAGAACAGGGCGATCAGCTCTGTGCTTTGTGATCACCTAGAGGGGTGGGACAGGGAGGGTGGGAGGGAAAAGCAAGAGGGAGGAGATATGGGGATATATGTATATGTGTAACTGATTCACTTTGTTATAAAGCAGAAACTAAGACACCATTGTAAAGCAATTATACTCCAATAAAGATGTATTAAAAATTAAATTAAAAAATAAATAAAGTTTATAGCAAAACTAAAAAAAAATATATGAGGATTAAGTTGGTGCCAAATTATAGAAATTATGAAACACAATGCCAAGGATTTTTGTCTTTGCTCTCTATGCAACAGGCAATGAAGTCACAGAGCAAGAAAAGACAAATTGTTTATTTGAAACAATAAAACAGTAAATCGCCCGTAGGACATTCATGTTATTACCCCAAAATGTATAATTTGCTTCTTCTCAGCTATGTTTAAGAAATCTATCTAATTCCTCACAGATGAAGTCCATTGATTCTCTGAGCTGAAATGTTTCTGTGCTGCCAATGGACAGGCCATGGGTAAGCAAAGGAATTAAGATGAATGAGCAGGGAGACAGGCTTTGTTTGCTTGTTTTTTTCCTACTAAAAACAAACAAACAAACACAGATCTAGAACAAGAAAAGAACATTAAATATTCCAACAAAAAACACTGTAGGAATAGGGACTTTCTCCCTCCTCTGTGAAAAGTACAGTATATAGAGGATGCTTAAAACAAACTGCTTAATAAATTTTGCAAGAAGAGTTGGAGATGACTCATGTTGTTTAAACTGGTTTGTATTATTGCCACAAGCATAAACATCAGGATGGAAAATGAAGCTCTTGGGAAGGCAAGTGAGGATACTGAGAACAAATCATAGCAACTACCTCAACTCACACTGAAGACCATGGATGTGTCTAAAGACAGCTCCTAACAATTCCATCTTCCTATATATACACATGCCAATTTTCCCATAAGAGATAGTGCTTTTACTTCCTCCTGTTGACCTGGAGCAGGGTTTCTCGTATTCTGATCTATAGAATGCAGAGGCAAAAGCATCTTAGTGACTCTGGAGCTCAGGCATTAAGAAAGCCTGTCAACTTCCAACTCTCCTTTCTTGGAGCCTTGAACCAACATGTAAGAAATCCAGGCTCCTCTGACAGAGAGAAAAGCCACATGAATGGGGGCCTTAGGGGATTAGACACCATGTGGAGAGAGAGAAAAAGAACTGAGGCCTCAAATACCAAGCCCTGAACCCAGACACCACTTGAACTACCACTACCTGCAAGACCACAAGTAAAAATACTGCAGAAATGGACCCCCTAACAGCCCCACCCGCACCCCAGCCAACCCATGGAATCATGAAACAGTAAAATGGTTGCTATTGTTTATAGTGGCTTGTTAAGCAGCAGTACTTAACCAAAAAAATGAAGATGTGACCTGTGAAACCACAGGGAATTCTCATAACTCTGGAACACAGAAGTTCTCTAGGAGCTAGAAACATCCTCTTACTACGAAGAAAAGTATTAGTAACCCTCTTGCTGTTTCTCTGTCTCACTGATGATGTGAGGTGGAAATGAGAGTAGGATTGCAAGATGAAATACAAGATTCTTGGTTAAATTTGAATTTCAGATCAACGCAACTATTTTTTATACATAATTATGTTCCCATGCAATATTTGTTTGCTGTTAATCTGAAATTCAAATTTAACTGGTCATCCTATACTTTGATTTGCTAAATCTGGTAATCCTACACACAAAGGATTGCTTTATTTTAACTTTTTTTAAAAGAAAAATAATGATTCCAAAAGCTTTGGAGGTATAAATGTACATCAGGTCTTTGTGCATAACTTTGTTGAAGGGAATCTAGAGGGATGAGACCAGAATGAAAGACACAGTTGTTAATAGCTCATAGTAACAACTTTCCCAAGTCCTGGGAGGAGCAGATGGGGTAGAAATACTGAAGAAGGTAGAGAATGAAAGTCATACAACTAACAGGGAGGACAGTCCTGAGGGTGAGAGTTCTTGAAGTGGGTGTAAGTTATGACTGGATGTAGATTCAGTCCCCTTCCTCCTTTAGGTGGGTCACCTCACTACACTGACCTGCTTTTTCATCCGCATCATAAGACAGGTTGTGCTACGTTCCTTCCAACTCTTACATTCCATGATTTTAAAGCGCTGACAGTAGAAATAGAATTCCCATTAAGGCCATAAAGTTGAGAAATTGGAATTTTCCCAGCCTTCAAATTTGTGCTTTTACACAGCTAATATTACCTGGCTGGGGATCCCTATTTATTCCACTTCCAAATCTACTTCTGAATTAAAAGATTGCTCAGGCCATTTTACTAAATCTTCCCATTAAACTACAATAATCTATTGCATTAATAGTCTATGGTTGAAAAGTTTTTGCCCCACTTTTATGTGTTAATAGTGACCAAGTTAAAGCTGTACATGAAAAAGAACTCCGGTTATTAAATAGTAGAAAGGAATGGAAAGCAAAGATCTTTGAAAATAGCTAAATCTTCAAATTTCTGGAGGAAAAAATTTGAACTTGTGGCATAACACTAGACTTCTAAATTATTTAATGAAATCCTTTCTAATCCTATGTTCCTGATGACCTAAGGTTAAAAGTAGCCTTAACTTAAACAGAAACTAATTTTTGAAGCATCCTGCAAAGAGTTAGAAGGGGAAATTGGTAGGGTCTCTGAATTGCTAGCTGTTTGCTTTAAGCATTTGGATAATAAACACAGTTTTTAATGTAATAGAATCAATTTACCAACATTCTCTAAAAATTTACTATGTACCAGGCACTCAGAGGCATTTCAGCCCTATCGTGTATTATTAGTTCCATTTTATAGGTTCAGAGAGGCTCAGAAAGTTGAAATCTGTTCCTGAGATTACACAGATGATGATGGCAGGGCCAGCATTTGAATGTAACTCTGCCTAATATTAAGTCACTTTCTTCTATTTTACGTTTGCCACAAAAACAGTTGAGGTATGTAAATGTGGAAAGTATATATTTATTGTTCTTGTTTTGTGTTCTAAATAAATTTTAAAAGAAGAAGAAAAGGTTCCTTTTGCACGGTGTTTGTCTCCATGTTTCTCTGCTCACTCACCTGTCTGCGAAGGTCTCTTGTCTTCTTGCACATGTTTTCTATTGCAATATTCAAGGTATTACTCCTTTCCTTTTTTCCAGTCTGCAAGGGAGAAAAAAAAAGTGACATAAGCAATGGTATCAAATTACTCTTTATCACTTAGCAATCTGCTTTCTAAATTTCCTGAAAATAACAGCTTGAAAATTCAAGAATAGGTCTCAAAACTGCTATGATATTGCATATGATTCATGAATACTTCACTTAAGAGTAAGTCAAATGCTGATTAAAGTTCACATTATTTTCTTCTTTAAGCTTCTGTAATATTTCTGATATAGTGCTGGGCTGCATTCAGTATGGCAGTAAGCAGAGCATTATCTCCAAGAAACCCTGATCTTCACTCTTTACAAGTCGACTCTTTAACCACTAAGCATGCAATTAGCTTAAAAGCATTAGATGCCCAATTTGTCAACTTCTGTGGGAGTTTCTGAAGTCATTTTCATGGTGTATTGTGTAAGTTATGCAGAGCCATATTGGAGTTTTGCTAACACTAAATAAAATATGCAGTGCAAATTCATACAATTTGCAAAAGTTGACCACAATTTTAGCTGACAATATTCCAAGAACAAATTGTTTCAAGTAAAAACTGGACGCTGTTTTTGGCTCTTTGAGATAATTTGTGCAACACCTTTAAGCAGAACAGTTCTCTCTGTTATATCCTTAACTTAAATCTTTAAGTTATTAATCACACTGAGAGTCACCTTGGTTGGTATTTTCTACATATTACTTTTGTGGGAGACAACTGAATTGAATCTAATCATACTTTTTCAGTGATATCTTATATAAAAGAGATTGAAAAAAATCATTATGTGATTCACCTCTAGGAATATTGCTACCATTTAAAATAATAAACTGAAAGAGCTCTTAGGAGGAGAACTTGAAAATCAGGAAGGCAAGTTTTAAGCAGCTGATACCAGAGGGAGTTTATAGCATGGACTCTATGAAGAGAGACATTGAAACTAAGTATAGATCATTAGGCAGCATGCCATACTCTACTCCCAATGGCTAAACTCACACATAAATCCATACCTTCAAGTGGAAAGACTCCTTTATAAGAAATTCAAGACCATCTATTCTCTATCCTAATCTATGTTTTTAGTCCTATCTTCTGCCACGTCTTCTCAAGTACTGTCTTTAACAGTAACAATATTTCTATACATTTCTAACTCTTCTCCCAAGTTCTTACATATAATGCACCTTTGACTACAGCAAGTGTCTCCCCAAATAACTCCCTATTAAAATCCTACCTGTTTCTCAATGGTTTCCACGCAGAGTTATCCCCAACAACTCTGCTCAAAAGTAAACCCTCACCTCTCCTTTTCCAATAGCATTTTGAAAATTTCCTAAAATGCTCATTTAGTTTCTGTACATGCTCATCACCTTTACGATATTGTTAAAAGCTTGATGTTGGCAAGTATATCTTAATTTTTTTATTCCTGAAAGTAACACATATAGAACTTATTAAATAGTGTTGACTAGTTTATAAGTGAACTTGATTCAAAACACAACATAGTTTTATTAAGAACCTACTAGATTCTGGAAGAGATTTTTGCATCTGCTCAATGCACAGTTAAATCATCTATTAGCTGAGGTTGTTGGTACCCACCTAAACTTCAGTTAGACCTAGTTTTTCTCAGCAGTAACATTAATGATATTTATGATTGGAAAGTCACCATCATTTGAGCCCATTCTGTACACGGCAAGATGTTTGGCATCCAGGGACCCCTGTCTACTAAATTCCAGTAACAATGCCCAGGCACCAAGAGAGACAAAAATTGACCCCATGCATCTCCAGATACCTCCTAAAGGGAAACACAGTAGAGGGCTATTAAGTCCTTTACCACATTTTCTTTTTGAGAGTGCATGTGCAATGTGTGCATGATGGAGACTGTCTAGTGAAGGAAGTGGGGAGAAGAGGAAGGGAGGAATAGGAGAGAGAAATTAAATTCTGAATGTCAGAGTAATAAAGCAATGGTAGCAATTACTCGGATTGCCACCGATACACAACAGGCTGTAAGACAGGTTCTCATTTTACCTAAAGAATCTATCCCATATTCTCCAGTTTAAGGCAGTGGTAGCTCTTGGTTCTCTTTCCACATCACAAAAGCAGAGATAGTCAAAAGGAGGCAGGAGTAGGACAAAGAGACACTTCCCACCCCCAACACACACAAAGCATCAGGAATAATATGAAAGACTTCTGTTGCGTTGGTCGTAAAAACTCAATAGTTTCTGTGATGTGATTCATCAGAACAACAAAAAGATGTCAACCTTCGCTGAGCTAACAGCAATGGCATAGAAAACTTTAATAAAGGATGACAGGGGGTGACAGCATGAAGAGATTAAATAAGGACTATAAAGATGATTTCCTAATTTCTACGCAGAGCTTCACCTTAGTTTAAAAGGTTTCATTGGGTCAAAGACATTTTCTTCTCCAGGTAATAAAAGAAAGTCACTATCATTTCAAGAAGTATACAGTTTTCCCTTTTCTCTTCCCTGCCTCTCCACCTCCCTCCCCCACCTTTCTTTTTTTTTCACCCCCAGATTTTTACTGGGTCCTTGTTCTATTTATCCAGATGTATTTGGCTCAGTCAAGCCATTTTATGCCTTTTTATTACTTTTGCATGGCATAAAAATAAATAAAGCAAGGAGAAATAGCCCCATCCTGCTTAAAAGCCCTCATTCCTTCTGTTTTCAAAGCCTTAATAAATCATTAAGCAATGAGCTAGGACTGAAGGTGAATTCTGTGTGCTGAGGTAAGGGACAAAAAGGGCAGGATATTAAAACATAACCACAGATAACAGTCAGAGCTTGCCTACATTTGCTCAGAAGAGAGGATGCTCCTCAAAGGAAACCTTAACAGAAGCCATCATTAGGTCAGCATAGCCCTGCTAATGGAAAAGGTACCACTTACAGCAAAGGGTGGGGGCAAAAAAACTCAGAAAACATGGTACAGATCAGCACTGTATAGGGAAAGCAATCACATTCTTCGTCAGTAAATCAACTGCCAGGAAAGGCTATATTGAAAAGAACAGTTCTGAGTATAGACTTCATTCAATGAAATCTCATTAAAATTATTATTGAATATTATGAAAACTGTCCCAATGTGATCTAGACTTATAATCTTAACTATGAGTCTTTCCATGAATTCTGCCTCACCATTGCTCCCATATAATGATCACAGTTAACGGCACTCTCTCATGTGGTTCCCTAAAGCTGCCCACACTTTTGGAAAAAGTCACTTTATAAATAAACTCTTCTTGAGTTATCTGAATTTGAGTGTTCCATCTGTTTCCTGTTGGGACCCTGCTGGAGAACTTTCTAATACTGGGCTGTCCAATACGATAGCTACCGGTCATATGTGGCTATTCAAATGTAAATGTAAATTAATTAAAATTAAATAGCATTAAAAATTCAATTCCTCAGTTTCTTAATTTAAAGTGAGCAATAGCCACATGTGTCTAGTGGCTACTGTACTGTACAGCACAGATACAGAATACTTATCTCAGAAAGATGTATTAAACAGCACTGTTTTAAAACATATCTTTATTTATTCAAATGTATAATGAGTTCCTACTTTTACATAAATCACCTTTTATTTGAGAATAAAATAATGAGCAAGAAACAAACAAAATCCCAACCCTCAAGATGTTTAGTAAAGAAAATTGAGATCTAATTCTGTCCCTTTTTTGTTCTGAAAATCTTCACTCTATTCCCATTGCTAATGGAATTAAGAACAAACTCTTGATCACAGTGTTCAAGGCCCCACAGGATCTACTCCCATATTTACTCATCAAACATCAATGAGATACCTTAATGGATCTTTTATTTTCTAGGCTATACAATCACACCTTGGGAACTCACAACAGGTGAGTGACAGACAGATCTTTATTTCAAACACATCACTCTGGCTGGAGTCTGCACAATGTATTTGAGGAGATTAAGAACAGAGACATGCCAAAGAGTTAGACAGTTCCATCAACAGTCCACAGGAGAGATGAAAAGTGTGAAAGTTCATGCAATGGCAGTCATGAAACCAAGCAGGACCCTGTGGGGCTCCTGGGCACAGAAGCCTTTCTATGTCCCCTGTTTCTTGTTTGTAGGGAATAGATTCCAGCCTCCATGAGCTTCCCTGATTGCCCAAGGGCAGATTCAAACAGTTGCTAATCAGGGAAGGGATGTGATGTGGAGACAAGGGAGGAGCAGTCAAGAAACAATAGTGCAGCCTTGGGGTACGCTCCTGGTTCCCTCTCAAGGGATGCACATAATATCTTTCAGCTCTTCTGCAGAACTAAAACCCCTACCAAAGGGAAGATGTTCCACGGAGAAGGTCACAGTTTGATAACCTAGAGAAACTCATCAGGGGACCACCTGAGGCCAGATTAAAGGAACCAGAGAAGCTCATTAGGAGACCATGTGAGGCCAGATTAAAGGAGTGCAGGCCCTGCACACCCCTGATCATTATCAGCAACTCTGCCCTTGAACGATTGCTATAAACTTCCTCACCAAATCCCTCCGGGGTTGGGACACACAGTTTTGAGAGGCACGAGCCCACTGTGGCCCCCTTTGCCTGGAAAAGCAATAAAGCTATTCATTTCTACTCCACCCAAAACTCTGTCTCCAAGATTCGTTTCAGCACTGGTGCACAGAGGCTGACTTAAGGACTCTGAATGAGTAATCTGGGTAGGATGACACTGACAGATGCTGGCGGGTGAAGGAGAACTATCTCTCTCACTAGACTTTACTGTCCTTGAGCGAGAGAAACTTTGCACATGTAATTTATCCCTAATGCGTCCAGCACAGTGCTTTGCACATAGTAGGAGCTCAGAATTTATTTGTTGAATAAATAGAGGAAAGAAAGATTGGATAATCTTTGGCAAATCTTTGGCAAATCTCATAACATTTCTAGGCCTTATTTTTCACACCCATAAAATGAATATTTTCCCCAAACTGTTCCCATATTTCTAACTCATATTCCATGAAAGGGCCATGTTCTCTTTTAAAAATTATAGAATAATCTGTTACTTTTATTGTACAATATCTTGCATAAACAGCTGTTAAAAATGTGTTGGAAACATTCATGCATAATATAAATCTTCATTGGTACAAATAAAAGAAGACTTTTGAACTAGGAAGGCCACGATGCTGACCTTACAAAAACTAGAAAGTCTCAAATACTAAGGGATGAGGTTTAAAGCAAATGAAAATTTATCTAATTCACAGTCAAAAGGAAATGTTATCAATGCAGAGAGGAGCTCTGTATGGAGTTTACAAAGCAAGAAAAACAATGTTTTTGTTATTGTTTCATTATGTTTTTTGTTTTTGTTTTTTAAATGTGTGCCATTTTATTCAACCTTTTAAAATGACACATTTCCTTTTAAATGGGAAATCTTTATTTCATGGTAAATATGAATTATGATGCCCTTAAATTAGTTCCTCTCTACAGAAATAGCTTTAAAAATATTTTATGTCTAACACATAGCAGAGGCACAGATTCTAGTCCACATTTTTCAGGCATGAAAGACATGCAAATAGATGAACATAAATGAAAAATGAATTATCTTCTAGACTGCCAGTGTACTGAGTGGCTGTCAGGAAAACTTCTTAACATGGTACCCTAAAAAATCTTTCTGAATCAAGGTTTGTGCTATGAAGATGAAATTAAAACAAACAAAAAATTAACTCTGAGATTTGAAATAAGGTTTTTAAAAATAACTTTATAAGAGCAGAATGACTTAGCTATCATGGGAAACAGGTTGAAGATTTCAAGTGTCTTGAACTTTCATATCGTTTGGGAAAGTACAATGCCACCCCAAGTAGCTGCCTGCTGGGGTGGAACTGGAAGTCAGTAAGTGGGAACCAACTTTGTCAAATGTCTGCCACAGCTAAGTATTTTACAGGTATCCCCTCAAATGCCTTTCACCATAACTCTTCACACATTTGCACGTGAAGACATTGAAGCTCAGTAAGTTTAAATACTTACACTAGGAGGAAAGATAGTAAGTGGTAGGATCAAACTGAACTGAGTCTAATCTCATACTTTAACTACCATACTTGAATGAGCAGTAACTTAAACCCAAATTAATGTTTTATATAAATGTATATCTTAAAAATAATGAGCAGAGTAACATAGAAGTTTGTGGAGTCAATTAAAATTGTTTGAATCTGTGGCTTGATGGCTTTGCGTCCTTGGACAATTAATCTCTCAAAGTTTTAGTTTCCTTACCAATAAAATGAAGATAATATAGCAATTATATCATAGGGTTACTGTAAGGAATAAAGAGATGAAGGATGTACAAGTTATAGCAAATAGTAAGGGCTCAAGACATGTCAGCAGTTATTACTGTACTTATCCAGAATGGCACCATTGGGGCTTCCCTGGTGGTGCAGTGGTTGAGAATCTGCCTGCTAACGCAGGGGACAGGGGTTCGAGCCCTGGCCTGGGAGGATCCCACATGCCGCGGAGCAAGTAGGCCTGTGAGCCACAACTACTGAGCCTGCACATCTGGAGCCTGTGCTCCACAACAAGAGAGGCCACGATAGTGAGAGGTTCGAGCACCGCAATGAAGAGTGGCCCCCACTTGCCACAACTAGAGAAAGCCCTCACACAGAAACGAAGACCCAACACAGCAAAAATAAAATAAATTAATTAATAAACTCCTACCCCCAACATTGTAAAAAAAAAAAAAAAAAAAAAAAAGAATGGCACCATTGTTACTAACACTTGCATTTCCTCAACTACACCAGCCAGCTGATTCCCTATGCTTTTCAAAACACTAAACCTTTATCTTGGAATGCCCTAATCCGTTCTCTTTCAACAGGAAATTTCTTAATTCATAACTCAAACTCAGTCCAAGAGCCTCAGTCATCTTTTCTGACTCTCCTCAATCTAAACTGCACAATAAAAAAAAGACATAAAAACCCCTCTCATCTGTTTTTCCACTAATTTCTCCACATATTTTAATTATAGTACCTGTGAAACTTCTTGTCATCTTGTATTTACACTGTGACTCATCTTTTAAATTGCCAAGTCTGTAATCTTAGTATCTACTCAGTGTTTGGCACTCAGTTAATGGCTGTGGATGAAATACATAGATGGAAAAATAGTTAACCACATTTTTATTATAGTAAATAATAATCAAATAGTTTTATTAATAAAAATTATTATTTATCTTTTTTTAAAGTAATTAACAATCATCCTGTTAGCTGTCAAATATTTTATTCAATCAGTGTTTTTGTTCAAAGACTACTACCATTACTCCTTACAAGAAGGTACAACATAAACTTGGTGTGAGGATGAAACTAATATGTGGATGAGAAAATGGGAGTTTTGAAATAAGCAACCTGTGTGACCTTAACTAAGTTGAACCCCCTCTCTTGTCCTTATTCTTCGCATCTGTAAAAGAAGGCCATGAGACTAAATGATCTCCAGAGTCCCTCCCGCCTCTTAGAACAAGAGGTGCTAGAGTTCTCTGTTGATATATAGTCTAATAAGTGTCTAGTCAAGCACTGAGAGCATGACACTACAGCCTGGTGCATGTGTTCTCAGACCAGAGATGCCTATGCCATATCCCATGATTTCAACAGATATACCCCAAGCATGACAGAAACATTTGTGGGTTTGCACTGCAATAACATTCAAATTGTTTTACTGGTGATGTTCCTCACCTCCTTTGAATCTCAGAGATGGATATAAACCATGGCCTTCTCCTTTAACGATGTTGCCATGGAAAATCAGTCATACATATGTGCAAGCACAGAAGCAAAGATCCACTCCAGTGACCAATAGGTAACTTTGAAAGTGACTGGAAGTGAAAGTGACTGGAAGAGTCAGGAGTAACCTGATATTCTTTTTCTCCCCCCGAAAATCACTGGTCCTTTCACTCACTGTTCTCACTTCAAGCCGTTTTGTGATAACTTGTCTCAACCCCTGCCTCCCATTTTTCCTCTCTTGCTGCTAGAGTTTATTGTCCTCCACTCAAGCCCAGCAAACTCTGGAACTGACACTGTTCTTAATAAAAGGAAATTGAAAAGATAGAGTTTATTAATTTCAGTGATTCAGCATTAACCTAAATTTGCTGTGACCCCCGCTCTAATGGGTTTCAGATCTTGCCAGCTCCTAGGGTCAGTGACTATTCCTATAAATCACACTACGGTTACTACTAAATAAAAGGAGTATGTTCAAAATTGAAGGTTTTACTTAGGTTCAGAGTAGAATCCAAGGATATTGTATACATTAAAGGTACCTAAATGCATGTCTCAGGTTCATGCAGTGAAAATACAAAATACAGATAATCAAGGTATTTAACCATATTTCCATCTTTTATGTTAAAATTTTTGTCATTTCTTTTATAAAGTGATGGCTTGGTTATTTAATGGTAACATAACATTTTTATTTGACATAGCAGAATAACAGAAAACCTTCTGTCTGTCTCACAGGTTGTGTGTGTATGTACATGTGTTTTGTTTCTAACTGTTTAAATAAAAATAAAGCTTTGAAAATGAATGGTTTAAAACAATGAAATAAGGAATCTGCCTAATCTCACAATCAAAATTGACTAAATCAGTTAGTTGTGCTGCTGACATATAAACAGCTTGAGATAATTTCTGTGCTTTTGAAACTGGACCTATTTTCTCAGCTTGTTTAGGACTTTTTATATTAATTGCATTGCATTCAAAATAGCATTTGTATTAAACTGCTTTAAAAAGTTGGTATAACAGTGGAATCAGATAGATATTCTTCAAATCTTAGTTCCAAGACTTATTAACAAGGTGACCAAATACCAGCTATGTAAGCTAAGCTTCAGTCTCCTCATCTATAGAATAAGGATGACAATACTTGCTTTAGGGGTTGTTGTGAGAATTAAATGAGATAATGTACATAAAACATGTAGGGCCATAACTGTCTTGTAACTGACATTTAATAAATTATATTTATTATTAGCAATAAAAATAATTGTCTGTTAGAGCACTGAGGGTAAAGAGCATAAACTATTTTATTCACTGCTATATTTCCAGTGCTTGGCCATAATAGATGCTTTGAATGACTAAAAAAATGATTGAACTGATGAATGAATTAACATATGAAACATGACAGAGATCTATCTGAAAAAGATTTGCCTATTTTCATCTAAAAGATTGTAGATCTTGTTACACAGGACATGGACCCCTTGAAAATAGTATAATCTTCAGGACAGTCAATGTAGACAAAATATAGATATCTAGGCCAAAGTTCACAAATCCTCTAATTTCAGTTAATGGTTAAATTGTGTATTATGTCTTTACTGACATTTCAATTTCCAAAATCCCTTTAATGAGGGATTGTCAGAGGTTGCTAGCATATTTCAGAAGGAGATATGGCTCATCCTAGACATCCTTTTGATTTTGTGATACCTGACCCAACACCAGCTTCATGACAGTGCTTATCCATGAAGAAAACAACGGTAGTGTTAAATAAGAGGGGCTGTAAGAAAGTGGAAGAATGCAATATTTTGTGTTGTCAATTATACCTTGAGTTCTTATGGCAAAAGCTTTTTTTTATGATATTCAAAACCACTACCAGAGTCTAATATGCAATGGTACAGCATTATACACACAGACCAAATAAATTATTTTCCATCTTTTAAACAGAACCACTGTTCTCTAGTAATTTTTCTGTCTATACAATGCTTTGGGAGGTAGAGTATTAGAACAATACTGAGCTCATTAAAATTTTATCGTGTCATTCCCACAGTTTCTTAAGTCTAATTCCCACTCCTTTTGTTTCCTAAGCCAGGTTTTCATAGTTTGATTATACTCAATATGTCAAACTTCAGCCAACAGTGAGCTTTACAGAGTTTGAGTTACAGTCTAATTTTTTCTATTGCCCATACGTACGAATCTAGACCACATAGATTTCCACCATTTTGATTACTGTTTTCACTTTCACCATCAATTGTAAACTGCATCTTTCAGACATGTTTATTTTTAACACTATAAAATAAGAGTACAATGGATTTATTTTTTATTGATTAAAGTAAATACTTTATATCATTGCTGTCTTCAATTAGCACTTTCAAGGCTCATAATTCAAAGGGTTTCAGATTTTGCAGCATGGAGGAAAGTTAAAGTTTCCACTTTGAAGAAACTTAACCTATAAAATTCTTTTTCTTTAAAATTAATTTTAGCAGGTAATAATTTTCTCCACAATTAAAATTTCCTTATAAATAAAAGATAGTAGGCATATTCTTTTATATCAAGTCTGCTTAGCCTATAGAAAAGATATTATTTTTTTATGAAATTTGATTTGTGCATATATCTTTAACAGAAAAAAGTCTCATAAACAAGATCTAATTTAGGTGCAGTCAGAATAACTACCGATCCATGTGGTGTAATTTGAAAGGCACCAATGGCTCCTGCTTGAAAATATTCTGTCCCTCCCATGCACCCACTCCCAGACCCTACCCAGTATATGAAATTTTCCATTCTTCTCTATTACATTTAAAATATACATATGGCATTTCACACTGAGGTACCAGACCAAGATAATGATTTTCAAAAGAAATAATTAACCTCACATATATAACGAAGGTATAAAGGTCAAAATGTGTGGAGACTGAGGAAGATTTTTAGGAGAGGATTTATATGGACAAAGTTAATCTGAGATTCCCATCCTCCCCCTACATCCTCATTCACACTTGTCTAAAAGGGACCATTTAGAAAGTGTAATATGAGTCCCTGGCAGTGTAAACTGTCTCCTGAGAAATCTACGTGCTAAGAGGTGGTTGGCTAGTTGCTGATGAATAGCCAGAAGCGGTGACTGAATTCTAGTATGTGAACATTTTCTGTGGTCCAGATGTGAACCTCTTGCCAAAGAAAGCTGGTCTGGGGTCAACATGGTTTTTGTTCAAGATCATCTCCTCCATCAGTAAATAAAGCTAAGTTATATCAATGACTGGATTTAAGAATAAGAAGGCAGCTGCAGGAGAAGTATCACTCACATCAAGTGACTTGCAGGTGAAATGGGGACCTTCAAGGAACGCGTGAAATCACTGGTGCCAGATTTTTTCCCGTTTGCCCCTCCAGATCCACTCATTACCATTTTTCATCACACTCTAAGCCCAGATTTTATAAAGATGTTCCCTTGTTCCCTGCCTTCAGGTGGGTTTGGTCAGTAGGAGGCACAGGAAGATGAGAGGAGAGTAAGGGTGGGGTATTTATTTTCTGGTTGCTATTCTGAGGGGTTGCTATAAGCTGACTGTGTTTGTTTCCTGAAGACACAGCTTCTGTCAGGCAGCCTTCTTCGTACACAAGCTGGGGAAGACTCATTCACAGCCCTACCTGGAAAGAGTTTTTCTCTCCGTTTCTCTGCCTTCTCACTCCTCCATGGCAGAACATAAATTCTCAAGGAAGTGCTGAACAACCTTAGTTTAGAGAAAAAGGAATAGGAAGCCCTTTTATGACCAAGCCCAGTCCCTTGTCTAGTTCTGTTAGATCTAGTTCTCCTGGAAGGGAGGAGGCGCAAGTGACAGGCCACAGCAAAAGCACAAAAGGAGGTGGGCACTAGTGGCAAAAGATATTCTCATTCTCAATCTGATCGGCAACATTGAAAATGAAATGAAATATCATTCGGCCAATGGCATGTGTAACAGATACTTGTGCTACCACGTCTTCTCAAATAGGCAGATTTAGTGAGTGATTCTTCCGCAGACTATCAAGGCACAGAGGTTTCAAGGTCCTTCAGTAAGCTTTCATTAATGTTATCAAACAGAGCCTTGAAAACACCCGCATATCGGAGAGGCAAAACTAGATACTGTACACTCAAAAGGGAAGCAATAAAATAACCATTTGAAATGTGCTTATGAACCCGAAGCGGTTACTGTCACTATTTTACCATCTCTTCAGGAGATTTATACATCACTCTTCCGCTTCAGTTTGCAAGGCAAAACTAGGTAACACCTTGGCTTCATTATTATTTAGCCCTGAACAAAACTCAGTAAATTTAACTTAATAAGTGATATCATATATTTTGGTTCAGGGGGCGTTCAGAGTCTTAAATATTAGGTTTTTATTTATTTAACGACCACTGCTCTCTTTCCCAAGGGTCAACTTTCCTCCTCACTGAGACTGTGCAAACCGGCCTACCCAGTAGTAGAGACGGACATGTGGGGAGTCATAAACCAGGCCTCTCTGAACTGGGGTGATTTGGACGCAGTGCTATATATCAGTTCCAGACGTCAGGGAAGACTGATATAGCACTGCAAATCTCCCGATGAAGCACAGCTGAGTTGCAGGAGATTGCTGTGATGATAATCGCCAGAACAAACCATAAATTCTGGACGCAGAATTAGGAATGGCCTGTAAACAGCAAATAATGGGTGTCTAAATTGAAAATGAAGCTATCTGTTGCCTGTAATATTTCTTGCCGTGTGGCTTAGGGAGCCAGTAACGTTCGAGACAGGCATGATGTTTCTCAATGTCTCTCATTAGAAAGCCAAGCATATTAACTCCTCCTTCCATCAACCTCAGGAAACAGAACTAAATGAACTAGCTAGAAATCATGGGGCATAAAATACAGATTTAACACCAAGCAGCAAGAACATTACAGGTTAACAAAAAATACAGAGAAGCACAAGTATTGCATTTAAAGAACCACCGTAGCAAGCACTAAAGGAAAGAACTTACATAATTTACCTGGGTCACTCTCTCACACACACTTATATATTAAAAAATGAATAAAACTTGACTTTCCTGCACCTGATTGTAAGGAGATATCAGTCAATTTAGTGTGAATCTTGATTACACAACAATTTTAAAGATATGGAAGTATGTGGATCAAGGATAACTACAGATACATACTGTTGAAACTGGGCTATGACTTGAAGGATATTTTTGCCACTTTATTAAGTAGGTAAGAATCATGTAATAAGCACATTTTTAGTTCAGTGGGATAATTTATAAATAATAAGTATGTTACTTGTTACGAGTATGTGGAAAAAACTTCTTCCACCATTTTATAACTAAAACACCATTTTTGCTCTATTTAAATGCTTTGTTCTTATGACAACAAACTAAAGCCAAGATTTATAGGTGAGTGGCATCTAAATTCATGAAAATTTACTATTACTCCTGCTAAATCAATATAAGCATACAATCCATTTAAACAAGATTTTAATTTTTTTATACTGAACTTATGGAAAAATAAAAATTCTTGTGGATTCTTGGTACTGTAATGAAACAGAATGTTTTCTGTATCGATCTAAGCTAATAAAGTGAATGAAGCAGTTCACCATGAATGTGGGTGGGGGTAGGCTGGTGCTGTTCAAGATACGTGACAAGCAGGAGTGCATGACCACAAGCACTTCAGCATGGGCAGGGCGCACTTAGGGACCAGGAGCAGCAGGGGGGAGCTATTGCTTATCGGTATGAAAGTATCTACGTATTTAAGTCATCAGTGCTCTCTGTAGGGGCAAGATGCTGAATGTTAGCTTGGCAGCACTTGCTGCCAAGAGGTGAGGGAGAAAAATTTAAACTGATACACAGCAATCACAAGGCATACCGGGGACTCTTTATAAGCATTGTGCCTCAATTAGGAGGTGTCTCTACCCAAAAGAATGTTCCCTACCCTGACCTCCAACACTCTACAGGCCAGAAATAGTCAAGTTAAAGAGAAAGAGAGATAAGAGACAAAAATACTACTTCTGAATTAACAAGTAAACCCACGACCAATATTTTGCAGAGTACGTGGAAAAGAACCAAAGGCTAAATACCAATAATGTAACAACGATAATGACAAATATTAATAGTTTACTTGTAATGTACCTACCGCTGGATCTACAGACATTATTTTATTGAATCCTCTCAATGACCCTACTAAGTAATCATGGTCTGCTTTTGGCATAAGCAAACTGAGGCTGAGAGGAGCAAACTGTTCCTCGTGAACACAGAGCTACAATGTGATAGACACAGACTTAGGACACAGGTGTGTCTGACTCCTGAGGTTTTAATTGCTATGTTACTTTTCTCCCATATTGCTAAACACTTGTTTCTAGAAATGTACCTTAAGTTATTAGGTTAGCAAGTATTAACTGAGAAGAACCCATGGACAAAAGAGCAATACCCCAGCAAAGAATATGTTTGACAAGAGCAGTATGAGGCACAAAATAGGACCATCGGGCAGTGAAAGAAGGACACAATTTCATACAGAACATAAGTTAATTCCTTTGCATTCCTGCAGCGGAGGGATATGAGTTGAATATCAAAGAACCACTGGAAAATTTACATATTTTGTGGTATACCATAGTTATTGTACAATTAAATATATGTTATTCTCATCTTAAGTTATAAGATTGGTCATCCTAATCAAATAATTTTATCATCTTAATAAAATTTGAACCAAAGAACGTCTTCATGTCCAAAACCCCTGACCTTTCCACCCAAACTTGAATCTCTTCATCACCAGCCATGAAGGGCCCACGCACTGTAAATGCAGATCCTGCCAATAGCTCATCAAGGCCTTTTATTAATACTGCTGGAATCCACTCATTCTTAACCACCACCACTACCATAATCCTTTATTGCTTGTACTACTGTTATCACTCTCTAACTGGTCTACCTGTAACTTTCGCCCTCCCAGCCTCTGAGCCAATGCATTCTCCAATCCACAGTCAGTGTGATTCTGAAATAAATAAATGATTAGAAATTCCCTTCATGTCACATCTCCCACTTTAAAGCCCATCACTAATTTCCCTTTAAAAGTTTTCTAACAGGAACCCAAATCCTTACATCCTAAAGGTCCTAAAATCTTATATCCTAAGGCCGTGATTTGGCTTCTGCCTAACCATCTCTCCAGCTCTGTCTCAGGCCACCTCTTTACTATTTATGTGCCAACCATTATGGCTTTCCAGATTCTTAAACATGTCATTCCCTCCCTCTCCACAGGGCTCTGTTCATGCTGTTTTCTAAACTCAGAATTCTCTTCCCACACTCACCTCCTGTATTCAGATCATGGGTATTTCCTGCTCATCCTTGAGATCTCAGTTCCATTGCTGCTTCTGCCAGAAAGCCTTCCCAGACTCACAACAATTAGAGATGTTTATTGCAGCTTATAATTATAAATTCTTTTTTTGTCATTAATTGATTAATGTCTATCTCCCCCAATTAACAGACTGGAAATACTAGGAGGGCAAAGGACTGAGTCACTTTTGTTTACCACTCTCCCCAGCACTTAGTATATGCCTGACACTTATAATCTGCAATAATTATTATTGAATAAGTGAATGAATTAATTGCTCATATTTATAAAGATATTAGATATTTTATAAGAATATTGAGGCTGAATGACCCTTATTACAATTAATATTTTCTTACTTGAGTAAGCAGCACTCTGTGGAAAATACTATCTTACCAATGTTTATTCCTATATAGGTGGACTATATTTTTCATTCATCCGCTAAATTATCTGGTACGCTTTTAACTTGTACAACTGCCAAATATGTAAGATTTCACTGGGAAAATGGCACATCATATGAAAGAATAACAATATTTCTAAAGGACTATTTTGTAAAATAATTTTAAAAGACTGATAACATTATGCTAACAAATTATAAATTATGATGAGACATTTACCTCTTTAATTTATTTCACCAGTTGCCTATATAGCTTTGATATACCCAATGTTGACTTAAAATATCTTATTTTCTATATATATATATTTTATTTTGCATTATACATATTATATTATGTATTATATATATATATATATATATATATATATATATATAAAACCTCCTTTAACATTTAGCTTGTAAAGTAATTATCTTTTCTGAAAATGTGCACTTTACATTTGTTCTGGTCTTGAGGTTAAAAAAAGGTACTTGAAATCAACTATCATTTATCGGAACAAGTATTGTCATGATGTCTATTAATATTCTCTATATCTCGTTATTTTTAACTTATGACTCAGTATCATTAATTCATACTAAGCAAAATTTTAAGTTTTTAGTGTTCCAGAGCACTGTTTCTCAAACTTCAGTGTCCATAAGGATCACCTGTGCATCTTGTTAAAGTGTAACTTCTGTTTCTTTAGGTCTACCTGCAGTCTGGAATTTTGCATTACTAACAATCTCCCAGGTGATACTGATATAGCAAGTCCATGAAACATACTTTGAGTAGCAAGGATATAGAATAAATCAAATACTCATAACTAAATCCCACACTGCTAATATACCCAACATTCTCTGTTCTTTTTCTTTTCACTTTGAATTCTGACACACAAACATATACAATCCCTTAATATTATCAATGCCAAAAATCAAAAGTCATTTACCATTTGGCAACCTATCCCACCTATCTGTTTTTGAAATATCAAAATCTAACCTGAAATAGTAGCTACAGTATTAGGCAAAATCATGGAAGATATTATGAGGAGTAATTATAGCAGTCCAAACCGAACTTCTAAAGATTGCTCGGCCACCCACATATGAGCAGGAGTTTGCGTAAAAGCTGTCCTATTTAGGAAATTATCTTTTCTATAGGTTCACAGAGTGTTAAGGGTTTTCTAACTATTGTTTTTCATTGATCAACAGAATACGGAAAACAAAAGAATCTTACTAAATATGTACAGGAATTGCTTCATTTGTAAATGGAAAATTGAGTCAAACAAAAGTCCAGGACCAGATGGCTTCACTGAGGAATTCTACTAAACAAACAAAGAAGAATTTGTACCAATCCTTCTCAAACTATTCCAAAATACTGAAGAGGAGGAAACTCTCCTAAATTCATTCTATGAAGCCACCATCACCCTGACACCAAACTCAGACTAAGACATTATTAAAAAAAAAAAAGAAAGAAAGAAAGAAAGAAAACTGCAGGCCAATATATTTGATGAATACAGATGCAAAATTCCTCAACAAAATATTAGCAAACCCAACACACACAAAGGATCAGACACCATGACCAGGTTGTATTCATTCTAGGGTTGCAAGGATGGTTCAACATACACAAATCAGTAAATGTGATACACTACATTAACAAAAGGAAAGACAAAAACCACATGATCATCTCAACAGATGCAGAAAAGGCATCAGACAAAATTCAAAATTCATTCATGATAAAGACACTCCCAATGCAATAGAAATAAAAGCAAAATTAAACAAATGTGACCTAATAAAACTTAAAAGCTTTTGCACAGCAAAGGAAATCATAAACAAAGTGGAAAGACAACCTATGAACTGGGAAAAATATTTGTAAACAATGTGAGCGAAAAAGGCTTAATTTCCAAAATACATAAACAGTGCATACCACTCAATAACAACAACAACAAAAACAACCTAATCAAAAAATGGGCAGAACACCTAAATAGACATTCTCCAAAGAAGACATACAGATGGCCAACAGGCAAATAAAAAGATGCTCAACATGCCAATTATTAGAGAAATGTAAATTAAAACTACAATGAGGTATCACCTCACACCGATCAGAATGGCCATCATTAAAAATTCCACAAACAATAAATGCTGGAGAGGGTGTGGAGAAAAGGGAACCCTCCTACACTACTGGTGGGAATGGAAACTGGTGTATCCACTATGGAAAACAGTACTGAGCTTCCTAGAAAACAAAATAAAGCTACCATCTGACCCAGCAATCACACTCCTAGGTGTATATCCAAAGAAATCCATAATTCAAAAAGAAATATGCACCCCAATGTTCATAGCAGCACTATTTACAATAACCAAGACATGGAAGCAACATAAATGTCCATCGACAGATGAACGGATAAGAAGAGGTGGTATATATATATATATATACACACACACACATATACCACATATACATACAGTGAGTACTACTACAAATGAAATAATGCCATTTGCAGCAACAAGTATGGACCTAGAGATTATCATACTAAGTGAAGTAAGTCAGACAGAGAAAGACAAATATCACATGATATCACTTATATGTGGAACCTAAAATATGATACAAACAAACTCATTTATAAAACAGAAACAGACTCCCAGAGATAGAAAACAAACTTATGGTTATCAAAGGGGAATGGTGTGGGGATAAATAGGAGTTTGGGATTAGAAGATACAAACTACTATATATAAAATAGATAAACAAGGTCCTACCGATAGCTTGTAATAATCTATAATGAAAAAAGTATGAAAAAGTACACCAAAACTACCACACATTCTAAATCAACTATACAGTAAGTCCCCTATATACAATCCTTCAAGACTTTCAAAGATGTGAACACGTCCAATCACGTAAGTTAGTTCACATGTCTGGCATACACTGTCATATGCGTGCATCCTCTACAAGTGGTTGTGCCTTTGTGTACTTTAATGTACAGTACTATATACAGCACTGTAGTATACTGTCTTTATTTCAAGCCCAGGATGTACAGAAGCAAGTGTAATAGCAGCAGTGATGTAGCTGGTACTGCTAAGAAGTGCCAGTTGTTGTACTGTACTATTGTACTTTTCTAGGCAGTCTACTGTAAGATTAAATATGTTTTCTTTATTTTTTGTGTTTATGTATTATTTGTGAAAAGTATTATAAACCTATTATAGTATAGTACTATAGAGCTGATTGTGTTAGTTGGGTACCTAGGCTAACTTTGTTGGACTTATGACCAAATTAGACTTACAAATGCCATCTATGAATGGAACTCGTTTGTATGTAGGAGACCTACTCTACTTCAATTTAAAAAAAAAAAAAACAAAAACCTCTCACCAAAGTGGGTATAGAGGGAACATATCTAAACATAATAAAAGCCACTTACAACAAACTCACAGCACAACACAATACTCAATGTTGAAAAGCTGACAGACTTCCTGCTAAATGCAGGAATAAGACAAGGATGCCCACTATCACCGCTTCTATTCAACATAGTGTTGTAAGTCCTAGCCACAGCAATCAGACCAGAAAAAGAAATAAAAGGTATCCAAACTGGAAGGGAAGAGATAAAACTATCACTATCTGCAGATGTCATGATACTCTATATAGAGAACCCTAACGTCTCCACACAAAAACTATTAGAACTAATAAATGAATTCAGCAAGGTAGTAGGATATACAGAAATATACAGAAATCTGTTGCATTTATTTATGCGAACAATGAAATATCGGAAAAGGAAAGTAAAAAATAATCCTGTTTAAAATTGCATAAAAAACAAAAACAAAAACCTGGAAATAAACTTAACCAAGGAGGTGAAAGACCTATATGCTGAAAATTATAAAACAATGATAAAGGAAACTGAAGACAGTGCAAAGAAATGGAATGATATCCTATGCTCTTGGATGGGAAGAATTAATATTGGTAAAATGGCCATACTATCCAAAGCAATCTACAAATTTAATGCAATCCCTATCAAAATACCTACGACATTTTTCACAGAACTAAAACAAATTATCCTAAAGTTTTTATGGAACCACAAAAGACGCAGGACTGCCAAACAATTCTGAGGAAAGAGAACAAAGCTGGAGGTATAACCCTTCCAGACTTCAGACAATACTACGAAGCTAAACTAATCAAAACAGTGTGGTACTGGCACAAAAACAGACACATAGATCAATGAAACAGAATAGAGATCCCAGAAATAAACCCATACACCTATGGCCAATTAATCTATGACAAGGGAGGCAAGAATATACATTGGAGAAAAGGCAATCTCTTTAGCAAGTGGTGCTGGGAAAACTGAACAGCTACATGTAAATCAATAAAATTAGACCACTCCCTCACACCATATACAAAAATAAACTCAACATGGTTTAAAGGCCTAAATATAAGACATGACACCATAAAACTCCTGGAAGAGAACATAGGCAAAATATTCTCTGACATAAATCATAGCAATATTTTCTTAGATCAGTCTCCCAAGGCAAAATAAAGGAAAGCAAAAATAAACAAATGGGACAAAATCAAACTTAAAAGCTTCCATATATACAGTAGAATATTACTCAGCCATAAAAAATGAAATATTGTCATTTGCAACAATATGGATGGATCTAGAGAATATCATACTAAGTGAAGTAAGTCAGACAGAGAAAGACAAATATATCACTTATATGTGGAATCCAAAGAATAATATAAATGAATCTATGTACAAAATAGAAACAGATTCACAGACATAGAAAACAAACTTAAGGTTACCAAAGGGGAAAGGGAGTGTGAGAGGGTAAATTAGGGGTATGGGATTAACAGACAAAAACTACTGTACATAAAATGGATAGGCAACAGGGATTCACTGTGTAGCAGAGGGAGCTATAGTCTATATCTTGTAATAACCTATAATGGAAAATATTCAGAAAAAAATCAGTTTTTCACTGAATCTCAACTTTGATTCCTACAGATATTTTTTTCACACTTGTGTTTTGGTGCTTTGTTTGCCTATATCATATAAAATTTCTCCACCCTAATGGATAATTTTTGTCCTAATTCTTCCTATGCTTTGGGGGGAAATTTTTCTCACAATGGAAAGTAACCCAGAAATATACATATATATATAACTATACCTTAATTTAAAAAAAAGAACTGGAGGGACTTTCCTGGTGGTGCAGTAGTTAAGAATCCACCTGCCAGTGCAGGGGACACTGGTTCAAGCTCTGGTCGGGGGAGATTGCACGTGCCGCAGAGCAACTAAGGCCATGAACCACAACTACTGAGCCTGCACTCTAGAGCTCGTGAACCACAACTACTGAGCCCACGTGCCACAACTACTGAAGCCTGCACACCTAGAGCCCATGCTCCTCAACAAGAGAAGCCATAACATTAAGAAGCCCGTGCACTGCAACAAAAAGTAGCCCCCGCTTGCCTCAGTAGAGAAAGCCTGCGCACATCAACATAGACCCAACACAGCCCAAAATAAATAAATTTATATTAAAAAAAAAAGAACTGGAAAAAACTTACCTGTCAAGTATCTATTATATACCAGAAACTGTGCTATTCTCTGTATATGTATCTTATCTACTTCAGTAACTACTCTGAGGTAGGATATGATTATTTACATTTTAAAGAAGAGGAAATAAAGTCAAATACATTAAAAAAATTATGACTGGTAGAGTCCATATTTTTTACAGTATATACTACATATTTTAAATGTTTACCAGTATTTTTAACATTTTTATTATAACATCCTTTGAATCTGTGTTGTTTACATGCCTATTAAACAGGCTCATTATATCTGGCTCTGCTCTGTTGATGTGTCAGTACAATAATATTTTTGCAACTACATAAAGAGCACTACTATTTATGCCCTGTATTGCGATCACATTCCTGACCTTTCCCCCTTACTGGAGTTATATCAAGCTTGCTTTCTCACATGAGACATTAATTACATATACAGTAATACACAAGCAAATTTGGAATTCTGAGTCACTAAAGATCAAAGTGTCCCACTCACCTTCTGTTGAGGCAACTATTTAATTGCAGGCTAGTACATTTTAATACTAAGTATTTAAGATCAAATTACCTAGCCAGATATAGAGCCTGAAAAGCTGGGTTAAAGCAAAATTAGGCCATGGCTTAGAAGGGCACAGAGATAACAGGGTAAAAGACCCAGAAATGTAGAGAACACCCCACAAAACTCCAATTAAATGCATCAATGTTTAAGCCTTAAACTACAACTACCCCTTACGTGAATAAGTTGGGAAAATGTCATGGATCAAAATCAAGTATTATGCAAGTATAAAACATAGCAGTTTGAAAGATCAAGTAAATATTAACAATGAATGAACAAAATACACCGTAACTGTATTCCAAAGCACAAAGACTTCTGAGGCCATAAGCCATCTAATGAAGTAAAAGTGATCTCATCAGGATAATCTAACCATCACTCTCCAATAGAATCAATGCTTTAACTAGTCCACATAGGTTCTGAGCTATCTAGGTTTTTCATTATTGTCATTTTTATTATCCTCATCATTATTGTTTCCTTCTTATATTTCCTGTAACTACTCTTTGGGTTTAGAATCTGTTGACAAAATTTCAAGGAAAAACAACTGGAATTAGTGAAGAGCTTGTTAATTTATTTTTTCTTACTAAATAACAAGGGCAAGAAAGTCAATTTGTTGACCATAAAGTGCCTCAAGTGATTATGTTTTCTTTCTTTATTCTTAGTAATTATTCCCAATTCCTCAGACCCAAACAAAGTCCCATCACAGAGGAGGCATATTTCCTGAAGCCGTAAAATAATTTAAAGATATCACCTCAATACTTGTATGGTGGCAAAATGCGTTCAGCTAGGTGATGCCTGTATGGTGGTTTAATTATGATTCCCAGGATGGCAATCCTGCATTTACACCACACAAGCAGCCCCACAAAGATACAGTTCACTGCCTCAATGGATTCAGCAATAAAAAGGAACACATTTAAATACTAAAGCCATTGTGCATGAATAAATGGCAAAATAAAGGAAGTCCTTAAAGTGCTTTCCAGCCATTTAACCCAGAACAATTCAATTTCCCTTTATGTTTCCTCTTAACAATTTTTTTCCCTAGGTAAAACTCGGAGAGCATAGTACCATTATGACCTTGAATTTGGTATAAAGCAAGTAACATATATTGATACTACCAATAGCTGTTCATGTATGTGATTTTCCTGTTTATAAGGAGAATTTTTTTTTTTTTTAAATGGAAAGCCAAACTAAGATTTGGGGCTTGTTCTTTCTAAAGTTTCTATGATGTCCTTTTCCTAGGCCTCAAGTTATTTACTGCAGCTCAATTCGGAGAGATAGGGAAGGGTTTTCCCTGGATTATTTTCTTCAGTCTACAAATTAGGTTAAACTCAGGGAGTAAGTTAAACTGAAAATTAACATAACAATTATTTACACATGTTAACTTTCATAATAATTTCATACTTATTACCTCATTTAGCACTCCCCTCAATCTTATAATGTCAACAAGCCAGGTATTAGAGCCCTTGTAAATTATTATAGATTAATTCAGATATGTACCTAGATTGGCTTTTGATATGTATTTTACCACAAAAGACTACTTAACTAGTCAGATTACTACTAAGATTACTCAGTCTCCTCTAAGTTTTCACTAAAACACCCATGAAAACATATGGAAAAAAGTCAAAAATTAATAACAATATTGATAACTATGTCTTGCAGTTAACCTATGTTTAAAATTATTGAATATCATTAGGCTGAATCACTTAGGATTAGGTCAGTTTTTTAAAAAGTGAGCTGATTTAGAGTTTGTTTCAAGGAAATACTAGACAAATAATAGTACAGGTGATGTTTATATATGGAAACAAATGTGAAATGGTGTAATTATGATGGAAGTTTAAGAAACTCTAATTCATTGTAAATATAACTATTTTAGGTAGGCAAAGCATTGTCTAACCCAATTTAGATCAGTAGCTCCTTCTACATCTAGTTTGAGATTTCACATTTCAGAAAATACTGGGTAGAAAATGGAGGGAATTAGAGATAGTACATTGAATTCTAGGAGTTGAGGCACAAACAGGTAAGCTATAAGTGGAGTAGTCATACAAAAAGATTCTAATATCAGTACATAGTGGGTATTGTAGCTTTTTTGTCATGTACTTTACCTGATCAAGGTTTCAGAATGCCAAAATACAGAGATAAAAAATAATATTTCAAGCCTGTTAAGCCATAATAGATAAAAGCCTGCTAGACATCTACACCTGTTTTATAAATCATATGCATTAATCTGTCTCCATCTATACATGTGAAGGGGAATTCAGCCACCTTAGCAAAACAAAGTGTACAACTAAACAAAGTGTAATTCCAAGGTAATATGTATACACTGTTTCTTAATAAACATCAAGCCACTAGAGAGCTTTCCTTGTTCAAAGAATAAAAAAGAAAGGGAAAAAAATGCATGATTTAAAGATTACAAAGGGTACATAAACCTACCTTTGACAGAATCAAACTGATCTGCCAATGACTTAACTCACTGGCAGAACAAAATTCAACATTCTTAAAGGAAGATTAATATAATCTAGAGCCTCTAAAATATGTGATCCACAATGTTTAGCTTAAGATAAAAATTGAATAGGCATGTAGAGCGAGCAGGAAAAGGTCAATTATAAAAACTAAAATAGCCAATAGAGATGGATTTCAGCCTGAGATTTTATAGATAATGGAGTTAACAAACAAGGATTTCAAAACATCTGTGATTAGTATAGCAATGAAAATGAGTAATAAATGAACCAAATATATGAAAATATAGAATATTTCCAAAGAAAATTTGAGTCTATAAAGTATCAAACAGACATTTTAGGACTGAAAAATACAATATATGAAGTTAAGAACTCATTGTACAAGATTAACAGCAGATTGGACATAGGAGGATGGGATTAGTAAATCTGATTAGTAAATCCAAACTGAAGCATGGGAGTGGGGAGGGAGGACCACAGGGATGAGCATAAGAGAAATGTGGGACATTGTCTGAAGGTCTAACATACATTTAATAGGAGTCCCAAACTGAGAGTATACAGAGAATGAGACTGAGGAAATATTCTAAAACATAATTTTACAAATCTGAAGAAAGTGAAAAACCTCAGTGTCAAGAATCTCAGTGAACCCCAACAAGAATAAATTCAAGGAAAACAGAGCTAGTCACATCACAGTCTAATCTGCATCACTAGAGCAAAGTTCAAGATAATGTTTTAAAAGCAACCAGAGAATATAGACTCATTACATTTAGGAAACAACAATATGAACAATGGAACAACAAAACAACGGAGGCTGTGGAAGCTGATGACAATTAAATGACACCTTTAAAGCACTAAAAAAAAAATTCCCATGAATTGAGAATTCGACACCCTTCAAAAATAAGTAAAAAAGACATTCTAAGATATACAAGTGCTAAAAGAATGTATTACTAGATGTCACACACCATAGAAAATACTAAACAAAGGTCTTTAAGTGAAACTGAATCACTAATATTCTTGGTGGCACAGAGTACAATATTGGGTGGAACACATTTATATAAATAACTCTGAAATAAAAAGATATTTAGAAGAATTAGATTATGAATGTGAAGAGCTGAGTAATAACTTAGTCCATGTATTCTGCTTATATTTTCCTCTTTGATGTAATATACACAATAGTGATTAATGTTTTAAGAATATGCTAAATTACTCAAAAGGGCTCTTTCAATAAATATAACATAAAAAGCATGAGTGATTTAAAAACACTGTATCATAACTTATTTAGCAGTGCTTTGTTGTCTTTCTTAGTGGTATGTAAGTTAATGATGTATCTTACTATCTATTGAATGATAGGTTTGATAAAACACAGCAATACTTTAAAATTTTTAAATGCAGAATTAAGAGAGAAATCTAAGAACAATTCTTTGGGTAAAATACAATGATACAGGCAAACATTTGAAACATTTAGCTATAAGAAAATGGAAGTAAAACAGACAAAAGAAACAAATGCGATAAATAAAATAAGGCAATTTTCAAATGTTCCCAATACATTTTAAAATATTTTTTTAAATTTCTGGAAAAATATAACAGTTTTGTCATGAAAAGGTAGACAATCATCAAGGAACTACAACTATACAAAAATTGAATGGATAAAGATATTTAAAAATTATCTCCATTAAATCTTCTATGATTTAACTTATTCCTCTACAGATTTATATACAAAATTTTACAAATTCTATATATTACTATATAATCCTTATGTTCTGAATTTCTTTCAGAATATAAAATATTTGGAAATTTTTGAAGTCCTGTAACATATGTAATTATGTCTATGCAATTTTAAAATATCAATAAAACAGATTATGAAAAAAAATATGACCAAACTGACCTAAGATAGTCTGAAAAGCTAATTAGTGAAGTAGCCAAAATATATTTTCAAATAATTCCAAATAGAGTTTAAGCTCAGGAAGCTTAATGGGTGAGTTCTTTTAAACTTTTAAGGGATGATAATTATTTTTTTAATTCTCATAAATAGAAATTGTTGCAGAACAAAGAAAAATGGAGAAGATTCTCAATCCATTTTACTTGCTAGTATAAGCTTATTTAAGAAAATTTGACAAAAGTACCACCAAAACAACAAAGAAGACACAGTAGATCTTATCTGTGAAAAAAGATGTAAAATATTCCTAAATAAAATACAGCCATGTTTCACACACACAAAAGAATTCAGACTGAGATGGCTCCATTAGTGAATTCTACCAAAAATTTAAAGTCATGCTACTATATATAGAGAATCTCAAACATACAGAAAAAAGGAACATTATCCAACTCATTTATGATGCTAACATAACCCTAATACCAAAACCACACTAGCCAATTTCCAACATAATTATATATGCAAAAAATTTTAACAAAATATTAGCAAATCATATTCACCACTATATAAAAAGATAATACACCTTAGCCAAGTAAACTTTATCTCAGGAATGCAAGGTTTGTTTAATATTCAGAAATCAGTATCATTTGCTACATTAACATAATAAAGGGAAATAATTATTTGATCAGTTAAATATATGCAGAAAAAAAAGCATTAGAGAAAATTCAACACCCATTCATGATAAAAATCTCTCAGCCAGTTATGAATAGTAGTAAACTGCCTCAAATCAAAGATAAATCTAGAGCTAGTACCAAGTGATTTTTTTCTTCTAGGTTTATAATTAAGACGAGAATGTCCATTCCCCACACCTCTATTCAATATTATGCCGGAGGTCCTAGTCAATGCAATGAGGCAGCGAAAAAACTAAAATGTATAATAAATATGAAGGAAGAAGAAAAACCGTCTTAGTTTTTCAACATGATTCACAGACAATGTGATTGTGTACATAGAAAAATCACAGACATCTATTATTGAAATATTAGGACTAGTAAGTTTAAGGCAAATCATAGGCTATATGATCAATGTTAAAAAATCAATTATATATGTATATACACTAGCAATGAACAAATGGAAAATGTAATTTAAGAACAATACCATTTAGGGCTTCCCTGGTGGCGCAGTGGTTGAGAATCCGCCTGACGATGCAGGGGATACGGGTTTGTGCCCCGGTCCGGGAAGATCCCACGTGCCGCGGAGCGGCTGGGCCCGTGAGCCATGGCCGCTGAGCCTGCGCATCCGGAGCCTGTGCCCCGCAAAGGGAGAGGCCACAACAGTGAGAGGCCCGCATACCACAAAAAAAAAAAACCACAAAAAAAAAAAAAAAAAGAACAATACCATTTGAAGTAGCATCAAAAATCATTAAGAACTCAAGGATAAATTTAACAAAAAAAATGTACAAAACTCTACATTAAAAACTAACGAAATATTTCTGAGACAAAGTAGTCTTAAACAGATACCTATGACATATAGATATTGGAAAAGCAAATATTGTTACACTGTCAAATCTCCCAAAACCAGTCTATAGATTCAATGCAATTTCAATCAAAACCTTAGCAGGATTTCATTGTAGAAATTGGTGAAAACTGATTCTAAAATTTATGGAAATGCAGAGAATCTAGAATAAACAAAACGATCTCAAAAGTAGAGTAATATAGGAAGAATAACAGCACTTGATTTTAAAACTTCCTATAAAGCTACAGCTACCAAGAAAATGCAAAAAAGGATAGATAAATCAATGAAACAGAAAAATGAGTTCAGAAATAGACCCATATTTATATGATATATATATATATATATACATATATATATATTTTTTTTTTTTTTTACAAAGTTTCCAGAGCAATTAATGGCAAAAAAAATCTTTAATAAATGGTGCTGGAACAACTAGAAAACCATATTTTTAAAAACAAACCTCAAATCCTTTCTCACCCCACATGCAAAAATTAATTTGAAATGATTCATAATATAAAATCCAGGAGCAGAAATGTTCTTGAAGAAAACATATTTTCAATCTTAGAGAAGGCAAAAATTTATTGGACATGATACATAAAGTACTGACAAATTAAAGTGCTTATAAAAAGAATATGAGTAGACAAGCCACAAATTGGAATATTCACAGTACATACATCTAACAACAGACTTATATGAAGAATATATAACTCCAAAATAATAAGAGGACAAATAAAAACAGTGATAATGGGCAAAACATTTTTGAACAAATACTTCACAAAAGAAGATAATGGCCAATAAACCCATGGAAAATGATCATTTTTGGTTTTTACCCATACCAAATAACATTATAGACTGAATGCCATTTCAACGTCCACTAAAATGACTATAATTTAAAAACCTGACCACATCAAATGTTGGCAAGGATGTAAAACAACCTGGAACTCTCTTCAATGCCAGTGAAAGTGTAAAATGGTACCACCTTTTTGCAAAAAGCTTTGGCAACATCTTCTAAGATTAAATATATATCTATGACCAGACAATTCCACTTAGTATGTGTTTAAGAAAAATTAAAATATATGTCAACAAAAAGAATTGAACAAACCCAAACCAGAAACTACTCAACAGCCCATCAGCATGAGAAAGGACACATCTGTAGTGTATTCATTCAAAGGAGCACTACTCAATTATTAAAATGTTCAAACTACTGGTATAGGCATCAACTTGAAGGAATTGAAAAAATATTTTGCTAAGTGAAAGAAAGCTTCCACATTTCATTTATATCAAACTCTAAACTGGGCTAAAAGGTATGGTAAAGGAAATCAGCCAGAGGGTGTGCAGCACATATGGGTGACTGCAAGGGGGCCCAAATGAACTTAATTTTTCATTGAAAATACTCTGTTTTTCTATCTCTATTCCATACCCTGTTAGGAGTGTGAGTTACACCAGTGCTTATATTTCTCAAAACACGTCAAACTTCAACGTGTAAAATTTCTATACTTAATTTAAATATGCCACATTTAAAAAACATAAATGTGTTGCAATCATTTGTGTATTCTTACAATCCATAATTCACTTTTTTTTTTAAGCGGTGATTTTTACTTCATTTTGGTTTTCTACTTGTCTCTTTTCCTGCCTCTCACATTCATATCTTACAATCCACCAATATCAACTACTTATCATTACCCCAAAACAAATTCTGTTTGGAATGTCCTTTCCCTCCTTCACCTACAGAACTTTCACTTGTAAATTTCAAGACTGCAGTGAGTTCACTTCCTCTCCAAAAAAGAGAGTTCCTTTCCTCTTTCATGTAGGAAAGGCTTTGCAGAGGAGGTTAGCATCTTTGGAAAGGCAAAATAGTATCTTTCACTTCTGTTCCATTCTGCACCTCACATCAACTTTTATCACTGTACACTGAATATTTCAATAATTTATTTGCATGTCTCTTTCACCACATATGGTCCTTAAAGGTGAAACTGAGCAGGACCCTGTGGGGCTCCTTTCTGTCCCTTATTTCTTATTTGTAGGGAATAGACTCCAGCCTCCATGAACTTCCTTGAGTTCCAAAGGGGAGATTCAAACAGTTGCTAATCAGGGAAAGGAGGGGATTCAGAGACAAGGGAGGAGCAGCCAAGAAACAATAGTGCAGCCTTGGGCCAGGGTCCTGGTCCTACCTCAAGGGATACACATAACAATATCTTTGAGCTCTTTACAGCAAGGGTCCCAAACCTCCAGGCATGGACCGGAAGGAGGTGAGCAGTGGGTAAGTGAGCGAAGTAAGTATCTACAGCCACTCCCCATTGCTCACCTTACCGCCTGAGCTCCACCTCCTGTCAGATCAGCTGCAGCATTAGATTCTCACAGGAGTGTGAAACCTACTGTGAACTGTGCACGTGAGGGATTCTAGGTTGCGAGCTCCCTAGGAGAATCTAATGCCTGATGATCTGAGGTGGAGCTGAGGCAGTGATGCTAGCACTGGAGAGCGGCTGCAAATACAGATTATCATCAGCAGAGAGGTCTGACTGCACAGACACCATAATAAATCAATTGCTTGCAGACGCATATCAAAACCCTATCACTGAGTGGTAAGTGACAATTAAGCTGCATCTGGTGGCAGGCTTTCTAGTGGCAAGTGAGGTGATGTACTTCAATTGTACAGTTGCAGCTGGTAGCAGGCTTTAAGTCAGAATATGACACTTATTTTAGTCCACATGTGGCCCGCCCATATTTTATTTGCCACTTCCATCCACGCCTCTTTCCCACACTGCACACTTGTCTCAGTCACAGTTTTGGTAAGCCCACAAGCTAACACTAGTCAAAATGAGTAAAAAACAAATGTCACTTGAGAGCTTCTTTGAAAAGGGGAAAGACCCAATGATGAGACAGGAGAAGACTCTAAGACTGCCAACAAGAAGAAAGCTGCGTTTAAAAGAAAATACCTAGAGTCCTACTTAAAATACCCAGAGTCCTACGGGTTCATTGCAATAGGTGATTCACATTCTTCAAGCCCGCTCCGTATAAGATGTGACGACCGGCTACCCAACAAAGCCATGAATCCTTCAAAACTGCTTTGCCACGTGGAGACGAAGCACCCTGCATTAAAAGACAAGGCTTTGGAGTTTTTCAAAAGAAAAAAACATGAACACGAAGAACAGAAGCAATTATTGAAGTCCACTCCTTCATCAAATGTGTCTGCACTGAGAGCATCATTCTTATTGGCTAACCGCATTGCTGAAGCTAACAAGCCCTTTACTATTGGTGAAGAGAGATCCTGCCTGCTGCTGAGGACGTGTGTCGTGAACTTTTAGGAGAGGCTGCAGTTCAAAAGGTGGTACGTGTTCCTCTTTTAGCTAGCACCATAACTAGACAAATTGATGAAATAGCAGAGGGTATTGAGGCAGAATTGTTAGAAAGGATTAATGAGTCACCGTGGTACACCACCCAGGATGACGAGTCTACCGATGTTGACAACAAGGCAACAATGCTTGATTTTGTGTGACATATTTTTCAGGAGGATGTGCCTGAGGATACGTTATGTGCGCTTTTGTTGCCAACCAACACCACAGCTGCAGAACTATTCAAGTCTTTGAATGATTACATATCAGGAAAACCAAACTGGTCATTTTCTGCAGGTATATGCACGGACAGAGCGGCTGCCATGACTGGACGGCTTTTTAGTTTCACTCCTCGGGTCACAAAGGTCGCTTCTGAATGTGAGTCAGTGCATTGTATCATCCATAGCGAAATGCTGGCTAGCTGAAAAATGCAACCTGAACTTAACAACGTTTTGTAGGATGTGATTAAAATTATCAGTCACGTTAAAGTACATGCCCTTAACTCACGTCTGTTCGTGTAGCTCTGTGCGGAGATGGATGCAGAGCATGCATCTTCTCTTATACACAGGATTGAGATGGCTTTCTAAACGTAGATCACTGACCAGAGTTTGAGTTACGAGAGCCGCTCCAGAGATTTCTTTTAGAAAAACAGTCACCACCGGCAGCACATTTCAGTGCCACAGAACAGGTCGCAAAACTTGCTTCCTTGTGTGACATACTCAGCCTGCTCAACGAACTCAATCTGTCACTTCAGAGGAGAACGACAGCTGTGTTCAAGTCGGCAGATAAAGGGGCTGCATTCAAAGCCAAACTGGAATTACGAGGGCAATGAATGAACACTGGTATTTTTGACACGTTTGAAACATTAGCAAAGATTTTGAAAGAGACTGAGCCAGGGCCTTCTTTCTACCAGCTGATGCATGATCACCTATCTCAGCTTTCAAAAGTTTGAGCATTACTTCCCAACCACAAAAGACCCCCAAAGTAGGAAGGAATGGATCCACGACCCATTTGTGAATAAGCCAGGTGAATCGACTTTGTCACTGCTAGACGAGGATCAACTGCTTGAGATCGCAAATGATGGTGGCCTTAAAAGTATGTCTGACACAACTTCAAATCTCCATACGTTCCGAATTAAAGTCAAGGTGGAACATCCTGAGATGGCCACAAAAGCACTGAAAAGCCTGCTTCCAGTTCCAACATCCTATCTTTGTGAAGCAGGATTTTCTGCAGTGACAGCAACCAAAACGAATTCACAGAGTAGGCTAGACATAAGCAACACACTTCGGGTGTCCCTGCCTCCCATCACCCCCAGATGGGACCATCTAGTTGCAGGAAAAAAAAAAAAAAAAAAAAAGCTAAGGGCTCCCACTGATTCTGCATTAGGGTGAATTGTATAATTATTTCATTATACATTATAATGTAACAATAATATAAATAAAGTGCACAATAAACGCAATGTGCTTGAATCATCCTGAAACCATCCCCCACCCCCAACCCCGGTCCGTGGAAAAATTGTCTTCCACGAAAATGGTCCCTGGTGCCAAAAAGGTTGGGGACCACTGCTTTACAGAACTAAAACCCCCAACAAATGGAAGATATTAGCATTCTTCATTCCAGAGAAGACTACCTGAGGCCAGATTAAAGAAACCAGAGAGGGCTTCCCTGGTGGCGCAGTGGTTGAGAATCCGCCTGCCGATGCAGGGGACACGGGTTCGTGCCCCGGTCCGGGAAGATCCCACATGCCGCGGAGCGGCTGGGCCCGTGAGCCATGGCCGCTGAGCCTGCGCGTCCGGAGCCTGTGCTCCGCAATGGGAGAGGCCACAACAGTGAGAGGCCCGCAAAAAAAAAAAAAAAAAAAAAAAAAAAAAAAACAGAGAAGCTCATTAGGAAGAGACCACCTAAGATAAGATTAAAGAAATGCAGGCTCTGCACACACCCTAACCTTATCAACAACCCCACCCTTGAACCATTGCTATAAAATTCCTCACCAAATCCTCCCAGGTTGGGAAACACAGTTTTGAGGGGCATGAGCCTGCTGTGTTCCCCTTTGCCTGGGAAAGCAATAAAACTATTTTTTTCTACTTCACCCAAAACTCTGTCTCTGAGATTCAATTAGGCACTGGTGCACAGAGGCTGAGTTTTCAGCATCAAAGGTAGGGACTACACCTATAGCATCTACTGTAGGGTAGCAACAGCAACAACAGGAACCATTCATTGAATAGATACTTTGTACCTGACACAGACAAACACTTTTCATAAATACCTTATTTAATTTTCAGCATAATTCTCACTTTAAGATGATCAAATTGAGGCATAGAGAAGATGTGTTGCCCATCAATAGTCACAACGTTAGCATATTGAATGATAAGCTTTCAATTAAGGTCTCTCTGATTCCAAAATCCATGCTCTTAATCGCTAAGTAGGATTAACTACCTCCCACTCCCAGATCTCCTATGAAAAAATAATAGACATTAAACAATGATTGCATTGAACTGGCCGAAAAATTGTATCGTCTTTATGACACTGATAAAAGACATTTGCAATCAAAGATGCCAGATTTTTTTTTTAAGCAAGACTGTGTATATATTGTTTTTCTTTCTCATCTGTTGATACTGACATTTGTGGATACTTTCAGGTAAAAGTGTGCTCTTTGACCTCCCCATGGCATCCGATTTAATTTTTTCTTTAATATTGCCTGCTGTAATTAGCTGTGTGTGTTCTTTATCTTAGATATATTTCCGTGGTTCACCCAAAGAAAAAGAAAGAATACACTACAAGCTCTTAAACTGGCTTCCAGAATATTGAAACCTTGATTGATAATCCCAAAACTCCCTGGTTTCATCTTTCAACCAGATTCCTTTTGAATTTTTTGTTTTGTTTAGTTTATTAAATCATTGGGCTTAGTGACTTTGGCTCTGGTATCGCCAGCTTCCCTAACTCCTCATTAGTGAATGCCAGCATCATTTCTACAAACTCTCATCTGTGTCCTCACTCAGTGTCACTTCTGGCAGCACTCTGTCCCCTGCTCTCCTAGTAATGAGAATGAACATCAAATCCTTTATTCTGCATCCAGCATACTTCACAGTTGCCCATTTATGCCCATTCTTAAACTTTATTTTTTTTTTATGGTACAGTCTCTGAGAAGTTTTATGAAAGGATCACTCCTTTCATAAATAATTAGAGGGAGATAATCATGGCTAATTTTTTCCAAAGGGGCACTGAATATATTAATTTTTATTAAGCTTCTATAATATAACATCTATATTGCTCTCCTCAGTTATTTTGAGACCTAAACCTGCTCTATAGTAGTTGTCATGAAAATGAAACTTTCAAACATTATAGATTTAGAAACATGCTAGACTCAGTTTGTGTGGAAAAAAAGAGTTAACATAGCAGACCTGAGACTGCTATCCCTGAAAAGTCCTATTTGCAAGATTGACCTTTGGCTGGAATCTAAGAACTTGAATGGTAAGCAGTACCCCCCCACAGACTGATATTAAGTTTTCCCTAATTAATAAGTGTAGTTCACTGTGCCTAAGTGTTATACAAACAATATGGTTTATACTGGAGACCAGCTTTTTTTCTGGGAGTCTAGAATTTTGGCATATATTAAGCAGAGGCTTGATTACATGGTCAGTTCCCAATAAAAACTGTGGACTTTTAGATTCAGCCAAGCTTCCCTGGTAGACATTTCATACATGCCTTCGCAATTTGTTGCTGGAAAAATTAAATGTGTTCTGTGTGACTCCACTGGGAGAGGACTCCTGGAAGTTTAAGCCTGGTTTCAAATTCTATCCCTTTCATTTTCTTCCTTTGTTGATTTTGCTTTGTATCTTTTCAGTGTAATAAATAGCCCATGAGTACAACTATATCCTGAGTCCTGTGAGTCCTGCTAGCAAATCATAACACCCGGTGGTCTTGAGAATCCCTGACACAGCTAGTCTTCAGCTTTATTTTTTAAATAAAGAAAAAGAACAGATTATTCAGTTTAAAATATCTTTTTTTCAAGACTAAATTTAATTCTTTTAATGGATTTTTTTCACTCTTTGTCTTGAGACTCCTTTTTTTATAGTCTACTCTTCGACTGTATCCTTGGTAATTCAAACAAGCAATAATGGTAATTTAGGAGGAGTAGAATGTAAGATGTTCTGAGATGTTTATTTTCATCAGAAAATTCAAACCACTGCTTTCACTTATTCATCTGTAACTCAAATTGCTAAGAGGAATCGATAGATTCAGATAACAGTCAGAAAACACTAGCTGAAGTTCTAAACAGCTGGTTCCTTGAAAATGACCATCATGCCCAGCAGAAGGTAATGTTTTGAAGGAGTTATAATATTCATTTTCCAAGAAAAGAAATGTACATTTGTGTGTTGGTACCATGAGCAGTGAGAAGGAATGAAATGTTATAAGTATAGTGGGAACAACTAGAAAAGTATGTATTAACTGAGTGGTGCAGAGTGCCAAAAAAGTTTTTTTCAGCTATCCTACTTTTTATTTTCTAATTTGCATGGATTATGTGACAATCCTCATCTTATACCATTCACAAGGGTACTCTGGACTATTTCAAAGCAATGAAATGGAGAATTAGTTAAGAAAAAAAGTTATTCTGATATAGTAACAAGAAATGTTCAATGATGAGCTATCAAATAAATAGATATTTGGTTATATGAGTGCTTTGGGGAAATAGAGGAGTAAAAGAGAGAAGGGAAAATCTTTAAGTATTAAATGCTGAAGTTAGAACATGACATGAATAACAATTCCTAATGACATAGCGTTTATGATGTGCCAGGCATTGTTTTACATATTAAGTCATTTACTCTTTGCAACAACCCTAAGACACAGTTGACATTATTATCAACCCCATTTCAGTAGAGGTTCAGAGAGATAAATGAGTCACTGAATATCACACATTGAGTACGAGAATTGGAGTCCAAAGCCAGGTCATCCGACTCTAGAAGCCAAGCTCCTAATCATTATACTATGGTATAAACTTAAAACACAAGACATATATACAAAGATTTCTCAAAACAGTGTTAAAAATTTTGGCTTGCTTACCAAATTTGTAATTTTATAAGGAACTAAACCTGGGTAGAGGGACCAAAACTAAATTATTCTAACTTTTCTCTCAGAACAAACACTGTTCCTTCCACCCACAAATAAGTCCAAGGAAAGCCTAAGACTTTCCTGAGACCACATTCGCCATGGATTTTTCAAATGATTGGGAGGTATTTTGAATGGTCATAACTACTGAGGGTTTACGGATAAGTGTGTCATGAGTCTATGTTAATAGAGACTAAACCACCAAAACACAGGCATACAGAAGAGAGGTGACTGGGAAAAGTATGGGCTAAAATTAAAGGTAATAAAAACAGCAAACCCTAAACAGTGCAGGCATAAAAGGTAAAAAGAAAGGATAACAATGATAATTTTCATAAATACTTAAAAACTGTTTTCTAGCCTCAGAAATCTTAGGTTGGTGCCCATTCCCATCAGTGATAGGAGCCAAAAGTTTGTTCCTGTACTTGGAGGACTCATGTCCAACTCAGTGGAATAATTAGGCCAGTGTCCCTTAGCCCAAAACACCTGTCTCTCAGTATGAGTGAAGTCTCTGGATCTGTTTGCTTAAAGAAAGGAAAAGGAAAAGGAAAGGGAAAGGGAAAGGGAAAGGGAAAATATGTAAAGAGCCAGACAGACAGCAGGCAGTTATTTTCTTTCTTGGCCTAAGTTTTTTCCTTTGAGAGTTGAATTAGAAAGAAGTTTGACTTTTCATGTGCTCTGATATGCCTTCTTGTATTTGTTAATAAGAGCTATATTACTTCTCATATCCATTTTGACTTAAGCTATCGAGAAACTCATTTTTAGAAGCTTCCTTTAGTCTAGGCTTTCTATGAGTATTATCTCATCACGCTTGCTTGGTTCTAGCTTCAGTATGCTTAATTTAGTTATTTTATTGTATTTGTTGCTCTCATGATAAGCCATCACAAATTCTCTTTTGAAGTATATTAAATATAATAGGTTTATGAAATATACTGCCTAAACTGAGAATAAAACAGCTATGTCTTATCAGCAAAAATGTAAAAGAATAGATCCAGACGTTTGTTAGATAGTAAGTTCAATGTGGTTAAATAGTGTGCTGTGAACGCTAACAAGTCCAGTTTACTTATGCTGCATTCAAAGGTTTATAATACTACCATAACAAGTGACGTGTCCCTGGTGAAGTACTCAGCACATTGCAGACCAGCCAGGCAATGTGTTTCATAAATTTAATTGGATATTCCTGTTCTTTAAATCACACATGGAATACTGTGTTCAATGAGTAAAATCGCACTTTTAAAAATATATGTCTAGGACTTCCCTGGTGTGCACAGTGGTTGGAAATCTGCCTGCCAATGCAGGGGACACGGGTTCGAGCCCTGGTCCAGGAAGATCCCACGTGCTGCAGAGCAATTAAGCGCATGCACCACAACTACTGAGCCCATGTGCTACAACTACTGAAGCCCGTGCACCTAGAGCCCATGCTCCACAACAAGAGAAGCCACTGGACGGGAATAAAGATGCAGACCTACTAGATAATGGACTTGAGGACACGGGGAGGGGGAAGGGTAAGCTGGGACAAAGTGAAAGAGTGGCATGGACATATATACACTACCAAATGTAAAATCGATAGCTAGTGGGAAGCAGCCACATAGCACTGGGAGATCAGCTCGGTGCTTAGTGACCACCTAGAGGGGTGGGATAGGGAGGGTAGGAAGGAGATGCAAGAGGGAGGAGATATGGGGATATATGTATATATATATATAGCTGACTTACTTTGTTATAAAGCAGAAACTAACACACTGTTGCAAAGCAATTAGACTGCAATAAAGATGTTTTTTAAAAAGTTAAACATATATCTATCATATAACTCACCCATTTCACTCCTAGGTATGTCTACAAAAGGACTTATACATGAATGTTCATAACAGCTTTATTTGTGATAATCATACATTGGAAACAAGCCAAACATCTGTCAAAAGGTGAATGGATAAATAATGAAATATCCATATCCATATGGATACTATTCCACAATAAAAAGGAACAAATATTGATCCATGTAAAAACACTGATGAATTTATAAGGCATTATGCTAAGTGATGAAAGCCTGATCAAAATAAAATTGCATACTGTATGATTCCATTTGTATAAAATTCTAGAAAATGAAAACTAATCAGTAGTGTTAGAAAGTAGATCAGTGGTTGCCTGGGAAAAGGGTTGGAAAGATACGTGAATTACAAAGGGTCATGAGGAAACTTGAGGTGTTTAGAAATGTTTGTTGTTCTGTTTTAATGATGGTTTCAGGGACATATGCACATGTCAGTGCCTCCAAATGGTCTTCCTACTCCCACATTTACCCTCTTCCTATAAAACCCAGAGACTTCATAGAGCAACCAGGGTGATCTTTAAAAAAAATGTAAATCAGATTACATAATCCCCCTGATAAAACATTCCAGTGGTTTTCTCTTACACTTGGAATAAAATCGAAACCCTCTACCATGTCTTACATGGTCCATCACTTTCTGTCCTTATCTCATACTATACCATCATCACTACTGGGTACACTGGGCTCCACCCTGACACTTATCTTACTGTTCTTTAAATATAACACAATTTTTCCCTAGGGGACTTGGCCTCAACTGTGGTCTCTGCCTGGAAACTATTTCTCCAAATTGTTGCCTGTCTGGTTCTATCTTATCACTTAAGTTTAAACATCACCTTTTCAGACAAGCCTTCCCTAACAGTGGATCTAGCTGTTCTGCCTCCACAGCTGTCCTCTATCTTGTGAGCCTGTTTTATTTTCCTTATAGAAATTAATGCTGATATATAATATACATGTCTATTTGTTTATTGGATTGTTCTCTACAGAATGTAAACTCTAGAAGAAGAAGGGTTAGGTCCATTATAGATACTCAAATATGCCCAGTGCTAGCAAAAATGACAGATTTATGGTAGGCAGTCAATATTCGCAAGACATATGTCTGTTCAAGACCAAGGGTTACTTTCTAATAAACAGTTATTCAAACTACATTTAGACTACTTTATAGAAAAATATTTTCTCAGCACTCCCAGGGTTAGTTACTTTTGAGTATAAAAAAATGCTACACAATTATTTATAACCAAAAATCTAGAATGAGTTATTTGCTCATAGCTCATTTAAAACTATAAAAAGAAAACAAATTCACTAATAAAGTCAAAATTTTAAAACAAGTATTATTTTGAAAAATTTTATGTTTAAGTTGATACTTGCTTTATTGAAATCAAATTATTTCTTGCAGCATGAATATGGTACTTCTGGCTGTTACAGCAGCAGGTCGTTAGCATTTAGTCACCTGAACCACTATGCATTATGTAAAGACACTCACTTCATGTCATTTTCTTCTTGTTTGAACTTGAATAAAATCTTCATTCCTCAAACTCACTTTGACTTCATTTGGAAATTATCAAACATTTATTCTTCTATATAAACTTTAGAATTGTTGTATTGTGTGTGTGTCTGTGTGTGTGTACATGCATGTGTGTGTCTGTGTGTGTGGAATCAGGTATTTTGACTAAAATTGCATTAAATTTATAAATTTATTTGACCAGGAATGATATCTTTATGATATTAAGTCTTCCCATGTAGAAACATAGTATTTATTTCTAGTTATTCAATTATTATCTCCATGAATAATTTTTAAAATATAGGTTTATGTATGTAATTATTACAAGTACTCCTAGTTATTTTGTTTTTGTTGCTAGTGTGAAGAGACTCTATTGTTCAATTATTAACATTTTACTTTGTTAATATTTTCTTGTATCTGGGCTCCTCACTAAATTCTCATTTTGGTTCTCTTAATAGGTTTCATTTGAGTTGTTTAGATTTACCATCAAATCACTTGTAAATAATTATTAATTTATTTTCTTCCATTATTTATAAGGCTTATTTCATTTACCTGTTATTAACCAGATATACCAAACAATGTAGAATAATCATGATGATAGAAAGCATCCTTGATCTGTGTCATATTAGAGGATCAGTCTTTAACATTTCTTCTTATTATGTGATGCTTTTAGTTTGGTGTTAGAAGATCTTTGGTATACTTAGGAAGTTTTCTTCTATTCCTACTATACATATGTTTTTACCTAGAATGGCTACTGATTTTTATCAAACGCTTTTCATGTTCGTGTTTCATATGATTTTGCTCTGTAATTCTCTTTTAATATAATGAATAATATTGGTATATTGTTAATTGTAAAATACCCATTCACCCATGGAGTATATGCCATTTTAAACAAAGCAGTCAAAATTATAGTTCTAACACCTAAATGTACACATGCATTCTGGAGGTGTTTGGGCATAGCAGCAGCTCTTACAAACTCATCAGTTCCCCTACATCCCTAAAACCACACCTCCCTGCATTTTCTACCTTTCTGGAATATAACAACCTCCAGCCAGGCAGAACATTGAAGTTATCTTTGATAACTCTCTTTCTCTGACTCCCACATCCAATCTGTCCTCACATTCTGCTTATTCTACTTCTTAAACATCTCTCAATTCCAGATTCTCCCATTCATGATTTATTTAGGCCCTCACTATCTCTACCATTTTGGCTAGAGATTTCTAACAGGATTTGTGGTCTCCCATATTGCTCCCACACCCCCAAAATACTTCCTACACTTCAGCTAGAAACTGAGTATGACATATTGTGGCTTAAAATGATTCAATATTTCCTCATAAATAAGAAGATGGTTTCCAAACTTGTTAAAATGGCACATAATGCATTGCCTGATCTGCCCTTCAACAATGCCAGTCTCTGCTCCCATTCCTCATGCATATAAAACCATGAGTGCTGTAGGAACAGCACATATATTAGCATTCTCTCCATACTCATCATGATCTTATATGCCCCCTTGCAGTTACACATGTCCTTTCATCCTCCTAGCTAATCTGCATTCTTCCTATGTGCTCCTCCCCAAAAGCGCCTCCACTAACTTGTATGCTTCCCTCAAAGAAATCTTGCCTGATTATCACTCTCATAGAATGAGCTACTCTTAGACTATTAGTTTATCTTCCTCCCCGTCTTCATTTCGTCTCTGAATCCTCAGAATTTGGAAGAGCATTTGTACTATGTGGAGACTCAGTTGAGTTTGAATGTATATTGTGAAACTTTAGATGAACAAATTACATTTACCCATAGCTGAAATGATTTGCAAGTTAATACTAAAGGTAAAAGTAAATAGTAAGGTCATGGTATACTGTGCAGGTGCTATACTCCATATGGTATACTGTACTAAAATAAGGACATATATTTAAACAAAACAGACATATTTTAAACAAAACATATATTTTAAACACAATAAGGACATATATTTTAAACAAAACAAAACCAGAGAAGGCAATATGGTGAGGACAATGACAGCAAGGGCACATAACAAGCTTTTCAAGATGTTTCGGATAAACAGAGGACTAGCAACACAGCTGCAGGAACTTCAATTGTTGAGACTAGAAAAGATAAATAATAAAAGAGACAGAATAATTGTTTCCATTACTTAGAGTCTTGAACTTATAATTGAAGAGAAGAAGAGGAATAGAACCACAGATCACAGAATGAAGAGCCAATTCCCACCTTAGGCAAAAGAAATTCAAGGAACTTTCATCTATATGCCAGAATTCATAGTAATAAAATAGCTATAATTCTTTAGCTTTTTCCAGTGTTTCTCAAAAAGAAGCGAACAGCGGTGAATGGAGAAGCTCCTAGCTGTATAAAATTATTCTGGGCATTTCAAAACACTTAGCATCTCAGGCTCCCACCCACAAAAATCCAGGACTGGTCCTAGGTTATTGGGACAATCAAAAATGCCTTCACTTCTGGACAAGAGCCTCACCCACCCCTGCAATGCAGCAGGCAAGTGCACACAGCCTACATAGGGGACTCCCCTTGGGCACCAAACTCTAGAGGCCAGATAAAACTGCACTCCTGGGCCCCAAGGGACACCTCCTACACAAGGACACTCCTTTAAGACTAGAAGAGGTAGCTGATTTGCTTAATACATAGAAACAAACACAGAGATTCAGGCAAAATGAGGAGACAGAGTAATATGTTACAAATGAAAGAAAAAAGACAACCCCCCCCCAAAAAAAGACCTTAATGAAATGGAGATAAGCAATTTACTTGATAAAGAGTTTAAAATAATGGTTATAAAATGCTCACAGAACTCAGGAGAAGAATGGATAAACACAGCGAGAACTTCAATAGAGTTAGAAAGGATAAAAAAGCACCCAACAGAAGTTACAGAGCTGAAGTGAAAAATACACTACAGGGGCTGAACAGCAGACTGGATGAAGCAGAAGAATGTATTAGTGAGCTGAAGACAATGCAATGGAACTCACCCAGACAGCAGAAAAAAAAAATTTTAAGTGAAGCTACTTTACAGATTTGGGGACATCAAGTGCAATAACACTTCCATTTTAAGGGTCCCAGAAGGAAAAGAGAGAGAGAAAGGGTCAGAAAACTTATTTTAGGAAATAGTGGCTGAAAACTTCCCTAATACAGGGAAGAAAACAAACATCTAGGTCGAGGATACCCAAAGAGCACCAAATAAAATGAAGCCAAAGAGGTCCACACCAAGATACATTATAATTAAAATAGTAGAAGTTAAAGAAAGAGAATCTTAAAAGCAGCAAGAAAAACAACAACAACTTGTTATGTACAAGGGAAACCCTGTAAGTCTATCAGGAGAGTTCTCAGCAGAAACACTGCAGGCCAGAAGGGAGTGCCATGACATACTCAAAGTGTGAAAAGAAAAAAACATCCCACCAAGAATTCCCTATCTAGCAAGGTTATCATACAGAATTGAAGGAGAAATTAGAAGTTTTTCAGACAAACAAAATCTAAAGGAGTTTATCACCGCTAGACTTGCCTGAAAAGAAATGTTAAAAGGACTCTTTAAGCTGAAAATAAATGGTGCTAGTTAAAAAAGGAAAACATAGCAAAGTAAAAATCTCACTGAAAAGGTAAATATACAGTAAAGGTAATGGATCAATCACTTATAAAGAAGTATGAAGGTTAAAAGACAAAAGTAATAAAATTAAATAAAATTACATAGTTAATTAAGGAATGCATAAAATAAAAAGATGTAGACGGTAACAAAAATATAAAATTGGGGGAGTAAAAATGTAAATTTCTGGTATATGTATAAATTTAAGTTGTCATTGACTTAAAACCGATTGTTTTATAAATAGGATGTTATATGTGAACTTCATGGAACCCACAAAGCAAGAACTTATAGTAAATACAAAAAAAAAAGAGAGAGAGAGAGAGAGAGAGAGAAAGAAAGCTACACATAATACTAAAGAAAGCCACATACAAGGGAAGAGAGAAAGAGAAGAAGAAACAGAGGGGAACTACAAAACCAGCCAGGAAACAATTAACAAAATGCAGTAAGTACCTACCTATCAATAATCACTTTAACTGTAAATAGACTAAATGCCTCAAATAAGAGACATAGGGAAGTTAAATAAATTTTTTTTTAAAGGCCCATCTTCCATCTATATACTGCCTACAAGACTCACTTCAAAAGTACGGACACACACAGACTGAAAGTAAAAGTATAATAGATATATACAGAACATTCCACCCACAAGCAGCAGAATACACATTCTTCCCAAGTGAATGTGAACATTCTCCAGAATAGATCACATTAGGCCACAATGTAAGTCTCAAAAAATTTAACAGGAATCATGTCAAGCATCTTTCTAACCATAACAGTATGAAACTAGAAATCAATTAAAAGAAGAAAACAGGAAAAACCACAAATATGTGGGAGATTAAACAACATACTACTCAACAACCCATGAGTCAATGAAGAAATAATATAAGAAATTTTTAAAAAATACTTAGAGACAAATGAAAACAGACCAAAATCTATGGGATGCAGCAAATCAGTTCTAAGAGCAAAATTCTCAGCAATACAGACTTACCTCAAGTAACAAGAAAAAACTCCTATAAATGATCTAATCTTACATCCAAAGGAATTAGTAAAAGAACAAAACCCAAAGTTAGTAGAAGGAAGGAAATAAGAACAATCACAGCAGAAATAAATGGGAAAAAAAAGACCCAAAGAAAAAAACCCCAAAAAACCCAAAACAATAGAAGAGAAAAATGAAACTAAGAGCTGGTTTTTAAAAATATAAACAAAAAATATAAACAAAATTGACAAACCTTTAGAAAAACTAACCAAGATAACCAAGAAAAAGAGAGAGGGCTCAAGTAAATAAAAGCAGAAATGAAAGAGGAGAAATTAAAACTGATTCCATAGAAATACAAAGAATCCTAAGAGCTACTACGAACAATTATACATCAACAAAATTGGACACCTAGAAGAAATAGATAAGTTCCTAGAAACCAGTTTTCCAAGGATGAATCATGAAGAAATAGAAAATCTGAACAGGCTGCTTATTAGTAAGGAGATTGAACCAGTAATCAAAAACCTCCCAATAAACAAAAGTTCAGGGCAACACAGCTTCACTGGTTAATTCTACCAAACATTCAAAGATTAAATGCCTATCCTTCTCAAACTCTTCCAAAAAGCTGAAGAGGAGGAAACACTTCTAAACTCATTTTACGAAGCCAGCATTAGCCACATACTAAAGCCAGACAAAGAACACCACAAAAAATATAAATTACACGGCAATATCCTTGATGAACACAGATGCAAAAATACTGTACAAAATAGTGACAAACAGAATGCAAGGGTACGTTAAAAGGATCGTACACCATGATCAAGTGAGATTTATTCCAGGGATGCAGAATGGTTCAACATACGCTCAAATCAATCACTCTCATACACAACATTGACAAAAAGAAAGAAAAAAAATCATACGATCATTTCAGTAGATGCAGAAAAAGGCATTTGACAAAGTTCAACATCCATTTACAATAAAAACTCTCAACAAAGTGGGTAAAGGGGGAACATACCTCAATATAATAAAGGCCATATCTGACAAACAAAAGTTAATATCATACTCAATGGTGAAAAGTTGAAAGCTGTTCATCTAAGATCAGGAACAAGACAAGTATGCCCACTCACACCACTTTCATTCAGCATACTGTTGGAAGTCCTAGACATAGGAAGAAAATAAATCAGTCATAAAATTTGAAAAGGAAGAAGTAAAACTGTCAGTTTGCAGATGACATGATACTATATACAGAAAACCCTAAAGACTCCACCAAAAAAGTATCAGAACAAATGTATGTTTTCAGTAAAGTTGCAGAATACAAAATTAATACACAGAAATCTGTGGCATTTCTATACAATAACAAACTATCAGAAAGACAAATTAAGAAAACAATCTTATTTACAATTGCATTAAAAAGAATAAGATAGCTAAGAATAAATTTAACTAAGGGAGTGAAAGAACTGTAAATTTAAAACGAGAAAACAATGATGAAAGTAATTGCAAAAGACACAAATAAATGAGAATCAATTATGGGCTCATGAATGGGAAGAATTAATATTGTTAAAATGTCCACATTGTCCAAAACAATCTACAGATTCAATACAATCCCTATCAAAATTCCAATGGCATTTTTCACAGGACTAGAATAAATACCTCAAAAATTTGTCAAGAAACATAAAAGACTCTGAATAACCAAAACAATCCTGAGAAAGAAAAACAAAGCTAGAAGGTATCAAGCTCCATGATTTAAAACTATACAATGAAGCTACAGTAAGCAAAACAGTATGGTATCAAAGAGAGAGTACAGTATCAGCATAAAAACAGACACAAATGTCAGTGGAGCAGAAATGAGAACACAGAAATAAACCCACACATACATGGACAATTAATTTACAACAAAGGAGCCATGAACATACAATGGAGAAAGGACAATTTCTTCAATAAATGTTGTTGGGAAAACTGGAGAGCCATATGCAAAAAAAAAACAAAAAACAAAAAACAAAAAACAAAACTAGACCACTATCTTACATTATACACAATTATTAACTCCAAATTTATTAAAAATATGAATATAAGACCTGAAACCACTGAAACCATAAAATTCCTAAAAGAAAACATAGGCAATAGACTCTTTGACAGTGGAATTAACAATGTTTTTGTGGACCTGACTTCAAAGTCAAGGAAAGTGAAAGAGAAAACAAATAAATAGGACTACATCAAAATAAATAGCTTCAGCATAGTGAAGGAAATCATCATCAAATATCCAAAATAAAGAACTCATACAACTCAACACAAAACAAATAATCTGATTTTAAAAGAAGCAGATCAGGGCTTCCCTGGTGGCGCGGTGGTTGAGAGTTTGCTTGCCAATTAAGGGAAAATGGGTTCGAGCCCCAGTCAGGGAAGATCTCACATGCCGTGGAGAGGCTGGGCCCATGAGCCATGGCTGCTAAGCCTGCGTGTCCAGAGCCTGTGCTCCTCAACGAGAGAGGCCACAACAGTGAGAGGCCCCCGTACAGAAAAAAAAAAAAAAAAAAAAAGCAGATCTGAGCCTGAACAAAGTTGGCAAAGTAGAAGGACATGCTCTCACTCCCTCTTGTGAGAACACAAGAATCACAACTAGCTGGACAATCATCAACAGGAAGACACTGGAACTAACCAAAAAAGATACCAGACATCCAAAGACAAAGGAGAAGCCACAGTGAGATGGTAGGAGGGGTGCAATCACAGTAAAATCAAATCCCATAACTGTTGGGTGGATGACTCACAGACTGGAGAACACCTGTACCACAGAAGTCCACCCACTGGAGTGAAGGTTCTGAGCCCCACATCAGGCTTCCCAAGCTGGGGGTCTGGCAACTGGAGGAAGAAGTCCAAGAGAGGCAGAATTTGAAGGCTAGTAGGATTTGAATGCAGGACATTGACGGGATTGGGGGGAAACACAGACTCCACTTTTGGAGGGCATATACAAAGTACTGTGTGCATCAGGACCCAGAGGAAGGAGCAGTGACCCAAGGGGAGACTGAACCAGACCTACCTGTAAGTGTTGGAGGATCTCCTGCAGAGGTGGGGGTGGCAGGGGCTCACCGTGGGGACAAGGACACTGGCAGCAGAAGTTATGGGAAGTACTCCATGGCGTGAGCCATCACAGAGTATGCCATTAGCCACACCAAAGAGCCTAGGTAGGCTCCAGTGTTGGGTTGCCTCAGGCCAAACAACCAACAGGGAGGGAACCCAGCCCTACATATCAGCATCAAGAAGACTGAAGTTTCACTGAGCTCTGAAGACAAAATGAAAAGGCAGAGGGCTATGTACCAGATGAAGAAACAAGATAAAAGCCCAGAAAAACAACTAAATGAAGTGGAGATAGGCAACCTTCCAGAAAAAGAATTCAAAATAATGATAGCGAAGGTGATCCAGGACCTCGGAAAAAGAATGGAAGCAAAGATCGAGAAGTTGCAAGAAATGTTTAATAAAGACCTAGAAGAATTAAAGAACAAACTGAGATGAACAATAAAATAACTGAAATGAAACCTACACTAGAAAGAATCAATAGCAGAATAAGAGAGGCAGAAGACCGGATAAGCGACCTGGAAGACAGAATGGTGGAATTCACTGCTGTGGAACAGAATAAAGAAAAAAGAATGAAAATAAATGAAGACAGCCTAAGAGACATTTGGGAAAATATTAAACACAACAACATTCGCATTTTAGGGGTCCCACAGGAAGAAGAGAGAGAGAAAGGACCCAAGAAATATTTGAAGAGATTATAATCGAAAACTTCCCTAACATGGGAAAGGAAATAGCCAACCAAGTCCAGGAGGCACAGAGAGTCCCATACAGGATAAACCCAAGGAGAAACACACCAAGATACATAGTAATCAAATTGGAAAAAATCAAAGACAAAGAAAACTTATTGAAAGCAGCAAGGGAAAAATGACAAATAACATAACACACAAGGGAACTCCCATAAGGTTAACAGCTGATTTCTCAGCAGAAACTCTACAAGCCAGAAGTGAGTGACATGATATATTTAAAGTGATGAAAGGGAAGAACCTACAACCACGATTACTCTACCCGGCAAAGATCTCATTCAGATTCAATGAAGAAATCAAAATCTTTACAGACAAGTAAAAGCTAAGAGAATACAGTACCAGCAAACCACCTCTACAACAAATGCTAAAGGAACTTCTCTAAGAGGGAAACACAAGAGAAGAAAAGGACCTACAAAAACAAACCCAAAACAATTAAGAAAATGGTCATATGTGCATACATATTGATATTTACCTTAAACGTAAATGGATTAAATGCTCCAACCAAAAGACACAGGCTTGCTGAATGGATACAAAAACAAGACCCATATTTATGCTGTCTCCAAGAGACCCACTTGAGACCTAGGGGCACATACAGACTAAAAGTGTGGGGATGGAAACAGATATTCCATGCAAATGAAAATCAAAAGAAAGCTGGAGTAGCAATATTCATATCAGATAAAATAGACTTTAAAATAAAGAATTTTACAAGAGACAAGGAAGGACACTACATAATGATCAAGGGATCAAATCAAGAAGAAGATATGACAATTATAAATATATATGCACCCAACATAGGAGCACCTCAATACATTAGGCAACTGCTAACAGCTATAAAACGGGAAATTGACAGTAACAAAATAATAGTGGGGGACTTTAACCCCTCACTTACACCAATGGACAAATCATCCAAAATGAAAATAAATAAGGAAACAGAAGCTTTAAATGACACAATACATCAGTGAGATTTAATTGATATTCATAGGACATTCTATGCAAAAAACAGCAGATTACATTTTCTTCTCAAGTGTGCACAGAACATTTTCCAGGATAGATCGTATCTTGGTTCACGAATGAAGACTCAGCAAATTTAAGAAAATTGAAATCATATCAGGCATCTTTTCTGACCACAATGCTATGAGATTACAAATGAATTACAGGGAAAAGGACTTAAAAAACACAAACACGTGGAGGCTAAACAATACAGTACTTAATAACCAAGAGATCACTGAAGAAATCAAAGAGGAAATCAAAAAATACCTAGAGACAAAGGACAATGAAAACACGATGATCAAAACCCTATGGGATGCAGCCAAAGCAGTTTTAAGAGGGAAGGTTATAGCTATACAAGCCTACCTCAAGAAACAAGGAAAATCTCAAATAAACAATCTAACCTTATACCTAAAGTAACTAGAGAAAGAAGAAGAAACAAAACCCAAAGTTATCAGAAGGAAAGAAATCATAAAGATCAGAGCAGAAATAAATGAAACAGAAACAAAGAAAACAATAGCAAATATCAATAAAACTACACGCTGGTTCTTTGAGAAGATAAACAAAATTGATAAACCATTAGCAAGACTCACCAAGAAAAAGGAGAGGACTCAAATCAATAAAATTAGAAATGAAACAGGAGAAGTTACACCAGACACTGCAGAAATACAAACCATCCTAAGAGACTACTACAAGCAACTGAATGGCAATAAAATGGACAATCTGGAAGAAATGGACAAATTCTTAGAAAGGTATAACCTTCCAAGACTGAACCAGGAAGAAATAGAAAATATGAACAGATCAATCACAAGCACTGAAATTGAAACTGTGATTAAAAATCTTCCAACAAACAAAAGCCCAGGACCAGATGGCTTCACAGGTAAATTCTATCAAATATTTCGAGAAAAGCTAACACCTATCCTTCTCAAACTCTTTCAAAAGATAGCAGAGGGAGGAACACTCCCAAACTCATTCTATGAGGCCACCATCACCCAGATACCAAAACCAGACAAAGATACTACAAAAAAAGAAAATTACAGACCAATATCACTCATGAATATACATGCAAAAATGCTCAACAAAATACTAGCAAACAGAATACAACACATTAAAAGGATGATACACCTGATCAAGTGGGATTTATCCCAAGGATGCAAGGAATCTTCAATATATGCAAATCAATCAATGTGATATACCATATTAACAAATTGAAAAATAAAAACCATATGATCATCTCAATAGATGTAGAAAAAGCTTTTGACAAAATTCAACACCCATTTATGATAAAAATTCTCCAGAAAGTGGGCATAGAGGGAACCTAACTCAACATAATAAAGACCCTATACAACAAACCTGCAGCAAACATCATTCTCAATGGTGACAAACTGAAAGTATTTCCTCTAAGATCAGGAACAAGACAAGGATTTCCACTCTCACCACGATTATTGAACATAGTTTTGGAAGTCCCAGCCATGGCAATCACAGAAGAAAAAGAAATAAAAGGAATACAAATTGGAAAAGAAGAATTAAAAATGTCACTGTTTGCAGATGACATGACACTATACATAGAGAATCCTAAAGATGCCACCAGAAAACTACTAGAGCTAATCAATGAATTCAGTAAAGTTGCAGGATAGAAAATTAATGCACAGAAATCTCTTGCATTCCTATACACTAATGATGAAAAACATTAAAGAAACTAAGGAAACACTCCCATTTACCACTGAAATAAGGAGAATAAAATACCTGGGAATAAACCTACCTAGAGAGACAAAAGACCTGTTTGCAGAAAACTATAAGACACTGATGAAAGAAATTAAAGATGATACCAACAGATGGAGAGATATACCATGTCTTGGATTGGAAGAATCAATATTGTGAAAATGACTAGACTACCCAGAGCAATCTACAGATTCAATGTAATCCCTATCAAATTACCAATGGCATCTTTTATGGAACTAGAACAAAAAATCTTAAAATTTGTATGGAGACACAAAAGACCCTGAATAGCCAAAGCAGTCTTGAGGGAAAAAAACATCATTGGAGGAATCAGACTCCCTGACTTCAGACTATACTACAAAGGTACAGTAATCAAGAAAATATGGTACTGGCATGAAAACAGAAGCATAGATCAATGGAACAGGATAGAAAGCTCAGAGATAAACCCAGGCACCTATGGTCAACTGATGTATGACAAAGGAGACAAGGATATACAATGGAGAAAAGACAATCTCTTCAATAAGTGGTGCTGGGAAAACTGGACAGCTACATGTAAAAGAATGAAATTAGAACACTCCCTAACACCATACACAAAAATAAACTCAAAATGGATTAGACACCTAAAGGTAAGACTGGACACTATAAAGCTCTTAAGGGAAAACATAGGAAAAACACTCTTTGACATAAATCACAGCAAGATTTTTTTTTGATCCACCTCCTAGAGTAATGGAAATAATAACAAAAATAAACAAATGGGACCTAATGAAACTTAAAAGCTTTTGCACAGCAAAGGAAACCGTAAACAAGACCAAAAGACAACCCTGAAATGGGAGAAAATATTTGTAAACGAATCAACGGACAAAGGATTAATCTCCAAAATATATAAACAGCTCATGCAGCTCAATATTAAACAAACAAACAACCCAATCCAAAAATGGGCAGAAGACGTAAATAGACATTTCTCCAAAGAAGACATACAGATGGCCAGGAAGCACATGAGAAGCTGCTCAACATCACTAATCATTAAAGAAATGCAAATCAAAACTACAGTGAGGTATCACCTCACACCAGTTAGATTGAGCATCATCAGAAAATCTACAAACAACAAATGCTGGAGAAAGTGTGGAGAAAAGGGTACCCTCTTGCATTGTTGGTGGGAATATAAATTGATACAGCCACTATCGAGAAGAGTATGGAGGTTCCTTAAAAAACTAAAAAAGAATTACCACATGACCCAGCAATCCCACTCCTGGGCATATACCCAGAGAAAACTATAATTCAAAAAGACACATGCACCCCAATGTTCATTGCAGCACTATTTACAATAGCCAGGTCATGGAAGCAACCTAAATGCCCATCAAGAGACAAATGGGTAAAGAAGATGTGGTACATATATACAATGGAATATTACTCAGCCATTAAAAGGAATGGAATTGGGTCATTTGCTGAGATGTGGATGATCTAGAGACTGTAATACAGAGTGCAGTAAGTCAGAAAGAAAAATAAATATCCTATATTAACACATGTATGTGGAACCCAGAAAATGGTACAGATGAACCTGTTTTCAAGGCAGAAATTGAGACACGGGTGTAGAGAACAAACGTATGGACACCAAGGGTGGAAAGCGGCAGGGGTGTGTGGGTGGTGGTGTGATGAATTGGGCGATTGGGATTGACACGTATACACTGATGTGTATAAAATTGATGACTAAGAACCTGCTGTATAAAAAAATAAATGAAATTAAAATTTTTATTGAAAATAATAAATTAAAAAATTAAAATAAAAATAAGCAGATCTGAAGAGACATTTTTTTCTGTAGAAGAAACTCAGATGGGCAACAGGCACATGAGAAGATGTTCAACCTCATTTATTATTAGGAAAATGCAAATCAAAAGCATGAGATATCACCTCGTGCCTGTTAGAATGGCTATTATCAAAAAGACAAGAAACAACAAGTGCTGGAGAGGATGTGGATAAAAGGGAACCCTTGCATACTGCTGGTGGGAATGTAAATTAGTGCAGCTACTATGTAAACAGTATAGAGGTTCCTAAAAAAAATTTTTAAAGAACTACCATATGACCCAGCTATTAAATTTCTGAGCATTTATCTGAAGAATGCAAAAACACTATTTAGAAAAAAATATATGCACTCCTATGTTCTTTGCAGTATTATTTAAAATAGCCAAGGTAGGGAAACAACCTAAGTCTGCACTGATGGATAAATGGATAAAGAAGATGTGGTATATAATATATGCACAATGAAATATTACTCAGCCATAAAAAGGAATGAAATCTTGCCATTTGCAAGAACATGGATGTAGGTATTATATTAAGTGAAAATTGTCAGATGGAGAAAGACAAATACTGTATGATTTCACTTATGTACAAAATCCAAAAAACAAATAAAACAAAACAAAACTCATAAATACAGAGGCAAATTGGCAGTTACCAGACAGGAAGGGGGTTGGGGGATGGGCAAAACGGGTCAAGAGGGTCAACTGTATGATGATGGATGCTAACTGGACCTTGGTGGTGATTACTTTATAGTGTATACAGATTTCAAATTATAATGTTGTCCACCTGATATTTATATAATGTTATAGACCAATTTTACATCAAAATTTTCCTCAATCATTACAAATGTTTTCCATTTGAGGACCACTGAAGCCCTCAAATAGTCCACTATTCTTTGGAAGTATGCAGGATATTTTTTAACATTTTTAAAAATCCTCGCAATAACCAAGCAAGATAGGTACTGTCGTTTCCATGTCAAGAGGCAGAAATTAAGTCTGCTATGAGTAAACAGACTTTCTGAATCAGATTGCCTGTTTGTATCTCTAATAGTACACTTTAAGATTTCTCTTAGATTACATGGTCTATTCAGCTGAGAATGTGTTATGTTGCTGAGATGCTAACTATTGGTTTCACTTCCAAGTACTTTCAGTGGTCATAACATTCACATCCCTGCTTTTGCCTCCTGAGCTGAATCTACTTCCTGTGGTAGCTCTACCACATTTAGATGATGAATTCGTTTGATGTCCCATTCACTTCAAGTTTGGCTTATCTCCCTGTAGATCAGCCTTACAGTATGTGAAAAGTCCCTCCTTATTAAAATAAATCAATAAGTTTAAGTAGAGAGAAGTGAGGCAAATTGCCAAAGATCATAAAGTAATAAAGCTGGACTCAAATCCATGTCAGTACTGAAATCAATAAATTGAGGATAAAGGGAGTCATATTTTAGTGGTGTGCAAGGAAAATATTTATAGGTTATATGTAAACATAGTCTAGGAAAATATCTTAATTTTGATTGCTAAATACAGAGAGCCCATAGAAGTCTGGAATTTTGTTACCAAAAAATATAATTATATGATATTCTGTGCTGAAAAAAGAATGCTAAATCTTAATTTATTGAGCCAAACAAAGGGAGATAAAATATAATGGTTAAAAATTCATGACCTGGAGATAGATTATCTAAGTCAGAATCCTAGCTTAACAATTTATTAATTGTATGACTTGGGGTAAGTTATTCAACCTCCTATACCTCAGTAGATACCTGTGGTATCTACTTCATAATATGTGAAATAAATAAACTAATACATAAAAAGTACTTAGAATATTTTCTGGAAAATTAAAAGTTCTCTATAAATTTTAACTAAATATTATTATTAAAGAGCTGTATAATTCCAACTCTAAAGTTTGATATCTTGAGAAAGTCCCTTTATTTCTCTAGGTTTACTTCCTTGTCACTAAAGAATGGTTTAAAAGAGAAATTCTAGTTTTATAAATACAAATTCATCACAATTCTTTTATTTTTTTCACTGTGTATATCTCACTGATGCATCAAAATAAAGGTATCAATCATCAGTTGCACACTTCCTTTTGAACATTACATAACCTTTGTTTTACGTCACTATTTTGCTGACACCTAAGCAGTAGTTATTTTTGGTTGTTCCTTGAATTAATTGGTTCTGTTAACACCTTATGACAATTGTTCATGGTTCAGTCTTTGTAGCTGCCCACCAAAGGAACACAAAGTACAGACTGACTATCATCGCTGTTTGCTTAATGAGAAGGGGAAAAGATATAATACTTGCAAATACAACATGTTCAGAGGTTTGGAATATTCAATTTGTTGATGTTCTAAGAGATTTGCTCATGAAATATCTGTTTTATGTCTTAATCTAAGACGGCTTTCTCTGCAAAATCTACACTCCAATTGCTGCATTTTATCCTGTCAGCTGCCTCTTTGGGATCTTGTCTAATAAAATATACAAGTGTCTTTTTCCCCTCCTATTCATTATCACTAAAAGCATTTCAGTATCTTATTTGGTGATAACAAGTGTCTACTCAATTTGTGAAATGATAGGAAATCTGTTTTAAGTCACGCTTGTCAACCACCTGAGCTTCCACTAGAGTTAGGAAACTTTAACTTACAAATGCTACTTTAATAAATCAGCTCCATGAATTATTCCATTCAGCATGAAATAGTAACTTCAATAAAAAGAAGAAATTTATATGAAATTAGTTAATAAATTCAATAAATTCTTCTAAAGGTTACCGGTCATTCTTTTATTAAAAATTAATTATGTTTCTATTATATTCCAAGCGCTGTACTGGGCATGAAAAAATATTTAAACTAAGATAACATTGCTCTGTCCTTAACAAAAGGATCAGGGTCTGATAGAGTAAAATAATTCTAAAATAAAATAATCTTTTGAAACATTCTAAGCATGAAGCTGGGAGGGGCAGGATCAAATTTGCCTTAGAGACTGATTATTCTGTGGGAAGGTGTGTGTATGTGTGTGTGTGTGTGTGTGTGTGTGTGTGTGTGTATGCATGCATGCACGCGCGTGCATGCACAAAAGAGAGAGAGACAGTGAGAGTGAAAGAGAGAGAGAGGGAGATATTGAGAGAAGGTAGAGAGGCAAAATTTCAGGCAAGAAGCTTTTTGAGATCAAGAAAGCCTGAATTAAGGCAGTGACAACTGAAATGAAAATGGGCAATACAGATTGTAGAGATGCTGGGAAATACATTCAATAAGACTGAAGACAAATTAGATGGGGAGAAATATCAAGGATGACTTTACAGGTTGCTAGCCCAAGAGACTGGGAGGATGATGGTGCCACTGAGGAAAGTGGACATATAGAACAAGAGCTCATAATGGTATCTGGGCTGGGTATAGAGATGTAGAAGGCAGCAGCAATTCAGGGAAGAGTGGAAGCCAGTAGGGTGGGTGACATCATTCCCAGGAGAGTAGAGGGAAAAAGTAACAAAGACATCAATTGTTGAGAAGTGTACAAGAAAAGGATCCTAAAAAGAGTCTGAGAATAAGATGGAAAGAATTAGAAATTATCTTCAGCAATTCATTTAGGGTCAGGCTTATGATGAATGATTTATATTAACATCCCTTCATTAAAAAAATTAAAGCTCAAAGACAAATAAAAATCTGGAAAAATATTTGAACATGTGACAGATAAACTTTAGCATCCTTGATACACAATAATAAGAAAAAAATAATAATCCAATAGAAGAAATGAAAAATTAGCATAAACCCATGCAGATGGTCAATAAACACAAACAAAATTAAATAATCCAATAACATGCTGTATACAAGAAGAACATTTAGTTTCAAAGGCACAGAAAGAAAGTAAAAGGATGGAAAGAGATATATAGTTGTCCTTTAATATCCACAGGGGATTGGTTCCAGGAAACCCTCAAAAACCAAAAGCTGAGAATACTCAAGTCTCTTATATAAAATGGCATAGAAAATATTAGCATATAACCTAAGCGCATCCTCCCATATACTTTATTTTGTTTTGTTTTCAAGATGAACTTTATTTTATTTATTTTTGCCTTCCAGTTTTGAGATATAAGTGACATATAGCACTGTACAATTTTAAGGTGTATAGCATAATGATTTGACTTACATACATCAATAAATGATGACCACATTAAGTTTTGTGAACATCCATCATCTCATATAGATACAAAATTAAATAAACAGAAAAAAAACTGGTTTCCTTGTGATGCGAACTCTTAAGATATACTCTCTTAACAACTTCCAGATATAACATAGAGCAGTGTTAACCATATTTATCATGTTGTACATTACACCCCTAGTACTTATTTATCTTATAACTGCAAGTTTGTACCTTTTGACTGCCTTCCTCCAAGTCTCCTCCCTACTCCTAACCCACATCTCTGGTGACCACAAATCTGATCTCTTTTTCTATGACTGTTTGTATTTGATGTATAATTGACCTGCAATACTATGTTAGTTCCTGTTCAACAACATAGTGATTGGATATTTCTATATATTTCAAAATGATTACCATGTTAAGTCTGTTTATGATATTTCATCATATACAGATATTACAGTTATTGACTATATTCCCCACACTGTACGTTTCATACTCATGACATTTATTTTGCAACTAGAAGTTTGTATGTCTTAACCTCCCTCACCTATTTGTTTCCTACCCCCGTACTCCTGTGAGTTCTCTATATCTATAATTCTGTTTGTTTTGTTATGTTTGTTCATTTGTTTTGTTTTCTTGGATTCCACATATAAATGAAATCATACAGTATATGTCTTTTTTCTGTCTGACTTATTTCACTTAGCATAATACCTCCTAGGTACAGCCATGTTGCCCCAAATGGCAAGATTCCATTCTTTTTTATGGCTGAGTAATAGTCCATAATGTATATATACCACATCTTCTTTATCCATTCATCTATCAATGGACACTTAGGTTGCTTCCATATTGTGACTACTGCAAATAATGATGCAATGAACATAAGGGTGCATAAACTTTTTCTAATTGGTATTTTTGTTTTCACCAGATATATGACCAAAAGTGAAATTGCTAGATCATATGGTTGTTCAATTTTTAATTTTTTTGAGGAATATCTATACTATTTTCCATAGTGGCTGCACCAATTTGCATTCCTGTCAAAGGTGGATGAGAGTTCCCTTTTCTCCACTCCCTCACCAACACTTGTTATTTGTTGTCTTTTTGATAACAGCCATTCTCATGGGTAGAGTATTGTTGGTTGTAGGTTTTTCTCTTTCATCACATTAAACATATCATGCCATTCTCTTCTGGTCTGCAGAGTTTCTGCTGAAAAGCCAGCTGATGGCCTTATGAACTACTGTAACTTACTGTTTTTCCCTTGCTGCTTTTGTTCTCTATCTTTTTTACGATTTTAACTATAATGTGTCTTGGTGTGGTCCTCTTTGGGTTGATCTTGTTTGGGACTCTCTGTGACTCCTGGACCTGAATGTCTGTTTTCTTTCCCAGGTTAGGGAAGTTTTTCACTAGTATGTCTTCAAATATGTTCTCTTCCCCTTTTCTCCCTTCTCCTTCTAGGACCCCTACAATGCAAATGGTAGTGTGCCTGATGTTGTCGCAGAGGTCTCTTAAACTGTCCTCATTTCTTTTCATCCTTTTTTTCTGTTCAGCTTCAGTAATTCCCACTACTATCTTCTAGCTCACTGATCTGTTCCTCTGTATCATCTAATCTACTGCTGATTCCTTCTAGTTTATTTTTTATTTCAATTTTTACATTCTTCACCTCTGTTTTGTTCTTCTTTATATTTTCTAACTCTTCTTAAAAACTTCTTACTTCTCACTCTGTTCATCCAGTCTTCTCTGGACTTCTTTGAGCATCTTTATGATCATTATATTGAACTATTTATCAGGTAAATTACTTATCTCCACTTCAGTTAGTTCTTCTTTGGGGATTTTATCTTGTTCCTTTGTTTGGAAGATATTCCTTTGTCATCTTGTTCCTTTGTTTGGAAGATATTCCTTTGTCACTTCATTTTGCCTAATTTGCTGTTTTTATTTCTGTGTATTTGGTAGGTCTGTTATGTTTCATGACATTAGAGAAGTGGCCTTTTGTAGGAGACTTCCAATGTGTCCCAGCAGGGTATTACCCTCTGGTCACCAGAGCTATGTGCTCTAGAGGCACCCCCTATACAGGCTGTGTAGGTTCTTTTGTTGTGGTATGCTAACTACTGTGGGCATTCTGGTAGGCATGGCTGGATTCCTCAGCGAGCTGACCTTGGATCCAAAGGGTTGGAGCTGGTATTGATCTGCTTGTGGATGGGGCTAAGGACTGCAGGGGTCCAGAGACTGGTGTTGGCCTGCTACTGGGTAGAGCCAGGTCCTTCGTTCTCTGGCTGCAGGGCCCTGGGGGTCCCAGTGTTGCTGTTAGCCCACCTGGCTTCAGGGGCCAGGTGTCCTGAAACTTCGGTCTGCCATTTGGTAGAT